>NC_133330.1:63084532-63711675 GCF_042186555.1 Aquarana catesbeiana
TACCGGAGATGGTGTGCACGGGAGGACCGGGATGTCACGATTGACAGGTTGCTATAACAATGGGGCAGGAACATAAGGCCGACGCCGCCATTGCTATGGCAACCTTTCGGGAAGAGAGAGAGAGACACTCAGTGGCTTCACTGCGTAGGCGCGAGATCGGGAGGTGCATGCTGGGTAGCCAGCTGCACCGAATCCCGGAAATACACAGGAGCGGGCTTCGGATGCCCACATCCTTGATGGCCACTGCCTTCTTCCGAGATCAAGTAAGAGATTACAGATTTACAGGTAACAAGTATGAGGACAGTTATGCTAATATCTAAATAATATATTACAAGTACTAAGAATCAAGGTGGTGCTTTTATCAAAAAATTGCTTAGGAGACTGGAGCTCCGCTTTTTTTTTTTTTTAAGGCAGAAATAAAGTTTATTAACAACTTTTAACAGTACAATAAACAATGCACATTCCAAAGTATTACATTTATACAATACCTTCACAGACTACAAAGTAGAATAATGTTCTTGTACAGATAAATATTGTAACATTTTCTCCAGTCGCTAATTGTAGCTGAAATATCTTCTTCCATTTACAGGTTTTTGCGAGAACTGGGGAGACATAATTATGTGACCCCCACCTCTTACCTGGAGTTGATTGCTGCTTTCCTTCAGCTGCTCTCCCAGAAGAGGGACACGGTGATGAAGGCAAAGAAGAGATACACTAATGGTTTAGATAAGTTGGCCTTTGCTGAATCACAGGTGAAAATGCATAACGGTCAATATACTATTCTACCAGTATGTTGGGTAGATGGTAGACAGCGTACTGTCTATTTGTAGTTTGTTCTGTGTTTTTTTGCCTTGGATCAAGCCATGCAAATACTGTATATGCGATATATAAACCACATCACAGTTTACAAGTGCAAACAAAGAACTGCCTTTCCCTCTGACTCTCTCATGTGAAATAGCAGATCTGAGCAAAAAGGCTCCATTCACGATCTTCAGCGACAGCTGCAGCCGCTTGTTTTTTTTTCCTTTTTTTGTTTTTTTACTTGAGCATTTGTGGAGCGGCAATATTCACTTGAATGGGCCTCCTCCCACTCCAAAAACGCTCAAAAAGAAAATCATGTACCAAATCTTGGCACAGAGCCAGGAGCGTTTGCAGATGCGATTTATGCTGCGATTGTATTATGATTTGTCGCTCGACAGTTGCTACAAATTTCCGCTAAAAAATAATGGCATGGGTAATGCGTTTTTTTGCGATTCTGGAATCGCAGTCAGAATTGCAGCGATTGCGCCAGCGATCCAGAATGCCCAGGTGTGAATCGAGCCCAATGCCCCGTACACATGATTGGCCAACAAAACCGTGGATTTTTGTTCAAAGGATGTTGGCTCAAACTTGTCTTGCATACACACGGTCACACAAATGTTGGCCAACAATTACAAACGTGGAGATGTGGTTACGTACAAGACGTATGAAGAGCCGAGAAAAAGGAAGTTTAATAGCCAGTGCGGCTCCTTCTGCTTGATTCCGAGCATGTGTGAACTTTTGTGAGTCGGACTTGTGTACACACGATCGGAAATTCCCACAACAAAGTTTTGTTGGCGGAAAATTTAAAAACATGCTAGCTAACATTTGTTGGCGGAAAGTCTGACAGCAAATGTTCGATGAAGCATACACACGGTCGGACTTTCAGCCAACAAGCTCAAATCCAACATTTGTTGTCGGAATATCCAATCGTGTGTAAGGGGCATAAGGGAAATAGTGACACTTGTGAGCATCAGTTGAAGGAAGCAACAATGATATTGAACAGAAGGCTAAGTGCACAGCTACTTTCCATATTATACTATATGTCACATCTTGTCACAGTAATGTCACAGCTTGTATCCAAGTACCTTACATGCAAGCTTCGCCCCGGTTCACACAGGGGCGGCACGACTTGCAGGTCGCCTCACCGAGGCGACCTGCACACGACTGCCACGGCGACTTGCAAAACGACTTCTGTATAGAAGTCTATGCAAGTCGCCCCCAAAGTAGTACAGGAACCTTTTTCTAAGTCGGAGCGACTTGCGTCGCTCCTATTAGAACGGTTCCATTGTACAGAACGGGAGGCGACTTGTCAGGCGGCTAGGTCGCCTGACAAGTCACCCCTGTGTGAACCGGCACTTCCTACTCATTAGTAACATTTGTTTCAGTTTATTGCAGAATATTAACATGTGTGCTTTATTTAGGTTGGAGAGATGAAGAAGGAACTGGTTAAATTACAGCCTGAACTGGAAGAATCCAAAATAAGAAATGCTGAAATGATGAAGGTTAATAAATAACTAACAAATGTGATGTAAAGAGACAGAGAAAAGAAATCAGTGTTATAGGACTTTGTAGAATTCAAATATTACCATACTGTGTGATTTTCATTGAACAATCTGGCTTATTTGGAAATACCATGTTGTACTCATTTCTATTTATCTAACCAAATGTATAATTTATTACCCTTTTATTTGCTGGAAGGGTTAATACATTTTATATTTGGTTAATTTGGACCTTTCTGAAATAAATACTGTTCTTGGCAACCAGCTACATGATATTTTTAGTATTCCTAGTGCATTATGAGAAATCAAAGTGATAATACTAACTGACTGTTGTGAGAAAAAAGGTTCTTCCTCAAGCACTTTGACGGTCTGATAAGATGTTTTATGATTGTGAGGCACAGCAAGTACCCCCCTATTTTCATGGCACAGATTAGGCCATGTTAGACCTAACTTGATGATATTTGCGTGCCTTGTTCAGGTTTAAAGTGGTGATAAACCCAAACGCAAACTTTTATTATATTGCAGCTTACCAATTCTGGGATGTAATGACTGCATTTGTTTTCTTTTTTTGGACTTTCTTTCTTTTGCTTTCATCTGGTGATCCAACCGGTAAGTGTGTTTTTCAAAAGAACAAGCTCTACTGCAGATATATCAGTTACAGGAACGAGACAACCATTTACCACTGACAGAGGTGCTTACAATAATCAGCTTTTATTTATGTAAAACTTGTATCCCAAAATGAAAACGGCAGTTTACTGTAACTGCTTATAAAGTATTAGCTGGAGTTTGGCTTCAATTTGTTAGTGTATTTAAGTCTGCTAGTACATTTAACACTCCCGTCCCCTGCAACTGACAATGCTGCTGTCCAAAGGTATGTTTCTGTCCAGATCTCCAGGTGAAAACATAGGGAAAAAAAAGAAGAAAACAAATGCAGCCACCACATCTAGTGGTTGGTAAGCTGAAATATATAATATTTTTGGTTTTGGGTCTAATACCACTTTAATATTGGTATACAGCTACCTTTTTTAAACATCTGAGTTCTTGATCTAGTTAGAGATCCCAGAACATTTTGACATTTTGTTGGAAAGCTTTAAAGGCGTTAAATATAGGTCAACAGGTTTTTTTCTGGCTCGACACTTTATTATAAATGGACGATGGGTCTCTAGACAACATATCACGGATGACCCGGTGTTTGCGGGATTATTGTTCTGACAAAAACTACAGCTGACCCACTTTCTTGGCTCCTTACCCTTTGCCAGACGCATGTAGACGGCGTCTTACCACGTTCAAGCTTTTATGCATAGAGAAGTCTCCGCTACGCCATTCAGTATCTCAGACCTATCAACTACTTGTGTCCCCCCATCGACCTTTTGACTCCCATATATCTCTAAGTGGGAGAGAGTTTTAGGAGTGAACTTTTCAGACAAACAGGTGGAGAGAATATTAAAGTTCTTTTACAGAACTTCTATTTGTGCCAAGCACTAAGAATTAGGTTTCAAGGTGGACCCTTTGGTATCTCTTTGGTAGGCTTCATAAGATGTTTTCTAATTGTTCGGACTTGTGCTGAAGGTGTGGGGAGGAGACTGGTTCCCTTCTACATATCTTCTGGTCTTGCAGTCGCCTACAGTCATACTGGACAGAAGTACATTGAATAACCCAACGATTTATGAACTACAATCTATGATCTACGATCCACCCTTCCTTCTGCTTTACCACCGTTTTTACGGTAAAGCCTATAGACAGTCTGTCCTACCACTATTGCTCACTGCGACGAAGAGCTGCATTCCCCTCTTCTGTAAACAGTCGCAGGCACCATCTATAGCCGTTTGGTTAAAAAAAGTGAAAGTAATAATGAGCTGGAGGCCATGGAAAGAGGCTTTGGGAAAAATTCTTAAAAGAAATGGTTCTACTGGCACAAATTTTTTTACTCTGAGGATTACAAGGCACTGTTGAGTTGAATCATCCAAGTTGGAGGCTGCACCGCTGGGTCTTTCCTGGTCCGGACAGGAGGGCGGAATGAGTGGTTCCCTCTCTTCTTTGCCCTGTTCCTTAACCTCTCGCCTTCCTTTTTTGTTTTTTTAAGCCATCTTTTTTGGCGTTTTTTAACTTTTTACCAGATAAAATACCACATGGGGTACAGAGACTCTTTACTGTCTGGGTGTCATAAAAAGTGTTTGGGGACCTGGGTCCTGCCCCAGGGGACATGGATCAATGCAAAAAAAAGTTTTAAAAACGGCAGTTTTTTCAGGAGCAGTGATTTTAATAATGCTTAAAGTCAAACAATAAAAGTGTAATATCCCTTTAAATTTCGTAGCTGGGGGGTGTCTATAGTATGTCTGTAAAGGGGCGCATGTTTCCCGTGTTTAGAACAGTCTGACAGCAAAATGACATTTCGAAGGAAAAAACCCATTTAAAACTACCCGCGACTATTGCATTGCCGACAATACACATAGAAGTTCATTGATAAAAACGGCATGGGAATTCCCCACAGGGGAACCCGAACCAAAATTAAAAAAAAAAAATGATGTGGGAGCCCCCCTAAATTCCATACCAGGCCCTTCAGGTCTGGTATGGATATTAAGGGGAACCCCGGACAAAATTTAAAAAAAAAATGAAGGGTCTGGTATGGATTTTAAGGGGAGCCCCACGCAAAAAAAAAAAAAAAAACGGCGTGGGGTCCCCCCAAAAATCCATACCAGACCCTTATCCGAGCACGCAACCTGGCAGGCCGCAGGAAAAGAGGGGGGGACGAGAGTGCGCCCCCCCTCCTGAACCGTACCAGGCCACATGCCCTCAACATTGGGAGGGTGCTTTGGGGTAGCCCCCCAAAAAACCTTGTCCCCATGTTGGTGAGGACAAGGGCCTCATCCCCACAACCCTGGCCGGTGGTTGTGGGGGTCTGCGGGCGGGGGGCTTATCGGAATCTGGAAGCCCCCTTTAACAAGGGGACCCCCAGATCCCGGCCCCCCCCTGTGTGAAATGGTAAAGGGGGTACTTACCCCTACCATTTCACTAAAAAACTGTCAAAAATATTAAAAATGACAAGAGACAGTTTTTGACAATTCCTTTATTTAAATGCTTCTTCTTTCTTCTATCTTCCTTCATCTTCTGGTTCTTCTGGTTCTTCCTCCGGCGTTCTCGTCCAGCATCTCCTCCGTGGCATCTTCTATCTTCTTCTCCTCGGGCCGCTCCGCACCCATGGCATGGGGAGAGGCTCCCGCTCTTCTCTTCATCTTCTTCTACATCTTCTTCTCTTCTTCCTTCTTCTCTTTTTCTCTTCTTCTCTTCTTCATTTTCTTCTCTGGGCCGCTCCGCATCCATGCTGGCATGGAGGGAGGCTCCCGCTGTGTGACGGCGTCTCCTCGTCTGACGGTTCTTAAATAACAGGGGGCGGGGCCACCCAGTGACCCCGCCCCCCTCTGACGCACGGGACATGACGGGACTTCCCTGTGGCATTCCCCGTGACGTCACAAGGAAGTCCCGTCAAGTCACCGTGTGTCAGAGGGGGCGGGGTCACCGGGTGGCCCCGCCCCCGTTATTTAAGAAGCGTCAGACGAGGAGACGCCGTCACACAGCGGGAGCCTCCCTCCATGCCAGCATGGGTGCGGAGCGGCCCGGAGAAGAAAATGAAGAAGAGAAGAAGAGAAGAAAAGAAGAAGAGAAGAGCGGGAGCCTTCCCACATGCCATGGGTGCGGAGCGGCCCGAGGAGAAGAAGATAGAAGACGCCGCGGAGGAGATGCTGGACGAGAACGCCGGAGGAAGAACCAGAAGAGCCAGAAGAACCAGAAGAAGAAGATGAAGGAAGATAGAAGAAAGAAGAAGCATTTAAATAAAGGAATTGTCAAAAACTGTCTCTTGTCATTTTTAACATTTTTGACAGTTTTTTAGTGAAATGGAAGGAGTAAGTACCCCCTTACCATTTCACACAGGGGGGGGCCGGGATCTGGGGGTCCCCTTGTTAAAGGGGGCTTCCAGATTCCGATAAGCCCCCCGCGCGCAGACCCCCACAACCACCGGCCAGGGTTGTGGGGATGAGGCCCTTGTCCTCATCAACATGGGGACAAGGTGTTTTGGGGGGCTACCCCAAAGCACCCTCCCAATGTTGAGGGCATGTGGCCTGGTACGGTTCAGGAGGGGGGGGCCGCACTCTCGCCCCCCCCCTCTTTTCCTGCGGCCTGCCAGGTTGCGTGCTTGGATAAGGGTCTGGTATGGATTATTGGGGGGACCCCACGCCGTTTTTTGTTTTCTTTTTGACGCGGGGTTCCCCTTAAAATCCATACCAGACCTGAAGGGCCTGGTATGGAATTTAGGGGGACTCCCACGTCATTTTTTTTTTTTTAATTTTGGTTCGGGGTTCCCCTGTGGGGAATTCCCATGCCGTTTTTATCAATGAACTTCTATGTGTATTGTCGGCAATGCAATAGCCGCGGGTAGTTTTAAATGGGTTTTTTCCTTCGAAATGTCATTTTGCTGTCAGACTGTTCTAAACACGGGAAACATGCGCCCCTTTACAGGCATACTATAGACACCCCCCAGGTACGAAATTTAAAGGGATATTACACTTTTATTGTTTGACTTTAAGCATTATTAAAATCACTGCTCCTGAAAAAACGGCTGTTTTTAAAACTTTTTTTTGCATTGATCCATGTCCCCTGGGGCAGGACCCAGGTCCCCAAACACTTTTTATGACAATAACTTGCCTATAAGCCTTTAAAATTAGCACTTTTGATTATTCATGTTCGTGTCCCATAGACTTTAATGGTGTTCGCGTGTTCGAACGAACTTTTTTCCTGTTCGCATGTTCTGGTGCGAACCGAACAGGGGGTGTTCGGCTCATCCCTAGTGCTGAGTCTCATTTGTATACGTTTGATTTCTGGACATGTATAAAAAATAAATCAAAGCGTTAAATAACCTCTCTCTGAAGTGCATTACTTGCTTTCATGATGCAATTAGCATTATAGAGGAGAGGCTGATATCTGAGATCATGTGAAAATCACTGCATCATTATTGCTTTAGAAGACTAATTGTGTAACTGTCTAATCTAATTCAAATTGCTTGAATCACATGATACTACCATCTTGCCATCTATTTATGGCTGCTGACCCCCATTCATCTGTTATGTAGAAATGTGATGGTATAATCATGCAAACTTGTTTTGAATGAGCAGACATGTTTATGCATTGAGCAGCCACCTATGGCGATCAATTCTTTCCCTAAGATCAATGAATCGGGGTGTTTTGGCTAAGGTTACAGTGTGCCCATAGGTATTCTTTATCATACCTGCCCAAACTGGTATTTCATACTCTTATGTCAGTGGGTACCTTATGGCTGGTTACACTGCTATAATATTTCCTATTGAATTGATCTCTTGAAATGTAGGAGTCTATGGACTACTTTTAATTAGTGTCCTTGATTGATTAAAAACTTTAGCCGCAGCTGTCCAACAACATAGTTAGGAAAAAGTTGGCTGCTTCAACACAGCTGCTTGTCTAGTCTCTGAACACTTTTCCAAGACAAGTAGTGGCAAGAGGAATGCAAAGGGACAAGAGGCTGACACGCCCCCTGCATATCTTCTGCTGAAGCTTATCTCGGAAAGGTGCTTGGAGCTTAAACAAGCTGCTATTATGAAGTGATCATCTCCTGGCTAAATTGTTGGGCAGCCACAGGGAAGGGAAAGTGGGAAGGCATAGAGTTAAGTCTCATAGCTAGAACTAGAAAGCACCTAGCAACATGGGATAGCGTACTACATGTACTTTGTCCTATGGGGAACAGAACAGTAAAATAAATTATAATGATAGTTTATCTTTATATTTTGGAAAGGTAGATTAGGATGTGTCTTGCCTTCTTGAAACACCTAACCCAGGCTTTCAAATATCCTATTTTTTTTCACCTGTACAGGTTATAGAAAAAGAGTCTGCAGAGGTGGAAGCAATGAGTAAAATAGTTCGAACAGATGAGGAAGTGGCCACCCAGAAAGCCAGCGAAGCCCAGGCCTTGAAAAATGAGTGTGAGAGCGATCTTGCAGCAGCTATACCAGCCTTGGAGGAGGCCATGTCTGCTCTGAACACGCTTAAGGTAAGAATTTACTATGATGTGAAGGTTGTCATATTGGAACAGAGACTGCATATATGGTTATGTATTAATTTAGTTACTGTATTTTTTGGCATATAACACGCTCCGGAGTATAACACGCACCCCAAGTTTAGGAGGGAATTTTAAGGAAAAAAACTTTTAGGAGGGAAGTTTAAGGAAAAAAACTTACATTTAAATGCCCATCAATGCAGCCTTATCAGTGTCCATCTGCAGCCTTGCCCTTCATTGCAGAATGATCAGTGTCCATCTGCAGCCTTGCCCAAGTGTCATCTGCAGCCTTGCCCGAGTGTCATTTGCAGCCTTGCCCAGGTATCATTTGCAGCCTTGCCTAAGCGTCATCTGCAGCCTTGCCCAAGTGTCATCTGCAGCATGATCGTTTAAATTATCACCGCCGAGATAGACAGAGCCAGATGTCCTGTGTACTCGGCTCCTCTTGGCTCGTCTCGCAGTCCCGCCCAGTCCCGCCCCTTGGCCCGGCTTCTATGATGGACATAACACAGGTCCAATGGCGGGACTGGGCGTGACTGCGAGCGGAGCCGAGCCTAGCCACATATACAGTACACTCGGCTCTGTCTATTTCGGCAGCGGTCGGTCCCTCCTTCCCTCAAGAAGCAGCTGATTTTAAGGGGAAAAAATACAATAAGATACGATAAATACGGTAAGTTGTTTAGATTTCCATTTTTTAAATAAAGCAATAATTAAGCAGTGCCGATAATAAAATACTGTATATAATCAGTTTGCCCATTTCTAACCAGTTAGACAGTTAGGACAAAACTGGAAACTCTGGATTTGGAATGAGGTTCTATGGCCTGCTGGTCTTGTTTTAAGGAAACCTGTGGCGAAGGATCTGGCTGTTCTGGTAGATTATAACCTTAATAATACCATGCAATGCCAAGTTGCAGCTACCAAAGCGAGCAAAATCTTTCCCTATATTAAAAGAGGTATAGACCGCAGAGAAAGAGAGAGAGAGAGATCATTTTGACCCTGTACAAATCGTTAGTGAGACCTCATCTGGAATATGCAGTTTCGTTTTGGGCGGCAGTTCTCAAAAAGGATATTGGGAACTGGAGAAGGGCAGAGAGAGCAACCAAACTGATAAGAGGAATGGAGGAGCTCAGCTATGAGGAACGATTAGAGGGACTGAATCTATTCTCTTTGGAGAAGAGGAGCATAAGGGGGATATTACCATTATGCATAAATTCATAAATGGTCCAAATAGTGAACTTGGTGTAGTTTTATTCAATTTAAGTTCATCACAGAGGACAAAGGGGCACTTTTTAAGTCTGGAGGAAAAATACGGAAAGGCTTATTCACAGTAAGAGCTGTGAAAATGTGGAATAGACTCCCTCAAGAGCTGGTTCTGGCCAGCTTAGTGGATTGTTTTAAGAAAGGCCTGGATTCTTTTCTAAATGCAAATAATATAAATGAATACTAATATTTATAGGTTAATCCAGGGAATATCCGATTGGCTCTTAGGGGATCAGGAGGAATTGTTTTCCTTGCTGGAGCAAATTGGATCATGCTTTATTGAGATTTTTGCATTTTTCTGGATAGAGTGTGGGTATTGGATAGTGTATAGGGAGGTTTTCTATTTGTGCGTGTTTTTTTTTCTCTGTTGGTTAAACTGGATGGTCTTTTTTCAACCAGATTAAATATGTACTATGCAATATGTAAACATAACAGTTTCTTAAAACCATTGTGCATCTAGTCCACCAAAGTTAATGTTAAAATTTAACAGGGATGAAGTAACAGTGGATCTGGCTTTGCTGACTTTTAAAAGTTGCTAATGAATTTTACATATATGTATCATTTTAGCCTTCAGATATCACTATTGTTAAAGCAATGAAGAATCCTCCTTCGGGTGTAAAACTTGTCATGGAAGCTGTTTGTGTCATGAAAGAAATCAAACCAGAGAGAGTAAAGGATTCAACTGGAACTGGGCAGAAGGTAAATGTGTTTGATGTGTCTGTGTCAATGTACTTTTCACATTGTGTTATCACAAACATTATCTGAATGAAGACTCATACTTGTTGCTTTTAGCACCCAAAATTTTCATTTTCATTCCCTCATATTAAATTTGAAACTTGAATGGGAAAATCCATGCTATGCTATGGTCAAAAAAGAAAATCATTTCCATTACATATTGTTTAAAGCTGAACTCTAGGCAGACATAAAATACACAAATTAATGCATCTCTATAATCACTAATACATCATTAAATCTATTTTAATTACAAGCATTGTAAGCCTCACCAAACAAATGCTTGGACACACTGCGAGACTGATCTGTGGGAAATTCACTGGCATGTTTGTGTCATGAATGAGACCTGTGAGGATGTAGTGGATTAATATACCCATTTATGTTTAGTCGGTCCTACTTGCGGCTATGGATTTTTATAGTTTTTCTGTTTCCCTCTTTTTGACTACATAACCACGATGCATATTCCTTTATAAATCACAGTGACATCCCTTTCCATTCTTTGTGAGTGGTCAACTCTCCTCTCTCCCTCCACGGTTGGTGGTCCTCCCATGGGCCGGTGGGTTTGAGTCCGCACATTATTACTCCAGTTTTTTCTGATTTTAGGATACATTTGTTAGAGGTAGCATTCATCGATTTGTTTTCAGTGAACAATTCTATCTGCATGAGAGAATTAAGGTCCTGATGACGTGGCCTTTGTCCGCGAAACACGTCGCCCTATGTTATACCAACAGGGAGGATCTCCAAGGTCCAAATCCCCTGCCTCTTAAACAAGAAACTAGTGGTAGATTGTATCTATTTTCTAAATAATATGTTCTTAAAGAACAGATATTTTTTTTCATTACGTGAAAAAAAATTTTGTTTTCTACCTTTTTAATAATTGTTCTGAACTGTGTTTGTGTTCATTGAAGGGACATTTCAAATCCTATTCATTCAAGGATGTAGCCCTCCAATGACAATAGGAAAGTCTGAGCACCATCCTTAGATACTCAGTTTCTTGGTGCTCAAAAAAGTAAATGCTGGAATCCATACGTAGTCCATAGAGGTTAATTATTAAACTTTAGGTGGTCCAATTTACAGCAGAGAGCGTTGTAAGCACCTACATTGGCCTGTTATCAGCTTCTTGTAGTTCTTGTACAACAGGACTGGAGTGCGAGAGGAAGAAGCAGCACAAGGAGTCAATCAGTTTATGTGCTGACAAAAAGCATGCTAATAGAAGGAAAATCTTAGTGACAAAGAGACTCACCACCAGACTCATTTCACTGTCTATTTACAGACTTGGGAGGTTCTAGAACAACCTGGACTAATAGGAAGTAGGTTTAACTATGCTGGTCATGACATTGAGAACATCTAGCCAAAAAGTACTGCAGGGGAAATCTCTGGATTGAACGCGAATGTTGCAGCAAAAAGCTGTTTTTTTCTGACTTTTGATGGGCTTTAATACTACCACTATTACTTTTGCTGTAAGTAACACCTGTTGAATGTTGCAGCCAGCATTTTTTTTTTTTTAAGACTGAGTCACAGTCACCAGTAAAATACTAAAAATGAGAGACACCAGGCTAAACAACTGAATTAATATACCTGTATACTGCATCACACTGTATAACCAGATTCACTGCTATTATGATCCTGTAGTTTTGGAACTTCTTGTATTGCCTCCAGCCTGTCCACTGGCCCCCTGTTTTCTCCCTCTTGTAAGTTAGCCTTAAAATAAATCTGTCAAGAGAAAAATAGAAGATTGTGTTTGCTGAGCTCCTCTTGAAAATGCTAGTTGCCAGGTTGTTGTGCTCACCTGCTTAGAACTTGTATGCCAACAATTCCTGATCTGCCTACATGTTCCAGTGCTGTTTTCATAGAAGTAAAGCCAGAGGACCAGGATTGCAAAAATTGCAATTCAGCATACTGCACATTGGATTTCTGGCAGCCTATATGTTACTATCTTGGCAATTTTCCTGTAAAATATGTCCTTCTGTTAAATTGACAACAATGTGCAAAGCAATAGAGCTTAATGAATGATTTGGCTCAGTGCTAAACTGTCTTTTTTGTATATACGTATCTATTATTAGGCATATTTGCTCATTATTAGATATTCTCATTAATATTTGAAAATAAAATAAGACTCTTGGATTTTGCAGATCGTTGATTATTGGGGACCTAGTAAGAAGCTTCTGGGAGATATGAATTTTCTGAGAGACCTACGAGAATATGACAAAGATAACATTCCGGTAAGTTTAAACAAGACACCATAATATGTTAGTGCAAGAATTAAAGGGACCTTTTCCTTGCTTGTGCCTTCCTCTTTCATTTAATGCAATTTGAAATTTATAGATTAGCTACAAGAGCCAATACCGATTATCTAATGCAATGACTCTGCCTAATTGCTTGAGGTATACTGTATCTCAGTGGCGGCTGGTGTTTTTTTTGGGGGGTGGGGGTTGGGGGGGGGCAAACAACACCCCCTCCCCCGCGGACGGTCGGTCACCCTGCCCCACACTTACCCTATCTAGGTCGCGGGCGGGCAACGCTCTTACGGGCGGCGGCTTCCATCGCATCTCAGGACCCACTTTCTGATTGGCCAGGGGGGAGGATCAGTATGACAATAGCGAATATTCATTCGCTATTGTGATTCGCTATTGTGACACAACTTGGTAAGCTCTGCGCCCCAAGCCCACCCTTTTTTGGAGCCTATTAGAGCCTCTGGCTATAATCACGTTTCAAAAAAACAAACAAAAAAAACAATGGAAACCATGCGTCCGGTGCCCTGCATGTACATTAGGCAGCTGGATGCATGGTTGGGGGGGCAGTGCTCGTGCACCCCTAATGGACGGGTCGCCACTGCTGTATCTAAACCTAACAAAAAACATTTTATATACAGTATTGCAACTTACTAGTTCTTGGATGTGGAGACTGCATAAGTTATCTTTTTTAGGCTTTGTACATTTTACGCAAGTACAGAAAAAAAAATTATAGCTGATTTTTACCAGAAATGCTTATAACTTCCTGTACCCTGAACTGAAATATTAAACAACAGTATTTGCCTTCCCACCTGCCTTCTGTGTACTACAAATCAACTGCCCTCTAGTTCATGGAAAGGGAAGTGCATGTAGTTAAGTTCAGGAGAGCAGGTTAAGGTGACAACACCTCTCCACCATAGATACTGTACAGTACACTGAGTGAATGTTGTCACCCTAGAGCAGGAAGTGTGTTGCTGGCAAGATCACCAGGTCAAAACAAAGCAAATAAAAACCAATGCAGCTACCGCTTCTAAGGACTGGTAAGCTGTATATTTGCTTTATCAGCTGTTGAGATAAGATACCAGCCATAAAGGAATTGCATTGGTTTCAAACAGATGGCTGATTCACAGACATAATTTTTAAGTTGGAAGTAAAGCACAACTACAGGTATACCCCACTTTTAAGTACACAATGGGGCTTATTTACCAAAGCTGGAAAGTGCAAAATCAGGCTCACTTCTGCATAGAAACCAATGAGCTTGCAGGTTTTATTACCAAAGCTTAATTGAAGAAGCCGAGGTTAGTATCTCATTGGTTTCTATGCAGAAGTGAGCCTGATTTTGCACTTTCCAGCTTTAGTAAATAAACCCCAATGTGTATTTAAAAGTGGGGTATGCCTGTATTTAGTGGCACAATAAAGCAAGAAGTAAAAACTGCATACTGTACGTAAAAGGGCAATTATAACTGCCCCCAGTCATATACCGGTAATTACATAGGAGCATATTTTGTTTTTAACAAACAAAGTAAGGTCCTAATTATTATTTCATATTTTGAACCGTGTTTATATTGGCACCAGGGATGGACTGGCCATCGGGACTACCGGGAGATAAACGGTGGGCCGATGGCTCAGTGTGGCCAGTTTCACTTTTAGCCGCATCTGCGGTGTGCGGCGATCTACCCGTCAACCACCAACAGCTGGCGCCTGACGGGTAGATAGAGATTAGCCAGCATGCAGATTAGCGCAGGGAGCTTCTGTAGTAGTAAGTTCTCGCTCTCTCTCGTGTCATCACGCTGTTCCCCGGCGGCCCCTCCTCTCTTCTTGTCTATACCAATGGCTTGTAAGATCATCTGGTATAGACAAGAAGAGATGAGGGGCCGCCGGGGAACAGCATGATGACACGAGAGAGAGAGAGAACTTACTACTACAGAAGCTCCCTGCGCTACTCTGCATGCTGGCTAGTAAGATCCCACAATGTGCCCTGATTATGTGCCACATAATGTGCCCCGTGCTCTACAGTGCCATGATGTGCTATGTGCCCCGATGTGCCCCATAATGTGCCTTGTGATGTGCCCCAAACCCTGATGTGCCCCGAGCCCTGATGTGCCATGTGCCACGTGCCCTAATGTGCCATGTAGCCTGATGTGCCCTAATGTGCCCCATAATGTGCCCTGATGTGCCCCATAATGTGCCCCAATGTGCCCTGATGTGCCACAATGTGCCATAATGTGCCATGTGCCCCATAATGTGCCCTGATGTGCCCCATCATGTGCCCTGATGTGCCACAATGTGCCATAATGTGCCCTGATGTGCCCCATGCCCTGATGTGCCCCGTGCCCTGATGTGCTATATGCCCCATAATGTGCCCCATCACGTGCCCTGATGTGCCATGTGCCCCATGTGCCCTGATGTGCCATGTGCCCTGTGCCCTGATGTGCCCTGTGGCCTGATGTGCCCCATGCCCTGATGTGCCCTGATGTGCGATGTGCCCCATCATGTGCCCGTTCCTGATGTGCCATGTGCCCCAATGTGCCCTGATGTGCCCCGTGCCCTGATGTGCTATGCACCCTAATGCGCCCTGATGTGCCCTGATGTGCCCCGTGCCCTGATGTGCTGTGCCCCGATGTCCTATGCCCTGATGTGCCTTGTGCCCCGATGTGCTTTGCCCTGATGTCCTGTGCCCTGATGTGCCCTGATGTCCTGTGCCCCGGTGTGCTGTGGCTCAATGTCGTGTGCCCTGATGTGCCATGTGCCCCATATGCCCTGATGTGCCCGAGCCCTGATGTGCCATGTGCCCCGTGCCCTGATGTGCTATGTGCCCTGATGTACCATGTGGCCTGATGTGCCCCATGCCCTGATGTGCCCCGTGCCCTGATGTGCTTTGTGCCCCATGCCCTAATGTGCGATTTGCCCCATAATGTGCCATGTGCCCCATCATGTTCCCTGATGTGCCATAATGTGCGCTGATGTGCCCCGTGCGCTGATGTGCCCGTGCCCTGATGTGCCCGTTCTCTGATGTGCCATGTGCCCCGATGTGCCCTGATGTGCCCCGTGCCCTGATGTGCCCCGTGCCCTGATGTGCTATGTGCCCTGATGTGCTATGTGCCCTAATGCACCCTGATGTGCCCTGATGTGCCCCGTGCCCTGATGTGCTGTGCCCCGATGTCCTATGCCCTGATGTCCTGTGCCCTGATGTGCCCTGATGTCCTGTGCCCCGGTGTGCTGTGGCTCAATGTCGTGTGCCCTGATGTTCTGTGCCCTGATGTGCTGTGTCCTGATGTGCTATACCCTGATCTGCTGTGCCCTGTACCCTGATGTGATGTACCCTGATGTACTGTGCCCTGACGTGCCCTGATGTGTTGTGCCCTATTAGCTGATGTGCTGGGCTCTGTACCCTGATGTACTGTGACCTGATGTGCTGTGCCCTGTACCCTGATGTGCTGTGCTCTGTACCCTATGTTGTGCCCTGTACGCTGATGTACTGGGCTCTGTACCCTGATGTGCTGTGCCCTGTACGCTGATGTACTGGGCTCTGTACCCTGATGTGCTGTGCCCTGTACCCTGATGTGCTGTGCACGGTACCCTGATATGTTGTGCCCTGTACGCTGATGTACTGGGGTCTGTACCCTGATGTGCTGTGCCCTGTACCCTGATGTGGCCTGATGTGCTGTACCCTGATGTGCTGTACCCTGATGTGTTGTGCCCTGATGTGCCTTGTGCCCTGATGTGCTGGGCTCTGTACCCTGATGTGCTGTGCCCTATACCCTGATGTGCCCTGATGTACCGTGCCCTGATGTACCATGCCCTGATGTGCCGTGCCCTTATGTGCCGTGCCCTGATGTACCGTGCAATGGGCCGGTCTGGATGAAGTCCAGGGCCACATTTTTGTCCCAGTCCAGCCCTGATTGGCACAAAATAAGTGGTACTTATGAGAAGCTTTTTCACTTTTGAACTACTATTAGATATTTTATAGTTGCCTCCAATAAGCACCAAAATTCTTTTGCTGGAAAGAAACAAATTCATTTTCTTCTTCTTTGTCTGCAGGTATCAGTGATGCAAAAGATCCGAAGTGAATACATAACCAATCCTGACTTTGATCCAGCTAAAGTGTTGAAAGCTTCATCTGCAGCTGAGGGATTGTGCAGGTGGATTCTAGCCATGGAAGTCTATGACAGAGTCGCAAAGGTATTCAACGGGCAAAACTCTATTAGTATAGTGATAGTACTTTGATGTATCTTGTATCTGTAATGACCAGCAGGGGCTACAGGAAGGGTCAGTGTGGTTTGTTGTTTTTTTTTTTTATTCAGTTAAAAAAGGACATAACAATACAGGACAATCAAAAACCCAGGTGATATTTCTGAATTAAGCAAAAGAAAAAACAATAAGAAACCATAAAGGTTTCACGTATGCCACAATATATAGGTGAGAAATGGGGTCAGTGTGGTTTGGATACCCCTAGCACTGTGCATGGGACATGGATGATAGATACATAATAGAAAACTGGTATCAGTATCTGAGAAGGAAGCTGAGGATTAGAAAGCCAGAAGGTCAGTTGGCTAGAAGAGAGGCATGGCACAGATAACTGTTAGGAGACTGGAAATTGGAATGGACTGATGAACAAAAGACAGCAGTGGACAACAAACGTCTTTCCCTGCTCTTGGCAGAAAACCAAGGAGTGCTTGGCATCACCAAAGCCACCAATAGCATTGATGAGAATTATGCACCACTTGCCTGCAAACCCACGACAGGACACAGACAAGAAACAGACTGTGATAGACTCACCCGGGACAGAGACTTTTGGAGGGGACTGAATGCTAGCCTCTTGCCTACTGGTTATGGGCCCTGGATTTTAAGGGAACAATACTCTTTGTGAGGTGTATTCCTGGGACCTTTGAAGTAATACGTTACTTTGGACTCATAGACACTGGGAACCCTGTATAGGGCCTATATGTCATACTAGGAATAGTGACTGCTTCACACTGTTTGGACTCATAGTAGGTGCTGATGTCATCAACTCCAGCCACCTGTCTGCTATAATGTGTTTATTGTAAATAAGTCTAGTGTGGCTTCTAAGGGTCTTTCACCCATTGTTATTTGTGCTAATTAACTTGGCTATTGTGTGAAGGAGTTCTGTGTTTATATCTATGATAATGTGTATTGTAGTTAGTGAGCTAGGAGATGACAAGGCTGACCTGAAAAGTCATATCTCTGAGTCACCTAGTCTGGTTAAATAACTAGTTAATTAGTTCATGTTAATGTATGGTTTTGGTTACAGTTGTATTGTCAGAGTAATATGATCAGGAGGGGGGGACCTCCTCCTCAAGTGTATTTAGGACTGTATTTGTGTTCTAAGAACCGTTCTATTTCTGGTGTACTCCAAACTGGTGTTGCCTGGCTGAAGGGGTTACTATAGCCAGATCCATTGGTCTCGTGTTCCAGGATTTGGGAAGCAGCTTATCGGCGGAAATACCCAACAGGGTGTCCGGAGTCTGTCACACAGATATAAGAAACAATAGAAGTGAAAACTGAGAGGCACTTAAGCTGGCCATAGATACATAGGATCTCAGCCTGTTCATCAGGGACAAACCAAGATTCGATCCATCTGTGGGCAGGCTGGTGGTACTTAAAATGGTTCTAAAGGCAAGAGTATTTTTTATCCTGATGCATTCTATGCATTAAGAGAAAAAAACCTGTGTGCAGCGGCTCCCCTCGGCCCCGCTAAATACTTGCCTGAGCCCCCTCTCAATCCAGAGATGTTGCAGGAGTGCCTTGGCTGTCCGGGGACTCTCCCTCATTTGCTGAGACAGCAGCGGGGCACCATTTTTCCCCAATCATACTTACCTAGGTGGATGCAGCATCGGTTCGATGCTGCAACTGTCCTCCACCGCCTCCACACTGAGAACCGAGCGATCGAAGGTCGCCGATGGCTCGGTTCTCACAGCTCCCTGAGCAGAGAGCTGCTGACTGTCAATCAGCAGCTCTCCGCTCTGCTCCTCTACGCTCAGCTGCAGAGGGGCTGGGAGCAGCCGTCTCAATCTGTGACCCATAGGAGAAGCCCAGCCAAACGAGCTCAGGTTGGACTTCTAATTTAAAGTGGTTGTACACCCTGTACAACCACTTTCACCTACAGGTAAGCCTAGATTAAGGCTTACCTGTAGGTGCTGGAAATATCTCCTAAACCTACACGGTTTAGGAGATATTTACAATTACGATGATACGGTACGATGAGTTTTTCTGCACATGCGCCGATGTATTTGGCACATGCACACTTTAGTAAGGGCACGCTGTGCCGTTTCTAGCTGGGGGCATGCCGTGACTGGCGGCTCTTGCGCGAGTGCGACGTCACGCGACTCTGGCCAGTCACAGAGCCGGAGTTCACTGCCCCGGAAGGAAGAGGGCTGAAGATAGATGCTTCCAGCCAGCGGGGACATCGGGCACATTGCAGGTTTCGGTTTCAGGTAAGTGACACATAATGGGTTACTATGCAATGCATAGTAGCCCATTATGCTTTACCTTTGCAGAGAAACAAAGAGGAAGTAAAACCCATCAGGGTTTACTTCCTCTTTAAAGCCTAACTTCAGCTAACACTTTTCCATCTGGGATAAAGGTTAAATGTGTAAAAATAACAGACCCACTTGCAGAATTAGCAGGTAAAACTATGCTACAGGTAGGGTTGCCACCTAATCCCTTTAAGCCCGGACATGTATTAATTACACAGGTTCTGTGGCTGATTAAGGTGGTAATTAAACTCACTTAGTGCCTTATCTGCATTAAATTAGCCTCAGAAATTCATACAGTAAGGGAAAAAAGAATTTGATCCCCTGCTGATTTCGTACGTTTGCCCAATGACAAAGAAATGATCAGTCCATAATTTTAATGGTAGGTTTATTTTAACAGTGAGAGACAGAATAACAACAAAAATAT
The DNA here is from genome assembly GCF_042186555.1 of Aquarana catesbeiana. Lineage (NCBI taxonomy): Eukaryota > Metazoa > Chordata > Amphibia > Anura > Ranidae > Aquarana > Aquarana catesbeiana. The sequence goes on from NC_133330.1 coordinate 63,104,059, forward strand.
CCAGAAAAACGTATTTCAAAAAAGTTATACATTGATTTGCATTTAATGAGTAAAATAAGTATTTGACCCTTTCGCAAAACAGGACTTAGTACTTGGTGGCAAAACCCTTGTTAGCAATCACAGAGGTCAGACATTTCTTGTAGTTGGCCACCGGATTTGCACACATCTCAGGAGGGAATTTGTCCCACTTCTCTTTGCTTATCCTCTCCAAGTCATTAAGGTTTCGAGGCTGACGTTTGGTAACTCGAACTCTCAGTTCCCTCCACATATTTTCCATGGGATTAAGGTCTGGAGACTGGCTAGGCCACTTCAGTACCCTAATGTGCTTCTTCTTGAGCCACTCCTTTGGTGCCTTGGCCATTTGTTTTGGGTCATTGTCTTGCTGGAATACCCATCCACGACCCATTTTCAATGTCCCTCACCCAAGATTTGACGGTACATGGCCCCATCCATCGTCCCTTTGATGCGGTTAAGTTGTCCTGCCCCCTTAGCAGAAAACACCCCCAAAGCATAATGTTTCCACTTCCATGTTTGACGGTAGGGATGGTGTTCTTGGGGTCAAAGGCAGCATTCTTCCTCCTCCAAACACGGCAAGTTGAGTTGACGCCAAGGAGCTTGATTTTGGTCTTATCTGACCACCACACTTTCACCTAGTTCTCCTCTGAATCATTCAGATGTTCATTAGCAAACGTCATACGGGCCTGTACATGTGCTTTCTTGAGCAGGGGGACCTTGCGGGCGCTGCAAGATTTCAGTCCTTCATGGCGTATTGTGTTACCAATTGTTTTTTTGGTGACTAAAGTCCCAGCTGCCTTGAGATCATTGACAAGATTCTCCCATGTAGTTCTGTGCTGATTCCTCACTATTCTCATGATCATTAAAACTCCATGAAGTGAGATCTTGCATGGAGCCCCAGACCGAGGGAGATTGACAGTTATTTTGTGTTTCTTCCATTTGCAAATAATCACACCAACTGTTGTCACCCTCTCGCCGAGCTGCTTGGCGATGGTCTTGTAGCCTATTCCAGCCCTATATAGTTCTACAGTCTTGTCCCTGACATCCTTGGACAGCTCTTTGGTCTTGGCCATGGTGGAGAGATTGGAATCTGATTGATTGCTCGTAACCTGTTTAGAAGACACCTGGGAGCCAGAAATCTTGCTGACTGGGGATCAAATACTTATTTCACTCATTAAAATGCAAATCAATTTATAACTTTTTTTTTTAATGCGTTTTTCTGGATATTTTTGTTGTTATTCTGTCTCTCATTGTTAAAATAAACCTACCATTAAAATTATAGACTCATCATTTTGATTAAGTGGGCAAACGTACAAAATCAGCAGGGGATCAAATAATTTTTCCCTCACTGTATGCCTTTTGGTTTAAAGGGATGAGGTGGCAACCCTATTTACAGGGGAGACTCAGAAAAAGAAACACTACTGTGTTTCAGATTACATGCTATAAGTAATGTTTCATTTTGCCCATAGTTCCACATTAAATGTGCTTATATAAAGGCTAAAACCACCCAAAACAGACATATCTGGGTGGAGCATTTTCAACCACCTTCCACCTTTCAGCTTCTGATTATTGTTTTGATTAATCGATTAATCGGTTAATAACCTTAAAGAAGTGTGGTGTATAATTTAGTTAATATGTAAAGTTTTAAAAAAAGGCAATTTATTCTTAAATATCAGTATATACAGTGGTAAATATAAATAACTAACTGTATGATTAGGGAGTAAAATCTTTAATCCACTCTGAGGATATCAGACAGAAGAGATATACTGTATATACTTTTAGAGGTTGAATCTAGTAAATATCAGACACAGAGATCAAAGTTTTTTTATTTAAAAGAAAAAAAAGACTTTTGCAGATTTTCAAACAGAACTGTAATATATTATATGCTGGCAATACAAAAACAATGTCTTCCTTAAAAAAAAAAAAATTAATTTTAAAGCACGTTGGTTCGATTTTCTAATCATTAGTGGGGTCAAATCGATGTTTGTTTTCAACCACAGTGATGGGAAAATTTAGAAATAATAGCAAACTTCTTGGTCAAAGGAATTTTCAGAAAGTGTATGTGGTTTTAGTTCAGAAATTACATACGTTTTAAAACAGAGTGTTAAAAGCAAGTGAAAATTTCAACAACATTCTTTCATTCAGCGAATGTACAAAGATTTTTCGCATGAATATTCTCGTCTGAAAACTGATCTGTGTGGCCAGCATAAGGCTTGGTACTCACCTATGCAGTTTGTTTTTGATCTGTTTCTGCAGTGCGTTTTGATTTTTTGCGCATGTGATTTTGCTGCGATTTGCGTTTTTGCATTTTTTTATGCCTTTTTTTGGCAAATTTGTTGTTGGGCAAATTAAAAAAAAAAAACACACAAATTGCTGCAAAAACACATTACATGCTTTTCTGCTGCTTCTCCATTGAAGTATATTCAATCAAAAAAGCACTGTTTTTGTGTTGAAAAAAGTCCCTGACCCTTTCCAAATACGCAGCAGCTAAAAAAAGCATAGATGTGAACGTTAAATGAACTGTAGTGCGTTTCTGCAAAAAGCACCAAAAAACACATGGGTGTGACGTTTAGTAACATAATGGGATTAAAAAAAAAAATAAGCCCTTTAGTACAAAAAGAGCAAATAATCACTACTGTAAGGGGTTCATTTTTTTACTGTGCAACAGTGAAAGTAATATTTGCAGTAGCGATTATTTGCTCTTTTTGTACTCTAAAGGGCTAATTTTAGTTTTTTTAACCCCATTATGTTACTGGCCGATTAATCGATTATGAAAATAGTAATCGATTAATTTCATAATCGATTAGTTGTTGATTAATCGATTAGTTGTTTCGGCCCTAAGAATGTGTCATATTGGATGTACTGATTCCGTGTGATTTCTCAGGTGGTAGCTCCCAAGAAAATTAACTTGATGGAGGCTGAGCAGTCTCTGGCGGAGACTATGGCAGTGCTGAACCAGAAGAGGGCGGAGCTAAAAGCGGTTGAGGATAGCTTAGCGACCTTGGAAGCCGATTTTCGGGAGAAAACAGAGGAGAAAGCCCAGCTGGAAATCAAAGTGGATTTATGTGCTAAGAAGCTAGAACGGGCAGAGAAGTTAATAGGAGGTCTTGGTGGAGAGAAACACAGGTGAGACTGGAAATCATTGTCATTTTTTTCAAAGATAAACATAGAGACTACAATTGCTGACTCTGCCCTCTGCAAATGCTACTTCAATGTGGCTTTCCTGTTCTTCATATTTCATATGTGTCATGTTCATGTTCTGCATTATTTCACATGGGGCCAAAGGTTCAGTATAACAGTCGGGCAAAAGGCATTTTCAGAAGAAAACCAGCAATGTCGCCCCCCCCCATATTTCTTCATTTCCATAAGACAAGGTTTATTTTAAAATGCCACGGGGCCTTCATCATATTAGCACTTGTTTCTCAACAGCTATAGGTAGTCAAAAAGCAAACAACGTCTGAATGCCTTTAACCACTTCAATACCAGGCACGTACGCACCTTCCTGCCCAGGCCAATCTTCAGCTTTCAGTGCTGTTGTAATTTGAATGACTATTGCGCGATCATGCTACATTGTACCCAAACAAATTTTTTATCATTTTGTTCCCACAAATAGAGGTTTCTTTTGGTGGTATTTGATCACCTCTGCGATTTTTACTTTTTGCGCAACAAGTAAAAAAGACAGAAAATTTAGAGAAAAAAAAAGTTTTTCTTTCTGTTAAATTTTTTTGTAAATATGTAGGTTTTCTTCTTCAATGACGGCACTGATATGGCTGCACTGATGGGCACTAATAAGGCAGCGCCGATGGGCACCGATTATGTGGCACCAATGAGGTGGCACTAATGGGGTGGCACTGATGGGCACTGATAGGCGGTACTGATAGGCGGCACTGGTATGCGACACTGATGGGCACTCATAGGTGGCACTGATGGGCACTCATAGGCAGCACTGATAGGCACTCATAGGCGGCACTGATGAGTACTTATGGGTGGTACTGATGGGTACTTATGGGTGGCACTGATAGGTGGCACAGATGGGCACTGATGGTCACTGATAGGTGGGCACTGATGGGCATGGATGGGCACTGAGAGGTGGCACTGATGGACACTGATGGGTGGCACTGAAGACACTGATGGGTGGCATTGCTGGACATCACTTGTTTGATCTGGACCATAATGTTGCCAGTCAGTGCCCATTTGTGGGCATTGATTGACATCTATTGTGCATATTTTCATATGTGGATGCCAATGGGGTACATACCTGGCCATCCACATGTTGCCCCCTTCCCTGTTGGTCCTGGCAGTTTCCCTGGTGGTCCAGTGTGGGCATCTGCGGGGGTGCTGCGCTGATAAACAATCAGCGCAGACCCCCCTGTCAGGAGAGCCACGATTGGCTCTCCTCTACTCGCGTCTGTCAGACGCGAGTGAGGAAAACCCAATCAACGGCTCTTCCTGTTTACATCGTGATTAGCCGTGATTGGACACGGCTGATCACGTGGTAAAGAGTCCCTGTCAGAATGACACACCGCACCACCGATCACCGCGATGCGTGCCCCCATGGGCGCGCGGCGGCTGTTATCCTGCTGGACGTCATATGACGCCCAGTCAGGATAACTGAACCACCGCCCAGCCGTCATTCTGCTATAGGCCAGACAGGTAGTGGTTAAGGGGTTAGTTCCCCTTGACTCCTCCATAATTCCCCCTTCACCAAATGATTTGGACCAGTGCACAAAGCAAGGTCCATAAAGACATGGATGAGCGAGTTTGGGGTAGAGGAACTTGACTGTCCTGCACAGAGTCCTGACGTCAACCCGATAGAACACCTTTGGAATGAATTAGAGCGGAAACTGCGGGCCAGGCCTTCTCGTCCAACCTCAGTGCTTGACCTCACAAATGCGCTTCTGGAAGAATGGTCAAACATTCCCATAGACACACTCCTAAACCTTGTGGACAGCCTTCTCAGAAGAGTTGTAGCTGTTATAGCTGCAAAAGGTGGGCCAACTCAATATTGAACCCTACGGACTAAAACTGGGGTGCCATCAAAGTTCATATGTGTGTAAAGGCAGGTGTCTCAATACTTTTGACAATATAGTGTATCTATACAAAGGCTACTGTGTAGAGAAATTCACTTACAGTTGACAGGTAACTCAAATAGTATACACCAAGCCTATCAGATGGGGCTGGATCATATTGTTAAAAATGAATCATAGAAGCGCAGCTAAAGGCCAGATATCCAAGCCTCCTAAAAGTGTTAGATTCTGCAGATTCTTTTGGTGGTCCTTTCTCTTCATAACAGGAGAGATGGTGCAGGCAGAAGTGCATATTAACTATCTTCTTTTCAGGGAAGACTTTATTTTACATATTTATTGTAGTGACAGAGTCAATTTAGTAAGCTATTCTATATAATATTTTTATATGTATATATGTATGTAAATTATGATTATACAATACTGGGGCATCTAATGAAAATGCCCAGCACTAGCTTGGCATTTTTTAAAGGGCCCTCTCTACAGGAGTGGATTAAAGGGAGGGGAGTTATCTGTCCTCCGAATCATTTATCTGTCTGTATAACTGAAGATGCTGCTATACAGAGGTGTACAGCACAACATAAAAGTAGGCATCTGAATCCCTTGAATACCATATTAGCACCAACCATCAGCTGGCTGCAAAAGAGTACCGTAATTAGGAAATATTTGTATGCAAAATTGAAAAAAGAAATTAAACAAATATTTTCTAAATTTTTTTTTTTTTGCTCCAGAACATGATATATGGTATGATTAAAGAAAGCATCTGGAAAAAACACTATACAGTACATGTACTATAAGACCAATTTAGTTAACTTAAAGTGTTACTAAACCCACAACAGTAAAATCAGTCTGTATATGCAGTAAAGCACGCTTGTTATACTCACTGTGAAACCTAAGGGGTTAAAGTGATTGTAAAGGCATAAGGTTTTTTTTATCTTAATACATACTATGTTCTATGTTGCACAAAAGGCTTGGCTGTCCCTCTCCTCTTTGGCTGAGACAGCAGCGGGGCACCATTGGCTCCTGATGCTGTCAATCAAAGTGAGTGAGCCAATGAGGAGAGAGAGGGGGTGAGGCCGGGCCGCAGTTCTGTGTCTGAATGGACACTCAGAGCAGCACCTTGGCTCGGGTGCCCCCATAGCAAGCTGCTTGCCGTGGGGGCATTCGGCAGGAGGGAGGGGCCAGAAGCACCAGCGGTGCACCCGAAAAGAGGAGGATCTGGGCTGCTCTGTGCAAAACCACTGCACAGAGCAGGTAAGTATAACATGTTTGTTATTTTTAAACAAAAAAAAAAAAATTAGACTTTAGTATCACTTTAATCCTCTGCATTGTGTAAAAAGGCTGTTTAAACCTGCCCCCCCCCCCCCCTTCATCTACAGTCCCCAATCCATCTCCTGATAGAACAGAGCCTTGGGGACAAGCTGCACATGCTCAGTTTGGCGTGTATGGTCATTTTCTTTTCTTGGGAGGGTGTGTATGATCAGCACAGGGCCAATCAGTACTGTCCAAACAGAGGCGATCCTCTGTTTGGAGGAACATCCTTTGTTCGGTGATCCTGCAGCCTTATAGGATAGTCAGAGCAGAAGGAAAGCTTCTCCTACAAGCTTTAACCAGACACTGATAGAAGTCACAAGACTGCACTAACTGCTGATGACAATAGGGATTTAGCTGTCTATATTTACTAAAACAATTGCATTTCTATGTTCTGTGTACTGTGGGAGACCAGATATAGTGGGGTTAGTAACACTTTAAACGCAGTAGTGTTCAACATGAAATGTTTTCTAGCTTTACCAACTCTGTCATGAGGAACATATGAGGAACACTTTGCACCTTTTCACTTAAACTTAATCATTTCCAGATGGTCCAATGCTGCAGACTCTCTGCAAAATGTTTATGATAATCTGACTGGGGATGTCCTTATATCGGCTGGTGTCATCGCCTATCTGGGAGCTTTTACTGCTGGATTCCGGCAAGAATGCACTAAAGACTGGAGCAAACTGTGCAAGGTAAGAAGTCTTCAGCACAGACCTGTTTTACCAAGTACTAGGCAATTATCTTTTTAGGCTAAAGTTGTAAACTTCAGGCAGATATAAAAGACACACATTAATGCAATTCTTTATTAATTAATACATCATTAATGAATTTTCTAAATCCAAGTGGTGTAAGTGCCTGATCTGGTCTTAACTTCTGGCAATCCCTGTACACCAGAGCTCAGACTGGGAGAGAAAGGCAGCACAAGGAGCCAGTCAGTTGTGCTGCAGCGCTCATGTGCTAACAATGGGCATGCTGATAGGACAGGAGAACATCACATGACAGAGATGCTGATGCAGACTGGAGGCCGAGACAAGACCTGTAATGCCACGTACAGACGATCGGAATTTCCGACAATAAATGTTCGATGTGAGCTTGTTGTCAGAAATTCAGACCGTGTGTATGCTCCATCGGACATTTGCTGTCGGAATTTCCGACAACAACTGTTTGAGAGCAGGTTCTCAAATTTTCCGACAAGAAGACTTGTTGTCGAAAATTCCGATCGTGTGTACACAATACACGCACAAAAGTCCACGCATGCTCGGAATCAAGCAGAAAAGCCGCACTGGCTATTGAACTTCATTTTTCTCGGCTTGTCGTACGTGTTGTACGTCACCGCGTTCTTGATGTTCGGAATTTCCGACAACATTTGTGTGACCGTGTGTATGCAAGACAAGTTTGAGCCAACATCCGTCGGAAAAAAATCCACGGTTTTGTTGTCGGAATGTCCGATCGTCTGTACACGGCATTAGTGTTTCTTCACTACAGGAGAATAAAATCAGGTCTCCAGTCCTGTGAAAGCTGTGTTGTGTGACATAGCTGTGTAAATCTCAGGACTAGATTTGCAGGGGCTCTAATGCCCCTGAGTAGGAAAAAAGCTTTAAATTTGTATTCTCCATTTTTGATTGTCCTTTACTTTGAGTGTGGTCTGCGACTGAACATTATTAATTAGCGGCAAAAATATGTTTATAAATCTCCTGGAAATTAGGTGCAAAAATGTCTTCACCTGGGTTATATGCTCTGACCACCTACCACAGCCATCGTTAAGGAGTGTGTTTTTCTTTCTATTATAAAAATTGCAGGAGAGAGTGAGGGCACCAAGGTGGACAGCTAAAATGCAGAGTCATCAAGCAGAGAAGTGTTTCAATTGAACTACCTAAAAGATGTAATATTCATTGTGTGATTGCTGGCCGTTTTCATTTTGCTTGTGGGCATGCGAAGCCCACAAGCATTCAGTTCCGGGATATGGTGCTGCTGAGTGACCAGCATGCCCCGCCCGTCCTCTCCCCGATCTCGCGCATGCGCAGTCAGTCCTTCTCGCAGTGCCGTCAACTACTCAGGTTGCCATCACAACGGGCGTCGTCGTCGGAAGTGCCCGCCCCATTGTGATGGCAACGAAGCCCTTGGCGCAGCCCACCGACTCCTGGGAAATGATGACACACATCTCCCAGGAGCAGTAGCGAGCGTAGGCGCCAAGGGAAGTGACGTCAGGAGCCGAGGTGATGAAGGAGGCAGATTTCGAGGGACCACATAGCAACAGGCATAAAAGGGTAAGTAAAAAAAAAAATTCTCCAAATGTTTTTTTTTTTTTATTTTGTTTTATGCACATTAATAACATTTTTTTTTGGGTGGAACTCCACTTTAAAGTTCTTTCAGATTTCTAAAAAAAATTTCTTTCTCAGAGTAAAACGATCCCATGCTCTGAGGACTTTTCCTTGAGTAAGACCCTTGGAGACCCCATTCAAATCAGAGCCTGGAATATTGCTGGATTACCAACAGATAACTTCTCTATAGACAATGGGGTCATTGTGAGCAACTCACGGCGATGGTAAGCCTGAATACAAACCAAATTCTTCCACAAGGATGTCAGTTTAATGTTATTAAAGTCCTTCTCCATAAAGTAGTCAGTACATTTCTTTTATTATTTAGGCCTTTAATGATTGACCCCCAGAGCCAAGCTAACAAGTGGATTAAGAATTCAGAAAAGGAGAACCAGCTGAGTGTTATCAAATTAACAGATTCAGACTACATGCGGACTCTGGAGAACTGTATTCAGTTTGGCACTCCTCTTCTTCTGGAGAATGTTGGGGAAGATCTGGATCCATCACTGGAGCCATTACTACTGAAACAGATATTTAAACAGGGTATGTCGCCAGTCTCTCTGTACATCGGTATTATACCCATACACCAGGGATATGCAATTAGTGGACCTCCAGCTGTTGCAGAACTACAAGCCCCATGAGGCATAGCAAGACTCTGACAGCCACAAGCATGACACCCAGAGTCAGAGGCATGATGGGACTTGTAGTTTTGCAACAGCTGGAGGTCCGCTAATTGCATATCCCTGCCATACACCATACTTACCCATAATGTGGATGTTTAGTGGTTAATAGACTCTTTTTGTTTAATGCTTCCTGTCGGGAACAGATGAAGGTAATCTGAATATTTTTGCGTCTATGTCTGTAGAATGCATGTAATTCACTTATATAGGTTATGGCTACTTGCATGAATGGGGTATGTTCCTGACACTCATTAGAACTGAAAAAGTTGCTTGGATAAGTCAGGAAATGTCTTCAATATTACAGAACAAGTCCAGTTGAATGTGACTAACTACTGCTAGCTAGACATGAGATGCTATTGTATTAGGGCCTCATTGGTTTTTGCATGCTACTTTTTGGCCCCAGCACAATATGGGCAGCCGAGCACCTAGTGGACTGTTCATATTTCACAGATTTAGTCATCAACACATGTAGGCCAAATCTGTTGCTAATCTGACTGAGAGAGAAAGATTACTGAGTGTGGTGAACTAATGCATTAGTAAACCACTAGAAGTCTAATATATTATTTCTATGATGTGCACTACCTTCTTGCAGCCAACCATTGTTAAAGGATAAGCTCATCTTTCGTAACATGTTACATGTTACACCCATATTCAGATCAGCCCCCGCACCTCTCAAATTCTCGCTGTGACAGCTAGCAGTGTTCTTCCCCCTCCCCGCTAACTGTCACAATTAAAAAAAATGTGGGTGAATGGGGCTCCGCCCACCTGGCCGCGTCACTAATTGACAGGGCTCTGGGCATGGAAAACTACAAGGTCCGGCAGCCTTTGCGGATGTCGGCTTGTAGTTTTCAATGAACTACCACGGCATTGTGGAGCGCCATGGTAGTTCATGCATGCTTCCTGTCAGATTGATCTGCTTACCTGTACGGGTTGTACAGGCAAGCAGATTCACTGGCTCTGCTGGAGACCTGCATGGCACTAGCGATCTGGTGCTCGCTGGTGCAATGCTTTACAGGCTCCAAAAAAATTAAAATAACGGTAAATTCACATTTTTATACCTGCAAAAAAATGTGCATTTGTTATTCTTTAGGCTGGGTTCACACCGCAGCACGGATCGGCTTATAGCAAGGATCCGGTTCGTCCCCATTCACCATTTACTTTATTGTTTTGGTTTTTTTTTATTCATTGAACTGTATTTTTTCCCAAAAAAAATTGCATTTGAAAGACCGCTGGGAAAATACAGTGTGTCATAAAATATTGCAGCAATTGCCATTTTATTCCCTAGGGTCTCTGCTAAAATATATATAATGTTTGGGGGTTCCATGTAATTTTCTAGAAAAAAATATTGATTTTAACTTAAGAAAGAAGTGTCAGAAAAAGATTTAGACTTTAAGTGGTTAAACTTCCTGCATTTACACATTGATGAAAACTTGGCAGACTGCCCAGATTATTTATTTACACAGAAGTTCTATCCCTTTGATCTAAGAAGGAAGCTTAGTTACAATGTTTCAAGTTAAAGACTTTTTCAGAATGCCTAGATGCTTTCTTTTGACAGCTGAGTGAGCAGATGGTAGTCTCTCCACTTGTTTATATGAAAGAATCAGCAACTTCTGCAGGAGAGATCTCAGGGGAGGTGAATCGAGATCACGATTTTTAAATGATTAATTGTGCAGCTCTAGTGTGTATGCTCCATCGTACTTTTGCATTGCGGAATTCCCGCCAGCAAAAGATTGAGATCATGTTCTCAATTTTTCAGTCGGAAAAAGTTCCTATCCGAAAATGCTTGGACATGATTGGATGATGGAAATCAGCAGAACTTCTACTCATTTACTAAGCCCTGGAGCAACTGCACTTTGCAAAGTGCACAGTTTATTTGCTATTAGTAAATCAACCCCAGAGATTGTGCTTAAAGCTGGCCATATGCTTGTAGATTTTCCTTCAAACATTTATATAAAAAATGTCATCAGTACATTCAAAATTGCCATCAGATGAATGCAATTTGAAATGCTTTAAAATTTTTGGTTTGCTTTTAGCATTGGATTTTGGAAAGAATGGAATTTCCCCAAATGAAAACCACATTTACTGGTATGCCCTGTACACGCGACCGGTTTTCCCGTCGGAATAAACTCTGAAGGTTTTTCCGACGGAGTTCTGACAGAATTCCGCTCAAGCTGTCTTCCATACACACGGTCACACCAAATTCCGACCGTCCAGAACGCGGTGACGTACAACACGTACGATGGCACTAGAAAACGGAAGTTCAATAGCCAGTAGCCAATAGCTTCCGTCTTGTACTTGCTTCAGAGCATGCGTTGTTTTTGGTGCGTCGGAACAGCATACAGACGAGCGGTTTTTCCGATAGTAATTTGTTCCGTCGGAAAAATATAGAACACGTTCTCTATCTAAGTCCGTCTGAATATTCGACGGGAAAAAGTCCGATGGGGCATACACGATGAAAAGCTCCCATGGGACTCTTTCTGCGGGAAATTCCGTGTGTACGCGGCATTAGAAGTTCAAGTGATTGTAAAGCTTTGTTTTTTTGTTTTTTTATAATAACAAACATGTGATACTTACCTCCTCTGTGCAAGGGTTTTGCACAGAGTGGCCCCAATCCTCCTTTTCGGGGGTCCCCCCGCAGCACTCCTGGCTCCTCCTCTTCTCGAGTGTCCCCACAGATTGCTGCTTTCCATGGGGCACTCATGCGGGCGTGCTCCAGAGTCCTGCTGCTCCATTGACACAGACAGCAGGACTCGGCCCCGCCCCCCCCCCCGGGCTCACCCCCCCAGCTCACATGTCACTGGATTTAATTGACAGCAGCGGGAGCTAATGGTTCCTGCTGCTATCAATCTATCCAATGAGGACCCGAGACAGCGGTGAAAAACCGTGAGTGCTTACAACCCTTTTAAGTATACCCAAGTAGATTAAGGGTGGCTTATAACTCTGTGTCTTTGTCAACATCCTTGAGAGTAGTATAACAAAACAAGTGTTCATTTGGGTATGTGAGACTTTTTAGGCACCAATGCATTTCAAATAAGTCTTTATCAGGGGCAGGAAAATTTCAAATCCATAAAGTATATACAGTATAACAACAATAAACATACCCCTAGTCTAACCTACACGTTCCAAGATATTATTATACTATAGTCCAAGAAGACTAAGGCTGGCCATACATAATACAATTTTCTTACACAATTTTCCTTTAGATTAACCAAAACCACACAATATGAGGTCAAACCCAAACACTTTCAATTTGTATGCAATCAGGCAAGCTCTTGCACTACATAGTTGAAGGTAAATCTAAAGGAAATTGAACAAGAAAATTGTATCATGTATGGCCAGCTTTACATCACAGATACTGAGCAGCCAAACAAAATTAAGGCCTCTTTCACACGGGGCAGATCAGTCATGATCCGCCCCGTGAACACACGCTGGCTCAGCGGGGATCGCTCCGCCGATCCCCGCTGAGCAGGAAGATGACAGGTGCATCGCTGCACGCTGTGCAGCGACGGACCTGTCAGAGCGCCGCTCTCCCCTATGGGGGGATCGGATGATGACGGTCCGTAGTGTCCGTCGTCATCCGATCCGATCCGAAAACGGAGGGAAAAGTAGGTTTTTCCTCCGTTACACTTTTCGGATCGGAGCGGGGTCGGATGTCAGCGGACATGTCACCGCTGACATCCGACGCTCCATAGGGATGACTGTATGTCCGTTTTTCATCCGAAAACGGATGGATGAAAAACGGACATACGGATCATCCGTGTGAAAGAGGCCTAAAAACCCTCAAAAAAAAGCTGCAGCACATGTCACAATTTGTACCTCCACCTGAATCTCAGACATCCCAACCTGCAAAAACTCATTTCAAGGAGGTGGCAAACTCGTTTCAGTGAGATGGTGCTCCGAGCCCCCACCCCATCCCCGCGACAATTTTTTTTAAAATCACCTTTTCAATATTTTTTCACAGTGTTTCTGGGGAAGGGGGTGGGGGGTATGTGGCAGTGGATGGTGTCAGTAGTTTTTTATTTTTACGTGTTGATTTTTTTTTACAATTTTAATTTGTTTTACATTTTTTCACAATTCTTTTTTGGGGGGAGGGGATTGGGGCAGTGGACAGTGTTGGTAGGGCAGGGGGGAGTGGTGCCAGTAGTTTTTTATTTTATATATTTTTTTTACACTTTAATTTTTTTGAATTTTTTTACAATTAATTTTTATATATATTTTTTTGTGGGCTTTGGTTAGATATCAGGGGTCTAAACAGACCCCTGACATCTCCCCTTTGAGACAGAGAAAGGACTGAGGACACAGATTTCCCAGTCCTTTTCTCAGCACTAAAGATGAATGGAGAGGAGACAGAGGCTCCTGTCCATTCATAAACTGAAGCAGAGTAACACACAGTTTACTCAGCTCAGTTATCACAGGACACAGGAGCAATCTCAATCACTGTGTCCAATTCAGAAAAGGAAGGGGACGGTTAATGACATATTCACCCAGCCCCTTCCTCTGCTCTCCATGCTGACAGGTCCCCCTCAGCCGGCAGGAGAGGAGGGAAGCCGGCTGCGGGGGATGAAGGTGGGCAGAGGAGGACACGGAGGGGCCGGAGAAGCATAGGGGACCAGAGGAGCAGGGGAGCAGCACACAGGGAACAGTGGGGAATGATCGGTGCGGTGGAGAACAGCTGTGAACACCGATCTCCCTGTATAGATTTTTAGCTGACAGCCGCAGGAGGGAGAGAAAGAGAAGCGGCTGTCAGCTAAAAATCTATACGAGGAGATCGGTGTTCACAGCTGTCCCTCCAGCCGCACCGATCTTTCCCGCGATATTGGTGGGCGCTTGCGGGTGTGCGGGAGACGCCGCAGAAATGTGGGAGACTCCTGCACCTCGTGGGAGACTTGGGATGTCTTAAATCTAGATAGCAAGGATATGTTAAAAAAAAGCTGAATAACATTACCTGAAAAGTATATTTATAGTTAGTATAGATAGCTTGAGTACTGTATATCATTATAATTACCAATAAGAATATACTCATAAGTACTGGGGTAATAGCTTGAGTATATAAAAAGATGGGATATCTTAGTAAAAATCTATAGCAAATGTATCCATATACACCACTAATAAATTGCATGTATTGCAGTGTATATAATCAAAGGGTGTTGTACATTGTTGTTACTTTTTCATAATGTGGACGTTCAGTAGTTAATACTCTTGTTTAATGCTTCCTGTCGGGAACAGATGAAGGTAATGTAGACCAAATGTTTTCGCTTTTATGTCTGTAGAATGCATGTGATTCACTTATATAGGTTATGGCTATTTGCATGAATGTGGCATGTTTCGGATACTCATTAGAACAGAAAAAAATGCTTAGTCAGGGAAGGTCTTCAATATAACAGAACAAGTCTAGTTAAATGTGACTAACTACTGCTAGTTAAACAGGAGAGGCTATTGTATTAGGGCCTCATTGGTTTTTGCATGCTGCTTTTTGGCTCCAGCACAATATGAACAGCCGAGCACCTAGTGGACTGTTCATATTTCACAGATTTGGTCATGACACATGTAGGCCAAATCTGTTGCTAAGCTGAATGGCAAAAAAAGAGAACGATTCAGGCAACTCGGTAAGTTGATATACAGTGCCTTGAAAAAGTATTCACACCCCTTAAAATTTTCCACATTTTGTCATGTTACGACCAAAAACGTAAATGTATTTTATTGGGATTTTATGTGATAGACCAACTCAAAGTGGCACATAATTGTAAGGTGGAAAGAAAATGATAAATGGTTTTCACATTGTTTTACAAATAAATATGTGAAAAGTGTGGCGAGCATTTGTATTCAGCCCACTTTACTCTGATACCCCTAACTAAACTCAAGTGGAACCAATTGCCTTCAAAAGTCACCTAATTAGTAAATAGAGCCCATCTGTGTGTAATGTAATTTGAGTATAAATACAGCTGTTCTGTGAAGCCCTCAGAGGTTTGTTAGAGAACCTTAGTGAACAAACAGAAGGCCAAGGAACACACCAGACAGGTCAGGGATAAAGTTGTGGAGAAGTTTAAAGCAGGGTTAGGTTATAAAATAATATCCAAAGCTTTGAACATCTCACAGAGCACTGTTCAATCCATCATCCGAAAATGGAAAGAGTATGGCACAACTGCAAACCTACCAAGACATGGCCGTCCACCTAAACTGACAGGCCAGGCAAGGAGAGCATTAATCTGAGAAGCAGCCAAGAGGCCCATGGTAACTCTGGAGAAGCCGCAGAGATCCACAGAATCTGGGAAAATCTGTCCACAGGACAACTTTTAGTCATGCACTCCACAAATCTGGCCTTTATGGAAGAGTGGCAAGAAGAAAGCCATTGTTGAAAGAAAACCATAAGAAGTACGATTTGCAGTTTGCGAGAAACCATGTGGAGGACACAGCAAACATGTGGAAGAAGGTGCTCTGGTCAGATGAGACCAACATGGTGGTGGCAGCATCATGTTGTGGGGATGCTTTTCTTCAGCAGGGACAGGGAAGCTGGTCAGAGTTGATGGGAAGATGGATGGAGCCAAATACAGGGCAATCTTAGAAGAAAACCTGTTAGTCTGCAAAAGACTTGAGACTGGGGCGGAGGTTCACCTTCCAGCAGGACAACGACCCTAAACATACAGCCAGAGCTACAATGAAATGATTAAATCAAAGCATATTCATGTGTTAGAATGGCCCAACCAAAGTCCAGAACTAAATCCAATTGAGAATCTGTGGCAGAACTTGAAAATTGCTGTTCACAGACGCTCTCCATCCAATCTGACAGATTTTGAGCTATTTTGCAAAGAAGAATGGGCAAACATGTCACTCTCTATATGTGCAAAGCTGGTAGAGACATACCCATAAAATAAATGTATGTTTTTGGTTGTAACATGACAAAATGTGGAAAATTTCAAGGGATACAAGTACTTTTTTAAGGCACTGTATAAGCAGCCTACTAATTGTTTTATTTTTATTGTTTTATTTATATTACAAATAAGTTATTGCTATCCTGTGCACTACCTTCTTGCGGCCAACCATAGATCAGCTTTCATTGGTTTAACTTCACTAAACCTGTAAAATTTGACTTGGTCCCATGAAGAAACAGCACTTTAAGCTGGTTATACAGTGGTAGAATTTCATACAAAAAAGTAGGAAAAATCTTATCAGTACATTTGATAATGCCATCAGAGACTTGATGACTGTCATTCGAATGTACTTTAAAATTCAGTTTGCTTTTAGCATTCGATTTTAGAATGAATGGAATTTCACAAATGAAAGACACATTCACTGTTAGAAGTTTTTGTTTGAGAAAATTTTCCATCAAAAATCTTGGTTGATTTGAATCCATTAACTATTAAGAAATTGAACAAACAATTTTTTTTAAAGAAATTCTAAGCGTGTATAATTTACTGTGGGACACATGGCATTATGGTATAAGCCAGATTTTAAAGAAAATTTGACTACTTCCTTATGGTCTATACTCCTGTGTGTCCTGTCATGTCTGCATCTGAACCAGATTTGGATAAGTGAGTGTAATAAAGACATTGGGGGTTATTTACTAAAGGAAAATCCACTTTGCACTGCAAGTGCACTTGAAAGTAAAGTCGCTGTAGGTCCAAGGAGGACATGCAAGGAAAATAAAAAACAGCATTTTAGCTTGCACATGATTGGATGATAAAATCAGCAGAGCTTCCCCTCATTTCAGATCTACCCCTTAGATTTAGAGCGACTACACTTTCAAGTGCACTTGCAGTGCAAAGTGGATTTGCCTTTCGTAAATAACCCCCTGTGTCCTGCTTTTTTGGTGTCTAGTCCACTATCTGTTCTACTATCTCTAATGCCGTGTACACATGAGCAGACTTTTCGACCAGACTGGTCTGACGGACCGAGTCCGGCAGGCAATTCGACCGTGTGTGGGCTGCATCGGACCTGCAGCGGACTATTTCGGTTGAAAATCTGACTGACTTTAGATTTGGAACATGTTTCAAATCTTTACGTCGGACCCAGTTCCTATCGAAAAGTCTGCTCGTCTGTATGCTAGTCCGACGGACGAAAACCGACGCTAGGGCAGCTATTGGCTACTGGCTATCAACTTCCTTATTTTAGTCCGGTCGTACGTCATCACGTACGAATCTGTCGGACTTTGGTGTGATCGTGTGTAGGCAAGTCCGTTTGTTCGGAAAGTCCGTCAGGAGTCCGCCGAAAGTCCGTCGGATACACCGTTGGACCAGTCCGGTCGAAAAGTCCACTCGCGTGTACGCAGCATAAGTTTTCCGAATGATGTATATTATAATTTATAGCTACATTCTGTCATTTTCAGGGGGTATGGACTGCATCCGACTTGGGGAAACAACTATTGAATATTCAAGTGATTTTAGGTTCTACATGACAACTAAACTCAGAAATCCACATTATCTGCCTGAATTGGCAACTAAAGTCTCTCTGTTAAACTTCATGATCACCCCTGAGGGTTTGGAAGACCAGTTACTTGGGATCGTTGTGGCGAAAGAAAGGTTGGTACTAGTAAAAGGATATATATGGATATAGATTAACTGTGTTGCTTGTTGAAGTAAGGGAGCATTTTTGTCTAGTTACAAAAACATTGATTAAGTAGCAAGAAACAAAAACACTGTTTTACAGAGCTGAAGCAGTATTGGGATGAACCCCAAAAAGATCTCCCAGCTTATTATATCCAGCATGATATGCCAAGCATAAATCCAGTGTACTCCAGTGTACTCCACTGGGATAAAGCTCTTTATAGCAGAAGGGGGCTGATCTAGCACCAGAATGACAGGGAAAAGGGTGACAAAAGCCAACTAACGGCTTGTGTGAATTGAAAAATGCATCTTGTTTTCTTGTGCATTTTACTTGCATTTGACATAAGATTGAGACACTTCATTGTTGGGTGCATTTTACCTCCTTCTGACCGCCAGTTGACCTGCTTCTAAGCTGTCATATTCCCATTGACTTGTACAAAGAGATAGTCCCCTTTCACACTGAGACGCTTTTCAGGCGCTTTCACGCTAAAAAAGCGCCTGAAAAGCTCACGAAAAATGATTTCAATTAAAATCAATGAATGGTTTCACACTGGGGCAGTGCACTGGCACTGCCCCTCTCCATTGAAATGAATAGAAAGCGTCTGAAAAACTCTTCAAAAGTGCTCAGTGTTTTGCTAGCAGTTTAGAAGTGCCTCAGTGTGAAAGGGGCCATAGGAAATGTTGACATGAACAAAAGCCCAATAACTCAGGCCTTAACAATGGTTTTACGAGCCTGACAATGCAGTACAGTGGTTTAAATATTGTTCCTTCATTATAGACCAGAGCTTGAAGAAGAGAGGAATGCGCTGATCTTACAATCGGCTGCTAATAAAAAGCAGCTAAAGGAAATTGAAGACAAAATACTGGAGACCTTACAGTCCTCAGAGGGAAACATCTTGGAAGATGAGAGTGCCATCCAGATCTTAGACTCTGCCAAGATCATGTCCAATGAGATTGCCAAAAAGCAACAGGTTAGCATTAATTAATGGAAACCTGTAGTGGTAAGAAAATGGGCGCTGCCATTATTGAGCTGTCCCTCTGGAAATGATAGTTGCCTGGCTGTCATTCTAACCTTCTGTTTTCAGAAACACATGAATTGATCAGTGGTGTTGACTTCACATGCTACATGCTTGTTTCAGGTCAATGAACCTGAAAGTTTTGAAGCCATAGATAACCAGGCAATTAGTATTTTACAGAAGCAGGCCAAAAGTGGGATCCTATGTGTGTATCTCTCACGATTGTATTTCCTTACATATCTATTTGCTGTATTGTAGAGCCATGCAATTATTTCAGTTTATAGTCTGTTATTGTCTGTTTCATATTTCTATAGATTGCAGAGAAAACTGAATTGAAGATAGCAGAGTCGCGAGAAGGCTACAGGCCCATTGCAAAGCACTCATCTGTCCTTTTCTTCAGTATTGCTGACCTGGCTAACATTGACCCCATGTATCAGTATGCGCTCAACTGGTTTGTCAACCTTTACATAAACTCCATTCAGGACAGGTTAGACATTTTTTTGTATTATTACTTCCTAAAGCTTTTTTTAATCTCTTTTTTTGAACCTTGCTTTCTGTTGTTAATAAAAAGAAGAAATATGCTCATTTGCAGAGTAATTCCTGGAGCTGGATTTCATTCGCCCCCCTTGACCAACTGCCTCCCTCCTTTAAAACTTAGTTGACAGGCCAGCTTAAAGCTGTCCATAGACAGCTTCTTTTTTTTTCCTTCAGCCAGCGGGCAGACCAAAAATAAAATGGACAGATTCCTCTATCCACACAAACAAGGTGGATGGAGAAATCCCCCCACCGAGACATTATATTCTGACAGCCGCTCCTGCTACTGTCAGAAAAAACTGATCAGCTCCCGCAGCCTATTGATTGTAGCCGCTGATCAAGAAAAGTTTTCCGACTTGTCTGTTCAACAGAAGTCCACTAATTGACTTGTGTCAAGAAGGAAGGGCCACACACTGATCAAAATTTGTCTGGTCTTTGCTGAACCAGATGAATTTCGATTTGTCTATGGCCAGGTTTATGGCGCTAACATACAGACGGCATAAAGGCTGAAGTTTTCCCTCTCTGCATCAGTATACTATAACCAATGACTTGGTGATTGGGGAAAACTGTCACTCTACTCTGCTAGAAGTTTGGATCTGGGTATATGGATGTAGAGTGGGTGAAGTGTAAGAACACAGGACACTATTCCTTTATTCCTATATAAAAGAAGCGTACTATATGGTACTGGCTAGCAGGGTGGCAGTCTGGAACCTTTTGTTATACATAGATTTGGGCTTCAAAGGGAAGCTATTTTAATTAAATGGTCAGTTTTTCATTCCACTTTTTTAAGCTCTAGGTATAAGTATTTTCTATAGGGTGAATACATGACACTGTGTTTGCCAGACATACATAGTGCAGCACTGCCTTCATGCCTTATGGCAGTCTGTATTATTCCACTACCTGACAAAGAACTATAGGCAAAACTTTTTTTATTTTTTTTTTATTTTGAGTAGAGTAAATTAAAGGTTATAACCCATCAGTTAATTTTTTTTTCATCTATGTCCCATTGAGGAGATTTCCCTTAATTTCCTATTCCATAGCCAAAACAGAAAGCGAGGAAATCCCTGCAAGTTGCGGGAATCCTTTGGGGACCCCCCAGGTCACCAGATCTAGCGACCCCAATATGAAAGATTTCCCCTCCATTACTTTTCAGGGCACAATCCAAATTTTCTTTTACTTTCACTTTTAATGATAATAGTAAACAGGACAAATAGAGAAGATTAATCTAATGACAGCGATAAAAACTGACATGTGTTCTCATGAGAATTTGTAACGACTGGGTGAGTGGTTGCGACATTCATCCACCAAATTAGAACCCATAGTGTTTTATTTTTATGTTGAGGACTAAAAGATTACAATCAACAATCCACCTCCTCTGCTGGTAAAGACAGCAAAGGCTTAAAGTATAACTAAAGGCAAAACATTTTTTTTTTCATTTTCATAGAGCAGAGATGGATTATTTATTATTATTATTATTATTATTACTATTATTATACAGGATTTATATAGCGGCAACAGTTTGCGCAGCGCTTTACATAATGGGGGCAGACAGTACAGTTACAATACAAATCAATACAGAGGGATCAGAGGGCCCTGCTTGTTAGATCTTACTCTTGATTGTAAGCTCTAATGAGCAGGGCCCTCTGATCCCTCCTGTATTGATTTGTATTGTAACTGTACTGTCTGCCCACATGTTGTAAAGCGCTGCGCAAACTGTTGGCACTATATAAATCCTATATAATAATAATAATCCATCTCTGCTCTATGAAAATGAAAAAACAAGTTTTTGCCTTTAGTTATACTTTAAGCCTTTGCTGTCTTTACCAGCAGAGGAGGTGAGTTGTTGATTGTAATCTTTTAGTCCTGAGCATAAAAATAAAACACTATGGGTTCTAATTTGGTGGATGAATGTCACAACCATTCACCCAGCCGTCACAAATTCTCATGATTTTTTGTCTAATACATTTATTTCCTAAATTCATGAGCTTTATCTTGTGGCCATAATGCAGTATTTTCCTGATTGGGGTATTTCAGGCGAATATTGCATTATGACCACTAGATGGAGCTGATTATCATAGAAAAATTAGGCAAAATACAGTGAGAATTTGTGATGGCTGGGCAAATGCTTGTGACATTCATCCCCACTGTATTTCCATTAAACTGAAGGCAGCAAACTTTCTTTAGCACTTACACTTTTTTACATCTGATTATATCTTTCAGCAACAAATCCAAAATCTTGGAAAAACGTCTTCGTTACCTGAATGATCACTTCACCTACAATTTATATTGTAATGTGTGCCGCTCCCTCTTTGAGAAGGACAAACTCCTGTTTTCCTTCTTGCTCTGTTGCAACCTCCTCATGTAAGTCCAGGCCCCTCAAAGTCCCAGAATATCTTATAACCTGTGGTATGTGGGACCTTTATTGATGAATATTTACTTATTTTGATTTTAGGGCAAAGAAGGAGATTAAGTATCAGGAATTTATGTTCTTACTGACTGGAGGAGTGGGCCTGCAGAATAATGTGGCCAACCCAGCTCCATCCTGGCTTCCTGATAAGAGCTGGGATGAGATTTGCCGTGCTAGTGATTTAAATTCCTTCAAAGGCTTAAGGTAAGGTTTCTGTTTGCTCATAAATTTATGCATTGCATTATTGACTTAGGTCTGCTTTCTTGATTTTTGAGAGTATCGGTAAATCAGACTCAACTGATTTCTGCTTTGTTAGATACATAACATAAGCAAAATTTTTATTTGCGAATTGAACATTTTAATGAAATAATAATTATCAACTAAAGAAATTTACACAAGTAAATGAACTCAGACAGCTTTTTATTTTATTCTTTAGTATGTGAATGCAACAATAAAGGTGGCTGCAACGTTTGGCCAATATGGAAAATAGCAGTGTTCTTTTAGATATTACAGTTTGAGTTAAAACTGGATGTACTGGGTCTGGTGGCAGACACTAAGCAGTACACGTTTGGTGGTTGGTTTATCTAGCTAGGAGGAACGGGGGAAAGCTTTGGCTAACAAAACTTAAAAGATAATTTAAGCAGGAAATGAAAGATCAATTGGAGTGGATAATAGTTTGGTTTGATACGATTGAGTATATTGGAAACATTGTTCTTTAGATTGCTGGGTATCAATAGGCAATGTTCTAATGAAAGATTCCCAGACATCAAAGAATTTGTGGACTTTTGTCTCATTATGTAAGGAGGCCTCCACAGGCCAGTTTCCTTCTATTCCAACGCTGAGCTCTGACTCTCTTTGGAAAGTCTGTTGATACAGGAGGACCTCCCCAAGCCCCTGTCTGCCATTTACTCTCAATTATTTCCCTTGACCTCCCCTAGAATGACCTCGCTCTATGACAAGTGGCACCTCCTGTCTCTCTCAGAGGATGATTGGGAAGACTGTCTCTTGGCGTTTGTGCCTGCTATGATCTCTGCTTGAGACCGGTTCCTTCAATTAAAATTTCTTCATAGGGTTGATTATACCCTCCAATGGCTAGCTGCAATTTTCCCTGAAATTTTCCCTGAAAGAACTGCAACCTGTACCTGTTTTGATTAAGCTGTGGGTTTCCAAGACCATATGTTCTGGATGTTCTGGACATATCCTAAACTCGGATCCTTTTGGGCCAGGGTGGTGGACATTATATATCCTAGAGATTCCCTATCATGATTTTGGGCCTCATAGATCTGGTAGAAATCACCAAACACAACAAATTATTTATATTTTACTCTACCTATTATGCTAGGAGGGAAATCTTACTTAAGTGGAAGTCTTGCATGCCACCCACAGTGTTTGGATGGAAAGAGGCTATTAACTGGGCTCTCCCACTCTAATCTTACCTACTCCAATCTTACCTACACTGCTAAATTTGACAAAATGTGGAATAAATTAATAGACGCACAGGGTGTCACTGCATGATGGAAGGCCTCTCTGTGTTGGCCTTTACTGCCCTTGGGGACCAGTATTACTGCTGTGCTCCTCCCACCCTTCGTTCTCCTACCTCTCTTTTCATTTGTACCTGACCCTTCTATGCCTTGATACCCCCCCTCTTTCCCCTTTTGCCTACTTTTTCTATGCCCCTCCTCCCCTTTTCCCACCCGCCTCCCTCCTCTCTTCATTTTTTTGATTGAGGGAAATACTAGATTGATTGGGTGGTGGATTGTAGGATCGTTCTGTAAGGCTTTGTACTTGGCTTGAAACACTTTTGTAACTCTTACTTTAATTGGACATGTAAACTCTGATACTCTGTTGCCATTATTGATTATTGTTGTCATCTGTAAGCTGGTCTCCTCTTTGGCTTGTACTGTACCTCTGTTTTTGGTTGTGCTGTTTTAAAAAAAATGTTTTTTTCATAAACGCACTTGATAAAAAAGGGATGTAACTCAGACAGTTTAGTGAATTGACACTGATGTGACACTCATATTTCCAGAGGAAGCCAGAAAAAAAGAGAAAGGAATTGACTAAATGTTGTAGCTTGGAGCTGTCGACTCTAGATACAATTCTCTAAGAACCAATGCACAAGCGCATTCGCGGAAATATAGTCTTAGTAGGTAAGATGGGTGTATCTAGGATGACCCAAGGAACTGTTGGTGAAAAAGTTTTAGTTTGCAATGAGGGCTGCCAGTTGTGAGAGTACAGATCAAGTAACCCTCCTAGAGGAGAGGTCAGTAATCTGGTCCATATTGCAAATCCACTAATTCCTAACACTTAATACTTGTCCAGAGAGTTGAATCAACCTCTTAGAAGCAGTATGGAGCCAATTGTGAAAAGATCCTAAACGTCAGTCTAATTATTTGTATTTTTATGCAACCAGGGAACACTTTATAGAGAAACCCAATGAATGGCACAAAATATATGACAGCAGAGAGCCACACAGTGTCCCCTTGCCCCATCCATTCATTGAAAAACTGAATGAGCTTCAGAAAATGATCATTCTACGATGCTTGAGACCAGACAAGGTAAGAAAGACATGAGCCTGGTTGGTTTATGGGAGGAAATGTAGAAAAGTGGGTTACCAGCAAGCAAGAGCCAAAGTATTAACTATATTTTGAATTAACCTTTGCAAGGCAATCATTTTGAGCTAATATTAGAAGCAACAGATTGCCTTTTTTTTCATAGCAAATTGCTTTTTTTCATGTAAAGTTCAGTACAATTTGGGAGGAGATGGGAATGGAGGGAACAGAAGACAGGTATAGTATCAGATAAATGATTTATACCTCTTTTACCCCCCCCAAGGAGCCCAGAAACTCCAGCATGAATATCTCACCAATTAGGTCTCCAAGACATACCGTATAGGAAACTGTCAGGTGGTTTAAATTTACAGCATATACCAAGCACTGAAATACCAGTTTTGGGTGGACTGACCTTTTAATAAATAACCAGGGTTTGTTTAGCAGTACACCTCTTCTGTAAAGCAGACCAAACAGAGAGACAGCCTTGGAAGATATTTGGGAAGTTGGAAGTATTAACTTACTGTCCCCAAAAATTAAAAAGATAACTTACATGAAATTGATTTACTTCCTAGCATTTTGTATCTAAGCAACTTTGTTAGCAGTTAAAGTGTTCTAACAATACCCTGTAAAGCTTAGAATTGTATTCCTTTTGCCATTGACCCAGTATTGTCAGATAATGATTTCATAAATCACACAATAGGCCTTATTGCAGTGCTAAAGGTAGAGAGTGCTTTGTTGGTAGATCAAGTATTTATTAGCTGAGTTCAGCTCACTAGTATCACAGATGAGTATGAGTAAGATTATATAGATTTCAGTTGTATATAAACACACTAATGTGATTCAGTTGATCCCTCGTTTAGATAAGCCCAGCTGTGAACAATTATGTGACTGATAAACTGGGGAAGAAGTTTGTTGAGCCGCCTCCATTTGATTTATCAAAAAGTTATTTGGATTCCAATTCTACAATCCCCCTCATCTTTGTCTTGTCACCTGGAGCTGATCCAATGGCAAGTAAGTATTACTAAGAAAAAGATGTATTTTGTCTACTGCTGATTGTGAGAACTTGATATAGAACCTCAGTTAAAGTCCCTAAACAGGTGGGGACAAAATGTATACTGGACCAGTTTACAGGGCTCAAATGATTAGATTTGGTTATGCATGGTAATCTATATGGTGATAAAGTCGGCTAATTCAAGGCCTCGTGTTTAAAAACTGGAGGAAAAAGGAGAGGTATTTGATACTTCTAACAAACAGTTCACTTTGATCTGCAGAGAGAAAGACACTTTGGGTGCTGTGGAAAACTCCAACATATTTACTTTTCTCTAATTTTATACATACGTTCCTTTCTATTTTCATCATGCCTTTTTTATACTGTGACACAATTTATTGTCTTGTTTTAGGCTTATTGAAGTTTGCCAATGACAAGAACATGGGTGGTGGTGACAAGTTCCAGGCCATATCGCTTGGACAAGGACAGGGTCCTGTGGCTGCAAAAATGATAAAAGAGGCAGCAGCAAATGGGACCTGGGTTTGTCTGCAGAACTGCCACCTGGCTGTGTCCTGGATGCCGACCCTGGAGAAAATTTGTGAGGAGTTTACCAGTGACACGTGTCACCCAGATTTTAGACTCTGGCTAACTAGTTATCCATCACCAAAGGTAACTGGATCAGTGATAAAAAATACTATATCTGTTATAAATGAAATAAAACACTGATTGGTAAGTAAAACAATATTGAATAGTCCAGCAGTAGTCACTGTTGGAGACCAGTTTTGGTCAAATCCAAATAGCTCAGGTGCATGAGGCTCTGGTGTTTAGCTGCAGGCAGAGGGCACAGGCGTACTGTCCAGCCCCACTGTTGGTAATCTGTCAAACTCCGCCTGACAATGCACTTAGCAGTATGAAGGTTCAGGGCAATATGTGCCCAGAGAAAAATTCCCTTAATGCAAACAGTCTGTGTTTCAAGCATTCCTCACTGGGTGCATACTGCCCTATACAGTAGTACCAGTAGGCACTAGGTGAAACCATCCAGCCACAGCAGTTTTCAACCTCTCATAGAGTATGACGGGCTGCTGGCAACAGGGCTGGACAAAGCACCTGTACCCTTTGTCTGTTACTATATTCCAGAGCCTCATGCACCAGGGCTAAACGCTAAATGTGCATGAGGCCTAAACAGCAGAATCATCAGAGATGGTGATATCAGCTGACTCTCATCAGAGTCAGCAGCCTGGCAAAGAATGGCTGCTGTCTCTCAGAGGAATTCTGAAAATTTTTAGATACTAATGCTGTTGCCCAGTACAAGCTTGTGGAAACATGGGAATTGGAACACATAAAGGTGATCCAGTTTCTCAGATAAGGTAAAATGTTTTAGGTGTCTTTTTATATTTAGTGCCATACAACAGTGTCAATGATGTTCCACAAGATAATAATAAAAGGCTAGTTCACATCATGTCCATTGTTTTCTATGTGCCCTGTTCTGATAATGCAAATGCAGTGGTGTGCAGAAAAGAAAATGGTGGCTCAATGGGCAGGGTGTGAACAAAACCCTAATTTTACAGCCAACGTGGTCCACTCTCTATGTGACTTGTCACTGACCTGTATCATTGTGTCCTCAGTTTCCTGTCACCATTCTTCAAAATGGTGTTAAGATGACCAATGAACCACCAACAGGACTAAGGCTTAATCTACTACAATCATACCTCACTGATCCTATCTCTGACTCTGAATTCTTTGATGGGTGCCCAGGGAAAGAACAGGTGAGAGCTTTACTAAGATAATTTCCAACTTAAAAAGATACAGGCTATGTATATATTTTAAACCAATGTTGTGTTTTTTCAGATATGGGAGAAGCTGCTGTTTGGGGTGTGTTTCTTCCATGCTCTGGTCCAGGAAAGGAAAAAGTTTGGTCCTCTTGGATGGAACATTCCGTATGGCTTCAATGAATCGGATTTGCGTATAAGCATTCGTCAGTTACAGGTTATTTTTTATAACTCATTTGTTCCAGGCTATAATAGCAGGCAATGTCATATTAATTATTTATGGTTGGTATAAACCCAGCAGTGGCCTACATTTGATGCCCATTAGCAATGTCCAGCAAGTCATACTCAACAATGACTAACCCCTGAGGGTAACCGTTGAGGGAAAACAATCAGCAAGGAGCCATTACCATTACATTGCAGAAAGTTAGGGTAGCTGCTATTTATACAGTATTTATACAATATAAAGTATTTCACAAAAGGTGAGTACACCCCTCACATTTTTGTAAATATTTTATTATCCCTTTTCATGCGACAACACTGAAGAAATTACACTTTGCTACAATACAAAGTAGTGAGTGTACAGGTTGTATAACGGTGTAAATTTGCCATCCCCTCAAAATAACACAACACACAGCCATTATTGTTTAAACTGCTGGCAGCAAAAGTAAGTACACCCCTAAGTGAAAATTACCAAATTGGGCCCAATTAGCCATTTTCCCTCCCCGTATCATGTGACTCATTAATTAGTGTTACAAGGTCTCAGGTGTGAATGGGGAGCAGGTGTGTTAAATTTGGTGTTATTGCTCTCACTCTCTCATACTGGTCACTGGAAGTTCAACATGGCACCTCATGGCAAAGAACTCTTTGAGGATCTGAAAAAAAGAATTGTTGCTCTACATAAAGATGGCCTAGGCTATAAGAAGATTGCCAAGACCCTGAAACTGAGCTGCAGCAATGTGGCCAAGATCATACAGTGATCAGACCTCGCCATGGTTGACCAAAGAAGTTGAGTGCATGTGCTCAGCGTCATATCCAGAGGTTCTCTTTGGTAAAGTGAGTGCTGCCAGCATTGCTGCAGAGGTTGAAGGGGTCAGCCTGTCAGAGCTCAGACCATACGCCGCACACTGCATCAAATTGGTCTGCATGGCTGTCGTCCCAGAAGGAAGTCTCTTCTAAAGATGATGCACAAGAAAGCCCGCAAGTTTGCTGTAGACAAGCAGCCTAAGGACATGGATTACTGGAACTATATCCTGTGGTCTGATGAGACCAAGATAAACTTATTTGGTTCAGATGGTGTCAAGCGTGTGTGGTGGCAACCAGGTGAGGAGTACAAAGACAAGTATGTCTTGCCTACAGTCAAGCATGGTGGTGGGAGTGTCATAGTCTGGGGCTGCATGAGTGCTGCCGGCACTGGGGAGCTACAGTTTATTAAAGGATCCATGAATGTCAACATGTACTGTGACATACTGAAGCAGAGCATGATCCCCTCCCTTTGGAGACTGGGCCGAGGGCAGTATTCAACGTGATAACGACCCCATACACACCTCCAAGATGACCACTGCCTTGCTAAAGAAGCTGAGGGTAAAGGTGATGGACTGGCCAAGCATGTCTCCAGACCTAAACCCTATTGAGCATCTGTGGGGCATGCTCAAACGGAAGGTGGAAGAGCGCAAGGTCTCTAACATCCACCAGCTCCGTGATGTCGTCATGGAGGAGTGGAAGAAGACTCCAGTGGCAACCTGTGAAGCTCTGGTGAACTCCATGCCCAAGAGGGTTAAGGCAGTGCTGCAAAATAATGGTGGCCACACAAAATATTGACACTTTGGGCCCAATTTGGACATTTTCACTTAGGGTTGTACTCACTTTTGTTGCCAGCGGTTTATACATTAATGAGTGTTGAGTTATTTTGAGGGGACAGCAAATTTACACTGTTATACAAGCTGTACACTCACTACTTTACATTGTAGCAAAGTGTAATTTCTTCAGTGTTAGATAAAATGAAATATTTACAAAAATTTGAGGGGTGTACTCACTTTTGTGAGATACTGTATGTACTTAAAGGGAAAGTATAGCATATTTTCAGCTTGTAGTGTTCATTCTAATGTCATTTTTGATGTTACAGTTCTATTTTTACATGCTTGCACTTAAATTTTTGCTACTACTACTGTAAAATGATGAGGATTGTAAGGGACATTATATTAGCCCTTACAATGGCATAGCCTTTCCACGTATGTTGTATTGCACCCCAATAACACTCCAGCCAACATCAGTCTCATACTCCCCTCAGATCACAGAGTACAAATTCTTCATAGGATTAATATGTATAGGATTAAATATGAAGATTTTGGCAATTGGCCGTGTGGCGGCCAAAAGCTGCATAGCTGATATCTCGCTGGTTTGGGGACAGGTGAGTAGAATACTGGGAGGCTAGACTGGGAATGGGGGCTGTCAACATAACATTAAAACATAGGTGTAATTGCACCAAGTTACACTTTACCACTATTGAGATAAGATATCAACCACATAAGATGTGATTTGTTTTCAGTGGTTTGGCTAACCCCTAGACTTGCAGCGTTATTAGAAGCAGTAAAGCTAAACCATTGTGTAACACTGCAAATCAAGACTCAGAGCCTGTGTATGCAATGGGCATGTAAGGCCCATTGCATACTACATATTTGCAGGTGGGTGAGGAGCTCCATACAGTGAGTGCCATGTTCATGGGTTATTCATTTTAAGCCCTGAAGAAGAGGTAGAACCTCAAAACAATTGGAGGTGTTCAAATACATGTTTACCAATTAACTTAGTAATGAGAAAGATCAGAATTTTCTCACCTACACAACTGCCTTATGAAGTGACCACTCTCCCCGGGACCCTCTACAAGTTGAGCCACCACAGAACACCTGCTCTCATAAGGTACAGTGCTACATCAATGCCCATATAAATATGTATTCATAGTAGGTAAAAAATATACACAGAAATAAGGTCCATAAAGTATTTAATCACATTGATAATATTTTTACAATACTATAATAATGTACAGTATATATGAAAAGGTTATACATTCCCTTTAAAAGGATTGGAGGCTGCTTCATTATGTATAGGCTGGTCTGTGTAATTTTCCTATTCTGTAGTCCCATGAAAATAGGTGAGAACCTCATCTTCTATAGCAGGCTCTAGGGAGTGTCAGATATTTTAATACCTGATCAATGCAGCTTGTCCATGAACCTTAGCTCCTTCTCCACCTGTTCTTTTTATGAACTTAGCAGTAGCAGGTTAATTGATGTATTATATGCTTCTATATTTCAGCTATTTATCAATGGCTATGAACAAGTCCCCTTTGAAGCAATCTCATATCTAACCGGAGAATGTAACTACGGAGGACGTGTAACAGATGACTGGGACCGTCGTCTCCTACTAACCACTCTAGCAGATTTCTATAGCAATGATATAGTCGAAAATCCCCGTTATTCCTTTTCTCCAAGTGGCAACTACCTAGCGCCACCTAAAGGCACTTATGAGGATTACATAGAATTCATCAAGGTGAGTCACAATACAGGTCACTTCTTGTCATATAAATGTACAGGTTTAACTCTCTGGCATCTACCAGAAGCAGAAATGTTAGCTTTGAGATGACTGATCCTTTAGGAACATAGTTTGTTCTCTTGCTCGTTAGATTTCTTTGGAGACTTAATCTGTCAATAATCACACCGCATAAAGGAAAAAATAAATCTAATGGAAGATATCCTGTGAATGTCAAATGCTCAGAATAAAAAAGCCAGTCACGTAACTTTAGGATAAGTCAGTTTTTTCATTAATTAAATATACACTCTGTTGAAACTGAATATTAGTAAGTGTTAGTAAGTGTCCATTAATATGTATTGTTAGATCTGCAAAATATGTACCTGGCAATCAGGACTGGGAAGCTCGATCTTCTGAAACATGTAAAATGTAAATGAAAAACTTTTTTTTTTTAAAAAGCACCTATAAACAAATACTATAAAGAAGGAGTTAAGGAGAGATAGATGCAGTACCAGGGAGCATCAAAAAGGTCCACAGCAGAAGCAATTAAATCCTTCTCTCAGCAGCTCAGTTCTCTCTGCTCCCCCTCCCAGGAGTTACTCATAAACTTAGCTCACCCTGATTCCCTCTTCCAGTAGTGACTCAGCAGCCTTCCAATCGTATAAGACAGAGAGCAAACAGTGGAGTGCAGGATCGGTGTATAGAATCTTTTATTATCCAAAAGAAATAGCACACTAACATGTTAAAAACCTGTAAACAACCTGGGGGGTAGGAGGGGTAACGCTTTGCAACTAATGGTAGGAACACAGAGCAGCTGAAAAAGCGGGCAGGGCCCCTGAAACTCATAGCAGTCCACCCTTTTCATAGACACCGATGGTACCTGTTGGAGGTGCATGAGGGACAGCTGTAGATGCCCATGGCTTTCTCCCATCTTAGGCGAGCGTGGCTCCATTTGAAGCACTTTGTCTTTGGAGCAGCTACACTGTGATCTTACCATCTGGTGCAAAGCTTTACCCCTCATGCCTCTAAGGCCACTTACAGGTTTTTAATATGTAAGCGTGCTATTTCTTTTGGATAGTAAATTATTCTATACACCGATCCTGCTCCCTACTGTTTACTCTCCTTCATGTATATGGATGGATCAATTCCTGGTCCAAGTTAGAAACTGCAGATCTCAATGTCCATCTGACTTATTCCACTGAAATACATTGGGCTTTTCTCTCTTTAACTGAACACCTGAGCGCTGGACTGTACTGTATGCTCCAGTCATATAGAGAATTTTTTTCCAATCTTTTAAGATGTAATGAAAACTCAAGGGAGGGGAGGCTGAGTTTGGGAAACAATTAGACCCGGAGGACTGGCATAGTATGACTACTGCGCTATCTAAGTGTTCCAAGAATGTTCTCTTTTTAGAGAATGCGTATAAAGTCTTCTACAGATGGTATTATACTCCGGCTAAATTAGCAAGTTTCATCCCATCTTACTCCCCCCTATGTTTTCGCGGGTGCTCACAGGAGGGCACGATGGCGCATATTTGGTGGACCTGTCCCAGGGTCTGCAGACTATGGGTTAGAGTATATGCACTATTACGTAATCTTTTTAATACTAACATAAAGCGGGATCCTTTTGAAGCCCTTTTATGGAAACCAATTGCAGAACTTCTTCGTCCTGAACGTCAGCTAGCAGCACAGATCTTCACTGCAACTAAACTTACCATAGCAAGAGCCTGGAAAACCCCGAACCTTAGTTTTGAAGCAGTTAAAAATACCGTGAATGATATCATGGTAAATGAGAAACTTACGGCCATATTGCTGGACAAACACGACAAGTTCCTCAGGATATGGCAACCCTGGGTGACTTACAGTCGCCCATCAAGATTTGACCTAACGCTCCTCTCCTTATAATAAGCCTTCATTCCCCCCACCCCAGGGTCCTTCCTTCCCTTCCCTTCTCTTCTTTCTTCCCCCCTCCTTTTCTACTTTCAATTTCTTTCTCCTTCTCTTTATTCAGGCCCTCGGGCTTAATTCTACAATGATCAGAAAATTACCATAACAAACAATTTTATTGCATTCAGAGGTATTTCATCCTCTCTCAGGTTATTCCATTTAATCTGAATTTAATACTGGTTTTTTATAAAATTTTTATTTTGCTTTTTTTTATGTGTGTGTATGTATGTATATGTGTATGTATGTGTATGTGTGTGTATGTATGTATGTGTATGTGTGTATGTATGCGTATGTATGTATATGTAGGTGTGTGTATATATGTATATGTATGTATGTATGTATATATATATATATATATATATATATATATATATATATATATATATATATATATATATATATTTGTTCATCTAAAGTTATGTATTGCAACAACTTTTCGCATTGAAACTTTTAGTTATCCATGTATGTTTGCAATCATATTATTACGTACTGTTATCATACCGTTACGTCAGAATACCAGTTAATTCAAGATGTATCCATCACTGTTTTGTATACTTTTTTTGTTGATATATATTTTCAATAAAAACCTTTTGTACAAGAAAACTCAAGGGAGGAGCTTTAATGGGGAGGTGGGGAGTAGTGGTTGGCAGGGAGACCCGAGCTGTTAAGAGAATGACTTCAGTGTTTCTTGTGTGAATTTTTAGGATGAATTGTTCCTCAATATCTGCAGCTACAGGGTCAGAGATTACTTGTTTTAAATAATACTTGTTAAGAATACATAAAATCTTGAATGTTCATAATCCCATTATCTGATCACAAGTTCACTTTTAGAACACCCTTTCAAAATACCCTACAACTTTTACAACTAAAAAAGGACAGTGCCTTCTTTCCAAAGCCTCCTTCCTGGTAGCATATTTTCCAGCACTCTAGGTGCTTTTTTCTTTGGAATCCTATTATGATAGAAATGTGTTGATAGATAGCATTGCTTCTTGTACTCTAATACTATGTATTCTGTTCTTACTCTTTGGCAGCGACTCCCGTTCAGTCAGCATCCTGAGGTCTTTGGCTTACATGAAAATGTTGACATATCAAAGGATCTGCAGCAAACAAAAATTATTTTTGAATCCTTACTCCTCACTCAGGGGGGAGGACGACAAGTAGGCTCCTCTGGGGCCAGCGATAACACATTATATGAGATAGCTAATGATATACTCAGCAAGGTAAGTCATATAATACCTCCCAACATCTCGGATTGGGTAGGGCTTTCCCAAATTCTCACTTTTGTCACATGGTCCCGTGTACAAGGGCTTTGTCCCACATCACCCTATTCGATGTTCATTATACACTAACTTCTGTACATCTGCAGTATCTCTGGCCATATTTCCCCACTAGGCTCATATCTGTCTACCCACTTGCATTTTTCTGCCTCCACCAGTCTACCCATCTTACTCTGTCCTCATCTCTCACTACATTATTTATCTTTCCATCTGTCCATCAATCATTAACATACATACTGTATTCCACCCTATTTAGCCGTTTTTTGTTCAAGCATCCCCACCCCTTCCACATCTCCTCCATCCCTCCCTCAAGCAGCGATAACTTGCAAGTGACGGGCCCTGGTTGCAGACTGTCCACATTTAGGGCAGATCATTGCAGGCAATCGCTCCATGAGCAGTTACATGCAAGCACCTGTGATTAGCTGCAGGAGCCGTCAGCCTCTCGTTACTCATGGTGCAGGGGTTCAAGCGATTACCTGCAATGATCAGCCCAGGATGCAGGGCTTTTAATGTGTCTTCTTCCCCCACTGGGGTTCCCACATGTAACTGCACATGGCCCCATTCACACGTGTGATTGGGACCTAAGATCTAATTATTTTATATATTTTTTTAATATTCTAAAGTCCTCTTTATTGATACCAAGTTTTTTTTTCTGGTTCAAATATCAAAACAAGCTGATTGTATCTCATAATTCAAAAACATGCCTTTTTTTTCCTTTTCCAATAATTTATATTGGCTGTATAACAAAAAAGGATGCACACTTACACAGATTATGTTAGATTGCTCAGTACAAAGCTTTTCCAGTACAGTTAAGAACAAGCATTGAAATAGAGGTGGGAAAATACAATCATAATGTTGGGGTTAACAATAAAATAGTAGCACACCCTAGATTCCTGGGTATCCCTTGGTTTACAGTAGCGTGTTGTATTACCAGCCTTAGTGTTTCCTGAACATGAAGGGGCCTAAATGCCGCCACATGGTCAACTGTAGTATGTTCTTTTCTGGAACAATTAACACTAGTACACAACTCAGAGGCATACCATTTGTAGGGAGAAATGGTCTGCCAAGGGACCCACTTGGAAAGTAGTTAGACCCGAGGGTCTTAAGCTGTCATTTCTGAGCATTCCTTTAGGCAATATTGCAACTTGGAATAAAAATAACCAAAGAGCAAGAATGAATATAGAAAGGAGCTAAATTTGAAAAAGTAGTGTAACCATCCAGGTACTCATCAATGACAGCATATCATGTATATTCCCTTAGATAGTTGTTCCTCAAAATTTGTTGTTTAGAATTGTGGAAAGATGTTCATTGAAAATAATCCATGATAGTTTGACCTTCACCAACCAATGTAGATTTTCGCTGCCATAAATATGAAGGCAATCAATCTCCTCAAATGTCTTGGGGCCTCTAACACTGAATGGCATAATAATGCTTGCCGAGGCGATTTTCAGAGGTTTAAGTGGGTGAGAGAATCGATAAAATTATAAATGTATATCCAAAAGCTTCTCACTTTCGGGCACTGCCACCAAATGGCTGTTCCCTCCTGCCCACAGCCCCGAAAGCAGAGTGAAGAGACTCCCGGAACACATGATGCCACCCTAGTTGGAACCATGTACCACCTTAACATCATCTTATATTTAGCTTCTATTATTGAGGTGTTTATGAACGATCTGGAGGCGCACTGCGCTAGGTTGTGCCACTTATAAAATTCTAGCGTCTCACTCAGGCCATGCTCCCATCTATCCATATTTGTCAGTTTTATGGATTCTGATGTTAATATTGAGTAAATCTCAGAAATATCGCCATGTTGGAATTGTTTTGAAAAAAATGATGTACATTACTGGACAGGGCCACACAGTGAAGGTCTCAAGAGTAGGATTGCAGGCAAGTATTTACCTGTGGGAAATTCCCTAAGGGGGTCCACAATGGACAACTTCACTGACAATAAGAGTTAAAATCATTATTATGTATCCAAATAAAATGCACCTACTGATTTTATTTTATAGGTCAAAAAAGTAGATTTTTGTATTAAAAAGAAATAAAGTGTCAAATTAATGAAGATAAGCAGTGCTCAGTATAACAATATGACACTTTCTTTTGCAGCTTCCAAAGGATTTTGACATTGAGGCAGCTCTTCAGAAGTTCCCGGTGAGATATGAAGAGAGCATGAACACTGTGCTGGTACAGGAGATGGAGAGATTTAATAAGTGAGAACTCTTTACTTATCAAATGTATTATATAGGGCTGTTATTTAATTTATTACAAAATCAGACCACTAGGTGGAGCATGTGTGTCTGTATCACGGGCCAGTTTGGTAAGCGTTGTAGGGTTTTATTTAAAGTAATACTGACAACTAGAGATGGGTTCGGGCCTTTTCGGGATCGCACCTGCCCGATCCCGCCCAGGAAGCCGACACTACACACAGCTAATCACAGGGAGCGAGACATTTCTCGATCAGCTGCGGCCTGGGAAATGTCTCACTGCCTGTGATTAGCCGTGTGCAGTGTCGGCTTCCTGGCAGGATCGGGCAGGTGGGTTTACCGAACACGCCCGAGCCAATTCCTACTGACAACCAAGAAAGGTGGACGCTGTCAATGCCAGTTGACTGGTTATAATGCTAATCCTCTTACTTAATCATTTCAGTCACTGACCAGGGACAAGTATGCAGATAATGACTTCTGACTTTCCTGATCTGCTTTCTGCATCCTTGAGTCAATTACTCGTAAAATATTGAATTAATGTAAGATATCATAGAGACAGTTAGCATTTCCAGAAGAAAATCAGCATTGGCAGCCGCCATAACGACAGGTCCATTTTAAAGTGACTTTTGTCATACTTCCCACTGGACCCTACATCTCTGTTGTGTCATGAAGGGTTGTAGAGGCCAACAGACAAAACCTTAGTGCTCAGTGGGAGGCATCCCAATTTTCAAAAAAATGTATAAAAGATATACATTTTGCAAATAAACATTGAAGTCAGGCGCTACCATGTCACAGGTTTTGCAGCACATTTTGGGTTTTCTATAAATAGAGCACAGCGGTAGAATTTCCACTTTTGATGGTCTCTCTAATTGGATCTCCATTGGTTCCATTTGAATAGACTGGACAGGGAAAGAGCGTGAGTCACTCCTTTGAGCTGTGTGTTTAATTTGAGCTTCAGCTATTCAGCTCTGTAATGAAACTTGTGAAAAGTGTTCTACCTTACTGGAAAGGCCATATTTCACATTTTCTAGACTAAATAAATGAAAAAAAACAACCTTTTAATTGGAATCCTGAGCATGAAAAAATGAATAATTATATTTTCTATATACACTATATATTTATGAATGCTATACATTCCTTAATAAAGAGAGTTTTTTTTCAAAAAAATATTGCCTAACATGTATAAGTGATATTAAAGGCTTTTTTTCCCTAAACTAAAAAAGAGGTAAAACGTACCTGTTTTGTACAACAATATTGCACAGAGCGGTCCCTTACCTCCTCTTTGGCAGTCCCCTGTGAGTGCTGTCTGCTCCTCTTTCCTCAAAGGGGTGTGCTAAAGGGGCTTCAGTGTGGGCTTTCTCCTGAATCGGCTGTGTGCATCCATAGACACACACAGCACCGGTAAGCAATGCTGCCATTCCCTCCTCAGGTGTTTAACTGACAGCAGAAGGAGCCTATGGCTCCCACTGCTCTCAGTGTTTCTTGTGAGACCAGGAAGAAAGAGGAGAAGTGCTGCAACCAGGACAGTGCAGGGACGGTGACAAGAGTCAGGTAAGTGTTTAGGGATGGGGGAGCAAGTAGTGGGGAGGTTTTTATCTTAATGCAAAGAATGCATAAAAGGTAAAAAAAATAGACTTTAGAACTACTTTAAAGGGGCTGGAATCCTTAGTTGACAATCTCTGCAACTGACAGGTCCACCATGTATGGACCATGTTCCCAGATTTAAACTCTGGAGTATACTATTATCCTCATGCAGGTATGGCAATCAAATATACATAACAACAAAAACTGTGGGATTTTGTTTACTAAAATGATAAAATATCTAGCACCCATTCAGATACCAGGTCCTGTTTTATAACCAGCACTTAATTGACAGCTAACTTGTGATTGGTTACTGTGGGCATCTTAGACATTCAATTGTTGCATGCACACAGCCCATTTTTTTGTATGCTACATATTTTAAAAATGTCCTATGTGGCCCTTGAAAAGAATCATAAATTTCTGGTCCTTTACATCTGCTCTTTCTTTAAGACCACTCACAAATATATTTCCTTCTTTCCATATCTCTAGTTTAATCCGAACTACCCGGACCACACTGCAAAATCTACAGAAAGCCATCAAGGGTCTGGTGGTGATGGATTCAGAACTGGAGGCTCTGTCTAGCAGTTTAATTGTAGGGAAAGTTCCTGAAACGTGGGCCAAACGTTCTTACCCAAGCCTAAAACCTCTGGGAAGTTACATCAATGATTTCCTGGCCAGGCTGAAGTTCTTACAGGTAAGAAAACATGGCTAATTTTATTTAGGCTGCATTCACACCTGAGCGTTTTCAGCTTGTAAAACGTTCATCACAAAAGTTACAAAACACCCAACAAGCAAAATCCCATTCATTTCAATGGCACCTGTTCACATATGAGCCTTTTGTCGCCTGAAGCAAAAAGCCTAAAGCTCAAAAAAGTACATGAGCTTATTTTTTGGCAGTTTACAAGCGTCTTTGGCCGCTTAGACTTCAATAGAAACACCTGACTTGAGCAGAAAAATGCTTGTAAAACGCTCAAAACCGCTCGTAAAACGCACGAAAAATGCTCAAATAGCATCTCTCCACCCCTAATTTCTTCTCCCTCTCCTCCCCCTAGTGCTTAAATTGGCTAAATAAAAACGCCTGAAAATGTGAAACTGCTTGTAATACACTTCTAAAACGCTTTGAAAATGCTTGTAAAAAAGCTGCAAAAAAAGCTTAAACGCCAGAAAACAATATGCTCAGGTGTGAATAATGCAGCCTTAAGGCATACGACAGCCAAACGTGAACATTTTACATTAAAAGGGATCTGGTACTAAAGGAAAAAAAAAAAAGTCTGCCATTGCTGATGCTTGCAAAATGCTAGCCAGCTGCTTTTGTCTTTAAAAAAAAAAAAAAAAGTCAAAACTTACAGGTTTTCTGTGAACTCAGTTGGAGGACACAGCCTACAGTGCATCCGGAAAGTATTCACAGCACTTCACTTTTACCATATTTTGTTATGTTACAGCTTTATTCTAAAATGGATTAAATTCATTATTTTCCTCAAAATTCTACAAACAATACCCCATAATAACAACGTGAAAGAAGTTTGTTTGAAATCTTTGCAAATTTATATTTATAAAAAAAAAAATATCCCATGTACATATACTGTAAGCATTCACAGCCTTTGCTCGATACTTTGTTGAAGCTCCTTTGGCACCAATTACAGCCTCAAGTCTTTTTGAGTATGATGCTACAAACTTGGCACACCTATTTTTGGGCAGTTTCGCCCATTCTTCTTTGCAGGGAGGAAACCCATGCAGGCACAGGAAGAACCTGCAAACTTCAGGCATGGAGTGTCGCGGCTGCCATCCGAACCAGCACCTTTAATGCTGCTAGGCAGAAGTGATGATCACTTAGCCACTGTGCTGCCATTTTATTACAAATCATTATACATCCTTATACATATATACGATTCTACATTTTCATTATACATCAGGGCTTTTAGGGGGTTATTTACAAAAAGCAAATCCACTTTGCACTACAAGTGCAAACTACAAGTGCAAAGTGCACTTAAAATTGCACTTGGAAGTGCAGTCGCTGTAAATCTGAGGGGTAGATCTGAAATGAGGGGAAGCTCTGCTGATTTTATTATCCAGTCATGTGCAAGCTAAAATGCTGTTTTTTTTTCCCTTGCAAGTCCCCCTCGGATCTACAGCTACTGCACTTCCAAGTGCACTTTCAGTGCAATTTCAAGTGCACTTTGCACTTGTAGTTTGCACTTGTAGTGCAAAGAGGATTTGCCTTTAGTAAATAACCCCTATAGTATTATAACATATTGAATGTAATAATTTATTTGGTGTTATACTGTTTGTGTCATTGTGATATCTGCTTTTACATTTACATGATTTGCAATTCCAATCTGAAGTATTCATGTGATATGTGATTTGTTCTAGAACTGGTGTGACTCCAGCAAGCCACATGTATTTTGGCTGTCAGGGTTCTTCTTCACACAAGCGTTTTTAACCGGAGCCATGCAGAACTATGCCAGAAAATACCAAATTCCCATTGATCTTCTGGGGTATGAATTTCAGGTGGGTTCACAGTTGTGTTCTGTAATGATAGCTAATTGCTATTGTATCCACATCATCTTTTGAGCCTTTTAATTGTGCAAAATAAGCACAGACATTAGTTTATATTAAATATATTTATTTATTACTATTTAATAAATAATGAATATTACAAAAATAAAATTATTACAAGCATTTATATGGCATTGACAATTTACACACTGCACATTCAGATCAGTCCCTGCCCTCAAGGAGATTACATTCTAAGGTCCTTATCACACAAGCATACTTCTTAGTGCCAAGACAGAAGCCAATTATCCTATCATTATGTCTTTTGAGGTATGGGAGGAAACACATGCAAGCACAGAGAGAACATGCAAGCTCCAAACAGATAGTGTCCAGGATGGCATTTTAATCTGGTCTCCTTTTAATTTTTATTTAACTGGTAAGTGCTGCAGGAAGGGTTACACTAATGCCCCGTACACACAAGCAGAATTTCCGTCAGAAAAATCTTGGATGGTTTTTCCAACGAAATTCCACTCAAGCTTGGCTTGCATACGCACGGTCACACAAAAGTTCTCGGAACTTTCAACCGTCAGCAAAACCTGTTCTCAATCTTTTGCTGGCAGAAATTCCGCCAGCAAAAATGCGATGGAGCATACACACGGTCAGAATTTCCGACCAAAAGCTCACATTGGACTTTTGCTGGCGGAATTTTCGATCCTGTGTACCGGGTATAACTTGTGCTGCAGCAGGCTGCAAATTTGGGTCCTGGCTCTCTCACAATAGCAGCAGTCCTCCTGCTCTCCTGCCGGTCTGACACCCCTTCCCGGGCACGGTGCACCAGTCAACAGTGCTTTTGTCACATGAGCAGCAGTGTTGATTACTGCATTGTTTGAAGGGGGCATGTCTATCTAAAGAAAAAGGTTCAATTGAGCTTTAACTTTGATTTGACAACATAGTGCAAAGATCATTTATGTCCTGCAACCTATGGCAGGAGTGCAGTTGCATAAAAAAAGCTTTTTATAGGAGAACTGGCAACTATATAATGGCAGGACATACATTTATATTTTGTCTTACTGTCTGCCCACCAGTGTGCTCCTGGAGCCCCACAAATGTTAATACGGACTTCCTGAAAGTCTACATATAGACACCCCCCCCACCTGAATCCTACAATACAATGATATTTCTTGAGCTAGCTATCAACAGCCTTGGGTATTGCCATGAATTTGGCTGTGCAAGGACTTTAAAGAAGCTAGTATTGCCAAAGGCACTTTTTATGGGTATTCAGGAGATGTAAGTAGTAAAACAAAAGATACAGGATGTCTTGGTATTTTGTTGTACATGCTTTCTCTCTTAAAAGTTTTGGCCTATAGGCCTTTTAGTTACGGTTGAATAAAAACAGTTGTATCCTTTCTTTGCAATAGGAAAATAGCCAGTTTGCAATCTTTAACTAGCTCTAATCAAATTCAGTGGTGGCTGGTAGGTTTTTCTTTTGGGCGGGCTGCAAACAACAACCCCCCTGCCCCCACGGTTGGCGGCGCGGCACTAACACCCACCACCCCCCCGGCGGCCTGCGGCACGGCACTACCACCCCCCCTGGGCGGCCGGCACTTACTAGATCTATGTGGCGGGCTGTGGTGTCCTCCAGGATGGTCCCTGCGGGCGGTGGGGGTGAAGGCAGGGGGTCCTGCGTTCGCTTCTCCAGCAGCTTCCTCCGCCGTGTATCTCCTCTCTCTTCCGCCTAAGCGCTAGGCATCCAATAGGATCACCTGACGCTTTGGCCAATTGGGAAACAGGTCACACGACCTGCCTCCTGATTGGCGGTGAGGAACTTTAGTGTGAAAATAGTGAAAATTCATTCGCTATTGTCACACAACTGGGTGAACTTGGAGTGCAATGCTCTGCATTCCGAGCCCACCCATTTTTGAAGCCTATTAGAGCCTCAGGCTAAAATTGGGTACTTAAAAAAAAAAAAACCCACCCCGCATTGGAATCCATAGTCCGGTGCCCTGATATGTAGATCAGGGGGCCGGACGCATGGATAGGGGAGGCAGCGCCCCTGCGCCCTCTACGGACAGGCCGCCACTAATCAGGTTTCTTCCTGTACTATGCTACGAATTGGTTTTGGCAATGAGATATTTAAATCCTGCTGTTAACTTAGAAATTAGTTTGAAAAACATCTCTGGCCACATAGATAGGCTGTTGTGTGTTCATTCCACCCATCCACTAAATGTTAGCGTGTAAAATCATTGACGGAATTAGCAGATTTTGTAATGTAGTCATCTAGCAAAGCCATTAGCCTTAGGAAATGATGACATTGTGATATTATCAGCATATTATTTTCTCTTCCGTTCATTGAAGGACACAGAAGATCTTCATGACGGATGAGTTTGATGTTGCCACCGTCTGTTGTGAAGATCTGCTGTGGCCTTTAATGAACTCAGAGAAAAGGATTTTACAGCGAGTACAAAAATCCCATTATACTTACCAAATTTATTTTCCTTCTCAGGTTCTACCTATGGATACTTCTGACACCTCTCCAGAAGATGGTGTTTATATTAATGGATTATTTTTGGATGGAGCTCGGTGGGACAAGAAGAGGTCAGTGAATCAATGTTCTTGCCACATGTCTGTTTTTTCCTTATTTAAGTGTTTCCACAAATAGTGTTTCCCTATCACAAAAAGCATAAATTCATAAAGACTGCAGAAATCATAATATTTTCAAATTAGAGTCCATTAAAAAATTCAAATGCAAACTCAGGTAGCCCACCCTGAATACAAACTCTTTACACCAAATGTGCACCAGCCACCTTATACAAATAAAGCAGCTTACCAAACATTTACACCCCAAATCTCAAGAGATCTAAAAACTCTTTAGAATGATATATCCCGCCTGGATGGATGGCTCCAGCCCCCTCTCTTACAGTTTGATGTGCCTCAAGCCTGTCACACTTCAGAACGGCATGCCCCACACAGCCACTGGATCGCTTAACATAAATTTGCCTCAGTGACATTATCTGCTTCCTTCCCTCCTCCGGTGACACATTTGGCACCTTTCAGGGGGAAGGCGGGGAACGGGTAGCTGTTTTTTACAGGTACCCTTCTCCACTTCCGGGAGACGGCACCGGGGCGCTGTCCCTCAGAAGTTCGGCCTCCTCCTCCTTCCTCCTCCGCTGGGCCAGTTAGAAAGCGCAGCGCGCTTCACGCATGCGCAGTAAGGAAGGTTTCCCTTACCATGAATGGCGGCAGCAGCACCCGAGAGCCGATTGGAAAATCGCGTGG
Organism: Aquarana catesbeiana; assembly: GCF_042186555.1. Taxonomy (NCBI): domain Eukaryota; kingdom Metazoa; phylum Chordata; class Amphibia; order Anura; family Ranidae; genus Aquarana; species Aquarana catesbeiana. Next base: position 63,147,506 of record NC_133330.1, read on the forward strand.
GGTGCCGACATCGTGGGAACCCTGGACAGGTAAGTGTCCTAATCTTAAAAGTCAGCAGCTACAGTATTTGTAGCTGCTGACTTTTTTTTTTTTTCGTGGAGGGGTGGAACTCCTCTTCAATACATAGTCGGAAAGAAGCAAGGAAATCCTATAGTGAAGTACAGTTTAAACCAATTTATTAATAAAATTGATGGGTACTCACAAGCAAAACAATATCATAGAGCATATCACACAGCCACGGGCTCTCCAGACGGACCTGCTGACGTCACCGCTGAGCTCTGCCCTATGTACTTTTCATCCAACGGGATTTCTTCCAGGGGCAACAGAGTAGCAGTGATTTACCAATGTGACATCTTATAGCTAAACACCTGAACTAACACCAGAGGGTGCTCTCCCATTTTTTCCTTATGCCTATGGTATATGGTATATTATGTGTACAATATGACTTTCAAATTTGTAACTAAGACAGGACATCTAAGATTTACATGTCACATGCACTTAAAAGATGATGGTCTCAGTGCTTCCCAAACTTTAGTCAATCAAACACTTCATCCATGGACTTTACCACATATAAGTACTGTTCCTTATCCTGCGAATCACACTTCAGGGTGAGTTATGTGTAAAATACATACATATCAAACACTGGTCATGCTGGCAATCTAATGCCATTCTCCCTGGGCTTTTGGAGCTAAACAAAACACATCTCATTTCAAAATGGTCATCAAAGCCAAAGAAGCTCCATTTCCATTGCCGTGCTCTCCTTTCTGTCTGCTAACACTAATTACAGCTGGCAAGTGCTAAGGGGAGCTGAACCCAAGACACACAGCTAAATATACACATTTAAAATACTTATATGGCAGCTGTTTTAGCTGAGACTTGGTCCCTTTTGGTCTACTAAATACACAGTTGAAAGTGTTTTGTTATACTGTATCTGTTCTATAATTCTAAAAATATCTGTTGATCCTGCCAGAATATTTGTGATCTCCTAGTTTTGTGTGCACTCTGCCTCTGCTAAACTGAAATCCCAAGCAGTGTTATCAACGCAACCTAGTTCACTTCTGTGGACTACAGAACACCTCCCTGGAGACGAGAAGACTGACCCCTAATGTAGCCCATCCTTCTCCAGTTTTGCTGCATAGAGCATTACAAGAGGCTGATATCAAAGCAAATTAAGGGACTTAAACCGTTTACCTGAAAGAATCCATTTATATATTTTATATATATATATATATATATATATACATATATATACACATACACATGAAAAATATATGCATGAAAATCTTATTACTAGATTTATATATAAACATCAAAGGGTAGCTGTAAGCCATGTTTGAATTATACAATCACATTAGGTGCTCAAAGTGGTCACCATTAGCATCCAGACACTTTTGATTTCGGCGAACTACTGCATCAAAAACATTGACTATAGCGTCCACAGGAATTGCTCTGCATGATGTTTAAATTTCTTCCCGTAGTGCAGTCGGTGTAGGTGTTTTTTTTGCAGTACACCACATCCTTTAGTGTTCCCCTCAGATAAAAATCAAAAGGTGTTAAAAGAGATGTATGCATACCTCCCAACTTTTTGAGATGGGAATGAGGGACACCTATCAACAAAAGTATGCAGGCATAGGACACACCCCTTGCCACACCCCCTTAAAGGAGAATTGTACAAAAAACAAGATTGGATAAACCCACAAGTCCTTTTTTTACCACTATTATTCCTTTATATTGGCTTCTGGAATTTACAAATGCAGCAATTTAGAAATCAGATGAAAGGCTTAGCGCTGGAAAACACTTTTTGATAGATAAAAAGTGCATTTTATATACATCAGACCAAAATGAGGGACAAATGAGGAGGAATGAGGGACAGAGGGACATTGCTGCAAATCAGGGACAGTCCCTCGAAATCAGGGACAGTTGGGAGCTATGTGTATGTAGTTTTTTGTTATTTTAGAATCATACTTACCTAGGTGGATGCAGATGCTGCTTATGTCCCCCTGCGCCTCTAACACTGAGAACTGAACGATCAAACACCAAAGATCACTTGGTTCTCACAGCTCCCTGAGCAGAGAGCTGGTGACTGTCAGTCACCAGCTCTCTGCTCTGCCCCTCCTCATTCACTGGAGCGCTGAGTCATGGAGGGGGTGGGAGCATTCAGCTCAGGCTCTCAGCAGCTCGCTGAGAGGCCGAGCGGAGTGCCGGACCAGCCCTGTGACATCAGCCGAAAGCGGGCTTCAACCCACTGTCCACTGAAAATGGGTCACAGGAGTGCAGAACAAACTGCACTTCTGTGATCCACAGGAGAAGTACAGCTAAACAAGCTTTGGCTGTACTTCTTTAAGTCTGGGGAACGTGGAGGAAATTCCACAGCACCTTTACGTCCTATCCAATGTCCTGGCATAATGTCATCGAGATTTTTCTGGGCCCCTCTGTATATTATATAATATATATAATATATAGCAGGCCTCAAAATTTCAAGTCCTGAGCTACTAGCCAGGCCTTAAGGGTTACTCGCCACCAGTTGCCCCACCCATTCCCTACCATGCACCGCCCCTATACACGCCCTCATAAATGATCTCATGAAATTACACTTAAATGTTCTATGCAGAATTAAGTTACAAAAATAAATACTAACAACAACTTTATCAGTGCCCACCATTGCAGCCTCATCTCACCTGTACTCACCATTGCAGCCTTAGCTCACCTGTGCCCACCATTGCAACCTCAGCTCAACTCACCTGTGCCCACCATTGCAGCCTCAGCTTACTGTGCCCACCATTGCAGCCTCAGCTTACCTGTCTCACCATTGCAGCCTCAGCTCACTGTGCCCATCATTGCAGCCTCAGCTCACTGTGCCCACCATGGCAGCCTCAGCTCACTGTGCCCACCATGGCAGCCTCAGCTCACTGTGCCCACTATGGCAGCCTCAGCTCACTGTGCCCACCATGGCAGCCTCAGCTCACCTGTGCCCACCATGGCAGCCTCATTTCACCTGTGCCCACCATTGCAGCCTCAGCTCACCTGTGCCCACCATTGCAGCCTCAGCTTACCTGTGCCCACTATTGCAGCCTCAGCTCACTGTGCCCTCCATTGCAGCCTCAGTTCACTGTTCCCTCCATTGCAGCCTCAGCTCACTGTGCCCTCCATTGCAGCCTCAGCTCACTGTGCCCACCATTGCAGCCTCAGCTCACTGTGCCCACCATTGCAGCCTCAGCTCACCTGTGCCCACCATTGCAGCCTCAGCTCACCTGTGCCCACCAATGCAGCCTCGCCTCACCTGTGACCGTCATTGCAGCCTCAGTTCACATGTGCCCACCATTGCAGCCTCACCTGTGCCCACTATTGCAGCCTCAGCTCACCTGTGCCCACCATTGCAGCCTCAGCTCACCCAGGCCCACCATTGCAATCTTGCCTCACCTCACCTGTGCCCACCATTGCAGCCTCAGCTCACCTGTACCCACCACTGCAGCCTCAGCTCACTGTGCCCACCACTGCAGCCTCAGCTCACCTGTGCCCACCACTGCAGCCTCAGCTCACCTGTGCCCACCACTGCAGCCTCAGCTCATCTGTGCCCACCACTGCAGCCTCAGCTCACCTGTACCTTCCATTGCAGCCTCAGCTGACCTGTGCAGAGGATCATCACGGGGAAGAGGAAAGCCTGCTGTTACAGCTTACATTACAATTGCCTCCACTGGTGATTACACACAGCCCCGCCCTCCTGACCCCCGCCTGTGATAGATAGAACACTTCCCAGAATTGGACTGGCGTAAGCTGTAACAACAAGCTATCGCTCTGTGATCCGGTGGCTTTCCCCTTCCTCCATGATCTCTTCCCCCGGGGCGATCGATGGTAGAACGGCTTCCGTTTACCCCACATGCCAGTGGTACTCGCCCCCCACTCCCAAGCAGCCCAGCTCCTCGCCAGAAACAATTTTCCACAAAAATGGGAGTGGAAAATTTGAGGTATATATATTACACACACACACAGTATATACCTGCATTCATTGGTGTTTTTTATATCTGCCTGATATTCAGCTGTATACCATGGGGAGGAAAAGTTTTTCTTTTTTTATGAAGTTCATGCTGTGTAGCTGTTAGGCCTTATTCACACTTGTTTTTTTATTTTCCTGCAGTAAAATGCATTGGTTTTACTTCCTAAAAATACATTTCAGTTAGCATTTCTATTTAGTCCTGTGTGGCTAATTGACACATCTTCACTGCAGCTCAGTACAGTTTTAAATAATCGGACATGTTCCATTTTTGTACATTTCTGTACATTAAATGGTAGGTACTCCCTCTCAATGCATGAGCAAAGACATAAGAAAACAAATACACATGTAGCAAAGTCTCTGGCCTCCTGTAGTCTAATGAGAACCTCCAGGGCCAGAGATAGCTGACATCCTTCTGTATATGGTGGCTTGTGAGGCATAGTGGGTGCGAGGTGGATAAAGTTATTGGGCGCCAGACACTTCTTGAATGCAAAAGAGATCTTTATGTCTCTTACAAACTTTTATGGAGGAAAGAGGGTTAGGGCCAGGACACCCTTAAGTAGTTGCAAGTTTAACTAGCAGACTTCGAGACTTCAATAGGAGAACAGCCGTGCAGGGAAAGGCCTCCAGCAAGACGCCACATCTGCACGTGCAGGGATGCTGTCTCCTATAGCAACAGTTTATAACAGAAACACAAAGCGCAACAGTTCCTTCACTTTCACTACACTTCTCCTTGTAGTTCTTCAGCACACTGAGCTCCCGGTCTCTCACTAGACCCTCTTGATTCACTGCCACTGAATCCCTTGAGCTCCTGCAATCTTTACAGTGGTATCTTCCTCAAGCGTCACCTCCACCTCTGTGCTGGGTCCCTAGCTTGGTACTCCCGAGACTTCTCAAGTTTCACCCCACTGGCCTGCTCGGTACCTGGCTTGGCACACAAGGCTGCTCTGAAAGTGTCACCTCCGCTGGCTGGGTCTCTGACTTGATCACTGCCTGAAGTTTCCTGATTCTCCACCGTGCCCATTCAGTGAGAATACTGCTCCAGTACTTGCTTCAGTTACTCACTGTGGCCCCTGGTAATAAGGTGGATGGTCCCTTAGTGGCGACAGCTTCCCCTCTACCTCCAACCATGACAGGTTCTCCGGCCGGCAGAACCGTCACCTTTGGTTGGACTGCAAGCCGCAATCCCAACCCTGCACTGCTCTCCTGCTTCTGGATAGGCCCTCAGACAGCCTAGCAGCCAGATGCCCCCGGGATAGGCCCAATCTCCGGCCTAGCAGCCTGGGGCAACACGAAACACGTCTACCCAGACAGCCATCCAGGTAGCACTGAACGTAGATCACCTGACTCCACCAGAATATATAGGCTTTCCCAGCAGGCCAAGGGATTTAAGAAAACCCCTACCCATTGGCTGAGATACCCCATATACCCATAACCTGACCTTGAGTTATCCTTCTCATATTTAGTACCACCAAGTACCCGGCCACCTAGTGGTAGAAGAGTAAAGTGCAACAAGGCCAAACTTAGGGAGAAATCAATAGATCTCTAACAGTCAAGCAGGATAACTACTCCTGGCAAGTAAATTTGTGAGGAGCAACCCTGCAACCCTAAATTCCAGGGAGGTACACACAAAAATGCACGCAGTGGAACAAATAAAAAGACCCTTGTGCATCACCCCTACTGCAGCCATCAGTGGTGCAGACCCCAAGCATTAGGAAACACTGTTCTTACTACCGAGAGGCTGAAGATCAACCCTGAGAATTGCTTTTAAGGTGTATCTAGACCTAAAAACAAAAATTAATCTATTGCAGCTTACTGTTCTTAGATGAGATGCCTGCATTCGTTTTTCTTTTTTTTTTCTTTTCACCTAGTGATCCTGCAGATAACACACTTCCAGTCCTAAGGTGACAACACGTACTCACTGTATCTATGTAGGTAGCCATGGATGTCACCCAGACTGAACTTCAAACATGTCTCCCTCTCTTCATCTTCATTAAATGGGAAGTGGGTAGATAGCTAGTTTTACAGAACAATGATAAAATCCATCTCAGCTCACAGAAAGTGACATGGACATTGCATTTCTGGCAAGATCAACAGGTATTTTTTAGTCTCAAAAAGGAAAACCAGTGCAGCTAACACATCTAAGGACTGGTAAACTATTAGATTTTTGTTCTTGGGTTTACATATCCATTCATTCCTCCCAACTGAAGGGACTCTTTTGGGGACCAAATCCTTTCCTTCTTTCTTCCTTAGTTGTCCCTCTTTTTGTTCCGATCTACAGAAGTCTATGAAAATGTACCATTTAACTACCAAAAGTGTTATTCTGCACTGAAAACTTCATCCTATTGCTGACCTATCTTGTTTGCTATTTTAAAAAGTCAGTATAAAGTTCTTTGTGAAAAATAAAAATAAAAAAAAGTCAGTATAAAGGGAAAGTAATGTTAGAAAATAGCAATTCTGGGTTTAGCCAATCATTTTTGACATATAAATTCTTATGGTTTGCATAATTGGGGTGTGGCAGTGATATGTCCATTGACTAAGATATTGTGCTAGAGGATGTTCCTCTTTCTCATCTCAGAAAGTTGGGATGTATGTCCATTTTAATCTATGCAGTAATTTTGAATTTTCAAAACACTGGACAAGAGGAACTGTCTGTGTTGATCACAGCTAGCCGACTCCAGCCAATCAGTTCCCAGTTATAGTGCAATGAAGTACAATTTTCAGACTGGAAGACTATTTGTTACTATGCTTTTCTGTCATGCTATTTTCATCCAACTTTGTAAATGTTGTCTGACTTGGTTTTCTTTCTTTGTTTTATGAATGAACCTCCATAGTGGCGTGATGGCAGAACAACACCCCAAAATCTTATTTGACTTGGTGCCGATAATCTGGATAAAACCAAGTAAGTGAATTGTGTGATAAATGGTTATTCTGTATTTTATCTAATATTACTACAGGTACATTTTTGATACATCGATCGCTGTGATTTTGAATAAATGACACTCTAGTCAAACATGTTAATTGTACATATAAATTCACCTAGTGACAGATACTACCTGCTGAATGACTCAATTTTCATTTAGGGTTAAGCTAGTGCGACTGGCAACCCTGCTACCTTAAGGCCCCTTTCACACAAGCTTTCTAATCAGATCCGCCTGTCAGTTTTTAAGGCGGACCTGATCGGACACTCTATTCACTCCTATGGGGCAGCGGATGTCATCGGTGACATGTCCGCTGACACCTGCCCCTATCCAATCCTGTCCGTGAAATCCAGACAGATGGAGACCCTATTTTCCATCCGTCTTACGGATTGGATGAAAACGGACAGGCGGTCCTAATCAGCATAGTGAGCGGAGACGGACCTGTCATCCGCCTGCTCAGCGGGGATCAGCTGAGCGACCCCCCGCTGAGCAAAGCGGAGTCCGCCGGGCAGATCCTCCCGAATGAAAGAGCCCATATTCCCAAGACCACAATAAGGGCCCTTTCACACAAGCTTTCCGATCAGGTCTGCCTGTCAGTTTTTTCAGATGGACCTGATCGGACACTCCATTCAGCCCTATGGAGCGGCGGATGTCAGCGGTGACATGTTGGCTGACACCCTCTGCTATCCGATCCTGTCCGTGAAAAGATGAATGGAGACCCATCCGTCTGGAGGATCGGATTGGATGAAAATGGACAGGCAGTCCATTTTCATTTGATCTCCCCATAGAGGAGAGCAGGGCACTGACAGGTCTGTCTCTGCATAGTAAGCGGAGACGGACCTGTCTTCCGCCTGCTCAGCGGGGATCAGCAGATCAATCCCCGCTGAGCAAAGCGGAGCCTGTCGGGCAGACCGCCCGTGTGAAGTGGTGAAGTGAGCCCTTACTTTTACATTTGGAATGACCCTAGGTCTGAGATACAAAAAATAGTTTAGTTTGTATTTAGCCTTTGCTCTAATAATGTTTAGGACTGTCTTGGTAAAACAGGATCTTCTGCTTTTTAACCACTTCAGCTCCAGCACATTTACCCCCTTCATGGCCAGACCATTTTTTGCGATACGGCACTGTGTTACTTTAACTGACAATTGCGCGGTTGTGCGAAAATGTATGTCCTTTTTTTCCCACAAATACAGCTTTTCTTTGGTGGTATTTGATCACCTCTGCGTTTATATTTTTGCGCTATAAACAAAAGAACACAGACAATTTTGGAAAAAAAAAACAATATTTTTTACTTTCTGCTATAAAACATATCCAATAAAAAAGAAAATGTAAAAAATCTAATTTCTTCATCAATTTAGGCCAATATGTGTTCTGCTACATATTCAGACCCCCTTCAATTTTTCACTCTTTGTTATATTGCAGCCAAAACACAGAATTGTTGACATTTTTGCAGATTTATTAAAAAAGAAAAACTGAAATATCACATGGTCCTAAGTATTCAGACCCTTTGCTGTGACACTCATATATTTAACTCAGGTGCTGTCCATTTCTTCTGATCATCCTTGAGATGGTTCTACACCTTCATTTGAGTCCAGCTGTGTTTGATTATACTGATTGGACTTGATTAGGAAAGACACACACCTGTCTATATAAGACCTTACAGCTCACAGTGCATGTCAGAGCAAATGAGAATCATGAGGTCAAAGGAACTGCCTGAAGAGCTCAGAGACAAAATTGTGGCAAGGCACAGATCTGGCCAAGGTTACAAAAAATTTCTGCTGCACTTAAGGTTCCTAAGAGCACAGTGGCCTCCATAATCCTTAAATGGAAGACGTTTGGGACGACCTGAACCCTTCCTAGAGCTGGCCGTCCTGCAAAACTAAGCTATCGGGGGAGAAGAGCCTTGGTGAGAGATGTAAAGAAGAACCCAAAGATCACTGTGGCTAAGCTCTAGAGATGCAGTCGGGAGATGGGAGAAAGTTATAGACCGTCAACCATCACTGCAGCCCTCCACCAGTCGGGGCTTTATGGCAGAGTGGCCCGACGGAATCCTCTCCTCAGTGCAAGACACATGAAATCCCACATGGAATTTGCTAAAAAACACCTGAAGAACTCCAAGATGGTGAGAAATAAGATTCTTTGGTCTGATGAGACCAAGATAGAACTTTTTGGCCTTAATTCTAAGTGGTATGTGTGGAGAAAACCAGGCACTGCTCATCACCTGTCCAATACAGTCCCAACAGTGAAGCATGGTGGAGGCAGAATCATACTGTGGGGGTGTTTTTCAGCTGCAAGGACAGGACGACTGAATGCAATCAAGGGAAAGATGAATGCGGCCAAGTACAGGATATCCTGGACGAAAACCTTCTCCAGAGTGCTCAGGACCTCAGACTGGGCCAAAGGTTTACCTTCCAACAAGACAATGACCCTAAGCACACAGCTAAAATAACGAAGGAGTGGCCCTGACTTAAACCCAATTGAGCATCTCTGGAGAGACCTAAAAATGGCTGTCCACCAACGTTTACCATCCAACCTGACAGAACTGGAGAGGATCTGCAAGAAGGAATAGCAGAGGATCCCCAAATCCAGGTGTGAAAAACTTGTTGCATCTTTCCCAAAAAGACTCATGGCTGTATTAGATCAAAAGGGTGCTTCTACTAAATACTGAGCAAAGGGTCTGAATACTTAGGACCATGTGATATTTCAGTTTTTCTTTTTTAATAAATCTGCAAAAATGTCAACAATTCTGTGTTTTTCTGTCAATATGGGGTGCTGTGTGTACATTAATGAGGAACAAAAATGAACTTAAATGATTTTAGCAAATGGCTGAAATATAACAAAGAGTGAAAAATTAAATTAAAATTAAAAAATCTGAATACTTTCCGTCCCCACTGTATCTGTTGCCCAATGGTTACCAAACTGATTCCTGCGGGTTACCTGCACTGATCCATAGACTTCTGTTATTAACTGCATGTTTGGTGCGCTTTCAGATAGTGCACTACACCTGCAGAATATAAACGAAGTCTATGACAAAGTGCATCTAACCCACAGGAAAGCCACTACACTGCACCCGCAGTGTGGGTAATCCACAGTGCATCAGTGTGTAAGCAGCCTTAGGCCCAGAGGTGTAGCTTGAAGCTTGTGGGCCCAGATGCAAATGTTGACCTACTACCACCTGCCACTTCCACCATGTGCCAAGGTGCTCCAAGTGGCTAGTTATTTTAGATCTTTATTTAGAAATTGAGAGGGTAAGTAAGTCTTCTCTTTTCGGCCAATTGGAAAACGGGTCTCAAACTCGCTTCTGATTGGCCGGATTGAGGATCAGTGTTGTAACACACCTGGGTGGGATCGGAGCGCATCCTCTGCTTCCTGAGCCCACCCGATTTTGAAGCCTATTAGAGCCTCTGGCTCTAATCAGGTGCTTCAAAAGAAATAAAAACTGCCGCTGTAATTCATGCAACCGGTGCCCTGAAAGGGGCCGGACGCATGAATAGGGGGTGGCCGCGGTGGCCATGGATAGATTCATGCTGTATTACCATATAGGGGGTGGAGTGGAGAGAGGGGGCTGCGTCTAATGGACGGGCCACCACGGATCAGATATATTTTATTCTGTTTTGCGACCTTGATGTTTTTATGTATGCATCATATAAATTTACACCATGCTGTCCAGTGTAGAGTACGTATTGAACAGTCTGGATTCTTAATGTAATGCCCCGTATACACGATCAGACTTTCTGACAACCAAACAGTGGAATTTTGTTCGAAGGTTGTTGGCTCCAACTTGTCTTGCATACACATGGTCACACAAATGTTGGCCAACAATTACGAACGTGGGAACGTGGTGACGTACAATGAGCCGAGAAAAAGGAAGTTCAATAGCCAGTGCGGCTCCTTCTGCTTGATTCCGAGCATGTGTGAACTTTTCTGCGTCGGACTTGTGTACACACGATCGGAAATTCCGACAACAAAATTTTGTTGGCGGAAAATTTGAGAACCTGCTAGCCAACATTTGTTGGCAGAAAGTCCGAAAAAATGTTCGATGGAGCATACACACGGTCGGACTTTCAGCTAACAAGCTCACATACAACATTTGTTGTCTGAAAATCCGATCGTGTGTATGGGGCATTAGGCTCCAGCCTCGTACAGAAGGCAGTGTTATACTACTTTATTCCATCTGCTATAGTGACAGATACCCATAGTCAGCTGTACATGAAATGGGAATTACAGCTGTGTGTGAGCCACGTGGAAGGTGACCAGGATAGGCTGCTGCAGATAGCAAGGTGTGCTTTAGATGAGACTGAGATGGAAAGATGGTTTAGAAGGGGGAGGAAATAGAACGGTGGGAAGCAGATAAAATATAAGGAAAGGAAGCCATTGAAGGTACAGGAACTTAGTACAGTAAGAGACCAGAGTGAAGGGAGAGGGAAGGTATCAAAGTGGTGGATAGAAAGGGGAAGAAAATAAGGAGAAATGGAAGATAGCAAAATAAAGACAGAGCTTTTTTAGGATTGTGGGGAGGAAGAAAGGGAGGACAGAAAAAGAAGAACATTGCCCTATTTTATTTTTACCTACACATGACCGAGTATGACAAACTGGGCATTTAATTAAAAATCTTGGGAGGATGAGAAAAGATCAAAGAGTGCATGAAGTCAAGAGTGATAGTACTGGAAGGTAGTAGAGTTGGTCAGAAAATAGTACAAGGAGGAACTAAAACATTATAGAGTTGGTTATGAGTAGAGGTCGACCGATATGGGTTTTTCTCTGGCGGCCAATGGCCGATATATGATGCCGATTTTTTGGGGCCGATATGTTAAGCCGATTTTTTTTTTTCCCTTCATCTCATAAAATCTAACAGTTAGACCCCTTTCACAGTGGGACGTTTTTCAGGAGCTTTTGGGCTAAAAATAGTGCCTGTAAAGTGCCTGTAAAACGGCTCCCCTGCAGTCTCAGTGTGATATCCCGAGTGCTTCCACACTGAGGCGATGCGCTGGCAGGATGTTTAAAAAGTCCTGTAAGCAGCATCTTTGGAGCGGTGTATACCGCTCCTCCACCATTCCTGCCCATTGAAATGAATGCGCACCGCTGCCAAAGCGCCTGCAAAGCGATTCGGCAGTGGCGCTTAACTGGCGCATTCAACCCCTTCCTTCCTTTTAGTTTCTTTTATCAGACTTGGCAGGCTGCCCAGAGAGGATAGAAGTCACTCCACAGGAGACTTCAGGCAACTTGCATTGTCTTCTATTACAGAAGTCATTTGCAAGTCGCGCTGAAGTTATAATCGGCCTTTTTTATCAGCACAATCGGCCGATGCCGATTAATTAAAAAACGACAAATATCGGCCGATATATCGGTCAACCTCTAGTTATGATATTGTATATTGAGTAAATGAAAAAGAGCAGACCTGTTTAGAAGACAGTCCAGGGGGTATTGAACCGTATAGTAAGTAAAGTTGGGCAGAAGAAAAATATAGTGCAAAAGTAGGAGGTGGTAGGGTTTAGTAGTGGTGCATTGAGGAGACCAAAGATAGTTTGTTAGGAGCTAGTCCAAGGGTTGAAGCTGCAGATAGCAGAGCTCATTAGAATGCAGTATGGTGAGGAAGTAGATGATAGTAAAGTAATTGGAAGATAGTACATTTAGAAGATATTAAAGCCTTTCGGAAAATGGTACATTAGATGTTAATACATTGAAGATGTAGAGGATTGTGTGGGTGATTGTGGGTACAGTGACAGAATGGAACATAAGAGTTATACAATATTACAATAAAAAAGTAGAGAGTAGTACATGTGGGTAGAAGGGATTATAGCAGGAAAGTAGAAGATAGTAGAACTGGAAGATATTACAGTGAGAAAGTAGAAGAAAGTACAGATTGTACAGTGTGGAAGAAGAGCATAGTACAGACGGTTAGAAGTGAGTACAGTGGGGAAGTAGAAGATTGTACAGATAATTAGGAGGGAGTGTACTTTGGGAAGTAGAATATAGTAATTAGAAGATATTACATTGAAACATAGAGGATAGTACAAGCGGTTAGGAGGAAGAACAGTGGGGAAGTAGAACGTGGTACGGATGGTTAGAAATGAGTACAGTGCGAAAGTAGAAGTTAATATAGGATGATTAGAAGGACAGTGAGGAAGTAGAAGATTGCGGAATTAGCAGTACAATCGGTCAGAAGATAGCATAGATGGCTAGAGTTGAAAGCGGGAGTCCAGCGACCAATCTCTTTTTTTTTTTTTTTTTTTAGGTCATTGAGACACTTTGCTAATCCCAAAATAATACTCACAGTTTGGGTGTAATATTTCCGCCTCTGTCTGTTTTCGTACTGAAGAATAACTTAAAAAATGTGATGCTGGCTGTTTCCATCTTGCTTGTGGGCATGTGAAGCCCACAAGCATTGATTTCCTGAATGCGGTGAAGGCTGTTCATTCACAGCTTGTTCACACACGATCATTGTTTCCACACTGAATCTTGGGAAGCCTCACACTAAGCTCCCAGGAGACAGTGCGGCGCCGGGGAAAGGCAATAAACACACCTACTCCCATGGGAGGAGAGACAGGAAGTGCCACAATAAAGTACAATATAAAGGTAATTACAGCAATAAAAATTTTTTTCGTGTGGCATTTGAACATCTATGCAATTAACTGAAGGGGGTAAGATTAAGTTAAAAATTTGAGTGGAACCCCGCTTGAACTCTCTGTAGATAGTAGAATGGTAACAGAAGAAAACAGAGAGATCAAAGACAGAGATAATGTGCGCAGGAAGTGGAAGGTAGATCACTGGAAAGCAGAGCACAGTACAACAGCATGATTGGTTCTACAGGCTTAAGGTGTTTTTTACCTTAAAGCAGAACTTCAGTCATTTTTTTCATCTTTCCATCTATTAAAGCGGGGGTCCACCTATCTATCGTGTTCTTTTTTTTTGAGTTCATTCACAAACTTTTCTTCTCAGCATTACATACTCACATATTGTGTGTAATATGTCCGCCTGTGTCAGATTTCGTCAGAAAGAATAACTTATATTATTCACTGCAGGCGGTTTCCATCTTCATTGTGGGCATTTGAAGCCCACAAGCATTTATTTCCTGGATGTGGTGAATGCTGTGCTCCCAGCATTCACCGCTCGTTCCCGCACATGCTCAGTGGCATCCTGGGAAGCCTGAGACTAGCTCCCAGGAGTCTGGGAGAGGCTAGAAACACGCCTACTCCCACGGGAGGAGAACCAGGAAGTGCAAAGAAGAATAGAAAAATAAAAGGTAATTACAGCGATTTAAATTTTTTTAAACGGCATGTCAGCATCTAGGCAAGGAAGAGATTACATACAGATATTGTTCAAAATTTGGGTGGAACCCCGCTTTAAATCTTCTGCCATTGTTGTCTTAACCTTGGATAGTAATTTTTCTGCCAGTAAATACCTTTTTTTCTGACCACTTCCTATGACATCATGCACAGCTCTTTCTCACTCTCCTGAAAGTTTGCAAGGAAGGGAGGGGGGGATGAGTCATAAGAGGGCCAATAAGAGCTGCAGAGCTGCAAGTGTGCCTCTGTGTCTGTGTAAATCCAGGAAGTGAACAGGCAGCAGCTTCAGCTGCCCACAGTTAAAATGGTTGCAGCCAGACTCAGTGGAGGGAGATTTCTGCAGCATATTTGGCAAGTACAGAATCGCAGTATATATAAAATAATATGCAAAGTGGTTTGAGGGAAGCTTTAGAATGGCAAATATGTTTTTATTACAAATTATGTGAGCAGACTGCAGTTCCTCTTTAATGTATTCTCTGCATTAAGGTAAAAAAAAAACTCCTGTGAACAGGATCCCTCCCAGACCCTCTAAATATTTACCTGCCCAATCTTGATCCAGTGTTGTGCCTGAGGGCAACAGCTCCCTCAACTCTCTCCTCACAGGACAAAGAGGCAGCAGTGGGAACCACTGGCTCCTGCTGCTGTCAATCAAACCCTGTGAAAGGGCAGGGCTGAGCCTCGCTGTCTGTGTCTATGGATTCAGGTAGCGCAGCTCAGGATCGAGTTGGAAAGCTCACTATTGGAGCAATCCCTGAAGAGGAGGAGCCAGGAGAGCCGGCAGGAGACCCCAGAAGAGGAGGTTCGGGACTGCTCTGTGCAAAACAATTGCACAGAGCAGGTAGGTATGACATGTTTATCATTTTAATTAAAAAAAGAATATTTACAATCACTTTAAATTAGGAAGAACTGAATAAACTGAAAGAAATATGGCTTAGTCTGACGGTACCTTGAAATTGAATACCAAATGTATGCCCATATTTTCAGATCATATGCTATAAAATGTTTTATATTTTGTGTCTCTAGATAAAAAATCTGATATAAAGAAGACCAAGTCATATGTTTGTCCTCTTTACAAGACCAGTGAACGGAAGGGAACCCTGTCCACCACAGGCCATTCCACCAACTTTGTCATTGCCATGCTCCTGCCAACAGATAAACCAGTCCAGCACTGGATAAAGAGAGGGGTCGCCCTCCTCTGCCAGCTTGATGACTAATGATGCAAAAGATAGAGTGCAGTCCCAAGTTTTAAGCACAAGATGACCAACTGCATGAAGACATGTATGAAAATGAATATAACACTGTAGTATTAAAATGCAATAAAACCATAAACATAAATGGCATGAATTCAAATAAAGTGCAACTTTACAGTGCAAATGTGTTATACGCAGCCAAAATATTTAATTTTAGTCTAATCCTTTGCAACAAATGCAAAATGAAAATAAAGTTGCATAAAAACGCACAAAAGTGCAAACAATATACGAATAGTGACGTGCAACACTAGGTTTAAGCACAAAAAGACCCTGTGCATAAAAACATATATGAAGTAGATATGACACAGTATTGTAAATGTGCAATATGACCATAACCATAAATAGCATAAATTCAAATAAAGTGCAACTATGCAGTGCACATGTAAAAAATGATATTATATGCAACAAAAATATTTATTTTTAGTGCAATTCTATGCGACAATGCAGAATCAAACCAAAGTCGCATAAAAAAACGCACAAAACAATATAAATGAAAAAAAATTGTTCATAAATTGCTGGAATCCAATATCCAATATGGAATCCTTATTTTTATAACTTATTAATGTGGTTACTGCTGTGGTGACAACTTTCTGTTTAGTCTCTCTTGTCCTTTCTGGTCATACAATTTATATATTGCATTTGTATGCTCAATGGTTGGTTAAATTAAAATTAAATCAAAAAATGTTTGGCTTTGACATTTATTTTGGGGGTGTTCATGTATGAGAATTGTTTTATCTATATGTTAATACAAATATCTGACCATCATCAAGGATGTGTAATAAGAATGCTATGTTAAACACTACTGCTGAGACGTCACCAGATCTCCTGAGGTTAGCAGTCAGAGGCTGCAGATAGACAGCTATGAAACTGCATGCACAGGAGTGCCTAGGCACAATCATATAAGCGGAAGTACACTCCTATGTTTTTGGAGGAATTCAAGACAAACTGGTATATTTTTCAAGGTACAGATCAGATAAAGTTAACAATTCTAAGTTTTCCCTATAACAATCTTATAAAAAATCCCTACAAAATCTTCACTACAGTCAGGTCCATAAATATTGGGACATCGACACAATTCTAATCTTTTTGGCTCTATACACCACCACAATGGATTTGAAATGAAACAAACAAGATGTGCTTTAACCACAGACTTTCAGCTTTAATTTGAGGGTATTTACATCCAAATCAGGAGAACGGTGTAGG
The DNA here is from genome assembly GCF_042186555.1 of Aquarana catesbeiana. Lineage (NCBI taxonomy): Eukaryota > Metazoa > Chordata > Amphibia > Anura > Ranidae > Aquarana > Aquarana catesbeiana. The sequence continues at coordinate 63,164,154 of NC_133330.1, forward strand.
AATTACAACAGTTTGTATATGTGCCTCCCACTTTTTAAGGGACCAAAAGTAATTGGACAGATTAACAATCAACCATCAAACTTTCACTTTTTAATACTTGGTTGCAAATCCTTTGCAGTCAATTACAGCCTGAAATCTGGAACGCATAGACATCACCAGACGCTGGGTTTCATCCCTGGTGATACTCTGCCAGCCCTCTACTGCAACTGTCTTCAGTTCCTGCTTGTTCTTGTGGCATTTTCCCTTCAGTTTTGTCTTCAGCAAGTGAAATGCATGCTCAATCGGATTCAGGTCAGATGATTGACTTGGCCATTGCATAACATTCCACTTCTTTCCCTTAAAAAACTCTTTGGTTGCTTTCGCAGTATGCTTCGGGTCATTGTCCATCTGCACTGTGAAGCGCCGTCCAATGAGTTCTGAAGCGTTTTGCTGAATATGAGCAGATAATATTGCCCGAAACACCTCAGAATTCATCCTGCTGCTTTTGTCAGCAGTCACATCATGAATAAATACAAGAGAACCAGTTCCATTGGCAGCCATACATGCCCACGCCATGACACTACCACCACCATGCTTCACTGATGAGGTGGTATGCTTTGGATCATGAGCAGTTCCTTTCCTTCTCCATACACTTCTCTTCCCATCACTCTGGTACAAGTTGATCTTGGTCTCATCTGTCCATAGGACGTTGTTCCAGAACTGTGAAGGCTTTTTTAGATGTTTGGCAAACTCTAATCTGGCCTTCCTGTTTTTGAGGCTCACCAATGGTTTACATCTTGTGGTGAACCCTCTGTATTCACTCTGGTGAAGTCTTCTCTTGATTGTTGACTTTGACACACATACACCTACCTCCTAGAGAGTGTTCTTGATCTGGCCAACTGTTGTAAAGGGTGTTTTCTTCACCAGGGAAAGAATTCTTCGGTCATCCACCGCAGTTGTTTTCCATGGTCTTCGGGGTCTTTTGGTGTTGCTAAGCTCACGTTCTTTCTTTTTAAGGATGTTCCAAACAGTTGATTTGGCCACACCTAATGTTTTTGCTATCTCTCTGATGGGTTTGTTTTGTTTTTTTCGGCCTAATGATGGCTTGCTTCACTGATAGTGACAGCTCTTTGGATCTCATATTGAGAGTTGACAGCAACAGATTCCAAATGCAAATAGCACACTTGAAATGAACTCTGGACCTTTTATCTGCTCCTTGTAAATGGGATAGTGAGGGAATAACACACACCTGGCCATGGAACAGCTAAGCAGCCAATTGTCCCATTACTTTTGGTCCCTTAAAAAGTGGGAGGCACATATACAAACTGTTGTAATTCCTACACCGTTCACCTGATTTGGATGTAAATACCCTCAAATTAAAGCTGAAAGTCTGCAGTTAAAGCACATCTTGTTTGCTTCATTTGAAATCCATTGTGGTGGTGTATAGAGCCAAAAAGATTAGAATTGTGTCGATGTCCTGACTGTACATGTGAAGTCTCCATGAGACTATTCTGATCCTTCCATGTCCTTGCTAGGCAGATCTTTACTGAACTTTAATTGGATTGAAGCCTGCTTCCTCTCCACACATTCCACAGTAAAGGGATCCCCTTCCTTTTCTAAATGGCCTGTTTTGCGCTTACAGGACAGTGATATATTTTGCGCTTACTCTACGTGAGCAGCTAACACAACAAAAAGAATATTTGTTAATTTAACATATAAAACAAAGTGTAGCGCTAAAATAAAAAGTGATGAGTATAATGTGAAAAATACCTAAGTGAAATAAATATACTAATTTATCACACAAAAAAATCCTTCTAGTCAATAAGTGAATATAACCATTGTGATCTTCAACTGTGAGACTAATAAAAATATCACCATAATATAAAACAGAGAAAACGAAAAAACAGTCTGAATTGTCTTAAACTCCTGAGACAGTATAAGCAAGAATTTGTATGGTGATAGTTGTTGCTCAATCAAATGTGGATAAAAGTTTGCAAAGATCCGATACAGTTCAGCTAAATCCACCTCAGTGTCGTATTCAAAACACATGTGAAATTCCCACAACCAGTAAAGTTGGAGGCTTACCGAAGGGTTTGAACCCGAAACAGCATATACTGTAAGGGTCAAACCAGCTTGTATTGCCCACCGGCAATGAGGGGGGAAATCTTGGCAACCTGGAGAAATAAGGGTCCCAACCGTTTTCATAGAAGAATCCTCCCAGCACGGGTGGTCACATATCCCAAAATGCGGCCCATGTGGAATAAAAAAGGGGCCACATAGTGTGATTCCATAAACACAAAATAAATTTATTGTAAAAAAATTTACACTTACATTTAAGAAGTTAAAAAAGCGCTTGTAATAAAAAAGAAGGCGGCAGTGGAGTCCTTCCGACGCGTTTCGTCTACCAAGACTTCGTCTAGGGGTGTCCTTCCACTGCTGCCTGACTCCCTAATATAGGGACTGTAACCCCCTTGATGAGAATCCAGCCCATCTGATTCACTTCTACAGCACTTCCGGGTTGCCCAAAATGGCGGACCCGCGTGCGTTCCAGGCCTCGATGTCATACATATATGTTGCGTTCCAACTTCTCCTAAACCCTTCATAACACCTAGAGTTGTAATAAAAAATCTCTGTCACCCTTCCTCATACCTAAAGAGACAGGGACTGCCAGAGTTTATATCCCTGGACCTCCCTGGACATGCAATGTTTCTAATTGTGGGGCGGTGTTCCGTCGAACACCAAATCCCGCGATATCTCGACATGACGTCAGGAATGTAAACAAACGCCGTGTCGTCATTGCGCAGGGCTGCGGGCATGATCCGACACACCTCCTTCCGGAGTAGCGTGCGTTCCAGTCATGCCTCGCTTCCGGCATCCATATTACGCCTCACATTGCGTAGACCCACATCGCGACATCTCGTCAGATTCGCGTGCGCATTAACGTTATATGTGGATAATACGTTTAAATGGGGCGGTTCATATAAAACTAAATCTCTCTGGAGAGGAATACTTAATATGTAAATATATATATTCCCAAATACCAGATATCTCACACCCTAAAGAGGAGTGCTTAATATATGAATATATATATTCCCTATTAGGTTAATATAATATAACCATAGGTATCACTAATAACACCAAAAAGAACCTAAGCCATATACTCTGTTTAAAGATGGGTATATGTTTTCCAATATGTAAGGGAACTAATGTGCATAACTAGAATTTGACTATGATACTTAAACTATATTTGCAAGAAATTAGATGAATTGGATTCTCATGAAATACAATATCAGCAGTATAACACAATCAAAATTGGAAGGATCCATATATAAATCTATATGGACTGTAATACTCATATAGAGGGCCCTATATATCAGGATTGGTCTATAAAGGCATTAACATCAACTTCCACATTCATACCCTGAGGGGCAAAAGACTGTAGTTCATATATCCAGAACATTTCTAGACGGGATACACCCCTCGTTTTTGCACCACCTCTCCATGGGGGTGTATATTTGTCTATAATGACAAATTGTGATCCCTCAGGATTACCATTGTGGAATTCTTTATAGTGTCTGGGGACTGTATGTTTAGGATCCCTACTCTTAATAAGGGCAATGTGCTCTCCGACTCTAATAGAAAAAGTCCTGGTGGTGCGGCCTATATATTGTTTACGGCAGGGGCACGTGATGAGGTACACCACGTATCCAGTACTGCAAGTGCAGAACGGCTTTATGGTATATCTCTTGCCAGTAACCGTAGAGGTGAATTCTGTCACCTTGCGGGTGGTTAGAGTATTGTGTTGACATACGACACACCTCCTGCAGGGAAAGAAACCCGTCCAGTCATGGAAAAAAGAGGGACGGGTAGGGGGGTTGATAATATTGGGGGCCACTTTACTTTGTAATGATGGTACACCTCTAAAGATGATTTTAGCTTCTTCTGGAATTATAGGTCCTAAGATGTTATCTTGTTTAAGGACGTCCCAATGTTTTTTAATAATATTTTTAAACTGTCTGTGTTGAGTAGAGAAAGAAGTTAACATGGCCCACTTAAAATTCCCATCTGGTTCTTTCTTTGGTTTTACTGTGAGTAGGGATTTTCTATCAATGTCGATGGTTCTTTGGATCTCAAGATCCAAACCAATTTCATCATATCCCTTATCTATAAATTTTTGTTTCAAAGTTGATGCTTGTTCTACAAAGGCATCTATATCGGTGCAGTCCCTACGGAGCCTCAAAAATTGGCTTTTCGGAACTGCATTTAGCCAGGATCTGTGATGACAGCTGTCTACAGGGATAAAGCCATTACGATCTGTGGGTTTGAAATATGTATGAAATTTGAATTGTTTATCCACTATCTCAATCTGTAGATCCAAAAAATGAATTTTGGTTTCACTGGCCTCATACGACAGAGAGATCCCTCTGTCATTAGAGTTCAGATGTTCAAAAAATATCTTAAGTGTCTCCTTACTTCCGCTCCACAGGAGGAGGATGTCGTCTATATACCTGGTCCAAAGAACCAAAGAATCGGTTCCATGGGTATAGACGACATCCTCCTCCCATTTGGCCATAAATAAGTTCGCAAGACTAGGTGCGAACTTCGCTCCCATGGCCACGCCACGTTGTTGAAGATAGAAATTCTGATTGAACCAAAAATAATTATGTTTGGTTGCAAATTCAAGTAATTCTATCAAATACTCACATTGGAAAGGTGCTAGTGTATGTTCACGGGTCAAAAAGTGTCTGACTGCCTCTATGCCTTTTTCGTGTGGTATACACGTGTACAATGATGCCACGTCGGCAGTGGCCATAATGTAACTTTCTCGTATGGCAATACTTTCAAGGAGTCTAATGGTGGAACTAGTATCCTTCAAGTAGGAGGGAGTTTTTTTCACTATTGGCTGCAGGAAGTAGTCTATATATTTGCCTACTCTCGCTGTAATGGAGTTAATGCCACTTACAATCGGCCTACCCGGAGGGCATACCGGGTCTTTGTGGATTTTTGGCAAATAGTATATGGTGGGGATCCTAGGTGCCGTGGGAATCAAAAAATCTCTCTCTCTTTTATTCAAGATTTTTGATTCATAACCTTTTGTAATAAGCCGTTGAAGTTTCTGTTTATATGAATTGGTGGGGTTATTGGGAAGTGATCGATACGTGCCTGGCTCATTTAAAATTCGATACATCTCAGCTTCGTATTGGCTTTTGTCAAGAATAACTATTCCTCCTCCCTTGTCCGCAGGGCGGACCACCAAATCTTTCCGTGCACACAGGGATTCCAAACCCCCTTTTGGTATTGGAGGATGATATATACGTTTCTCTGGTAGTTTGGCAAGGTCTTGGAGGACCAAGTCCCTAAATATTTTGACTGCAGGGGCTATAGGAACGGGGGGGGGGAGAAAAGAGAGGGATTGGAAAGGTCAGAATGAACAGTTCCTGAAGTAGCTGCTGGATAATCACTACGTATTGGGTTGGAGACCAAATATCTCTGGATATTAACTTTACGTATATATTTATGAACATCAATAAAAGTATGGAATTTATCCAACTTTTTAGGAGGAGCGTACTTCAAACCTTTGTCTAATATGGATAATTCCGCTTCAGTTAGGGTCTGGGAGCTCAAATTAAAGACTCCTTGACCCTTTATGTTCTTTTTCTCTTTTCGCCTTTGTAATCTCCTCCCGCCTCTACAGCCTCTCTTGGGTCTAGGCCTCTTTTTCTGTTGTGTTGGGCCTCGTGAAAATCCTGATTATTATAAGTGTAGGAATTATATGTATGCGAAGATTGGTCATAATCTTCTTTCCTTCGTTCAGGACTATACATCTCCCTGAGAGGGGTGTACCTGTTATAGGTACGAATCGGGGAGGGGTAACGGTGATAAGAATGTTGGTTGTAATAGGAATCAGTCCGTGCGCCATATCCTCCTGGTGAGGGATGGTATGAATCCTGTTGTGAATAGGTGCCAGAACGTTGTGTATTGTTCCTAGAGTTCCCTCTACCACCTCTTCTGCCTCTAGGGTAACCTCTCCCTTTATGGGTGTTTCTAGGAGTCTGGGGACTATAGTGGTGTATCCGTTGTTGAGACACTTGGGGTGCTACCTCTCGTCTTTCTTTCACTCTCTGGGTATCTCGACCCCGAGAGGGGCCACCTATGGGGTTAGGTTGTACGGCAGCTGTGGTCACTGTGGAAACAGCACCTAATGGATTGGTTCCCTCTGTGGCATTTAAAGGGACCTCCATGGGTGGGGTAACCATGAAGGTCTTTTGCCAACCAAAAACCAGATTATTCTTATAGTCTCCCACATCTCTGATGTATTTCTTTTGTTTTTTATGTTTCTGGTCACGATCCTCTTTTTCCAGGTGACCCAGAAGATTAGAGGAAAGGGAGTTGTATTCTTGAGAATTTTTATAGACCAAAATTTTATCCTTTAGTTCTTTAATTTCTCTGTCTATAGCCAGAAGCTTATTATTTTTCTTAGATATAAGTACTTGTAAAAAATTTAAACCTGCATCATTAAAATACTTGAACCACGAATCAACATCAGTTTCCCCTTGTTGTGGTTGTACCTCCCAACGGAGACTTCTGGGAACCATTTGTTCTACCGTATATTGTTGTAAAAATGCCAGATCCCACCGCAGATGCAACTCGGTGGTCATAACATTTTTAAGTCTAAGGAATAATCCTCCAACTTCTGTGTCATTTCCTGTTGCTATAAAGACACCCTCGGTGTTCACCTTATGGGAGGCTCTATAGTCAAATATGTCCATCTCAAGGACTACTTGTGAGCAGCAGCAAAATTGTAATTCTAAATATAAGTGAAAACAGGACAGTGATATATTTTGCGCTTACTCTACGTGAGCAGCTAACACAACAAAAAGAATATTTGTTAATTTAACATATAAAACAAAGTGTAGCGCTAAAATAAAAAGTGATGAGTATAATGTGAAAAATACCTAAGTGAAATAAATATACTAATTTATCACACAAAAAAATCCTTCTAGTCAATAAGTGAATATAACCATTGTGATCTTCAACTGTGAGACTAATAAAAATATCACCATAATATAAAACAGAGAAAACGAAAAAACAGTCTGAACTGTCTTAAACTCCTGAGACAGTATAAGCAAGAATTTGTATGGTAATAGTTGTTGCTCAATCAAATGTGGATAAAAGTTTGCAAAGATCCGATACAGTTCAGCTAAATCCACCTCAGTGTCATATTCAAAACACATGTGAAATTCCCACAACCAGTAAAGTTGGAGGCTTACCGAAGGGTTTGAACCCGAAACAGCATATACTGTAAGGGTCAAACTAGCTTGTATTGCCCACCGGCAATGAGGGGGGAAATCTTGGCAACCTGGAGAAATAAGGGTCCCAACCGTTTTCATAGAAGAATCCTCCCAGCACGGGTGGTCACATATCCCAAAATACGGCCCATGTGGAATAAAAAAGGGGCCACATAGTGTGATTCCATAAACACAAAATAAATTTATTGTAAAAAAATTTACACTTACATTTAAGAAGTTAAAAAAGCGCTTGTAATAAAAAAGAAGGCGGCAGTGGAGTCCTCCCGACGCGTTTCGTCTACCAAGACTTCGTCTAGGGGTGTCCTTCCACTGCTGCCTGACTCCCTAATATAGGGACTGTAACCCCCTTGATGAGAATCCAGCCCATCTGATTCACTTCTACAGCACTTCTGGGTTGCCCAAAATGGCGGACCCGCGTGCGTTCCAGGCCTCAATGTCATACATATATGTTGCGTTCCAACTTCTCCTAAACCCTTCATAACACCTTGCTTCCGGCATCCATACTACGCCTCACATTGCGTAGACCCACATCGCGACATCTCGTCAGATGCGCGTGCGCATTAACGTTATATGTGGATAATACGTTTAAATGGGGCGGTTCATATAAAACTAAATCTCTCTGGAGAGGAATACTTAATATGTAAATATATATATTCCCAAATACCAGATATCTCACACCCTAAAGAGGAGTGCTTAATATATGAATATATATATTCCCTATTAGGTTAATATAATATAACCATAGGTATCACTAATAACACCAAAAAGAACCTAAGCCATATACTCTGTTTAAAGATGGGTATATGTTTTCCAATATGTAAGGGAACTAATGTGCATAACTAGAATTTGACTATGATACTTAAACTATATTTGCAAGAAATTAGATGAATTGGATTCTCATGAAATACAATATCAGCAGTATAACACAATCAAAATTGGAAGGATCCATATATAAATCTATATGGACTGTAATACTCATATAGAGGGCCCTATATATCAGGATTGGTCTATAAAGGCATTAACATCAACTTCCACATTCATACCCTGAGGGGCAAAAGACTGTAGTTCATATATCCAGAACATTTCTAGACGGGATACACCCCTCGTTTTTGCACCACCTCTCCATGGGGGTGTATATTTGTCTATAATGACAAATTGTGATCCCTCAGGATTACCATTGTGGAATTCTTTATAGTGTCTGGGGACTGTATGTTTAGGATCCCTACTCTTAATAAGGGCAATGTGCTCTCCGACTCTAATAGAAAAAGTCCTGGTGGTGCGGCCGATATATTGTTTACGGCAGGGGCACGTGATGAGGTACACCACGTATCCAGTACTGCAAGTGCAGAACGGCTTTATGGTATACCTCTTGCCAGTAACCGTAGAGGTGAATTCTGTCACCTTGCGGGTGGTTAGAGTATTGTGTTGACATACGACACACCTCCTGCAGGGAAAGAAACCCGTCCAGTCATGGAAAAAAGAGGGACGGGTAGGGGGGTTGATAATATTGGGGGCCACTTTACTTTGTAATGATGGTACACCTCTAAAGATGATTTTAGCTTCTTCTGGAATTATAGGTCCTAAGATGTTATCTTGTTTAAGGACGTCCCAATGTTTTTTAATAATATTTTTAAACTGTCTGTGTTGAGTAGAGAAAGAAGTTAACATGGCCCACTTAAAATTCCCATCTGGTTCTTTCTTTGGTTTTACTGTGAGTAGGGATTTTCTATCAATGTCGATGGTTCTTTGGATCTCAAGATCCAAACCAATTTCATCATATCCCTTATCTATAAATTTTTGTTTCAAAGTTGATGCTTGTTCTACAAAGGCATCTATATCGGTGCAATTCCTACGGAGCCTCAAAAATTGGCTTTTCGGAACTGCATTTAGCCAGGATCTGTGATGACAGCTGTCTACAGGGATAAAGCAATTACGATCTGTGGGTTTGAAATATGTATGAAATTTGAATTGTTTATCCACTATCTCAATCTGTAGATCCAAAAAATTAATTTTGGTTTCACTGGCCTCATACGACAGAGAGATCCCTCTGTCATTAGAGTTCAGATGTTCAAAAAATATCTTAAGTGTCTCCTTAGTTCCGCTCCACAGGAGGAGGATGTCGTCTATATACCTGGTCCAAAGAACCAAAGAATCGGTTCCATGGGTATAGACGACATCCTCCTCCCATTTGGCCATAAATAAGTTCGCAAGACTAGGTGCGAACTTCGCTCCCATGGCCACGCCACGTTGTTGAAGATAGAAATTCTGATTGAACCAAAAATAATTATGTTTGGTTGCAAATTCAAGTAATTCTATCAAATACTCACATTGGAAAGGTGCTAGTGTATGTTCACGGGTCAAAAAGTGTCTGACTGCCTCTATGCCTTTTTCGTGTGGTATGCACGTGTACAATGATGCCACGTCGGCAGTGGCCATAATGTAACTTTCTCGTATGGCAATACTTTCAAGGAGTCTAATGGTGGAACTAAATAAATAGGGGAGGTTATTCCCGCGCTATCTATTATGGAAAAGGCTGTGGGTGGAAAAGCCGCATACACCAATAAGGTGAACACCTGACCTTTTAGATGAATGTGTGTAAGTAAGTGGTGCTGCGCTGATCCTTAGTGTATAAACAGGTGAACATAGGCTAATAAATAATAATAACCAATGCGCTAGATAGGAAAGTGGTAGAATGGCGTAAACGTGAGGAATACTGTGTATTAAAAAATGTTCATTTGAATATTCAATACCTTCAATAGTGCATAAAACTTAACATAGGTATACTCAAACAAAATATCACTTCAATTACCTTAAAAATAAAATCCACATAATAACAGTATAATAACGTGATAGTATCAGAGCACTAGTGACTAGCTCTGAATTAAAAAATAGAGTGCATAGTAGATGTGCATATATACTTGGACCAGCGAAATTTAAAGTGCGGACAAAAGGTGCTAAGTGCAAAAATTGGAAGAATAGTGACTGGCTATTTCTATATAAAGTGCATATTGTGCATGTTGACATCAAATAATGAATAAGAGTAAGAAATCTACAAAAACAAAAAAAAAAAAAAAAAAAAAAAAAAAAAAAAAAAAGGTTTTTTTAAAATATAATGTGACAGCCACGTGCTACCATGCACACGTTGCAATTAAAGTGCTAAGGAACGCATTCATAAATGCTCAAGTACAGTCCTTGTGTATAGTTGTGACAGCAACGTCCTGGCATGCACACGTTGCAGTTAGAGTGCTGGGTGAGTCACATCTAATTTTTTCTTCGTGTGCTAAACACTTTGGTGGGTAGTAGCCCCTTACCTTCAGGTAATGGGGCAAAAGCAGGTAACAAAAAGGTTGTTAAGGGCGTCCGCCTATGGGTCCCAGCGCGTCCCTCTCTATCCTGGATCTTGGGTTGAAGTTCCCTCAGATGTAATGCAGGGGGGTTGTATTCATAGGGGGTAATCCACAGAAGAAAAGCCCAATAGTGTAATCCAGTTTTAAAACGTAACATCTGCTTTAGCCAATAAAGCACCCTCACCTGGCTGTAGACTGGAGCTCCACTCTAGACAGGAAACATGACAGGAAATGCAGATGTGACAGGAAACATGTGGACACATGTTTCCTGTCACATCTGCATTTCCTGTCATGTTTCCTGTCTAGAGTGGAGCTCCAGTCTACAGCCAGGTGAGGGTGCTTTATTGGCTAAAGCAGATGTTACGTTTTAAAACTGGATTACACTATTGGGCTTTTCTTCTGTGGATTACCCCCTATGAATACAACCCCCCTGCATTACATCTGAGGGAACTTCAACCCAAGATCCAGGATAGAGAGGGACGCGCTGGGACCCATAGGCGGACGCCCTTAACAACCTTTTTGTTACCTGCTTTTGCCCCATTACCTGAAGGTAAGGGGCTACTACCCACCAAAGTGTTTAGCACACGAAGAAAAAATTAGATGTGACTCACCCAGCACTCTAACTGCAACGTGTGCATGCCAGGACGTTGCTGTCACAACTATACACAAGGACTGTACTTGAGCATTTATGAATGCGTTCCTTAGCACTTTAATTGCAACGTGTGCATGGTAGCACGTGGCTGTCACATTATATTTTAAAAAAACTTTTTTTTTTTTTTTTTTTTTTTTTTTTTTTTTTTTGTTTTTGTAGATTTCTTACTCTTATTCATTATTTGATGTCAACATGCACAATATGCACTTTATATAGAAATAGCCAGTCACTATTCTTCCAATTTTTGCACTTAGCACCTTTTGTCCGCACTTTAAATTTCGCTGGTCCAAGTATATATGCACATCTACTATGCACTCTATTTTTTAATTCAGAGCTAGTCACTAGTGCTCTGATACTATCACGTTATTATACTGTTATTATGTGGATTTTATTTTTAAGGTAATTGAAGTGATATTTTGTTTGAGTATACCTATGTTAAGTTTTATGCACTATTGAAGGTATTGAATATTCAAATGAACATTTTTTAATACACAGTATTCCTCACGTTTACGCCATTCTACCACTTTCCTATCTAGCGCATTGGTTATTATTATTTATTAGCCTATGTTCACCTGTTTATACACTAAGGATCAGCGCAGCACCACTTACTTACACACATTCATCTTAATGGTGGAACTAGTATCCTTCAAGTAGAAGGGAGTTTTTTTCACTATTGGCTGCAGGAAGTAGTCTATATATTTGCCTACTCTCGCTGTAATGGAGTTAATGCCACTTACAATCGGCCTACCCGGAGGGCATACCGGGTCTTTGTGGATTTTTGGCAAATAGTATATGGTGGGGATCCTAGGTGCCGTGGGAATCAAAAAATCTCTCTCTCTTTTATTCAAGATTTTTGATTCATAACCTTTTGTAATAAGCCGTTGAAGTTTCTGTTTATATGAATTGGTGGGGTTATTGGGAAGTGATCGATACGTGCCTGGCTCATTTAAAATTCGATACATCTCAGCTTCGTATTGGCTTTTGTCAAGAATAACTATTCCTCCTCCCTTGTCCGCAGGGCGGACCACCAAATCTTTCCGTGCACACAGGGATTCCAAACCCCCTTTTGGTATTGGAGGATGATATATACGTTTCTCTGGTAGTTTGGCAAGGTCTTGGAGGACCAAGTCCCTAAATATTTTGACTGCAGGGGCTATAGGAACGGGGGGGGGGAGAAAAGAGAGGGATTGGAAAGGTCAGAATGAACAGTTTCTGAAGTAGCTGCTGGATAATCACTACGTATTGGGTTGGAGACCAAATATCTCTGGATATTAACTTTACGTATATATTTATGAACATCAATAAAAGTATGGAATTTATCCAACTTTTTAGGAGGAGCGTACTTCAAACCTTTGTCTAATATGGATAATTCCGCTTCAGTTAGGGTCTGGGAGCTCAAATTAAAGACTCCTTGACCCTTTATGTTCTTTTTCTCTTTTCGCCTTTGTAATCTCCTCCCGCCTCTACAGCCTCTCTTGGGTCTAGGCCAATGATGCCACGTCGGCAGTGGCCATAATGTAACTTTCTCGTATGGCAATACTTTCAAGGAGTCTAATGGTGGAACTAGTATCCTTCAAGTAGGAGGGAGTTTTTTTCACTATTGGCTGCAGGAAGTGGTCTATATATTTGCCTACTCTCGCTGTAATGGAGTTAATGCCACTTACAATCGGCCTACCCGGACAAGGGAGGAGGAATAGTTATTCTTGACAAAAGCCAATACGAAGCTGAGATGTATCGAATTTTAAATGAGCCAAGCACGTATCGATCACTTCCCAATAACCCCACCAATTCATATAAACAGAAACTTCAACGGCTTATTACAAAAGGTTATGAATCAAAAATCTTAAATAAAAGAGAGAGAGATTTTTTGATTCCCACGGCACCTAGGATCCCCACCATATACTATTTGCCAAAAATCCACAAAGACCCGGTATGCCCTCCGGGTAGGCCGATTGTAAGTGGCATTAACTGCATTACAGCGAGAGTAGGCAAATATATAGACCACTTCCTGCAGCCAATAGTGAAAAAAACTCCCTCCTACTTGAAGGATACTAGTTCCACCATTAGACTCCATGAAAGTATTGCCATACGAGAAAGTTACATTATGGCCACTGCCGACGTGGCATCATTGTACACGTGCATACCACACGAAAAAGGCATAGAGGCAGTCAGACACTTTTTGACCCGTGAACATACACTAGCACCTTTCCAATGTGAGTATTTGATAGAATTACTTGAATTTGCAACCAAACATAATTATTTTTGGTTCAATCAGAATTTCTATCTTCAACAATGTGGCGTGGCCATGGGAGCGAAGTTCGCACCTAATCTTGCGAACTTATTTATGGCCAAATGGGAGGAGGATGTCGTCTATACCCATGGAACCGATTCTTTGGTTCTTTGGACCAGGTATATAGACGACATCCTCCTCCTGTGGAGCGGAACTAAGGAGACACTTAAGATATTTTTTGAACATCTGAACTCTAATGACAGAGGGATCTCTCTGTCGTATGAGGCCAGTGAAACCAAAATTCATTTTTTGGATCTACAGATTGAGATAGTGGATAAACAATTCAAATTTCATACATATTTCAAACCCACAGATCGTAATGGCTTTATCCCTGTAGACAGCTGTCATCACAGATCCTGGCTAAATGCAGTTCCGAAAAGCCAATTTTTGAGGCTCCGTAGGAACTGCACCGATATAGATGCCTTTGTAGAACAAGCATCAACTTTGAAACAAAAATTTATAGATAAGGGATATGATGAAATTGGTTTGGATCTTGAGATCCAAAGAACCATCGACATTGATAGAAAATCCCTACTCACAGTAAAACCAAAGAAAGAACCAGATGGGAAGTTTAAGTGGGCCATGTTAACTTCTTTCTCTACTCAACACAGACAGTTTAAAAATATTATTAAAAAACATTGGGACGTCCTTAAACAAGATAACATCTTAGGACCTATAATTCCAGAAGAAGCTAAAATCATCTTTAGAGGTGTACCATCATTACAAAGTAAAGTGGCCCCCAATATTATCAACCCCCCTACCCGTCCCTCTTTTTTCCATGACTGGACGGGTTTCTTTCCCTGCAGGAGGTGTGTCGTATGTCAACACAATACTCTAACCACCCGCAAGGTGACAGAATTCACCTCTACGGTTACTGGCAAGAGATATACCATAAAGCCGTTCTGCACTTGCAGTACTGGATACGTGGTGTACCTCATCACGTGCCCCTGCCGTAAACAATATATAGGCCGCACCACCAGGACTTTTTCTATTAGAGTCGGAGAGCACATTGCCCTTATTAAGAGTAGGGATCCTAAACATACAGTCCCCAGACACTATAAAGAATTCCACAATGGTAATCCTGAGGGATCACAATTTGTCATTATAGACAAATATACACCCCCATGGAGAGGTGGTGCAAAAACGAGGGGTGTATCCCGTCTAGAAATGTTCTGGATATATGAACTACAGTCTTTTGCCCCTCAGGGTATGAATGTGGAAGTTGATGTTAATGCCTTTATAGACCAATCCTGATATATAGGGCCCTCTATATGAGTATTACAGTCCATATAGATTTATATATGGATCCTTCCAATTTTGATTGTGTTATACGGCTGATATTGTATTTCATGAGAATCCAATTCATCTAATTTCTTGCAAATATAGTTTAAGTATCATAGTCAAATTCTAGTTATGCACATTAGTTCCCTTACATATTGGAAAACATATACCCATCTTTAAACAGAGTATATGGCTTAGGTTCTTTTTGGTGTTATTAGTGATACCTATGGTTATATTATATTAACCTAATAGGGAATATATATATTCATATATTAAGCACTCCTCTTTAGGGTGTGAGATATCTGGTATTTGGGAATATATATATTTACATATTAAGTATTCCTCTCCAGAGAGATTTAGTTTTATATGAACCGCCCCATTTAAACGTATTATCCACATATAACGTTAATGCGCACGCGCATCTGACGAGATGTCGCGATGTGGGTCTACGCAATGTGAGGCGTAGTATGGATGCCGGAAGCGAGGCATGACTGGAACGCACGCTACTCCGGAAGGAGGTGTGTCGGATCATGCCCGCAGCCCTGCGCAATGACGACACAGCGTTTGTTTACATTCCTGACGTCATGTCGAGATATCGCGGGATTTGGTGTTCGACGGAACACCGCCCCGCAATTAGAACCATTGCATGTCCAGGGAGGTCCAGGGATATAAACTCTGGCAGTCCCTGTCTCTTTAGGTATGAGGAAGGGTGACAGAGATTTTTTGTTACAACTCTAGGTGTTATGAAGGGTTTAGGAGAAGTTGGAACGCAACATATATGTATGACATCGAGGCCTGGAACGCACGCGGGTCCGCCATTTTGGGCAACCCGGAAGTGCTGTAGAAGTGAATCAGATGGGCTGGATTCTCATCAAGGGGGTTACAGTCCCTATATTAGGGAGTCAGGCAGCAGTGGAAGGACACCCCTAGACGAAGTCTTGGTAGACGAAACGCGTCGGGGGGACTCCACTGCCGCCTTCTTTTTTATTACAAGCGCTTTTTTAACTTCTAAAATGTAAGTGTAAATTTTTTTACAATAAATTTATTTTGTGTTTATGGAATCACACTATGTGGCCCCTTTTTTATTCCACATGGGCCGCATTTTGGGATATGTGACCACCCGTGCTGGGAGGATTCTTCTATGAAAACGGTTGGGACCCTTATTTCTCCAGGTTGCCAAGATTTCCCCCCTCATTGCCGGTGGGCAATACAAGCTGGTTTGACCCTTACAGTATATGCTGTTTCGGGTTCAAACCCTTCGGTAAGCCTCCAACTTTACTGGTTGTGGGAATTTCACATGTGTTTTGAATACGACACTGAGGTGGATTTAGCTGAACTGTATCGGATCTTTGCAAACTTTTATCCACATTTGATTGAGCAACAACTATCACCATACAAATTCTTGCTTATACTGTCTCAGGAGTTTAAGACAGTTCAGACTGTTTTTTCGTTTTCTCTGTTTTATATTATGGTGATATTTTTATTAGTCTCACAGTTGAAGATCACAATGGTTATATTCACTTATTGACTAGAAGGATTTTTTTGTGTGATAAATTAGTATATTTATTTCACTTAGGTATTTTTCACATTATACTCATCACTTTTTATTTTAGCGCTACACTCTGTTTTGCGCTTAATTTATTTCCATACAGAATATGAAATTGATTAAAATAAATTTTGGCAGCCATGGTGGTACACACTGGCCACGAGTGGTACAAGCTCATTGTATAACTACCCTCCACACAGCCTTGCTTCCTGTTTTTACATTGTGTCCCCCGTATATCGCTTTAGAGGCAAAACCCATTTTCATTACAAAAACTCCATCCATGTAGCATATAAACAATTCAACAAAAGAACCATTATAATGATAACATCACTCCAGGCATAATCTACCTTCTGTATCAGGTTGCACCATATTTATCAATCTATTCTGAGCGCAATTGAATTATCCTATTTAATTATTTCGTTTTTCAACACACTAGCATACAACACTGAAGAATATTCAGAAAGGGCTTTTTCACATGGGCTTTTTGCAGTATGAACAGCAAGCATTTATAAAACTTTCTGCAAGCTTTAAGCAGCTTTCTCTAAGCTTTTTAAAGCACCCTTCAACTAAATTTTTTAAATATTGTACACTGATCTTAATGGAAGCGCTGATTGTCACTTTAAACAAGCTGCTAGCAGGCTTTCTGCAAGCTTCAATTAGTGCTGAAGCCTGCTACCAGCTTGTTTAAAGTGACAAAAAGCACTCCCATTAGGATCTGTGTTCAACATTTAAAACAGGAGCTGAACGGTACTTTCAAAGCTTGCTGTTCCCACTGCACCTATACAAACTGAAGCCTGTTCTGTGTAAAACAAGCTGAACTGTGTAACCTCTTGCCACCCATGCCCAAGCGTGGTCACAAAGAGGGTGGGCTTTAACACCCACAAGCCGCACATAAACATCCATGGATGGACGAGGTTTCACTGCATGCTCCCAGCACAGTGACCATGCTGTCATAGACAGCTCTCAGTCCTTAGTAATGATTGATTTGATTTGATAGTAATATTTGAAGTAATCTACCCATTTGAGCTGTGGATGTGGCACCCTAGGGGTCGAGGGATGGAGCGGGAAAAGAACCGACTTGTCCCAATTAACGCGAATCCCCGAGTACCCGCCGAATCGGTTAATTAGTGCAGACTGCAAGGAGGACGCCACATCCGCTAAATAGAGCAGAGCATCATCCGCATACAGCGATATCTTTTCCTCGATTGGACCTACCTGGAGCCCCTTTACACCAGGATCCGCCCTCAGCAATATAGCCATGGGTTCCATTGCCAGAACGAATAGGCCTGGGGAGAGGGGACAACCCTGTCTCATGCCCCGAGATAATTGGAACTTGCCTGATAGGCAGCCGTTGGTACGAATTCGCGCTGAAGGGCCATGGTATAACAGGCGGAGCCAGTTCGTGAAACCCGGGCCAAACCCGAATCGTGAGAGCACTTCCCATAAGTAGCCCCACTCGACGGAGTCGAAAGCCTTCTCCGCGTCGAGTGAGGCCACAATTCCCTTAGTCGTCTCGTCTGCCCTATCTATGTGAGTGTGAAGGCGTCTGATATTGATGTCAGTACCTCTTCCGGGCATGAAGCCTGTTTGGTCCCTGTGGATCAGGGCAGTAATGACCAGATTAAGCCTATTGGCCAATACTTTCGCTAGTAATTTTGCATCCACATTTAGGAGGGATATAGGGCGATATGAGGAGCATAATGTGGGGTCTTTCCCTGGCTTGGGGATCACCACTATGATCGCTTCACTCATTGTGTCCGGGAGTTTCTCGAGGCGCATCGATGCAGAGAAGAGGCCCTGAAGTTTATCAACTAGTTCTGTGGCATATTGTTTGTAAAACTCCACAGGGATGCCATCGGGTCCCGGTGTTTTCCCTGCCTGCATTGATTTGAGTGCCTGGATTATCTCCAAGGACGTAATTGGGGCGTCGAGTTTGTCACGATATGTTACTGTAAGAGTTGGGATATCAATGTCATCTAGATATGGTACCAGATCCTCCCCTCTGTAGTCTGCCCTGGACTTGTAGAGGAATTCGTAGAAAAACAACAATTGATCCCTTCTGGCGAGTGGATCAACTGTCCTGAGGGGTCCCTGATATGTGAGATGCTCATCCCTCCCGCCTGCTCTCTAGAGAGCCAGGCCAACAGACGGCCTGACCTCTCCCCTTGCTCAAAGATCCTTTGGGATTGAGCTAACATTTTTTTCTGGGTAAGAGAGGTACGGAGACGAATAACCTCCTTCGTCATAAGTTGTAACTGTGAATAATGCATAGGGTCTCGAGTACGAACAAAAAGAACCTCCGCACTACTCGCCTCTCTCTCAGCCTTTATTAAGTCTGCCCTACGCTCCCTCCGAACTCTGGCAATGATGGTCTGGTACTGCCCCTCGTCGTGGCCTTAAAGGCATGTAGGCCGAGCCTACATTAACCGCCCAGAAGTCAATCAACTCAGTTCTGAATTTGGAGTCCACAGCAGTGTCCGAAATCCAAAATCTAGAGAGCCTCCATATTTTGTCTACTGAGCCCAGGGAGAGGTCCAATGACAACAACAAGGGTGCGTGATCGGAGATTTCCCTAGGCAATATTTGTATGTCTGTGACCCGTGGGAGGACCAGGCTCCCAGCAAAGACTAAGTCTATACGGGAAAATGTTCTATGAGAAGCTGAGTGGCATGTGAACGCCCTGGCCTGGGGGTGTCTCCACCTCCAAACATCTGTCAGGCCATAGGTATCTGCCCACTCAGCCAACCAAGAGCAATGATGTCCCGTAGTCGTCAGTCTGTCAAGATCCGGGTCAGGGACCAAATTAAAGTCACCCAGTATAATATTATTGTCAGATGCAAAGTCAGCCATCTTGCTGGTAATCTGATTGAGCACCAGCAAGGAAGCCGGCGGGGGCAAATATAAGCCCACAATGGTCCACGTTAGAGAGTATATTTTAGCATGAATGATAACATACCGACCATCAGGGTCCAGGGCCACCAGAGATTTCAGTATCAGGATAGTAACACCCCTGGAAAAACTAGAGTGAGTGGAGTGGTAGTGGTAGCCCACCCATGGTTTTTTAAGGGCCAGAACCCTACTTCCTATTAGGTGCGTTTCTTGGAGCACACATATATGTGGGTTATAAGCTTTAATGAACTGGAACACCAGGGATCGCTTGACCGGGGAGTTCAATCCCCTAGTGTTCCAGGAAATTATGTTAAGGGAGGACATGGCTACTAAGGGTGATATGAATATTAGGATCCATATAGATCTCGGCTCCCGAATTGGACCCCTGGACCCAAAACGGACACATCTGGAAACAATGCAATGCTGATAAGTCAATTATTTTAGTGCAATTATAGAACAAAAACAAAACCAAACTAAAAACAGATATAAGAGCCCAATATCCAAGGTAAATTGAGCTAGCCCTGTTAGGGGAACTTTCACCACCCCCCACCCCACCCAGCCCCCCAAAACTGAGGCGGGTTTCAATCCCAAACTGCATCAGCTCGCCGGCTGCAACAGGGGGTCCGTGGAAGAGGCGAGCCTAACCCCCCGAGACTGCCTACGGGGGGGTAAGCAGCAGTTCAAGCTTCTATCCAAGTATAAGATCTCCGCTGTTTTAATATAACAGGCTGTAAGGATGTTATAGTCAAGCGGAGAAAAGTAAACCATGTTGCATCCCCACCGTGAAGTCGATCCATCAAAAGGAGGACACACATAGTATGAATCCCAGTATTCCGCTAAAGGGAGCATGTAAGAGCAAAGGAAGTTCATATCTCACCAGTCTCCTGACCATATCCTTTGGCAGGGGCACAAACTTAAACGTTTCTAGCAGGAATAATGATCTATCTCATCAAGTCCGCACACCCCATGGGTTTAAACTGGGCATAACAAGTGCAACAAAACTAAACATCCATGGGGTAGATTGTGTGGAAACTCAGACCTGGGCCCAGGTCAACTTGAGTAAGCAGTGAAAGGGGTCAGACGGCACATACCGGTTAGACGATCATCGGATCTGTGGTAAAGAGTCCAGCCAGGCAGAGGCCTCTCTTGGTGTGCTAAAGAATCAGGTTGTCTCGCCGTCTTGGACCCTCAGGCGAGCAGGGAAGAGTACACTGTGGAATGCTACGTGATCTCAATGCCGCTTTGACTTGATCGAAGGATTTCCTGAGCTTCTGGGTCTCCACCGAGTAGTCGGGGAAGATCATCAACTTAGCATTTTGGTATCTGAGGTCCCCAACATTTCTGGAGGCGCGGAGGACTTCGTCTCTGTCTCTAAAGTTGAGGAGACAAACAATGAAGGTGCGGGGAGGGGATCCAGGGGGTCTCGGCTTAGGCGGGATGCGGTGTGCCCTTTCAACCGCGTAGTGGGGGGACCAGCGGGCCTTGGGTAGAAGGTCACGCAACATACCCTCTATAAAGGAGGTAGGACTACGTCCCCTCTGGTAAACCTATAATACGGAGGTTATTGCGCCGATTTCTGTTCTCCGCGTCTTCGGCTCTGTACTCTAGGGCCTTCACTTTGGTTTGAAGTGTGCGGAGTGCTACTCCATGTTCCGCCATGTTGTCTTCAGTTACGCTCAGTCTTTGCTCTGTCTCAGAGACTCGCGACCTGAGTTTGTCTATATCTTGGCTGATTAGTCCCATATCCAGCTGAACAGCCTCAATTTTGGTTGTTAGCGTGGATTGGCAAGTGGCGATGGCCGCCATTACGTCCGCCAGCCAGGGGGTCGGGAGTCGTCCGACTCCATGAGGATTGTCTGTGAGGCTCTATGGGCACTGCGGGTGGCGTGAGCCTCTGGACAGGGGGAGGTGAGTGTCTGAGGGGAATCCGACTGTGGCGGAAAGGTCAGTTTTTTGCCCCCTTTACTATACTTTGCACTAGAGTTCCTACGCCTTATTCAGATGTCTTCAGATGTCAGAGTCTTGCTCTGGGCAATAATCGATAATTATCTGTGGAAGCCTATCGGTGGGGACAGGAGCAATCAGATAGTGAGTTCAGTGCAGCATGTGTCCCTCCAGTTTCCCCCCTCACCTGTGGCCTGTTGATTACCAGAGCTGTGCTCTCAAGGCTTCCAGAGGTCTGCAAGGGATTTTCAGTCCAGCCCCAGCCTGTCTCAAGCAAGGTGTCTGGGGTGGGGGGTGCTTCTAGCTTTCTCCACTGCCCAGATCCTCCCAGGTCCTCCTGCTCCAGGCCCAAGGCACAGTTTTTGTCTGCAGTTCGGTCCGGTGTCTGTGGGCCGTCAGGAAAGGCCGCGGATGCGGCCTAGTAGCTCGTGGGGGGAGAGAATAGATTTGGCCTGTGGCACAGCAAGGCCCGCCCTTCCTACCTCCGTCCGCGGCCTGTGACTATCAGGGAGTTCCACTCTGCAGGGCCGATCGCGCCAAGGATCCTCCATCACGCGGCGGTGTCCGGCAGGAAAGGCCACGGCTGCGGCCTAGTCGCCCGAGGTAGGCCGAGGAGTCCGATCGCAGCCAGGGAGCGAAATCTCCTTCTCCCTACAGCAGTCGGGAGATGCCGGCAGCCTCCTGAGCAGCAAAGGACGTCTTTACAGGGGTGTTTTAGTGCCGATGGATCCGGATTTAGATACAGCAGTGCGGAGCTCTCAGAAAAAGCTGCCGCTCACAGCGCCATCTTGGCCACGCCCCCAGCTCAAGGTAGTTTAGTGTGGTGGTCACTGGTAGCAATGCTTCTTACATTCATGGTCATTAGAAATTATCTCCCCCTTACAGATAGCTAAAAAGATAATTGGTGTCAGTGGTCACTCATCTGAGAGGCAGAAGAAGGAACCCATAGCAACATCTGGAGAACCCTGGTATTAGAAAGGCTGATCTAACTACCAACATTTACTTCCCCAAAGTACAAATTTCTAACAGGCTTTAATATCCTCTACTTTTAAATGTACTAACTTCTAATTAACTTTACTATTTTCTACTTCCCCGCTGTATTAGTTTCTAATGAGCAACTTCAACCCTTGGAATAGATCCTGACAAACCCTATCTTTTGTCTCCACAAAGCACTATCTACTAAACGCTACTATTTTCTACTTTTGCATTATATTACTTTCTCACCAACTTTACTCAATGCTGCTATACCGCCTGGACAGTCTCCTAACCAGCAAATACTGAATGGAGCAGTGGCCGCTAGTGAATTTTTTGTTCCCCGGCGGCATGACCCCCCCCCCTGCACACATCTGCTGGTTGGTCTGGCACTTACCTGGATCGATAGATCCAGATAGATGGGGGTGTCATCCAGCAGGATGTGGGCAGCTGCTCCAGGTTGCCGGGTGCGGAGTCCGGGCACTGGCTCCAGGCTAGCGGGTGTGCAGGGTCCGGGCAGTGGCTTCAGGCTGGCAGGTGCGGGGTCCGGGCAGCGGCTCCAGGCTAGCGGGTGAGGGGTCGGGGCAGTGGGTCCAGGCTAGTGGGTTCAGGGTCTGGGCAGCGACTCCAGGCTAGCGGGTGCGGGGTCTGTGCAGCAGCTCCAGGCTAGCAGGTGCAGGGTTTGGGCAGCGGATCGACCTTTTGGCCAATCGAGAAACAGGTCTCACACCTGCTTCCCAATTGACAGGGAGAAGATTTAGTGTGAAAATATTGAAAATATATTTGCTATCGTCACTCAACCAGGTGGGATC
Organism: Aquarana catesbeiana; assembly: GCF_042186555.1. Classification (NCBI taxonomy): domain Eukaryota; kingdom Metazoa; phylum Chordata; class Amphibia; order Anura; family Ranidae; genus Aquarana; species Aquarana catesbeiana. The sequence goes on from NC_133330.1 coordinate 63,187,176, forward strand.
GGGACGCAGTGCTCTGCTCCCCGAGCCCATCCTTTTTGAAGCCTATTAGAGCCTCTGGCTCTAATCATGTGCTTCAAAAAACATCCCCGCCATAGGAATTAATGCACCCAGCATCCTGAAAGGGGCCGGGCGCATGGACAGGAAGGGCGGTGGCAGTGTTATGCCCCGTACACACGGTCGGACTTTGTTCGGACATTCCGACAACAAAATCCTCGGATTTTTTCCGACGGATGTTGGCTCAAACTTGTTTTGCCTACACACGGTCGCACAAAGTTGTCGGAATTTCCGATCGCAAAGAACGCGGTGACGTCAAGCACGTACGACGAGACTAGAAAAGGCCAGTTCAGAACCAAGCGCGGCACCCTTTGGGCTCCTTTTGCTAATCTCGTGTTAGTAAAAGTTTGGTGAGAGACGATTCGCGCTTTTTCAGACTCGTGGCTTTCAGATCGTTTTCTGCCGTTCAGTTTGTGCTTGTGGGTTTGTATCTGCTCTTCAGTGCGTGCAGTCAGTTCGTATTGGAGTTTTCTGTGCGATCTTGTCCGCTCGTTGCTGTTTTTCAGGTCGCTCTTCACAGGCCTTGCTGTTCTTCAGTGCGTTCTGTTACTTCGTTCTGAGCAGCTGACCGTTTTCTAGCCATGTTTCGTATGCGTACTCCTCGTAGAGTTCGTGCTGTGCGGGGGCTTGGTGTTGGGGTCCTGACCTTGACACAAGTCCAGTCCATGAACAGGGTGGGGAGGAGTTCATGGACCAAGAATTGGTTGCTTCAGCGTGACCAGTTCTGTCATATGCCTTTGCTCCGTGAGATCCGTGAGAATAATCCTGATGATTTCAGGAACTTTCTCAGGATGACGGACCCCGTATTTCACCGTTTGTTGGCTTCGCTGACCCCCTATATCAGCAGGCAGGATACCTGCATGAGGCAAGCCATCACTCCGGAGCAGAGGTTGGTCGCTACCTTGCGGTATTTGGCCACAGGGAGAAGCCTGCAGGACTTGAAGTTCTCGACAGGCATCTCCCCCCAGGCTCTGGGGATCATTATCCCACAGACCTGTTCTGCCATCATCCAGGTCCTGCAGAAGGAGTATATGAAGGTAAGATTTTTATCCTTTAATATCACATTTTATTGTATTGAATGATTGATAATATATTGTATTTCTTTCCTCATTCCCTAATTACCATGATTGTAATATGCTGTGAATGTCCCCTTTGTCCTCATGCATGCTGGATTTTTATGTAATTATTATTTTAGGTCCTTCATACATATTTGCCCTTCAATAACCTCCCCAGCATGGTGTCTCCTGCCCTATATTCACCTCATGTAGTTACTTAACAATGTATTTTATCAGCTCCATAGTAGTGCTTTACCCCAAACACCCCCTAAAATGTTTTGAAATGTTATTTTTGATTTAAATTCAGGCAGAGTGGCAGAGGCTTTTTTTTGTGGTGTCCCCAAATTTTTTGTAACCCTCCCTCCCCCAACTGCTAAGTCAGCTGATCCCAATTCTCTATCCTCAATCATCTATCTGCTGACTTTGCCAAACCCATACACACTATACCCATCTCTTTAGTGCTCAGATTTATGGATTAATTCCCCAAAGCATGTAGTGCAAGGGCCTGCCTGTATACTTTCCAATGGTACTGTTTAAAGTTCTTGTATCCTATTATGATCTTGATAGGTAATAGCAGAATGTCCAAATGTGCTCAAATGTGTACAGTGTGTATTTATATCTTTGTATTATGACACTTCTTACCTGTCCAGTGGGCTGCCAATAGTGTAACTAAGGAGGGGCTGTTCCAAGTAATACCCTGTATTTAGGCATTCATCTCTCAATGAAGTGAAGAGGGTTACCTGTCCAAGAGTTCCCCCCCCCCTATAATGTTAGAAATGGCCCATGAGAGGGGGGGGGGGAATATGATAGGTGTACCTTATACTTTGTTGTTGTTAAATTCCCCTTAATAAATGCTATCTGGAGGTTGACCCATAATGTTTGTGTCTAATCTGCTTGCCAGGTCTCTGTGAAAAAATAGTAATGTTTATTGTTTTTTCCTCAACAGTTTCCTTCCACGCCACAGGAATGGCAGACTGTGGCCTCCCACTTTGCCCAGCGGTGGGACTTTCCTAACTGCGGAGGGGCAATTGATGGGAAACACGTCCACATCGTCCCACCACCCAACTCGGGGTCGTACTATTATAATTACAAGGGGTTTAATAGTATAGTGATGTTGGCGGTGGTGTCGGCTAATTACGACTTCTTGTATGTGGACGTGGGGAAGAATGGCCGGATGTCCGATGGTGGAGTCATTGCCCAGACGGAGTTCTACAGGCGTCTCCAGAATGGCAGCTTGGACTTGCCACCTCCAGAGGACAATGTTGAAGGTCTCCCATTTGTGTTCGTTGCTGATGAAGCATTTGCGCTGGGGGACCACCTGATGCGGCCATTCCCGATGAGGACCCTCACCCCGGAACAGAGGGTTTTTAATTACCGGCTGGCCAGAGCCCGAAGAGTGGTGGAGAACACATTTGGAATCCTGGCCAGCCGGTTCCGATTATTTATGACACCCATCCATATGGCGGAGTATAAACTGAACCATATAATACTTGCCTGCTGTGTTCTCCATAATTTTCTACAAAAACATTCAGCCAACTATGCTGGCTCAGTTGGGCCTGAGGCCGGAATCCCAAATACATCAACAATGACGGCACTTGAAAGCGGTCGTCCTGGCTTGCCCTCCCTGAATGCCCGTGATGTCCGGTTACGATACCTGGAGTTCTTTGCGGGTAGGGGGGCTATCAATATGCCAGACAATCTGTGACACCTTTTTCAAATAAAAAACAACCAAAAGAAATTCTTGGTGGACATTTACTGCTTGTGTTTGTTTTAGCTGACCCTGACAGAAATGTGTTGAGTGCAGAAAATGTCGTGATTGGGTAACCTTATAAAAAACAGTGTTGGCTGGTACTTCCTAAATGCAAAAACACATTTCACTACAAGTGCACTTGCAACTGCACTGAACCTGCACTTGTAGTGCAAAGAGGATTTGCCCTTAGGAAATAACCCCCATTTGTGCATAAAACAACAATTACATCACCCCAAAAGTGTTGTAGTGTTGAGACAATAATCCACACATTCTTGAGTAAGGCACTTTTTTATACCTGCACAATCACATGCGCATTTACCAAAGGTTTTTAAAACAAACCAACATGTTTGTTGTATAACAATGTTTGCAGTAGCATTATGAAAAATCAAAATATCCATTTCAGATAAAACAGGCCTGTGTAAAACCAAAAAGAAAGCCAAAAAACTTGAACTTACAAAATTCACATTAGGTAAAACCTGAAGGCTATATCAGACATCAGTATTTAGGAACTGGGTTTGATCTAGCGTTCAGATGGGGGGAAATCACCCCTGGAAAAGCCAAATTTGGAAGATGCACACCAATTTACGAATGGCAACATGTGCTATCTGCCATCAGGGGGGATCAAGGGACGTGTTTTGGGGGAGAAAGCCTTTCCTCAATGCGACTTTATAATTGAGGAAGGTGTTGCACCCCCAAAACGCGTCCATTGATCTCCCGTGATGGCAGATAGCACATGTTGGCACACTGTGTGCATCCTCCAAATTTGGCTTTTCTAAACATTTTAAAAATTTTTGGAAGATTGGACCACAATAAAACAGGTGATTTTGTGGGGTTTAAATTCGCCCCAAAACATCAATGATGTTATTATTTTTTTTAATAACATCACTGATTTGTTTCTGGATGTTTTGCAATTGGAGATTACACCCCATGATCTCCCCGATAAGTATCTGGGCACTTTCTGAAGTAAAGCGTTCAGGATCCCTCACATCACGATCACCTAAAAAGAGATAAAGAACAAAAAAAAGGTCTCAAAAATCTGCCACCATCCATCTCGTTTACCTGAGTCTGTGGTCGCAGACACTCACCTGTTGTGGTGCCAATCTCCACCACGTCTTCTTCTTCCTCCTGCTCTTCTTCTTCGTTTGGGGGTATTTCACCTTCTTCCATAGGTGGGGGGTCTGTGGTCTCCTCGGATGAGGGCTGTCCTCCGAGTCTTTTCTCCCCTATGTAAAACAAAAATGGTATAATTAGCACACAGATATTTGATGGCAGAACTAGAAATAGGAAACATTGCTTGGAAGTGGGGTACAATTGTCTATTTTAGCCGAGTTCCAAGATGTATATTTTTTTTATTGCCCTTTGTCAAGCTGCAATACTTTACATGTTTGGTACAAGCTTCACAGATGTAGCCCCCCCTATAGTATACACTGGAGCACCTGTGTGCCCCCCTAATAAAAATGGTGTTCTGGGGTCCCACACTAGTGCTCCAGTGTCCAGATGTGAAAACAGCTGCTCAGTGTCCTCTCTTTACACACAATCTAGTTGTCATTTCATTCTAGTAACAAACCCATCTACACAAACAAATATTTGGCATCCAAGTAGGCCCCAAAAAATGTGTGAAAATGCATATGGCCTAAACAATGGTGTTCTAGAGGCCGAAATAAAAATGTTTGATACGAACGAATAATGGGCCCATGAACATTAAAGTTGCCCTTTTAAACGTTACAATTAATAAAAGCATATGGAGCAGAACGAACGTAATAAAGACAGAAAGAATAGGAACACAGCACAACTACTTACTTTTTTGCAGCACTCTCCGGATCTTTCGGTACTGCTCTGGCTCTCTCAACTTCAGGTCCGACCACCGCTTCCTGAGCTGATCTTTACACCTTCGTACCACGAAATTCCGCTCTAGACTCCTGACCACTTTACCAATGATTTTTGCCTTTCGGATGTTGGGGTGGGGGTAAGGCCCATATTTTCCGTCATAGTCGGACTTCCTCATGATGTGTACCATCTCCAACATCTCCCCAAACGACATATTTGTGGCCTTAAAACGTCTCCTTCTGGATCGGGACGTGCCTGGACCAGGGCTTTCCTCCTCCTCCTCCTCGTTGCTATAATTAGCATGCACCTGCTGTAACTCTGCCATCATGCTCTTCACCCACTGCGCCGAACGAAAAGGGGCGGGGAATACACTAGAAAGAACGTCAGGGGCGGGCGGAGTTACTCGCATGCGCAGTGTGTATAAAGCGTAACACGCGTGCGTCTTACGTACGATCTGTGAGCGGAGGAAGGAGCATTGGACGCGCCAATCGTAAGAACGAAGGTAAGAGACAAACTTGTGCCTATACTGCTTCTAGATTGAGGCCTATATTGTAACAAGATTAGGAGAGTTTTGTCTGACATTAGGCTTTGTCTTGTGTTGTGTCTTGCAGTGAACATGGATATCTTAATGAGAGATACTGACTTCATGTCACTATTCATTGATATGCTAAGTGAGCTGCCCTGTCTGTGGGAGATTACCCACCCCCATTTCAAGAACCAAGCAAAGAGGAAGGCAGCACTGGAGCAATTGTGTGAAATTGTGAAGCAGGTGATCCCCACGGCAGACATCACTTATTTAAAGATTTTCATTGGTGGCCTGAGGAGCACATATCTGAGGGAGCGCAAGAAAGTCCTGGATTCACAGAGATCCGGAGCAGCAGATGACATCTATGTCCCCAGGATGTTGTACTACGACAGGCTGCACTTTCTGGCAGGCCAGACTGAACCCAGGCCATCCCTCTCCAGTCTTCCTTCCACGCTTCCTTCCCCCCTGGCTGAGGCTTCTGACGCCCAACCTGGGCCTTCCAGGCCGCATGTGGAGGAGCCCAGATTGAGCCAGGTATAGCATTTCTGTAAATATTTCTGCTTGTCCAATCAATGATGTTAACTAGATGTTAGTTTGGAGTACTAATTTAGGATTATGATTGATGATGCAAAACATTACAACTATGTCCCTTTTTCATACACAGGGAAGTCTCAGCCAGGAGATGGCCGGGCCGAGCCGGCTGGCTGATCTGCAGGTCCCTCCACCCCCCCTGAAAAGAGAAAGTGGCAGTAGGACGAGTGCCCTAGAGGAGGCGGCTATCAGATTCTTTTGGAGGGCTACAGAGGTCCTGGGAGCACCACACACCAGGCAGGAGAACTTTGCTGCATTCATAGCATATAAAATGCAGAGGATGGAGGAGGGCCAAAAAGCCATGTGTCAGGCCCTCATATCAGAGGCTCTGGAGAAAGGTATGAGGGGCCAAATTACACCTCACACACAGCTTTGGGATGGTCCTCCTCCTCCTCCTCCCTCTCCTCCAGGTCCTCCCAGTCCTCCTCCAGGTCCTCCCAGTCCTCCTCCAGGTCCCCCCAGTCCTCCTCCTCCTCCAGGTCCTACTCCTCCTCCTGCCACATCTCCAACTGCACAGCCACAGCCCGGAAGGAAGCGTGAAAGGAAGACCAGGCAGTGATTGCCCTGGGTCCAGTCTGGTCGGCCAAAAAATGCAGCCTCTTGTGGTATCACAGCCTGGGGACACAGATGTCATCTGCTGCTATCCAGATCTCTGCGAATCCCGGACCAGACTGCCCTCCCTTACATATGGACTCCTCAGGCCACCAATTTTGATGTTGAAGAATTGATGTCTGCCGTGGGGGTCCCAGGCTTCACTAATTTCTCATGTTGATCCAGTGTTGCCTTCCTCTTTGTTTGGTTCTGATCCCTTAATAAAGGATTTTTGTTTTGAATTATACTCTCCTATGTGTTTTACTTCAAAAATGACAGTTTGTTTGTGAGGATTCAGGTACATTTCTAATATACAATGTGAAATGAACAAGGGACACCAACAACAAACAATCTCCTGGAGATTAAATAATAAAAGATATCAATGGTGTTGGGGTAACTTGCCACACAAAACACACACAAAAATATTCTGGAGTAAAAATAAAAATAACATTGAACAAAGATCAGCCTTGGAAAAAATCCAAACATTAAAGAAAAAAAAAGGCTTAAAAACAAAAAAAAAAAAAACATAAAAAATATAAAACTGTCAGATGTGACAACTAATAACAATATATTGAGGGAATCCCACTAAAAAAACACAAATAAAAGTTTGTGAGAAGTGTGTGTGAATATGAGCAGCAAAACTACTTAATTCTTGTCACATTATAAAGAAGAAGAGAGTGCGCTGTATTAAACCATTTTTTACATTGCAGCGTGACGAAAGTGCTGTATCCATTGCGAACGCTAAGTTTACCAGAACGAGCTGTCCCGTGTCGGAATTTCTTCTGAGCATGCGTGGCACTTTGTGCGTCGAAACAGGCCACACACGGTCGGAATTGACGCGATCGGATTTTGTTGTCGGAAAATTTTATCTCCTGCTGTCCAACTTTGTGTGTCGGAAAATCCGATGGAAAATGTCCGATGGCGCCCACACACGGTCGGAATTTCCGACAACACGCTCCGATCGGACATTGTCCATCGGAAAATCCGACCGTGTGTACGGGGCATTAGGGGGCAGTGCCCATGTGTCCACAATGCACGGACTGCCACTGGAATGGACCCTCTGCACACTGCTGCACCCTTCCCAGAAAACTATGCAATGAAAAACAGGGATATTTAGTTCACATATATTGCTATGCATGTTTAAGCTGACCAACTCCATCTGACTAATCCCTCTTCTGGCCAGTCCTACACTGCCTTGCCACTGCAAATGCTATGTTGGACACCATGCCAACCTGGGGCATAAAGACACAAGGTGAGGGAGAGCTACTAGGTTCAGGTCTGGTCACTGACCTGCATTCAACAGAGAAAAGATATACCTGTGCTCAAATCCCAATAGCTTGTACATGTATTTGAACTATCAGGTGCTAAAGGGGTGTGACCACATATTAACACTACAAATTCTGGATGGACCCTCTGCACACTGCTGCACCCTTCCCAGAAAACTATGCAATGAAAAACAGGGATATTTAGTTCACATATATTGCAATACATGTTTAATGTATTGTACTGACCAATTCTATCAAAGTAATCCCTCTTCTAGCCAGTCCTACACTGCCTTGCCACTGCAAATGCTACAGTGGACACCATGCCAACCTAGGGCATAAAGACACTTGGTGGAGGAGAGCTACTAGGTTCAAACTTTGCAAAATTATTATTCTGACTATTTCATGTGATCTGGCAAATGTCATTCATCTTACAAAGAAAATCTTATTTTAAAAGCTTTGTGGTAACAAAGTTCTGTTTGAGGAAAATATTATTTTTATAACTTATTATTGTGGTTACTGCTGTTGTGACAACCTTCTGCTTAGTCTCTGTCATTTTTGGTCATATTATATACAGAGGGTATAGAAAAGAATCACATCCCCCCGGCTGTATTTACTAGTGCAACTTATAGCATCCAAGTGAAAGATATAACACCAACACGTCAGAAAAAATCCAAAACATAATCAACTGAGTTGGAAAAAGTATCACCCCTTATGTCAGTATTTTGTTGAACCAATTACAGCCTTTATGTCTCTACTAACTTTGCACATCTAGACTTTGCAATATTTACCCACTCTTCTTTGCAGAACTGCTCGAGTTCAGTTAAATTTGATGGTGACCGTATATGGACTGCAGTCATTCCACAGATTTTCAACTGGGTTTGAGTCTGGGCTCTGACTAGGGCATGCTAGGACAGACACATTTTCTCCTTTAACCACTGTGTGGTCATTTTTGCTGTGTGCTTTGGGTCATTGTCATGTTGGAAGGTAAACCTTTTTCCCATTGACAACTTTCTGGCAGAGGGCAGCAGATTTTCCTCAAGAATTTGATGCTATTTTGCCCCATCAATTTTTCTTCAATCCTGACAAGTGCTCCAGTCCCTGCTGCAGAGAAACACCCCCATAACAGGATATTACCCCCTCCATGCTTTCCTGTAGGAATGGTATTCTTTAGATGGTGAGCTTGTATTGGATTTCTGCCAGACATATCATTTGGTGTTGAGGCCAAATAATACATTTTTTGTCTCATCTTTTTCCATGTGACCTCAGAATCTTCAAGGTGCGTCTAAGGTGGTCATATGAGACTAAAAATGAATTTGGCCTCAACACCAAACGATATGTCTGGCAGAAATCCAGTAAAGCTCACCATCCAAATAACACCATCTGTAGGGTTGCCACTTCATCCCTTTAAACCCAAACACATACTGTATGAATTACAGAGGTTCTGAAGCTAATTTAATGCAGATAAGGCACCAAGGGAGTTTATATTACCACCTTAATCAGCCACAGAACCTGTGTAATATGTTCGGTTTTAAAGGGATGAGGTGGCAACCCCATACCTCTGCTCCGGTTAGGGAGATTCACCCTCTTTTTGTCCTGTTTACTGTTATCAAAAGTAAAAGAAAATCACAAATTTGGGTTGTCCCCAGAAAAGTAATAGAGGGCAAAGCTTCCAATGGGAACACTAGTTCAGGTGACCTGGGGGCCCCAAGGCATTCCCTTAATTTGCAGGATTTCCTCTCACTTACTGTTTTGTCTTTAGGGCAGAAAGGGAAGGAAAATCTATCCAATGGAACTCGGCAAAAATTAACCTGACATGGGTTATAACCTTCCCTTAATCAGTGCAGGAGAAGGTGGCCCTGCCTTCGGTAACGGTATCCCCTGACCCCCATATACGCACCTTACCTGTGCTCCCTTGCAACTACTTGCTTCTTCACAGCCAGCAACACTACCCACCACTTCCAGCTATGGAGGAGAAACATGTGACCAGCTCCATTGTGGTGATACCTGAGCTTAGCAACTATTCGCTAGGCCCAAGCGCTGTCACATGCCCGGAGCAGTGACATCCAACACTGCTGATCTTAGCTGTGACTGCTGAGGAGCAAGAAACTGCAAGGGAGCACAGGTAAGGTGAGGATATGGGGTCAGGCCTTGCCATTTCCATTAACACCATCACATTACCTTGCATAAGCATGTTGACAGGATCTTTTTAAATGACTGAATATTACGTGTCAGTGCTCTTTGTAGATTATCATTGTGTCTGTATCGCCTTGTTAAAGCAGAACTAAAGTATATCTTTTAATGAAAACACTGTGAAATTGCAAGCTAAATATTACGGTGGCACGAGTACTTGCTAAAGTATTATTTTTTGCTCGATCCATACTTTGTTATCTATATCAGTGTTTCTCAACTCCAGTCCTCAAGGCGCCCCAACGGGTCATGTTTTCAGGATTTCCCTCAGATGAAACAGCTGATAATTACTAAGACCTTGAAACTGATCAAATCACCTGTGCAAAATAATGGAGAGCCTGAAAACATGACCTGTTGGGGCGCCTTGAGGACTGGAGTTGAGAAACACTGATCTATATGCTATCTTGCAGATAGAAGAAGGTTTGCCAAGTCTTTGAGCTGTAACCATTGAACTGTTGCAGGTGGCAGAGCTTAAACCAAGAAGTCAGAAAATCCTAGAAATTATTGCTGTGTCTACACAGTTGTCAAGAAGGCCACAAGGAAAACAGATTTGCATGCATGTATTAAATATTTTTAACTTGCAGTTTCAGAGTGTTTGCATTGAAAAAATAAACTTGTTCTGCTTTAATAAGGCCAATATTGGAACAAAAAGGAACCTGTAGAGACTTGCAGTTGCTGTGTAAATCCTTCTGATAGTGCAACTTTTGCCTGTGTAATGGTTGTGTGATTCCAGCCCAGTGTGAGTTTCTGAGTCCAGGATCTGCAGCCTCTTCTAATTCCTCTGCTGTAATCCACCTGATTGTGTTACCAAACATAGCTCACCCACGTGAGAGGGGGCCGACTGTCCCATGATCCGGTATTTATAGGTCATCAGTGAAGACTCTGGAGATGTCTGCATCTAAATAAACATGAGGTTATGCTGAGGAGTGAGCTGACGGCCAAGTCTTGACCTCCACTTTAACAGTGTAGTTTTCAGTGTTAATCCTAAGAAAATGTGACCTGATGAGCTTATGCTTAGACAAGAGGATTACTGAGCGCCAACAAATACTGACAGAGCAGGTAAGAGTCTTCAGTTTGTGGGGTTTTACCTAAAATATATAAATGGGGTTATTCTGCAAAGCACAAAGGAAACTGATTTTCAAAGTGTGTTATATCATAGCAACCATGTATGTTTAATGTAAACACAGGTGATTCAAACTGAGCATATGATGAAAATATGAATCAGCAAAAGGCTACCTGCACTGAAGACCACATGTCAAAACAATAGAAAAGGAGAGGGATGAAAAATTGAAAAAATATAAGCAGATCCCATCATCTTCTGTAAATATTAAGTTTCCCCCACCTCTTGAGTTTCCCTTTAGGTCATTGGGGCAGATTATCTCATTAAATGACCAATTAGGAGATTTCAGAGGTAGGGCCAATCTTAATTTTTTTAGGAAAATTCATAATCTGCATATAACTTTAGCTATCTGTTTATGTAGATTTACTGAACTTTTTGGTAGGCTGTGCTTAGTCTCATTTCGGTTTCATTACATTTTCATTTTTTCATCATAGAATAGATATAATTATTTCGTCCACTTTTGAAACAAGTGAACTTTAAATTCATTAACATGATTTATAATTGGTGGTTAAAACATTTCACACATCATCACTCAACTTTTTAGTTAATGAAATTTATCCAAATCTCATTTGCATATGCCATCTAGAAATAGTAAATCATCAGGTAGTACTAATGCATATAGGGCCGAGATCTAGCAGAAGTGTCTCAGTCTGCATGAGTTCTATAATGGCAATTCAGGTTCTCCCTTTCATTCCCATACACTGCATATGGGGAATATTGGCTGTTTTTTGGGGGGGAGCAAAGACTGCTTTAGGTTTTTCTCAGCACCTTGTAGGTAGGTCAAACTTTGCCCATTCTTTAATAACATGCTCATCAGCTTTGACTCATTGCGGTGATTCTAAAGGCAGATTGACTGCTTACTTTGCAAAGGAAGTTGCACTTTGCAAGGGGATTTTTCCCCATAGCTTAATCAATGAGGTGAAGCTCTGCTGACTTCCATCATCCAACCATGTGCAAGCAAATATACTTTTTTTTTTCATTTTCCTTGCATGTGATTGGATAAAATTTGACAAGCTCTGGGGAAACTTCCCTTGCAAGATGAACAGCCTATGTGCCTTTAGAAAATTAACTCCCCTATCTCGGGTTAGGCTGGTAACATTCTACAGGTGTAAGGCCAGCTACTGTCTAGCTCTGCATCACATCATTGCTTGTGTATGGAACTTGGATATACCATTGGTTCCCAAACTGGTTTCATGGGTTTATCAGCAAGGAACAAAAAGCAACATTTAAATAATTTCACATATGATAACAGCTATAAAAGTTTTTAGAAATCTTTGAGAACCATAGCCTGGTAACGCTATAGTATGATATGAATATCACCCCTAATAAATAGCACTGTAAAATAGCTGACAAATTGCAGCATGCAAAACAATCCAGACTTTATTGGGCAGTTGATCACTATGCAAACACAGGGACTTTTCCAGGGACTGTCCCACAAATAAGTGACAGCTGGCAACTGTAGCAAAATTATATAATTATAGCATGAATTAACAAGCATGTAGACTATGTGAATGGCCACTGGGTACTGATAACCGTAAAACTAAAGCTGACCATATGCTAGTAGATTTTAGAACATTTGTAACAATTTTTACACAAACATTAAGGCTTCATGTACACTGGACATTTGAAAACCTCTTCCGAATAATGTAACTTGACAGCTAGTAACCGACCTTAAAAAATTTCTGTTTTGCAACTTTTACATACTGCGTTTTCGTTTAGGAGCATTTTTGTTTAGAAGCGTTATCAATGGGGAATCATTTCTGACCGTTTGCAATGGGAAAATATACACTTTTCAGAACCCTTGTATATTGTGGGCTGCAAGAGAACGAAAATGCAAGTTACTGCGTTTAGACGCATATACACGCTGTTACAAACATTTGGCGTTTCAAATGCCTCTGAACATCCGTCCTGAACACATTTTTTTGCTTTAAAAAAAATGCTTCTAAACTCAACTGCCTAGAAACTTTTATAAACGATCCTGTGTACATGTAATGATAAGATAACATAGAGGAGAGTTCAGGGGCAGCTGAAAAAATTGCCCAACTGCTCCTAAACGTCTGTTTACCAGCAGCAGTGTACATAAGGCCTTATACAAAAATTCTCATCAGTACATTGGATGACTTGACAAATGTTATTCAAAAATACTTTAAAAAACATGGTCAGGGGTGAGTAGTGGGGCCCCCCAGGGTTCTGTGCTGGGACCAATCCTATTTAATTTGTTCATAAACGACCTGGAGGATGGGGTAAACAGTTCAATCTCTGTATTTGCGGACAATAACTTCTCCACAGGATGTGGAAACCTTGTAAAAAGATCTGAACAAATTAATGGGGTGGGTAACTACATGGCAAACGAGGTTCAGTGTAGAAAAATGTAAAATAATGCATTTGGGTGCCAAAAATATGAATGCAATCTATACACTGGGGGGAGAACCTCTGGGGGAATCTAGGATGTAAAAGGACCTGGGGGTCCTAGTAGATAATAGGCTCAGCAATGGCATGCAATGCCAAGCTGCTGCTAACAAAGCAAACAGAATATTGGCATGCATTAAAAAGGGGGTCAGCTCCAGAGATAAAACGATAATGCTCCCGCTCTACAAGGCTCTGGTCTGGCCGCACCTAGAGTATGCTGTCCAGTTCTGGGCACCAGTCCTCAGGAAGGATGTACTGAAAATGGAGCGAGTACAAAGAAGGGCAACAAAGCTAATAAAGGGTCTGGAAGATATTAGTTATGAGGAAAGGTTGCGAGCACTGAACTTATTCTCTCTGGAGAAGAGACGCTTGAGAGGGGATATGATTTCAATATACAAGTACCATACTGGTGACCCCACAATAGGGATAAAACTTTTTCGCAGAAGGGAGTTTAACAAGATTCATGGCCACTCATTAAAATTAGAAGAAAAGAGGTTTAACCTTAAACTATGTAGAGGGTTCTTTACTGTAAGAGCGGCAAGAATGTGGAATTCCCTTCCACAGGCGGTGGTCTCAGCAGGGGGCATTGATAGTTTCAAGAAACTATTAGATAAGCACCTGAACGACCACAACATACAGGGATATACGATGTAATACTGACATATAATCACACACATAGATTGGACTTGTGTCTTTTTTCAACCTCACCTACTATGTAACATTATCTAGGTTCACACATATGTGGTGCAGGAAACTCCGTGATCCCTGCGTGTCTCCCGCATCGCGTTGCACTGTGTTTGCGATTCGCTGCGGGTGTCAATACAAAGTTAATGACACGCGTTTCAAATGCAGTGCGGTTTGCCTGCAGCGGATAGCATGGTGAAAAAACGACCATGCGAGCCGTTGCTGTGCAGCTCCAAAAAAGGTGTCTGCACTTCTTTGGTGCGATGCGGTTCAAAATGAATGGGCTCAAGGGGGCGTGGTCAGCCGCGGAAGTGAATGGCCGCATTGTAAGGGAGCTCCGCAATCACGGACTTCCCTGAGCGACTAGCCAAGCAACTTGAGAGCCCTGAGGACACTAACCTGCACCGGAGAGCAGCGGGAATGAGAGAAGGATGTCAGCAAAATGGAAGTCCAGAGAAGGGCCCTGCAAACTTAGTGCATTCTGCAACCCAGAGAAGCAAAGATAACGCTAGCTCCTCCCCTCACTAAAACATGGTACAGCAAGCTGCCCAGGCTGAGCATGGAGAAGAGAATTGCACTGCTACACGGATCCATAACAGCAGTGACCACCAGGAGGACACACTGAGTCCAGTTAAAGCGGAGGTCCACTGAAAAAAAATATATTAAAAAGCCAGCAGCTACAAATACTGCAGCTGCTGACTTTTAGTATATGGACACTTACCTGTCCAGGGAGCCCGCAATGTCGGAAGCTGAAGCCGATCCGTCCTTCGTCTCTTGGCTGCTGCCGCCGCCATCCTCGGTATGGGAATAAGGAAGTGAAGCCATGCGGCTTCACTTCCTGGTTCCCTACTGCTCATGCGCGAGTCGCACTGCGCGTCCTCTCTGGTCCCTGCTGTGTTCTGTGTCTCAGGTATCTGCTCCCTCCTCTCCCCTGAAAGGTGCCAAATGTGACACCGGAGGGGGGGAGGAATCCAAAAAGTGGAAGTTCCATTTTTGGGTGGAACTCCACTTTAAACAAAAAAGGATTTCTTCTAATGAAGGTAATGCTAACACAGCAAATCTTGAGCATAACTGGCTATTTGAAAATAATCCATATAATGAAAAGTTAAATGCAATACCAACAGCAGGTCAGCCCATACTTGATTCAACGATTAAGAGGTGCATTGCAGCACGATATGATAAACTTTATGCAGAAATCTAAAATGAAGATTGATGCAATAGGAAAAAGAGTAGATTATGTGGAGAGTAAAATGTGTGACTTCCCACTTTGATCTGGAGGAAGAAGTTAAACAACTCAGAATTAAAGTGGGAGATATCGAGGACAGAAACAGAGGAAACAATGTGAAATTCAGAGGCATACCTGAAAATGTGAAACCGTCAGATCTGAAATGCTTTATTAAAAGAAGATCTCAGAACTAATTCCTTCAATTCCGCAACAAGAGCTTGAAATTGATAGAGCCCATAGATTACCTAAACCACCTCACATCGCAGAGAAGCTACTAAGAGATGTCATAGCCAGAATTCACTTTTTTGGGGTAAAAGATCAACTAAAGCAATATGCACATCGCCACTTCCCACTCCCTGATCCATATGCGGGAATCATCCTATACTCAGATCTATCTCAAGTGATAATTCTAGCGCACAAAGATCTTAACTCAATTACAAAGATCCTGCGAAACCATAGCATGATTTACAAGTGGGGATTGCCCGCAAAAATACTTGTGGATCATAAAGGCACCTCATACTCAATCAATAACCTGGATCAAGGCTTGAAAATCCTTCTCTCATATAGGGCCTTCTCCCAAGTCAGGAGGACAACCCAATGGATAAAACCATACCTGGAACAATGTCCCAAGATTGGAAAAAAAAAACCTAGATGAGTGTATTCTACAAAATCTTTTTCTACAAATTGGGCCCACTGCAAGCCCATTCTATGCTAAAACTCAGGGTTTTCTGAAGCACAGGGAATCCAAAACTCAGGTAATCTCATGTTATTCCCGATATCCCCTGATATTTAGTACATGTTACTGTACACTGGAGTTGCACTACAACTCCTTTTTTTTCATGTTTTTTGTATGTTTATGTTAAATGACTTTCCCTGTTTCTTTATTACCTATATATTCTACTTGGAGCAACATCTCCACCTACTGGAGGGAAAATATAACTACATTACTTCTGTAGTATACTCACATACAGGTATAATACTACACCTCAGCATTCATTTTCTTATCTACAATGAATCTTAAACTTATGTCGTTGAATGTGAAGGGCCTAAATAGCCCTTATAAACGGAGAGCTCTTTGGACTGATGCTATAAATTTCGGAAGCGATATAATCTGCATCCAGGAATCATACATCGCAAAAGATAATCCACCCAAATTTAATCATCAAAAATTCTCACAAATATTTGTTTCTAACAATATCAAAAAGAAAAGGGGTGATTACGGCAATTAAAGACACTGTCTCTTTTCAACAAATAGATATCAAAACAGATACCCAAGGAAGATACATAATTCTGGTAGCATCTATAGACAATACAAAATACATAATTGTCAACATTTATGCCCCCAACAAAAATCCTCACCAATTTATCCGGAAAGTTATCTAGAAAGCACAAAAAATACAGAAGGGATATCTCATTATATGCGGAGACTTCAATGCACCAATGAATCTGGTTTTGGACACATCCAAGAAGGGAAAGATTTCCAGAAGCGGAATAACTAACATCTTTTCAGCAGAAGACATGTATGATCCCTGGAGGTGTTTACACACTACATAAGACACGTTCATAAAACATATTCCAGAATAGACTATTTAATCACAGACAAAAATCTCCTACCAAAGATAACAAATGCTAGCATTCACAACATAACGTGGTTTGACCACGCACCAATTACACTTGAAATTAATTCAAACCAAACTTGTACCAATAATTATCTCTGGAGGAATAATACCTTTATTCATTCTCAGGAGAAATATCTGACTGTGATGAAAAAAAGCCTTGAGGAATTCTTTGTATTAAATGATAAAGATTCTGTCAAAAGCTCTACCTTGTGGTGTACTCACAAAGCTTATGCTAGAGGTCTTCATATACAAATAGCCACTAGGGAAGAAAAAAGTAAAACTAGTAAAAGAAATAAATTTTTAAAAGATCTATCCAAATTGGAAGAAATACATAAAAAAACCCTCAAGCTACAAACCTAGAACGCCAGCTTAGTAACCTAAGAGCCAACTCATATCTGTTCTTACTGCAGATCACGACAAGTATCTCAAAAAATTAAATTTTAATTATTATTCCCAAGGCAACAGAGCAGATAAATTGTAGGCCTCTCAACGACAACAGCGCCAAAATAAAATTAAAATTCATAAACTTACCCATCATAATTCAGGAAAAGTAATACTTAATCCACATGAAATTGTAGATACATTCTTGCAGTATTATAAAGCATTATACAACCTAAAGGTTGACAAACATACCCTCCAACCTAACACCGACAAAAACACAGAATTTCTAGATAATGTGAATTTACTTCATACTGACCCTATATCATTAGAACAGCTTAACAAAGCAATATCAAATGAAGAAATTCTAAAGGTCATCAAAGAGCTGCCAAAAAATAAATCGCCAGGATCTGATGGCCTGTCAAGAGACTATTATATAGCCTTCAAAGTGATTTTGGTTCCCTACCTCACAAACATGTTTAATCAAGCAGCAAATTCTAAAATGTTCTCAAAAGAACTATTGGAAGCCATAATAATAACATTACCAAAGCCAGGAAAGGACCCTTCATCCCCCTTATATTACAGACCTATATCTCTATTAAATTCCGATCTTAAAATATATGCAAAGATATTGGCCAATAGACTAGTTAATGAAACACCCTCACTAATTAGACCTGACCAAGTAGGCTTCGTCAAAAGAAGACAAGCACCTGACAGCACTAGAAGGATGCTGATCCTAATCAATCTACTTCATAATGAACGAATACCATCTTTACTTCTAGCATTAGACGCTGAAAAAGCATTCGATAGAATGCATTGGGAATATATATCAAAAGCATTAACCAAATTCGGTTTTCAGGGCTTTAAACATTCTGCCATTATGGCATTATATACTCAACCTACTGCAATAGTTTTTACGTCAGGTATATTATCTAGAAATTTCACCTTAGCCCACCAAAATGACGGCGGCAAAGTGTTTTCAATATCCTGACCGGACATCATATGACGTGATCAGGATATTAAGCTGCTGCGCGCCCCTGGGGGCGCGCATCACGGCGATCGTTGTTGCGGTGTGTCAGTTTGACACACCGCAACTCCAATCTAGGTAAAGAGTCTCTGACGGAGACTCTTTACCACGTGATCAGCCCTGTCCAATCACGGCTGATCACGTTGTAAATAGGAAGAGCCGGTGATCGACAAACGCAAGTAGAGGAGAGCAGATCGGCTGCTCTCCTGACAGGAGGGGTCTGTGCTGATTGTTTATAAGCACAGCCCCCCCTCAGGATGGTCATCCACACTGGACCACTAGGTATGCCCCCTAGACGCCCAGGGAAATACAAATCTGTGCCCAGGCAGCTGCCAATCAATGCCCAGGCAGCTGCCAATCAGTGCCCACTCACAATGCCTACCACTGCCAGTGCCACCAGGGATGCCTATCAGTGCCACATACCAGTGCCCTGCAGTGCTGCTTATCAGTGCCCATCAGTGCTGCCTATCAGTGCCACCCATAAGAACCCATCTTTGCAGCCTTTCAGTGCCCATCAGTGCCACCCATGAGTGCCCATCAGTGCCGCCTATCAATGCCCATCAGTGCTGCATATCAGTGCCCATCGTCAGTGCCCGCTCATTGGTGCCACCTCATCGCTGCCGCCTTATCAGTGCCCATCAGTGAAAGAGAAAACTTACTTATTTACAAAATATTTTAACAGAAACAAAAGCAAAACTTTTATTTTTTCAAAATTTTCGATCTTTTTTTATTTGTTTAGCAAAAAATAAAAACCGCAGAGGTAATCAAATATCACCAAAAGAAAGCTCTATTTGTGGGAACAAAATTATAAAAATTTAGTTTGGGTACAGTGTAGCATGACCGCGTCATTGTCATTCAAACTGCGACAGCGCAGAAAGCTGAAAATTGGTCTGGGCAGAAAGGTGTATAAGTGCCCTGTATTGAAGTGGGTAACAAACGGGACCAGACAAGGTTGCCCATTGTCCCCACTAATATTCTTCTTCGCGATAGAACCGTTACCGGAGTATATACGATCATCCCCAAATATCAAAGGAACCATAGGACAATATGAGCATAAATTAGGTTTATTCGCCGATGACATCATACATACGTATGATTACTAACCAAGCCTGAAATATCTCTACCAACAGTACAAGCATTACTAGAAAAATTTGGGGAGGTGTCATATTATAAAATCAATCAAAACAAATGTTATACCCTCCGTATGAATCTTCCTACTGCGATAATCAATAATCTGTGCACAAAACATGGATTTAACTGGGATAACACCTAGATAATTTATTTAGGAATACAACTCACCTTCCCACCAACAAAAATATATGAGGCAAATTTCCCCTCCCTATTAGAACAAGTCAACAAAGATCTGCAAAACATATTGAAAACCCATCTATCTTGGGTCGGAAAAATAGCTGTACTTAAAATGCAGCCCCTCCTCTGCCCCCCCCCCCCCCCGCTGTCTACTGGGAGACGCACAGCATGACTCGCGCATGTGCAGTAGGGAACCAGGCTGTGAACCCGCAAGGGTTGCCGAAGATGGCGGCGCCTCCACCCGAGAGCCGAGGGACAGATCGGCTTCAGGTGAGGACATCGCGTGGCACTCTGGACCGGTAAGTGTCCATATTTTAAAAGTCAGCAGATGCAGTATTTGTAGCTGCTGACTTTAAAGAAAATAAACATTTCGTTGGAACTCCGCTTTAAACATTTTATATGGAATAGAAAGAAACCCAGAGTGGAATTTTCAATTTACTACAATACATTTTCAGAAGGAATGAATCTACCAGATAGACCAGATGAAATTTTGGCTCACCACACAGGAAGACAAGCTATGGTTAACCACTTGCCGCCCGCCATATAGCAGAATGACGGCGGCAAAGTGGTTTCAATATCCTGACTGGGCGTCATATGACATCCTCAGGATATTGAGCCGCTGCGCACCCCCGAGGGTGCACATCGCAGTGATCATTGTTGCGGGGTGTCAGTCTAACACCCCGCAACACCGATCTAGGTAAAGAGTCTCTGACGGAGACTCTTTACCACGTGATCATCCCTGTCCAATCGCGGCTGATCACGATGTGGATAGGAAGAGCCGTGATCGGCTTTTCCTCACTCGCGTCTGACAGACGGCTGCTCTCCTGACAGGGGGGGGGTCTGTGCTGATTGTTTATCAGCACAGCCCCCCTCGGATCCCACCCAGGACCACCAGGGAAGCCGCTCAGGACCACCAGGGAAGCCATCCACACTGGACCACCAGGTATGCCCCCTAGACCCCCAGGGAAATACTAATCTGTGCCCAGGCAGCTGCCAATCAATGCCCAGGCAGCTGCCAATCAGTGCCCACTCACAATGCCTACTAGTGCCACCAGGGATGCCTATCAGTGCCCAGCAGTGCCACCTATCAGTGCCACCCATAAGAACCCATCTTTGTAGCCTTTCAGTGCCCATCAGTGTCACCTATCAGTGCCACCCATGAGTGCCCATCAGTGGCCATCGTCAGTGCCATCGCCTGCTCATTGATGCCAACGTATCGGTGCCGCCTTATCAGTGCCCATCAGTGAAAGAGAAAACTTGCTTATTTACAAAAATTTTTAACAGAGACAAAAGCAAAACTTTTATTTTTCAAAATTTTCGATCTTTTTTTATTTGTTTAGCAAAAAATAAAAAATGAGAGGTGATCAAATACCACCAAAAGAAAGCTCTATTTGTGGGAACAAAATGATAAAAATTTAGTTTGGGTACAGTGTTGGATTACCGCGCAATTGTCATTCAAACTGCGACAGCTCTGAAAGCTGAAAATTGGTCTGGGCAGGAAAGTGTATAAGTGCCCTGTATTGAAGTGGTTAAATATAGAAAAAGATTCTACTAAAAGTTATGATCTCTATGCTCTAGCTAATACCTTACTCCCTAAAGTCTATTAAGTATCAAAGCCACAATATTAGCATGGAAACACATCCTCTCTAAAACTAAAAATATAGAAAAAAAATCCAAAGTATCTATCCCAACAGAAGTAATAAATTATTGTAGAATTAGATTATCAGTAGATGACTGGATTCAACCAGGCTACCATGTATACAAAAAAATCTACCTTTGCACTTCAGGTCTGTAATTATGAGCAAGCTTGGAAAGTGTAACCGTTTAAAAGATTTCAATCCCATTAAACATATAGAAATTCCCTCAATATTGTGGGAGTTCTTTACTCACCAAAAGGAACAAAAAAGGAGAGGAATTTCCATTATCTATAATCTACTGACCTCCCATTCAAAAAACAAAAATGCACATATGATGAAATGGAAGAAGGATTTAGATCAAGAATTTTCCTGGGGACCAATGGAAAAAATCCATAAAAATATTTAATAATTCATCGTTGTGTTTTGAACACTGTGACAATGCTCAAAAAATAACAAACAGATGGTATTTAACTCCATACAAATTATCAAAAATCTATCCTTCCACATCCGACATTTGTTGGAGATGCAATGAACAAACTGGCAACCTTTTTATGGACACATTTTATGGAGCTGTAAAAACCTGAAAAGCTTTTGGAATTCAGTAACATCCTTCATAGCAGATATTACAGGAAACCTTTCCACGCTTACTCTTGCTACAGCCTTATTAGGTTAAAATCTTGATAAATATCCCATAATATACAGGAAAATTGTGGTTCATATTTTAATAGCGGCAAGACTCACAATAACGAGTCTGTGGAAATCTATTGATGCACCTAATCTATCTACGGTTATATCCAGACTAATTACTCAAGCACAATTCGAATTGATGCTAGCATACAAGAACTACTCCACCACCACCTTTAGAAACAAATGGCATAACTGGTTATCTCACTCTAGAGCCTGTAAGTACTTAAAAGAATGTAAATTATAACTTTAACCCTCAGACTGGAATACTATGATCAATCATTTGAGTAAAATTTTGGTGTAGTTTATTATTTCTGGTTCCCTCTTCTATTATTCCTTCCCTTATTAAAGTTTAAATGGGCTGAATTATAGATTTAACTTGGTGACCTCCCAGGCCTATAGTATGAACCCATTAAAGGGGTTGTAAAGGTTTGCGTTTTTCACCTTAATGCACCCTATGCATTAAGGTGAAAAAACATCCGACAATACCGGCCCCCCCGTTTTACTTGCGGGGAGGAGCTGACACAGCTGCCGAGGGACCCCAGAAGACCAGGTTCGGGGCCACTCTGTGCAAAACGAGCTGCACAGTGGAGGTGAGTATAACATGTTTGTTATTTAAAAAAAAAAAATGCCTTTACAACCCCTTTAAGGGTAGGCAGGTCCAGGACATCAAGAACTGCACAATCCTATACTAAATTCCTTTATAGTATTGATATTACTACTAATGTTGATTACTGTATATGGCAATTTGTATTTGTATGTTTCTTACTTAACATAAATAAAAATTTACTGTTAAAAAAAATGAATGGGTTTAAATCGCAACCAAAATGGTTGAGAACGAATGCCAATTTGGCCACACTAATGATTATACAATTGAACAGACGTTCTTAAAACAAACATTTTAAAATGAAATTACTAGTGTATGGTCACGTTTAAAGGAGAAGTCCAACCTGAGCTTGTTTGGTTGGGCTTCTTCTCTGGGTCATAGGAAGGCAATTTGTTTTGCACTCCTGTGACCCATTTTCAGCAGAGAGCGGTCTGAAGTCCGCTTTCTTCTGACGTCACTGGAATCAGTCCAGGCACTGCTTCAACACAACAATAAAGTCTGGATCCACCAGGTGCCTGTCTCAGGCTCTCAGCGGGCCACTGAGATGGCCGCTCCCTGCCCCTCCACAGCTCAGCGCTCCAATGAACATGGAAGAGAGGAGAGCTGCTGACTAACAGTCAGCAGCTCTCCGCTCGAGAAGCTGAGAGAACCGAGCCAATGGCGGCAGTTTGATCGATCGGTTCTCAGTGCAGAGATGCCGGGGGACAGATGCAGCATCCACCTAGGTAAGTTTGATGGGTTAAAAAAAAATACTTCTCTTTTAACAATGTATTAAGTGCTTGTTTAGCACAAAGCTTGTTCATACATCCAAAACTTGCATATCAATGGTACTGCGGTTCTTCAAAAACAATTTTGGTCTTTTATAAAATTAGTAAATAATCTACTATTCCAACCTCTGTATTTAAAGCTGGCCACACATGTTATAGTCCAACTGTCCAACTTCTTCCGAGGACCATGTAGTGTCAGCATGTCCTGGTTGGAATTGAGGCACATTGTATGGGTAGGGCCCATGCACTACATAGATGGTAACACTAACAA
The DNA here is from genome assembly GCF_042186555.1 of Aquarana catesbeiana. NCBI lineage: Eukaryota > Metazoa > Chordata > Amphibia > Anura > Ranidae > Aquarana > Aquarana catesbeiana. The sequence continues at coordinate 63,210,758 of NC_133330.1, forward strand.
CACATGTCCAGCTTTAGAAGACGTTAAACACATCATCTCTTGTGTCATTGCCAGCGTTGTGTGAGAAAAAATGACATTATAATACATTGCAATGTTTTCTTTGCAACACAAACCAAATGTAACTGTCTGTCAGCTTTCTCTTTCAGTGTTCTCCAAAACATGATGGATTTGTCTATGTTCGGTGATGATCTGGATGATGATGTTGCAGCCCAGTATGTTATACATCAAAGTCTTCAAGAAGCCTTCAAAAATGATTCTGTTGTGAAGACCATAGAAAACAGCAGGTAACATTTTGTTTGCATCAATATGAATGAATGAATACATTTCAACTGAATATCAGAGACCCAAAGAAAAACAAAAACATTTAGAATGTGGTAATTTTTTTCAATAAGGCAGTGCAAACAGCGCCAATGGTGTACAATATCCCTTGGCAAACAATCAGATTTAAAGTGGTTGTATAGGTTTGTTTTTTTTTTGTTTTTTTTTAATAACAAAAATGTTATACTTACCTCCACTGTGCAAAAGTACTTCCATAGAGCACTTTGTATATGATCAAAAACAAAATGTGATACTTTTACAAATTTTATAAAAAATAACTTGTATGTAATCATTTGTTGCTTTCAGCCCTTTTTCCATGAGTTCAGAACACAACAAGATTGTGGCTGCCATTCGAGTCGGTATGTGACTTTAACTTTACATGTTTTTGTCTTATGGCATTGTTCCAGTACATTTTTTCTATTCTCTAAAGACAAAACATAGTTGTCAACTGGTCTGTTTTATATGGTATAGAAAGGTAAAACATACACATATTGAATATATCCCTGTACATTAATTAATAACTTTTTTTTTTTAAATAGTCTAACAATTGAAAGAGTGAATAATATATACCATGAATTCAATGGTTAAAGCTGAACTCCAGGAATTACATTACTTGCATACTTACAATAGTCCATCTTGCACCAATGTACGCATATCTCATACCTGAGACACTGCTGTGAAAGATGACAAACGCTGTAGTAGTTGGCTCTACTACAGAGATTGGCACGATCTTCTAGGACATGTGCCAAGCAGCTGCCCCACTAAACACTGAGTGCAAGGAATTGCTTACTCAGAACTGCCATCATTTACAGCAGGGGTGTCCAACATTTTAACCTTCGGACACATTGGAAGAACAATTTTCTTGGGCCGAACATAAAATACAATAAGGACAGTTATCGATCACTGATATAGATAATGTCCATATCTGAGTAAAATAATTTCATTTTTTAATATATATTTTATTATAAAAGTAAAAGAGGGCAAGATAAAACTAGAGCGAAATGTAACACTGTTTTTGATAAACTACCACATCAATATCTGGTTCGATGGATGTACAGTAATAGCAATTCTCAATGAGTTCTCAAGGTGCTCATCAGATGTTTTGGTTCTAATTTTGCCTTTCGTGTACTTCATCCCTGAAAATAGTTGCTCACAAATAAAGGTGCTGCCAAAAATTAATGACATGAATAAGGCGTGACTGCGAAGAGTGGGATATTTTTCTTCTTTATAAAAGTCCAATAAAAAGACACTGTCAAATTTTTCTTTGGCCGCATGTGTTTTTGCAAGTGTAAGCACATTTTTACAAAAACTAACATTTTTAACCACTTTCCGCCCGGCCTATAGCAGATTGACGGCCAGCAGGATAAAATGCCGGTGCATCTCTGATCGTGGTAAGAAGCCTCTGACAGAGGCTTCTTACCACATGATCAGCTGTGACCAATCACAGCTGATCATCGCGTGAACCAGGAAGTTCCGGTAAACGCCATTCCTAGGTTCGCGCTGACAGGGAGAGCAGCTCTCCCTGTCAGAGGGGGGGGTCTGTGCTGATAATCAGCACATTGATGAACAGAAACAATGATTATCAGCACAAAAATAAAGGAATTATTCCCGCGCTAACAGGTATAAGTTCTGATAAAAATCCTAAGGACAAGCTGCATGCACCAAATACAGGTGCAAACCGAACCTTAAAGGGACATAGAAATATTAGATGGTGCTGCGCTAATCCTAGACACCCTTATTAGAAGACTTAGGGTGATAGTGAATAATTAAAAGGTGGTGTAAACATCAAGGAAGTGTTGGCATCAATCATAGAAAATCGCACTCATAAATAAACATTAGCAGTGCTAAAAACAAATAGATGTGAAAAATAAAATCACTAAAAATTCACTCATCATAAATAGTGCCATTAAATAAATCATCAGTCCATAACTGTAATCATGTGCAAAAATCAATGGTGTCAGCAATCATCACATCGTAACAAGGAATCTGTGTGACTCAAATTGAGTAGCAAGCAAAATAGCACATAAAGTGACAAGGTGCAAGGTGAAGAAAATGAGAAAATAAATAAATGTAAGCCAGTGCAATGTTCAGGGATTGTCCGGAACTATGGCAAGCGATATTAATAAATAATGTGACTTGGATAGTTTGGCATGCACCAGATGTGACAGTAAAAAAAGTCCTTTTTAAATAATAGTGGTAGCGTCCTAACATGCAACAGTCGCTCCGTGGTGCTTGACGTAAATCACATGGTGCTCAGCTTCGTGTAAACACACTCATGTAAGAGATGGCCCCTTACCTTAAGGCAATAGGGCAAGCGCATATAACCAGGGGTCTTTACAAGGGTCCTCCTTGAAGCAATGGAGCAAGCACATATGGCCAAGAATCTTTTAAGGGGGGTCCTCCTAGGATGCAGAGACCTATCCTCGCGGTCCTAGTTACAGGGGGTGGTTCCCTCGGTAAAACAGGGGGATAAAAAACACAGGGAGCCCCAATAGTGTAATACTATTTAAACAAGTACTTTATTAGGTAAAACAGGGGTACTCACATAAAAACCAACAATAATGTTCCTATCTCCGACGAGCGGCGAGCTCGTATCACTATCACAGTATGTAGAGCCTGTCCCGTCCTTACGCGTGACGTCACACCGCACGTGACTTCATCAGAGGATAAGTACAGGCTAGGATCTTGTCTTTAAATAGTCTTATAATGGGCGCTAATGAGCGGCCATTTTCCCGGAGTCTTATGGTTAACATTACGGCGGCCATTTTCCTGGGGATCGTACGGCGCGGCCATGTTTGGGTGTACAATACGCCCGCCCATCCTATATACCAGCTGATCTAAGCGGCCAATTAGGTGGAACATGCCTTCCCTCATCTCCCGCACTGTCAGCAAGGAAGGGTAAAGTGACTGATGCTCGATCCATCTCTTGTCAGGAGGAGTTTTACGTGACAGATGTATGGGAAGGGAGGTAACATACTGCAGGGGCATCAGTAGTGTAATAAAGGATCAATAGGGGCTGCTAAAGCTGTATTCTCAAAAACATACAAACCCACTAAAAACTGGCAATATTCGCCATTAAAAAAGGGGAAGATTATAAATCATTTAAAAAGGTGTATAACCCATACCTAAATAAACAACGAGAAAACAGAAGGGACAGGCGCTCAACACTGTCATAGGTAAAATATAACCCAAAGTCATATGGTAAATATCAATCACATGAATTTGAACATTTTAAAACAATAAACAATAAATAGATATAAGCATAAATCAAATAAAATAGATCAATATTAAAACAGTAAGAGCAATAAGAAGTGGGCTGATAGGGCAAAAACGTACTGATAAATAAACCCCAAAAATATGGGACTGAACTAAGATACAGGGGAAGGGGGCTTGATTGATACGGAAATCCTAACATCATATCCGATTATAATGATTATCAGCACAGTCCCATCAGATGTGCCACCACAGCTGCTAAAAAGTGCCCATAAGCTGGCAGTCAGTGCCCCATAAAAAAACAGATAACAGTGCCTATCACAATGCCAATCAGTGCCCAGCAGTAAAACCTGTCAGTACCTCATCATTAGTGCTGCCCATCAGTGCTATCTGTCAGTGCCAATCAGTACCGCCTATCAGTGCCAATCAGTGTCGCCTGTCAGTGCCCATCACAGCCACCTGTCAGTGCCCATCACGGCTGCCAGTCAGTGCCCATCATGGCCCCCAGTCAGTGCCCATCATGGCTGCCAGTCAGTGCCCATAACAGCAGCCTGTCAGTGCCCATCAGTGCCACCTACCAGTGCCCATCAGTTCTGCATATCAGTGCCGTTTATTGGTGCCCATCAGTGCTGCATATCAGTGCCGCCTATCAGTGCCCATCAATTCTACATATCAGTGCCTCCTTATCAGTGCCAATTCATCAGTGCTGCCTCATCAGTGCCCGTCAGTGAAGGAGAAAACAAAACGTTATAACCGAAACAAAGAAAACCTTTTTAAAAAAAAAAAATTGGTCTTTTTTAGTTTGTTTAGCAAAAAATAAAAACCGCAGAGGTGATCAAATACCACCAAAAGAAAGCTCTATTTGTGGAAACAAAATGATAAAAATGTTGTTTGTGTAGCATGACCGTGCAATTGTCATTCAAAGTGCAACAGCGCTGAAAGCTGAAAATTGTCCTGGGTGGGAAGGGGCGAAAGTGCCTGGTATTAAATGGTTAAGTAAGTTTATGATTTTGCGTTGGGCTGCATTCATAGCCATCTTGGGACGCATGCAGCCTGTGTCCCCTGATTTACAGAATGCTTTGTATTTGTTTTCAGTGAAAACATGGTAGAGAGGCAAGGTGGAGACGTCAGGTTTGTCTAGCCAGGTGGTGCCGACAGGGCTACCAAGAGCTTGAATATCAGCTGATGCCGCAGGAATTGTCTGAAATTCAAGCTATGTTTTACCAGCCTATGCCACGCACCCAATCACTCCCAATATATCACTGTATGAGTAAAGTGTTTGTCTAGCCAAAGCTGTTTTTTTTTTCTTTAGTTTTGGATAGAGTGGCTGTGGAATCAAACCCCTGCCATGTGTTTACTGCTTGAAGTGGTAGACTGGTGGTGCTGGAACCTTGGGAATATTTACTTGTGTACCGATTGATGTATTTGACCAAAATGTACTGGTGGCATCTCAATGGACATATAAGTGATGGGTGAGTTCCTCTTGAAAACTGAGGAATTGGAACAGTTGCCTCATATTCTAGAAATTAGGTTTGAGAGTGAAAATTAAAGTGCCACACCAAGATTTTAGAGACCAAAATGAGGTTTTATGCCAGGCATATTGCAGGTGCTACATCCAACACTTTTCAGGGAACGTACATTGCCCCCTTCATCAGGGTTTAAAAGAAACAGTATAGGTAGGAACTCAAATTGAAAGTTTAAACTCTGCGTTTTGAACATTCAGCACTACTTCAGCAGCTGATGGGCTCAAAACACAGAGTTTACACTCGGTGTATGTTCCCTAAAATGCGTTGGCTGTAGCACCTGCCATATGTTTTGAATAAAACCTAATTTCGGATACTAAATTCGTTGTGTGGTGCTTGGATTTCACACGCAAAAATTTTACTGCTATCCAGCACTCCGTTAGATAGATTTCCCTCATTTACTGGAGACAGCGTATTCACCAAACAGTAGAGGAGGAAAATCTGTAACTAGGACAGAGACTGCCATAAAAAGCTGAAAATCGGTTCTAGCCATCTCCTATTCTACACAAAATAAATTTTATTTCTGTCCATGTTGGAGATTTTATCTTACTTCCTGTCTGATGAAAATGTTGTCACCAGCACAGTAAATGAGGTGATATGTCTCTAACAGAGCCCCCGGACATCAGCAAAACAAGGGTTCTAATTCCTACCCACTCCATCCAAAACTAAAATGAAAGTTTGGGCTTGACATACATTTAAATGTAGAACAGCCATTCTTAGTTTAGATTTCATGGAACCCTAGGGTTCCTCAAGAGGTTGCTAGGGGTTCCTTTAGCCTTAAGGTTCCCTGAGTTCCTTGAAGTTAATTGACCTCCCATTTGATGGTTTCTGCATTGTTCCGGGGCAAATGCCGCTTGGTAGAGTCATCGGCATGACATCAATGATTTTTCTAGCTGTCTGTAAGGGTGGTATTCTGACCACTACTGTAAAGTGGACATTCTTCCTACAGGCTTTCAACATAAGGGGCATTTTTCCCACTGACTCCCAATTAATTGGTTTTAGCAGGCGTTTCCCAATACCTAAAAATGTTTGGAAAGGAATGTGAAACTCCTCCTCCTCCTCCTTTACTTCCCTATGTGTTGTTTTTATCAGATCTCATGGCACTTGGTTTTGGGTCATGTGACTTGAATCCACAATGGCAGAATCTTGAGCCAAAGTGATTGAAGTCATGTGAGCTAGACCTGCATATGATAGCTGATAATCAAAAATATGGACCTATTCAGACTGCTACCCTGCCTTCCTAATTTCCTAATTTCAAGTCCTTGAATGTGGTAGCTGGATTTGTTTTCTTTTATTTAAGCATTTCTTTCCTCTTTTTTCACCTGGTAGTCTTGTGAATAAAACAATTCTTTTTCTAGGATGGCTATGCTCACTCACTCCACTGTATCTAGAGGGAGCCATGGTTGTCACACAAGCTGGATTACAAACAATGGCTTTCCCTTTTCATCTCCATTACATGGGGGGGATTAGTAGTTTACAGAAGGATCACTTTAATGTACAATATATTTTATTTATTTTTTTTATTTTAATACAATTTTGTACATTGCATTCGAACTGCTAACCCTATGTACTGTATGTCTTACAGGTGATGAGAAGACTTTAACAAAACTGAGTGACCACCACTCTGCCTTCCAGGAGACAGATGATCGAGGATGGACTCCACTTCATGAGGCTGCAGCTCAGAAAGATAAAACTATTTTAGAAAAAACATTTAAATGTTAGTTTTTCTTTTTTTTTTCTTTTTTTTATTGTTTATACAGAATATGAAGATACACACAAAACAAGAACCTTAAAGATTCAATCCATCTAAATAAAATTTCAGTGACCATTGACTCACCAAATGCATTTTTATATCTCTTGGGGAAACCAGTGGCCAAATCTGCCTAACGGCCTTCTGTGCTCTGAAATGTTGCTTTCCTTCCTACTGGAGGAGTCTCACTCTTCTTGCTACATTTTTTTGCAGAATAAATTATGGGTGAGACCACGTGCTATGGCTGCAGCAGAAAGGCAGTGTTTGGAAATCAGGTACAAAAGTTTACTGTTGCAGTCCCCAAGAGATAATGTTGGTTAGTGATTCAATCCACTTTATCCACCAACAACTGAAGAACGTGGATTTAAAGTATACAATGAGCCTAGATGTCTCTTATTTGGTACCTGTGACCTTGATACACTATATTGTCAAAAGTATTGGTACGTCTGCCTTTACACGCACATGAATTTTAATGGCATCTTACTCTGTAGGGTTCAATATTGAGTTGTCCCACCCTTTGCAGCTCTAACAGCTTCAACTCTTCTGGGAAGGCTGTCCACAAGGTTTAGGAGTGTATATGGGAATGTTTAACCATTCTTCCAGAAGCGCATTTGTGAGGTCAGGCACTGATGTTGGACGAGAAGGCCTGGCTCACAGTCTCCACTCTAATTCATTCCAAAGGTGTTTTATTGAGTTGAGGTCAGGACACTGTGCAGGCCAGTCAAGTTCCTCCATCCCAAACTCGCTCATCCATGCCTTTATGGACCTTGCTTTGTGCACTGGTCCAAATCATTTGGTGGAGGGGGGTTATAGTGTGGGGTTGTTTTCAGGGGTCAGGGGTTGGGCTTGGCCCCTTAGTTCCAGTGAAGGGAACTCTTAAGGCATCAACATACCAAGACATTTTGGACAATTTCATGCTCCCAACTTTGTGGGAACTGTTTGGGGATGACCCCTTCCTGTTCCAACATGACTGCGCACCAGAACACAAAGCAAGGTCCATAAAGACATGGATGAGCAAGTTTGGGATGGAGGAACTTGACTGGCCTGTGCATGTAAAGGCAGGCATCTCAATACATTTGACAATATAGTGTAGGTTTGGGTGTATTAGTTATCAAGAATGGCCTAGGATTTCCCCTAGGATTCTTTACTAGAATAACAGCATTGACAATGTTGGGATTGTTTATGCATTCCTCTAATGTTCTCCTTACCATTGTACAGCAGCACAAATATCTGACTGATCATTATGTTAGTGGTTTGGCTATTCTTGGCATTTTAGTATTGTTTAAAAGTAACATTATATAAGCTGTAATTCCCCTTTAAGAATGTAATTTGAACTGTTAGTCCTTGTATTTTGGTAAACTGATTTAGGACTGAATCAGGACAACAAATGACATTATATTTTTTTTTTCAGCTTCTAGTTATGATACTTGGGATCAGGAAACCTTAAAAGGTGAAACCCCACTGTTCCTGGCTGTAGACAACTGTAGACTAGACAACGTCACCTTCCTGCTATCCAATGGCTGTGACCCTGATGCTAAAAACGATATGGAGGATTCACCCCTTGTTATAGGTAATAAAAGTATTTAATATTATATACTTAGTGGTATTTATTTATTTTTTAAACTGCTTCTTGTTTTTTTCAGCGATACGTCATGGGTCCTATGATATTGCATCTTTGTTGCTGCGACACAATGCGAGCATAAACTTACCATGTGCTGATAACAGAACGGCTCTCCATGAGGCTGCAAAACTGGGCCGCAAGGACATCACGCGGCTTTTGCTCCAGTCTGGAGCTGAACCTGACTGGGCCAGTAACTTTGGGCTTACACCACTGGCCTTGGCTGCACAGCATGGACACACAGATGTTATGGAACTCCTCATTCAGAAAGGTAAGAAGGCTTCTCCATCACACCATTCACAAACATGTATTGGTCAGATGTTTAAACAAATAACCAGAACCAGGGGTGCGGGTTACTAATTAGACATTTAATGTATAATCACTGTCACAGTAGGAATGTTGTGGAAGCATGTCCTGTTCAATACATACTCTACATTGGAAGACTTCTGGTGTTATCCACTGCACCAGAATGTAGACTGGAGTATGTGGGAGTGATGAAACCTATTTTGCATCACTACTAAAAGCTGGTTCATATATGAAGGGTGGGGACACTACTTTCTGGCTTAAAAGCATTATCTGGGTGTCTGTATACCATTCAGAATGGGGACTTCTTTAGCTTATTGCGTAAGGCTTCATTGTCTATATCAGTGGTTCTCAACCTTAGGGAGTCCAGGGCCTGGTAAATTCTTCCAAAGTTGTCTATTCCCCAACATGGCCCCGATTGACAGGTAGATTACAACTGACCTGTTTCTGACCCCATTCTAAACCTTTCGTGCTCTGTGTAGTTGTACCTCTCAGAAACCCATCAAATGCTTCTTAAATGTTTCCCCAAAAATAAAGGTGAAATCTGATTGGATCCTATTGGTTACAACTCCAGTTCTCTGCAAATTTGCAATTTTAATTTTTTAATGTAATGTCCCTGGAGCAGTCATTTTTACTGGCCCCCCAGACATAGGCAAATCCACAAGACTCCCTCCAACCAGCACTGGTTGCTGTTTTGTACTAGTAGGGAAGATGGAGCCTGGTGTTCTTCATTGATGGGACTATCACACATTCAGGGCAGCCAGAACTGGCAAGACAGACCCCTCATCTCTACCCCCACTCCAGGAGCAAGCGGAAATGCAACCCATTGCACTCTTTAAGAGCCATGGTCAACAGCCGCTACATTTTAGCTGTCAGGGCAGACAGGAAGCCAGGAACTGGCAGGAGGAAAGCTGCAGCCCGATACTGGGACACTGCTCGGTGGTTGAGAACCACTGGTCTATTCTCTTAAACTAGTCATACACCAGTAAAATTTTGTTTGAACTTACATACAGAAATTCTGAAAATATAGTTTGTCAGAGCATTTGATCTTGCCATTATTGGATTAACTAATTTAATTTGAAATCCCCTAAAATGTCATCAATACCTGCTGCTTGAACAGAATCCCACATGTATTAAACATGTTTATTTGCCTAGAACACGTCCATTACAATATGTACTACTTTTCCCAAACGAAAACATTTACAGTTACCATCTGGTTTTGGCCATCGTGCTGCAGCTCAGTTTCAGGGTCTTGGCAATCTTCTTATAGCCTAGGCCATCTTTATGTAGAGCAACAATTCTTTTTTTCAGATCCTCAGATAGTTCTTTGCCATGAGGTGTTGTGTTGAACTTCCAGTGACCAGTATGAGAGAGTGAGAGCGATACCATAAAATTTAACACACCTGCTCCCCATTCACACCTGAGACCTTGTAACACTAACGAGTCACATGACACCGGGGATGGAAAATGGCTAATTGGACCCAATTTGGACATTTTTACTTAGGGGTGTACTCACTTTTGTTGCCAACAGTTTAGACATTAATGGCTGTGTGTTGAGTTATTTTGAGGGGACAGCAAATTTACACTGTTAAACAAGCTGTACACTCACTACTTTACATTGTAGCAAAGTGTTATTTCTTCAGTGTTGTCACATGAAAAGATAGAATAAAATATTTACAAAAATGTGAGGAGTGTACTCACTTTTGTGAGATACTGTACCTGTAGGTACAAGACATATCTCCTAAATGTGCACTGTTATGAGATATTCGCTGTTTATCCAGTTGGTGACATCACCGGGGCATGTGCTCTGATTGGCCAACATACTCAATGCTGTCCCTTCAGAGCTCTGTGCCATGGCCGGAGCCCATGAACCTGCAAGGAAGACCAGGTGAAAATGGAAGCACTGTTAGTGGTGGTAAAATTACCTTGCAGAGAGATTTTGTTTTTTGTTTTTTTTTGTTAAAGTTTACTACTGCTTTAAAATGGGTTGTATCTCACGGTCAGCTTGGTATCACTGTTTTTCCCACGTCTATCTGTATGAAATTTACTTAAATAAAGAATATAAAAAAAAAAAAAAAAAAAAAAGATTAGTACTGTTATGACAAATTTCTGATTAGGACTCTAAAACAAAGTTAATACTGCAGCTGCAGGAACAGATTCATAGGACTCAATCACTGTGCTTAAAATGTCCGTTCAGTGGCAAAATTTATTATTACATGTTATTTTATACATAGATAAGAAAGGGGTGGTGTGAGATGTTATTAAAAACTAACAAATAGAAATATGTTATTAAAAGCTAACAAATAGAAATATATTATTAAAAGCTAGAGAATAGAGCAATTGCAAAAATAAAACATTGAGAAGGGAGGGGGGAGTAGAGAGCGTTTAGTAGGAGATGTGACTGTGTGTTAGGTGAAGGTTACAGAACATATTTCAACAGTGAGAACAAAATGGAGTCTCTTGTGCTTAAATGAACAGTACAGTGAGTGTCCATGTCATTTCCCTCCTTTTGTTTATTTGATACCATTCTTCTCCACGTTACATTCAGCCGATTGCTGGTAACTCCTGTTACATTGGCGCAGAGAGACGGCGTCCTGTTCAGCTCTCTCCTAGCTTTTTCACAATAATGGGTTCATCATGGCTAGTGGTACATTTGTTGGTACAGCGGGTAGTCACACAGAGGCATAGCCTGATGAGGAAGTAAATAACAAATATGAGAAATAGGAACATCACAATGTAAGCGCCTAGTTTCTGTAACTATGTTGCTATGCCATATAAAAAATCACCAAAACCTCCTAAACAGTAAAAGGGGTTCCATCCATCTTTAGCAATATCTCTGGCCTTATTCTGTAGTTCTCTTATCTTACCAAGATGCCTTTTAATAATGTCCTCATTATCCTCATTATCAGAAATGTATATACAACAGTCAGTGTGAAAAACCTTACACATCCCACCTTGAGCTACAGTGAGATAATTTAGCTTTAATCTGTGCTCTAATACTACTTTTTTAAGCTGAGCCATTTCTTCATTTAATAAACCTATATCAGTGGTAGTAAGGTTAATAATCTCATCTACAATTCTAGTGTAATTATTTAGTCTTTTCAATGCTTCAATTCCCCATCCTGTCCAGGAAGGGAACTATGATCATGCAATGTCACCTTCAGTGAACAGCTCTCTTTTGAAAGCAGGTGCTCATTTCCCAATATAACATGTACCTGTAACATTAGTAGGAAGCCAGGCGTAAGCTTTATTTCCACATATATAATATAACCCTCTACGTATGAATGGTATGCCTGCTCCTCAAAAACTGGAAGCAATAACATGGAATCTCAGGTAACCAATATTTTCATATATTGGGAACTGTGAGCAATTTGTACTATAATGGGTTCTATTTAGTTCTGCATCTGGGATATAATAATATTGACCATAGATTCCTCCATAAACTGTAATTTTTGCTCCGGTGCAATCTGAATTGCCCAACCGTGTACATTTAGTGTTAAACGGGCATGTAATGTTTAAACAAATCTGTGGAGTGTTTATCTGTTTGAAACCATCAAAGTTACTGATCTGTGCTCATTACCTGTGGAGAGCCATTTATTCTGGTCCAGTTTAGATCAGTGAATTTGAGAGGCATTGCTATCATGGGTATTGTTCCTGTTTGGGGATGTAACTGAGAACACACCCAGCAGTTACTAGCGTTGCTATGGGTTGCATACAATTTTAACATTTGGATGAAAGGGTTATTTTTCCATGTCTCAGTTCTCACAGTTCTCACGGTTGTCAAAAGCACCAAATGTGGTCCATCAAATTTTGGTTCTAGTGGCTTTCTGACGTGTCGCTTGATCACTACCCAGTCACTTGGTTGGATTCTGTGAATACCTGAAACAGAATCTGGGTCGGGGATAGATTTATAAACACCTTCATGTATTTTATTCAATGTTCTTTGCAAAATCTGAACATATTCTAACAGACTAGAGTGAGAAGCCTGTAACTGTTGGGGAAAATATAGCCCTTTTTTGGGTGGCCCTCCAAATAAAATCTCATAGGGGGACAGCCCATGTGGTTGTTTAGGGGTAGTTCGTACAGAATATAGGGCTAATGGCAAAGCTTCCACCCATCCTTTTCCTGTATCTGCTTTAATTTTTGCACATCTGTTTTTCAAAATTCCATTAAGTCTCAACTTTACCACTACTTTGTGGATGATAAGGTGTATGGAAAGCTTGCTGTTTGTGAAGGGCTTCCATTACCTCTTTCATTACTTCCCCAGTAAAATGGGTTTCTCTGTCACTCTCAATAGTTTCAGGAACTCCATATCTACAAACGATTTCATTCAAAATTTTCTTTGCTGTTGTTTTTGCATTTGCTTTAGCTACTGGCCAGCTCTCGGGCCAATGTGAGAACATATCAATATACACTAAAGCAAACTCATAGGTGCCTATTCTGGGCATCTGAATGTAGTCTATTTGAATTCTTTGGAAAGGCAAATCTGGCTTAAGAGAATGCTTTTGGGGAACATGGACAGGCCTCCCTGCATTGTACAGAGCACAAGTGAGACATGAAGCACAAAACCTGGCTGCAAATGCACTAAATCCAGGTGCTATCCATTAGCAGTCGGTAAGTGCCACCATCGCGCCCTTAGCAAGATGACTGACGCCATGTGCCAGTTGTGCTAAAACTGGGTACAAACTCCTGGGTAGACACCACCTGTTTTTAAAGCTCCACAGGCCCTGCTGATTTTGGGTAGCATTACATTTGATCCACTTATCCTTCTCTTCATCAGGGGCCTGGTTCTGCAACTGAATTAGAGTTTCTACATCCCACTGCTCTTGATGAGGGGAATCTATCCCCGCTACCTGGGCGACCCCTACAGTGGGTGTGACTCCAAATGCCATAAGGGCAGCATCCTTTGCCGCTTGGTCCGCTAAAGCTTTTCCTCTGGCTGTCATGTCATTTCCCCTCGCATGCCCTTTTACTTTCAAGATGGCAACTTCTGCTGGATTCTGAAAGGCCTCAAATAACCGCTCTATGAGTTTTGCATGTCTCACTGGCTTCCCTGCACTAGTCAGAAAGTTCTGTGCTTTCCAGGTAGGCCCAAAATCGTGGGCTATTCCAAACGCATAGCTGCTGTCAGTGTAAATGTTTCTCCTTTGATTCTTTAGATGACATGCTTTGACTACAGCACACAACTCCGCTTCCTGTGCTGACATCTGGGGTGTCAATGCTTCCTGATGTAAAATGGTGTCTGTAGTGGTTACAGCAAACCCTGTGTGTGGCTGACCATCATCAGTGTAAAATCTGGAACCATCTACGAATACCATTTTACATCAGGAAGCATTGACATGTCCATGTCAGTACCATGTTAGGTTATTACCACGGGTACCACGGTTAGTACAGCATGGAGTGGTCACCTGTAGGCTTCAATGGCCCATCCGTTGTCAGCACTTTCTCCCCCCTGCAGCTGTGCTGACTAACACAATGTAGCTGAATCGCATGACCAGACCAGAGTGCCCTGAAAATGGTTAAATAGATAGATAGATATATATCTATCTATCTATCTATCTATCTTTCTCACACACATTAGTCAGCATAGGTGTTATGAAGGGGACAGTTTTTTTTTTTTTTTTTTTCTTTTTTTTTTTTTTCCCTCTCCCCCTCCCACCCCTGTGCAATGCCCATGGTCTTATTTAGTGGGTAGTTACATCCTGATTTTTTCTGCATAACTCCATGTTTTTTTAAACTCCTTCCAACATTTCCAATTGTCTACTTCTCTCTTTTCCTCTTTGTACAAAGAATACTGCTCCATGGTGTGGGTCTCCTCCACGGCATTTATCCAGTCCCACACCTCTGGACTTTCTTTTCCCCACCAATTTTTGGGGATTAATCTTTTTGCTGCATTCAATAGATGTGGAACCAGAGATGTTTTATATTGTTTCACACTTCCTTCTATGCCGTGGAAGAGAACCACCCACGGATCCTCCTTCACCTCTATTTTTGTAATCTCCTTTATCAAACTCAGGATTTTTTTCCAATATTTCCTAATTACCGGGCAATTCCACCATAAGTGAGCCATAGTGCCCATCTCTCTACATCCCCGCCAGCACTCTGCCGATTTCCCCTGTTGGAATTTACTCATCCTATCTGGCGTTGCGTACCACCTTGCCATACATTTATAATTCATCTCGGCCGTTTTTGTATCTGCCGCTGAGCTATGGGCCAGACGAAGCATTTTATTAATCGTGCTCGTGTCTTTTTGTGTTCCCAACTCCTTTTCCCAATTTCTGATGAATGTGGGTACCTCTGCTTCTTCTACTTTTAATAGTAGTTTATATAGCTTAGATATTGTGTTTTTTGTCTTTTCCGAGCAACATAATTTTTCTAGTTCTGTCAAGTTTTCTCCAGATCTTATTGGTTGAGGTAAATTTTTCACGAAGCGATCTAATTGCATGTACCTCCATTCATCTATCACCCATGTGTCAGTGTTTTCTTTCAATTCAGTTATTGTGACTATTTTCCCTTTTTTAAGTATTTCTCTAAGCTGTACTTTATCTTTTTTTATCCAGTTCCCCCCTATATCTCTTTTCCCTGGTGCAAAATATTCATTCTCCTTTAATTCCATCAGAGGAGAATTAAAAGTCTTATCTAACTGTTTATATGCTACCTCCCATGTTTTTAATGCTATTTTTGTCAAACCGTGTGTTTCCTCATCTACCGTTCTGTGACTCGGAGGGTTCCAAATTATAGATCCTAAGCGTGTTTTACTATAGTGATTCTCTATATTCACCCATCTTTTTTCTTGGTTATCCCTAGCCCATTCTATTGCTCTTGACATAATTATTGCTTTGTAATATTTTAGGATATCTGGGACCGCGAGGCCTCCTTTGGCTCTATCTTGTTTTAGTGTCTTGAGAGATATTCTTGATCTTTTGTTCTTCCATATTATGTTAGAGATTATTGATTTCAGTTTTCTAATATATTCCTGTGGGAGTCTAATAGGCAACATTTGGAATTTATACGTGATCTTAGGTAAGAGGACCATCTTTATGGCGTTAATACGCCCCATCCATGAAAGAGGTTTTATCTGAAGTTTTTTCCCTTCCTTCCTTATTTCCTCTAAGAGATGGATATAGTTTTTTCTATATAACTTTTCCGGGGAGTTCGAGAGTATTATTCCAAGATATTTAATCTCTTTTTTCCAACAAAATTGGAAATCTCTCTTCAGTTTTTCCTCCTCTATTTTACTCACTTTTATCTTCAAAATTTCTGATTTCCCCATATTGATCTTAAAGTTTGTTATTTCTCCATATTGTTTTAATATTTTGACCAATCTTGGTAGTGTATTTCCGGGGTTACTTATATAGAAGAGCATGTCGTCCGCATAAGCGGCCAGTTTGTGCTCCTCTTTTCCCACCTTGAATCCTTCAATATCAGGGTTGTTTCTAATTGTTGACAGGAGGGGTTCTAGGGCCAGCACGAAGAGAAGGGGGGACAGGGGACATCCCTGTCTTGTCCCTCTCTTCATCTCGAAAGGTGATGACAGGGTTCCATTGATCTTAATGGCCGCCTTAGGTTTCCTATAGAGTGCTTTAATCCATCCTATCATCTTGGGGCCGATTCCAATTATTTCTAGGGTTCTAAACAGGAACTCCCAGGCCACCCTGTCAAACGCCTTTTCGGCATCACTTGACAAGAGCAGACCTGGGAGTCCCTCCTCCCTTCTCTTCTGGAGCAACAGTAGGGTTCTCACCCCATTGTCTCTTCCTTCCCTTCCCGCTATGAAGCCTACTTGGTCCGGATGAATCACCCCATTCATCAGTTCTTTTATCCTTGTGGCCAATACTTTTGAGTATATTTTTGTATCTACATTTATCAGTGATATCGGTCTGTAACTCGCGCATAAAGTTGCGTCTTTGGCCTCTTTGGGGATTACGGTGAATGTAGCGAAAAGCGCCTCATTACTTAATTCATATTCACTTCCCACCCCGTTCATGTACTTACACATTTTCGGAACTAGTATGTCTTTAAATTTCTTGTAGTAATATGTGGTGAACCCATCCGGACCCGGACTTTTCCCCTGTGTACTATCTGCTATTGCTCTATATATCTCCTCCTCTGTAATTGGTTTCTCCAAAGCCTCTCTAGAATTTTTTGTAATTTTGGTTAATTTGGCCCTTTTTAAGAATTCCTCTATCTTCCTGTTTTTACTTTCCTCGTTTATCTGGTCTCTATTTATCTCCTCCGTATATAGTTCACTATAGTAGTTTTTAAATACTTCCCCAATCTCTTTGGTTTCATACACCATCTTCCCATGTTTATCCTGTATCTTTCCTATAAAGTTAAGGGCTTTTTTTTTCCTGAGCATTCTGGCTAAATGCTTTCCCGCCTTATTTCCGTACAGATATCTTTCTTTAGCTATTTGGTTAAATTTTTCCTTTGTTTCTTGTTCCATCAGCTTTTTTAATTCATCCCGTTTATTTATCAGTGCGAGGTATGTTGTTTGGTGGTGTCCTCTGTGTTTTTTATGTTCTTGTTCTAAGTTAAAAATTTCTTTTATAACATTTCCCATCCTATTTTTCCTTTCCCTCTTTCTCCTTACTCCCTCTTTTATTATTATTCCCCTTATGTAGGCTTTATGTGCTTCCCAAATCACCGATCCCGATGTATCTCCTGTTTCATTTGTTTCAAAATAGTATTTTAGCTCTCTCTCTATTTTTTTGGAGATTTCTTCGTTTTGCAATAGGTCTTCGTTTAATCTCCACAGTGATTGCCTCCCTTGTGCCCTATTAATCTGCATCTCCATCTCAATAGGGGCATGGTCTGATATTGTGATTATTCCTATTTTCGAGCCTACTATCCTATCTAAAAGTCTATGGTCTACTAATATGTAGTCAATCCTAGAGTACGTCCGGTGCACAGGGGAGTAGAACGTATAATCTCGTATTTTACCATTCATAACCCTCCAGATGTCTACCAATTGATTTTTATGTAGTTCCTGTTTTATCTTCCTCATCTGTCCTTTATTCGTCCCCTGTGCCCCGGACGTACTATCGATCTCTGGTTCTAAACACAAGTTAAGGTCCCCCATTACTATGAGTTCTCCCTTCCTGAAGTCCATTAGTTTCTCTAATGTGCCCTTCAGAAACCTTACTGGGTTTTTATTAGGGGCACATATGTTGGCAAGGGTACATTCCATTCCTCCGAGTATTCCTCTGATGAATAGAAATCTCCCTCCTGGGTCCTGCATCATACCTCCTAGTTTAAACTGTACCCCTTTAGCCAATCCTATTGCCACTCCCCTTGCTCTTTTCGATATTGCATCTCCATAGAACCAATTCGGGAATTCTTTTGATCTTAATCTAATCTTTGATTCATGCGTTAAATGGGTCTCCTGCAGGGACACCACCCCTGCTCCATAGGTTTGTAGTTCCCTCAAGATTTTATGCCTTTTTAGATTTGAGTTTAACCCTTTTACATTATAGGACAGAAATTTTAGTGTTGTCATTTTTCTGAGTTTGCTATCTTTTGTACCTCTAACCTACCTTGAGCTACCCCTTTTTCTATCGGGGCATGTGCACAATGTACCCCCCCTACTACCCGTTCCCCTTCCTCTCCCCCCCTCCCCCCATCCATCCTCCCCCCTCCCTGAGACACCCCTCCCTCTGTCACGACATATGCATCATGTACCCCCCTCCTCCCCACCCCCCCCCTCCCCCCCCCATCCATCTCCCCCCCTCCTGGCCCCCTGTGGGCCCCTCGTTTGTTCGGCGCCCCAAACATCAGGGCGACCAACAAACCTATTTATCCCAAGGTATGGGACCCAGTGTACCCTCTCACCCCTTCCTTAGATTGAAAATTTGAGGGGGTGTTGACCTGCTATCTTCTGTTTTACGTGATCTGTGTGCTCTTCCCCCCTAATCCCCCCCCATCCAGCCCGGTATATCTGGTATTTGCAAGTCTAGTTTTCCACAGAACCCTTCCAGATCTTCAGGAAAGCGCAATCTCGCTGATCTCCCCTCTTTGTATCCTATCAGGCAGGCTGGGAACCCCCAGCTATATCTGATGTTCTGTTGCCTCATCTTTTCTAAGAGGGGTTTAAGGTGTCTTCTTCTTGTTAAGGTTTCTTGAGATAGATCGGCGTACACCTGTATCTCCGTACCCTCATATACCAGGGGTGATTTTCTCCTTAACTTTCCCCAGATCTCCGACTTATCTTCATAAAATCTAAATCTAATAATAATGTCCCGTGGTCTTTCTTCTGAGTTTCTCCGGTGTCCGACTCTATGTATTCTTTCTATCCTTAAGGGTTCTTCATCCTTTTTATCTATAAGGGGGCCTAATACTATTGAGGACATTTTCCTTAGATCTTCTCCCTCTTTTTCTGGGACTGATCGTAGCCTTATATTCTGTCTTCTGTTTCTATTTTCCTGATCTTCCATTTTATAAAGGATTTCCTTCTGTATTTGTTTTGCTGTTTTCATTTGCTGTTTAAGGGTTTCCAATTCTTTCTTTTGATTCTCTACCGTTTTTTTCTGTTTCCTCTACCCTGTCCAAGAGGCTTCCCAGATCTCCTCTCATCATGCTGATGTCTGCTTTAATCGACTTTTCTAGCCTCAATAGCATCTCGTTCATCTCTCCCTTTGTGGGGGGGAGAGACTCGGGTGGTCTCCCCTCTATCCTACTACTCTCCAGCTCCCCTTCTGATGTAAACTCTTCCCTGGAGTGTTCTGGGGTCTCCCCCACCTTCCCATCCGTCCCTTTTTTATTTTCCACCTTCGCTCTCCCCTGCTTCTCCGCTTCTAGATTTCTTGGGCTAGCTCCTTGTGTCATATACTGCTTCAGTGTACTAGTCCCTAGTTTATCTTTTGGGGATTTAAGTGCACCTCCTCTTGTCGCTTTATTTGTGCTTTTGCTCATTTTTGCCTTCTTTATCACTCTTATTCGTTTACCCAGTCTTGTTTCCTTGCTCCCCCTTTTTTAGTGGGGAGCAATATATCTGAATGTATAGAGGGGCCGCGAGCAATTTATGAGGGTGGGCAGTAAGGATGGTGGTTGTGAGCGTTGCTCCAGGTTGCCCCTATCCGGGGGTACCCGTGTATCAGTCCTGTTTGTGTTTTTATAGTACTCAGGTGTCCCCCAGCTAAATGTGTTTTTTACGTGTTATACTTCTGCTGGTTTCTTAAACTTTGACCGTTTAACCTTTAAATCGGTGTTGTTCTTTCAGGTCTGCCTCCCAAATACTTTATGCTGACAATACAAAGAACTGCTGGGGTTCATATATATTCCTTTTTACACACAGTCCAGCTTTAGGTCCTTACAGATTATAAATCCTCTGATCAGCCACTCTAGATGCAGGGGGAACAGGAGAGGGGGGGGGACAGGAGGGGGGAGACCAAAGGAGGAGGGGGGGGGACGGGAAGCCAAGGCTTGCAACTGTTTTACAAATTACTTTCAGACACAGTCCCTTGACCTTCAGTCACCTTATCAGCTTTTTCAGTAATGTATTTCTCAGTTGTTTCCACTCAGAATTAAAACTTTCTTCATTTCACAGTACACTTGGCTTCTATAGATTTACATGTCATTTATCCACATCCCTCTCATCCATCCAGTCTTACCCTCTCCACTCTTTACGGCTCCGTGTCTCCGGCAGTTTCTTTTTTGCTTCCTCCGGTGTTATGGCTGCAAATCACTGCAAACAATAAATCTTACCAGCCGCCCGGCAGGCCAGGGAGACAGGGGGGGGGGAAAGGAAGGGGGAGGGGGGGGGGGGAACGGGGGACTGAAGCTTGTTGCTGTTTCACAGATCACTCGGTTCTCGTTTTTATCTTACTGCTCCGGTCGCTTCTCTGGAGGTATGATTTTTCATGGAGCTGTCCTTTTTCCTCGCTGACAAGCTGGGGGCTGAAGCTCTCCTCCTGTTGTGTTGTGAACGCCGACGGCTTCACAGAGCATTCCTCGAGGCAGCGTCTTGCTGGTACACTGGGATCCCTCCCTCTGTGACGGACGCTACGTTCTCACGTCCTCACTTCCCACACCCATCTCCCCCATGAAGGGGACAGTTTTAAGGCTAGTTAGGGCTAAGCTGGAATTCCACTTTAAGCTACATATACACATATAGATTTCTTTTGTTCAGCCTGAGGGTTGAACAAAAGAAATCAGACAGATTGCTCCATCTACACTAATTGCACGGATGGATGAATCTCCCGCTGTAGGCACTCGCTGCTTCTAGTATACTCAAACAGTGACTGCATCTGATTGGATACAGGTGCTGTTCAGCTGACAATTTTTGTTGAACCAGGCATTGCAGACAGGGCCATATGTGGATGGCCACTTTTAGTATATTATAACTGTGTAAATTAATTATAGGAGCTGATTGTATTCCTACTGGTGTTAGAAAAAAAATTGTTTTATAACTATACAGGTAAAACGGCCTATTTCCCTCTACCACCTATAGGCATAAGCCTACTGTGGCAAATCCAACCCCAAATGTAGAGTTTATCTGAGACGTACACACACAGATTTTTAATCTCAAGTCTTCTTTAACCCCTAATAGGAGCCAGTGTCATGGCCCAAGCATCTGATTCTGCATCAATCCTATTTGAAGCTGCTGCTGCTGGTAATCCAGATGCTGTGTCACTACTCCTGGAATACGGAGCCGACGCCAATGTACCAAAGCACTCCGGACACTTACCTATACACAGGGCAGCCTACAGAGGACATCTCCTGTGAGTACCAGGACAGAGGTTGACCAAAGGCCCTTAGCCTGACCACCAGTGCCATCAGATCCCAACAGTCTATGCTAGTATCCCAGGTAGTGTTTTAAAGGAAATGGCTTAGGTTTTTTTTGGCACCATCACCTCAACAGACAAGGCTGCTAGGGGCTTCCCAAATCAATGTGTACAATTTTACATAATTTCCTACAATTTTTTTGGAGCCTGGTGCAGATTTCTGTTGACTTCAATAGGACATCCTTTGGAAATTAAAACATTTGGAGGAATAAACAGGCAGGAATAAAGTATTGTATCCCCTAACAACCATTTCAAATTCACTTAATTGAAATCAGACCAATACAATTCTGATTGGTAGCCATGGGTACTTCACCTAATACTTTCCTCCTTACACCATTTAATTGAATGATCCCAATTATCATTGGACTTTGTACTGTAGTATTAACCACTTCAGCCCCGGAAAAATTGGCCCCTGAATGACTAGAGCACTTTTTACAATTTGGCACGCGCTGCTTTAACTGGTAATTGCGCGGTCATGCAATGCTGTACCGAAACAAAATTTGCATCCTTTTTTTTCCCACAAATAGAGCTTTCATTTGATGGTATTTGATTGCTTCCGAGATTTTTATTTTTTGCGTTATAAATGGGAAAAGAACGAAAATTTTGACCAAAAAATGATATTTTCTACTTTTTGTTATAAAAAAATCCAATAAACTCAATTTTAGTCATACATTTAGGCCAAAATGTATTCAGCCACGTCTTTGGTAAAAAAAAATGACAATAAGCGTATATTTATTGGTTTACGCAAAAGTTATAGCGTCTACAAACTAGGGTACATTTTCTGGAATTTACGCAGCTTTTAGTTTGACTGCACATCTTATTTCTTAAGGTGATAAAATGGCAGGGCAGTGCAAATCCCCCCCAAATAACCCCTTTTTTGGAAAGGAAATTGCTGAGGCATATTGAGCCCATTGAATATTTTATTTTTTTGTCATTAAAGTGATTAAAAAATGCCAAAAAAAAAAAAATTACACAAACTTGTCACTAAATGATATATTGCTCACAAATGCTATGGTTATATGTGGAATTACACCCCAAAATACATTCTGCTGCTTCTCCTGAGTATGGAGATACATCATGTGTGAGACTTTTTGGTAGCCTAGCCATGTAGAGGACCCCAAAAACCAAGCACCGCTTTCAGGATTTCTAAGGGCGTAAATTTTTGATTCCATCCTCACTATTACAGTTTCGAAGGCCATAAAATGCCCAGATAGCACAACCCCCCCCACCCCCAAATGACCTCATTTTGGAAAGAATACACTTCAAGCTATTTTCTGAGAGGCATGTTGAGTCCATGGAATATTTTATGTTTTGCCATACGTTTCGGGGAAAATTAATTATTTTTTTAATTTATTTTTTTTTTTTTTACACAAAGTTGTCACTAAATGATATATTGCTCAAACATGCCATGGGCATATGTGAAATTACACCCCAAAATACATTCTGTTGCTTCTCCTGAGTACGGGGATACCACATGTGTGGGACTTTTTGGGAGCCTAACCGCATACAGGACCCCGAAAACCAAGCACCGCCTTCAGGCTTTCTAAGGGCGTACATTTTTTATTTCACTCCTCACTGCCTATCACAGTTTCGGAGGCCATGAAATGCCCAGATAGCACAAAACCCTCTCAAATGACCCTATTTTGGAAAGTAGACACCCCAAGGTATTTGCTAAGAGGCATGGTGAGTATTTGCAGCTCTTTGGGGGGGGAGGGGGGGTTGTGCTATCTGGACATTTCAGGGCCTCAGTAACTGTGATGGGTAGTGGGTGGGTAGTGAGGAGTAAAATCACAATTTTACGCCTTTAGAAAGCTGACAGCAGCTGACGGACGCTACTTCTGTCAGAGGCACCACTGTACCCCGTATTGTCTCCTAATCTACCTTAGAACTATTGTTCGCTGTTGCTAGTGTTTACTTCTAAGGCCATTCCGGTCTATTACCTTGGGAGCTCGGGGCCATCTGGGTGCTTCTGAAACGTCCCATACACACGGTTGCAACGTCTGATTATCTGCTTTACTATTTGCACTACTGCAATAATAAATGTCTATTGTAAGCTACAGATGAACCAGCTCTAGCTCCTGAAGAAGCGCTCTACAACGTGAAACATGTTGAGCACATAGAGAGCATTCAAAGTGGATCACCGTACCTGCAACCTAACCCAACTTTTCTTCCACATTCACAAATCACCATCCTATAGCGAAGGTTTTTTCCTTTTGGTTACTGAATGTTGGACCATGTATACTACTAGAAAGGGTTTTGTATGTTAAAAGAAGGACAGGATCCACTCAATATATGCAATAAGATTGTCACACGTATGCTGTATTGCTTTTAAATTCAATATATCGTTTTGTAAAAAATTTAAACAAAAATCTCAAATTATAATAGTTTTATACTGTTTCATAGTTTGAGTACTTATGTGCCCTTAAAGTCCCACTCTCTTAGCTCCCAATTTCGCATCGTAATTCCACATATGCCCGTGACATGTTTGAGCAATATATCATTTAGTGACAACTTTGTGCAAAAGAAAAAAAGTTTGGCATTTTTCCCAAAACTTATGGCAAAATATAAAATATTCCATGGACTCAACATGCCTATCAGCAAATAGCTTGGGGTGTCTATTTTCCAAAAAGGGATCATTTGGGAGGTTTTTGAACTGTCCTGGCATTTTATGCACAATATTAGAAGCTTATGTCACACATCACCCACTCTTCTAACCACTTGAAGACAAAGCCCTTTCTGACACTTTTTGTTTATATAAAAAATTAATTTTCTTTTTTGCTCGAAAATTACTTTGAACCCCCAAACATTATATATTTTTTTAAAGCAAAGGTCCTACAGACAGCTTCATCATTTTTTTGCACAACACGGCCGCACAATTAGGGATGCATCCTCGCTTACTCCCATTGAGCGCCTCTTTGTGGCTGATGAACCTATACCCCCTATACCTCCAATTCGCATCAGTGTGAATCCAGCCTAAAGCGGTAGTAAACCGTTGGATGATTTATTAGTTTTTTTCTGACCTGATAGGTAATGTCATAATGTGCTAGTATGCGTCGCATATTAGTAGCTTATGTGAAACTTACCTGAAAATGAAGCATTCCAGCAATGCACTGTCACCGCTGGACGCCGCTTCCATCTTCACCCGGTCTTCCTTGCAGGTCCACGGACTCCGGCTTTGTGACTGGCCGGAGCCGCGATGATGTCACTCCCGCGCATGCACGGTGGAGCCGCCATTTACAGCACAGGACTCTGAAGGAATCGCCTGAGTGGCCGCTCCTTCAGAGCGCATGCGCCGGTGATGTCATCGGCTGCGTATACTTTAAATATCTCCAAAACTGTGCATGTTCAGGAGATATTTATAGTACCTATAGGTAAGCCTTATTATAGGCTTATCTATAGGTACAAGTCAGAGAGGGGACCGTAGCACCCTCTAGTGTGCTAGAAGTGTAGTGTTATTTTTTTTTTTTTAAAGTAGATAAATTTCCAGGTTTGGCTGGCAGCCAAGCCTGGGTGTGTTTTTGATCTGGGTTGGGAGTGACTCAGAGTAGAGCTGGCAACTCACAAGCAGCATCACCAAGACCTCCCACTTATTTCCTGAGCCTTCTAGAACATGCTGGAATGAAAGGAAGAGGGGGGGGGGGGGGTGTAACTGCTTGGGGTGTTTAGAGGTGCCCTGACCAAACCCCAACTTGGATTGGCAGGGGGCAGGCCTCCTTAAATACTCAGGGTCAGCCTGAGCTTTCACATAGAGTTGTCTATGTGGAAGCTGGAGATGGAGTGCTAGGCTGTTGGTGGCCTTTGAGGGAGCTCCCCAGTCTGGGGAAGGGGTGACCTTGGGCCTGGGCTCGGGTGCGGAAGGGACCTTCTAAGAACACGTAGAGGTGTCCTGGACAGGAGGCACAGGAGCAAGGAGAGAAGACAGTGGGAGAGAGCACTGCTGGGAAAGTCTCCAGGGAGCAACAACAGGTCACAGCCAAGAGGGCCGGTGAATGACACAGTCAGGAGAGGACTGTGGAGGCACGCCTGAGAGGACTGGGAGAGTACAGTCTGGGATGGGTGCAGAGCCAGTGGAGTGGAATGTGGTGGCACGGGCAGAGGAGAGAGGCAGCTGCAGTCAGGGTACTGGACTCTGTAGCCACATGGACAGCTAGCACTGGGACTACTTACATTTTTGCTACATTAAAGGGGCCCGCGGTCCTTAACTACACAGGACATTCACCTTAGGCCTGGCTGAGTTCGTGTCAGGCTTACATATCAGTGCTAGCTGGTCCGGAAAGTGCAAGTGATGTGCTGGAGGTGTTGAGAATTTTCACTCCCCCAAAACCTAACACGGTTGTGATTAACCTTTACCAGAGAACTTTAAACCTTGCTATATCCAGTCATGTGCAAAATGTGCTTCTATTCCTTACAGTTTGAAAAAAAAAAGTTGAGATCTGCTCCATCTTTTTGAATGACCCTGTATAAATTGGTTATTGATTTTAGTTTGATGCAATGTTTTGTAAAGTAGAAACACTACAAAAGAAAGGCAGTTTGGTCACATAAGTGAAAGGTAATCTCTATTCTTTTCTTCACTCACAGAGCTCTGCGGTTGCTTATCCCAGTTACAGACATGACTACAATAAAAAGAAGTGGCATAAGCCCTGTTCATTCTGCAGCAGCAGGTGGACACACCGAGTGCCTGGAGCTTCTGCTCAGATCTGGATTTGATGTAAATTTCATGCTGGCCCAAAGAGTCCGCAAGGGCTATGACGATGAGATAAAGTCTGCCTTGTACTTTACTGTTTCAAACAGTGATATTTCCTCAGCTATGCTTCTCCTTGATGCTGGAGCTCTTCCAAACCAAGATCCTGTTAACTGCCTTCAAGTGGCATTACGAATGGCGAACTACGAGCTGGTTAACCTGCTGCTCCGCCATGGAGCTAATGTGAACTATGTGTGCCGAGTCAACCCCCTCCACTTTCCTTCAGCCCTACAGTATGCTCTCAAGGATGAGGTTATGCTGAGGATGTTGCTGAACTATGGATATGATGTACTCAAATGTTTTGATTGCCCTTACGGGAATAAAGTGCACTATATATATGGATATGAAGGATGGACTCCTGCTGTCATCAAGGACACACTGGTATAGTCATATATAATGCAAAAACTGTGCATTTTAGTTTGTGTCCTGGTTATGAAACAGAGTAACCAAATGAAGGCAGATTAGTTTGCTCATAGGTAGGATAGATATAAAGGAGATGATGTATTTAAACTCAGTAGAAGGGGATGTAGGCTTGGGGTCTAAGGAAACTATAACAGATATATTCTGATGACTGCTGGAGACTATACACCCTGTGATAGGCTAAGATATTCTAGTATTCAGCTGCCAGTTGGAGTAGAGCCTCTTATTTGGAAAGATCTTATCATCATAATTGATAGCAGCAGTCAGAACTTCTCATATGCTCAGTACAAAAGCCCCAGCAATGACTGATCGAAAATGGGTGCAAATACCAGAAGACATTAATAAAATGTCCAATGTATTCCCACAAATAAAAAAAAATCATTTAGGCCTCATGCACACAGGGCATAAAAAAAATGCCACTTTTAGAGGTTTGACAGGTTTTTTTTCAGCCTGCAAACACACCTCTATGTTAACCTATGTGACCATTCACACACCTCTTCATTCGAAAGTTGGAAGTTTATTATATTTGCGCCCTAAGCAGCACCCCTGTTCTACCATAATACCTTTGACACAGAGCACTGCATATACACAAGCCATATTTGTAGTCAGAATCTTCAAACTGAAACGATAACCCCTAACTTAGCAAGACCTGCAGTGTGCCTTGGCCTGGCTGGTCAGTATACCTGAAAAGAGGGCATACCCTGAATGTATGAAAAGTATGAAAACTGAGAATGAAAAGTATTGTCGGAACCGGGTGGGTGGGAGCCAGGAGAACGAGCCGACGCTGGACCTAGCAGGGGAGGAGGGCTATATAGCCCCAAACTCCTCCCACAAATTCAGGCTGGCCTGTGACAAGTAGTCAGAGTCTTTATATTGAAACGATAACCCCTAACTTACCAAGACCTGCAGTGTGCCTTGGCCTGGCTGTTCAGTATACCTGAAAAGAGAGCAAAAAGACACATGAGTGGATATGAAAAAATGAAAGCTTTAATGAAAAATTGGGTAGCAAAGATCAATCTAACAAAAAAGCGAATGCCTGAATAAATTCCGTATGGGGTTCTGGTATATACCTGTCAAAACAGGAGGACCTCCCCATCGTCCCAAATATTTAATGATGAAAGGAGGGACCCCCTGCTTGGAAGCTGCAGATGCCGCCCCGATCCTGAACGAATGTCTGGAAAACAGTTCTGGATTTAAGTTTAACTTTGCGTTCAAGATCCTGACATGTGACACGTACTGTTTCGAGGTAAGAATCTGTGGGAAATGGCAACAAAGGGCTGTCCAGCGGGGATGCTGCCAATAACCTAGAAAGTGAGTCGAGTACCTCAACCGGACACCACTAGCTGTTGGTACTATAATATTTCACCAGGAAACCCTGACCAACCTGTCGTGTCTTATTGTTATTGAGTTGTAGAGTGTAATGATCAGCGCACCTGTAAAGACTTCCTTTAACCAGGAAAGGAGCATGACGACTAACTGGCGAAACTTCCCCAGGTCTGAGGAAGCCAAAAAAACTCAAATACATAGCTGCCTTGAGCACCAAACTGGGACCTATACCAAAAGGGAATGACAACAAGATGTCTGAAATGTCCTGGACCATCTGGCTGGTAACTGGCAGTCTTGATACCTGAGCCTGTCCCTGTGACCTTTGAATACCCCTCAACATGGCCTTGAGAGGTTGAGCAGCAAAAATGGACAGACTAACAGGATTTTGTAGGACCCTGAAATGCTGAATGCCTGATAGGTACAATTTAATGGTATTAGTGGATAACGCCAACTCGCTGTGGCAATATGCTGCAAATGACATCACATACTTAATGTCCCATGGACAACTAACTACAAGGATGTTGAATCAGGAATTCCTGAAATGTCTTCCAACCCCTGGTGTACACCTTGAATGTATTGCTGAATAGAGACTTGTTGGCCAAATCGATCGCCTGTGCTGCAAGAAAAATTGATCTAATTTAAAATGAGATAATGCATCGGCCACACTATTGTAATTCCCACTAATAAATTCCCCCTGAAAATGGAATTTGTATGTCAACCCCAGCTAAGTCAACCTGCCAATAAAGGACATGATGATCAGAGACCCCAACCTGCCCTTATTGATAATCTTGGCGGTGGCCAGATTGTCAGTGAAGAAAATGACCAAACTTCCTGACCAACCTGGCCCCCAAGTGACAGCTGCTGCCAAAATTGGGTAGACTTCAAACAATGCCGAAGTTTGTGCAAACTTGGGCATGCGGAAACCTCCAAGGGCCAACGGCTGGCCAGCCATTCAGCACCAAAAATAGCTGCAAACCCCACTGATGCAGCTGCATCTAAAAATACCCTGGGTGATTCACTGGCTGAGGAATGAGCAAAGAAATGGCAATTTAGTCACGCAGGAACTGGTCCCACATGACCAGATCGGCTCGTGCGTCAGCTTGTAGGCTGATGACCACGTCACCATCCTGATACAGGGGCAAAAGGGCCAACAATCTAGACACAAGCGACCTACCTTGTGGAATAATCCTCATTGCATGGTTCAACATGCCCAAGAGTGACTGTAAACCCCTCTTCGAGCAGACTGGGGACCGGACGAATAAATAAATCGTCTAACATATTCTGGCCAACTTCTCCCTGGGCAGATTTGCAATCATACGATTTGAATCAAGTGTGATACCCAAATAATGAATGCTGTTGGCTGGACCTTCCACCTTGCGAGCAGCCAGTGGAACATTTAACTCTGCAAACAGTTCAGTAAGACACTGCAAATCCTTAGGTGGCCGACCAGGGTCCTCCAAGAGCAGGAAATCATCAAGGTAATGCACAATCCCCTGACAACCCTTGCAGTTGTCCAAAACCCAATGGAGTGCCTGGGAAAAGATATTAAATAAACAAGGACTGCTCTTTGACCCGAAGGTTAATTTAGTGGCAAAGTAGGAATGATCACGCCATCTAATGCTGTGCCACTGCCAAAGAGGACTAAAAGGAAGCAGCTTGAACGCATCGGCAATATCTGCTTTGGACAACCAAGTCCCCCTGCCCAACTGCAGAATATGCTGTATGGCTGAATCCACTGAGGATTACTGTAAAGAAAATTCCTCCGAGGGAATCAGTGAATTGAGACTAGGAATATGCGAAGAATGAGGTGCGGACAAGTCGTGTATTAGACGTAAAATTCCCACAAACTACACCAATGGGGCTGACCCTCCACATGCCAAAAGGTGAAGAACTAAAAGGACCAATTGCAAAATCTTTGGCCACTTCAGCTTCCAGCAACTCATCCACTAATGAAGCATTATTGTTTGCAAACAAACGATTCTTACATTTCAAACGATTCTGTAGGCAGCGTGATTAAGCCTGTATGAAACCCAACAGAGAAACCATCAGGAATTGCCTGAAACCAGGGGATGGGTAACCTTCTAAATAAGCCCCTAGTGCGGAAATATTGACTTGGCTTAGTAACGAAGAACTAAAGGGCTTGACCAGACAGGAGGATTTAGGATGAGCCCTAAAACAATTGGAGCAAACATGCAGGAGCCTGCACTGGTTGCAATTGCATCCTGAATGGTTGAAATTGTTGCACACCTGCGCTTTACCCAAATAATGGATGGGCCTGCCCAATTTACCCACCTGCCCAGAAGGCCCTGTGGAGGACACATTGGCCACCTGCTTGCTGACCCCGGACTGACCCGGGGCCTCAAATATAGAACACCATGCAGAAGTATGTGATGAAGACTGGCAATTACTACACACCGGGGGCTTTTGATTGATGAAATGCCCGCAAAAAAGTTCCATGTCCACATTACTCCAACACATAACTACCTGGGACTGCGCCCAAGTGGCCGCCACCTTAGCTGAAAAAGACCGATGATAATTGTAGAATATGCACCCCCCCATATTTGTGCGCTAGATCCACCACTTTGTGCAAATACAAGTCCAATTCCACCCTCCTGTCAGGACTAACCGCACAGATAATGTCTCGGAAGATGCCAAAAGCCAGCACGAATTCTGCCACACTGAGTTTGCGGTTGAGCCTGGGGTCTTTGGTTTTCAGCACAACCAAAACCTCCCTGCAAGCGTAAGACTTGTTTTCTGTGACATCCTGAGATGCTCTCAGAAGAGAGGCTAGATTCACATCTTTCCCTTCCAGAATGTCTTTTTTGTCTTTTATGTTGGCAGGAATGAAATTTGCCAGAGATACCGATGGGAACGCCGCTAGAGGGGATTGAGCTGCCACAGGCAAAGAAATGGCAACATTACCTGCGGGAGCACTGGGAGGAACCAGAGCTGGGGCTGCTGGTGAAACCTGCGCTCTGGATGCATAGGCTTCAATCGCCTCCATCCTATCCTGCATTTGTCACATGGACGTAAAAAGCGTGTTAACAGGGCATGAATCTGTGTCAGCGAATTATGTACAAACAACTGGCCTAAACTGGTAGAAGGGAGCAGCAAATTCATCGCTTTCCGACACGTGCGACATGATCGTATCTAAGACGAAAAAACGAGAAGAAAAACCTTAAAGAATCATTCATACAAACCACAACACCCCTTCCCCACCAACCTAACACTGAAGACGTGGGTGCAGCAATGTGCCAAAAACAGCACATGAATGAACCACCAACATTACGTGAATGCAATGAGCAAGCCCGAGCAACCTGTAGCGCCAAGACAGGCAATTAACAGTGAACACTCAGGGCTGCGATACCCACAGAGCGTGATGGGTAACAAAAATGTGAGTAAGCAATGATCGTGCAGCGTATGACATATGATATACGGCCGAGAACTTGTATTGACATTTACAAATGAGTCCTGGCCCGTATGGATCTATGGACGTGATAGATCCTGACATGTGACCTGACTAGCAGCCCCCCCCCCCCCCCGTGATACCAAAAGACATGCAGATCCTGTGTAAAAGAGGGGACAATGTGAACAAATCACCCATGAGGCTAAAAAAGGTAAAATATGACAGACAGAGAAATAAACCAAAATGAAGCACTTACCCTGCCATGAAGGTATGAAAATTCACACGAAAACCCAACACTGTGATTGATCCAACCCACCTCATCCTTACACCAAGCCCTGATGGTGGAAAACCATCCCCTCGAACCAGCACCCACTACGTGACAACCAGCTGACTGCCCGTGATACAAGTGACCTGGACGAATCTGCGTAAATGCTGGGATCCACGCGAACAAAACACCTGTATAAGTGATGAACCTGAAGGCAAAATATGACAGACAAAAGAACTGAACAAAAAAAGGACACTGACATATGCAATAATAGGATAAACCCACATGGAGCAATACTTGAACTGAAACCGCTCATCGTGAATGGATGCATACCCACCCATGCAGACCCTCGATGTACCCCAAGTCAGTAGAATTATTGATGATGGTAATCATGGTGGGAAACAACAAGTCCCAGCCCAGTCACAGTGACCCCCTACACCCCCATTGCCTGCTACCACCCCTGCCAGGTGCCAGGTAACAGCGCAGGGCAACTCCACCCACTTGTGCACAGCAACCAAACTGGGACTAGGAACCATCAGCAGCACCCCCTACCCCTCCCCAGAGATCTGCAGCAGCCCAGAATCACCAACTGAGACACCCCATGCAGCACTGCAATAATGAACATTACCTCCATGTGTCTGTCGTGCTTGCAGACTGGAGTCTCCCTGAAATGACTGTGCCTACACATGAGTTTCCCCCCGAATACTATGCCAGCTGTAGCTGGATACCACATCCCAGTCCATCCAGAGCCACCCGCGACATGGACAGTTCCACCGCTCCCCTACCTCCCACAGCCTGGGTGACCCAACTGCCGTCCGCCGAGCGCCCACCAAAGGAGAACGGAATGGCCACCCCACTAGCCACAAGATGCACCGGGATCCCCTGCTGTACGAAAACCGGAAGTCGTGCACAAACCGGAAATGACGCCACGCCGACTGTTCCACACAGCCAGGAGAATGAGCCGATGCTGGACCTGGCAGGGGAGGAAGGCTATATAGCCCCAGACTCCTCCCACAAATTTAGCCCAACTTACATGCAGGCTATACCCCACATGTAAGTGTAAGCAAATATGTCATGGCAGAAATACATGGTTGCCATTGCTCACCTCCTTAAAGTTCTACCTACAGCTGTTATGCTGAGCTGACCTACTGTCTTTATTTTCTGAATCAATGACCTAAGACACATAGGCAAAGCAAGAAAGTCAGTATTCTTATTTTCATACTTATTCCAGGCCAGGCCAGTGGCTCAGTGATGCAGGCTGGTGAGTCAGACAACTAGCTTCTTTTAGAAGGCCAAACTACAACAGCTGTTGCATATCAGATACGCACAAGAGAATATTCCATTTTCCTCTTTGCATAGTTTTGCTTGAAAACTTTTCTTTAGGTTTCCTTATTTTTGCAATTGAACATATTTGGTATCCTTAGAGGAACTCCAGGCACCCCTCAAAAAATACAAATACTGTAGCTGCTGACTTTTAATATAATATACACTTACCTGTCCAGGGATCCAGCGATGTCCTCACCCGAGACGATTCTTCAATCGGCTTCAGGTGCAGGCGCGCCGGCATCTTAAGTAAGAGAAACAGCCAGTGAAGCCTTGTGGCTTCGCAGGCAGTTTCGTACTGTTCATGTGCGAGCCAGGCTGCACCTTGTGAGTGGTCCTATAGACTGTGTGTGAAAGAGGGGGGGTGAACTTCCAGCTCAATTTGCCAGGGCACATCTGAAAACCAGGTACCCGCTCCCCTCCAAAAAGTACCAAATGTGGAAGAGGAGGGAGGGGAGGATGTAAATAGGCGGAACTTCCCCTTTTAAGTAGAACTAAAGTAACGTTAAAATAGAACTATAGGCAAAACATTTTTTTTTTATTTGAATAGAGCAAGGGAGGGCTATAACCCTTGTCAGATCTTTTATCCCACCATCTGTGTCCCATGTCATTTTGAAGATTTCCCTCCACTTCCTGTGCCATAGCCAAACAGGAAGTGAGAGGAAATCCCGGGGGGCGCCCCAGGTCACTAGAACTAGTGTCCCCATTGGAAGATTTCCCTTCTATTACTATTCTGGGGACAACCCAAAATTTGGGATTCTCTTTACTTTCACTTTCAATGATAATGGTAAATAGGACAAAATGAGAGGGCAAATCTCTTTAATGGGGACAGAGACAGCAATAAAAAAAACTACAGGGGTTCTAATCCCTCTCCACTCTATCCAAAACTAAAAAATACGTTTTGCCTAAAGTTATACTGATTCTTTATAACTTGAAATTATACTTTTTTTTATAAAAGCAAATATTCACTCTTTAGGGCTTCCAAGCACTTGCCATATTTTATATCATTAACAATAAAATTATGAGTGGACATACAGTACAATCACTTAGGTATAGTCCTTTTAATGTCTGTGTCTCTTGGTGGTACAGTTCTGGACAGCATATAGAAGGGGATGTAATCTGTTACTTATGCCTGACATTTTTCTTTGTCTAGTTCTGCGAGGTCATAACCCTTACTTGGCTCCGGCACCTCTCTGGTAATGTGGTCCGAGTCATGTTAGACTATGTTGACCATGTGGAGTTTTGCTGTAAATTGAAAGATACTCTTATGAAGCAGGAGCTCTGGCCTGAAATCCACTACATAACAAGTGAGTAATATCTTCAATATATCATTATAAGTAAAAAAGAGACCCACAGTTATTTAGTTTTTTTAAAAGTCCAATAATATTAAATAAAGTGATAATATCTTCCACTGACATGTGGGGAGATGTGAAGTGTTTCTTTGCTTCAAACAACTTCCATATGCATAGTGCTCCCGCCACCACATGCAGTGCTCGCTCAACTCCTTACAAGACCCCGCTAGGGGTCAAACACGCCTTGCACTCTGTGCAACTCTCCCTTCAGGAAATCCTCACTGGTCCTTGGTAACCTCTGTCGGACTCTCAAGACACAAGTAATAATCTATATCTGATAAGGGTTCCTTCCACTGTGCTACTTCAGACTTGAATCCTGTGTAATCCACATTAGCTGCCGGTAGTTTCAAAATCACATGGAAAAAAACAGAAAGTGCCTCCAACAGTGCAGTATCCAAGGGATTAAAAATTAACCTCTCCATCCCAGCTAATATACAACTCACATTTATTAAAAAGTTTTAAAAGCATTGATAATACATCAGAAAGGTCTCAGTCAGTTGTGACAAGATTCCACCTCCAGGCTCCACCTCTACTAGTTTCACCACCTCACACATGGCTTCATCTGAAGGAATGAGCCAAGCAGTTATGGCGGGGTCAATTTATAGTATACATAATGAAAAAATGGATTACCGCATATATAATCAGCTGCAGCGTTACGGAGACACCCGCGCATGCGCAGTTGTAACATCACGGGTCGACAAGACACAGTGTGTTTGCATGGCGCGCTATAATGACAGACTTCCGGAATAAAAAACGGAAGCCGACGCTTTGTGATAACTTCCGGACACTTCAATAAAATGGCCGAAAAACAGAGACATATTACCATAATGCAGAGGTAGAACCATAGTGAAAGCGATATCTCGCCAGATATCTAACATACAGCATAAAAGTACTGGGAAATCTCACTAGCAATTGGCAATATTAACCACTTGCCTACTGGGCACTTACACCCCCTTTCTGCCCAAGCCATTTTTCAGCTTTCGTCGCACTTTGAATGACAATTGCGCGGTCATGCTACACTGTACCCAAACAAATCTTTTATCATTTTGTTCACACAAATAGAGCTTTGTTTTGGTGGTATTTAACCACTTCCCGCCCACCTTATAGCAGATTGACGTCCGGGAAGTGGTTCCGTTATCCTGACTGGGCGTCATATGACGTCCAGCAGGATAAAATGCCGCTGCGCGCCCCCGGGGGCGCGCATCGCGGCGATCGGTGGAGCGGTGTGTCAGCCTGACACACCACTCCACCAATCTTGGTAAAGAGCTTCCAGCGGAGGCTCTTTACCACGTGATCAGCCGTGTCCAATCACGGCTGATCACGCTGTCAATGGGAAGAGCCGTTGATCGGCTTTTCCTCACTCGCGTCTGACAGACGCAAGTAGAGGAGAGACGATCGGCGGTTCTACTGACAGGGGGGGTCTGCGCTGATTGTTTATCAGCGCAGCCCCCCCTCAGATCACCACACTGGACCACCAGGGATCGCCACTAGGACCACCAGGGAAGGGGCAACATGTGGATGGCCAGGTATGTACCCCATGGCCATCCACATGTGCCCAATCTGTGCCAATCAGTGCCCACAAATGGGACAGATTGGGCACATGTGGATGGCCATGGGGTACAATTTGTTCCAGCAATGCCCCCAATATGTTTTATGAGTGCCACCTGTCATTGCCCATCGGTGCCACCTGTCAGTTCCCATCTGTGCCCACCTATCAGTGCCCATCAGTGCCACACATCAGTGCCACCCATAAGTACCCATCAGTGCCACCCATATGTA
Source organism: Aquarana catesbeiana (assembly GCF_042186555.1). Taxonomy (NCBI): domain Eukaryota; kingdom Metazoa; phylum Chordata; class Amphibia; order Anura; family Ranidae; genus Aquarana; species Aquarana catesbeiana. The sequence continues at coordinate 63,246,877 of NC_133330.1, forward strand.
CCAATCAATGCCACCTACGAGTGCCCATCAGTGCCGCCTATGAGTGCCCATCAGTGCCGCCTATGAGTGCCCATCGTTGCCACCTATGAGTGCCCATCAGTGCCGCATACCAGCGCCACCTATCAGTGCCCATCAGTGCCCATCAGTGCCGCCTATCAGTGCCCATCATCAGTGCCCATCAGTGCCACCTCATCAGTGCCACCTCATTGGTGCCACCTCATCGGTGCCCATCAGTGCTCGTCAGTGCAGCCATATCAGTGCCCGTCATTGAAGGAGAAAACGTGCTTATTTACAAAAAATTTTAACAGAAACAAAGAAAAACTTGTTTTTTTTTTCGAAATTTTCGGTCTTTTTTTATTTGTTGCGCAAAAAATAAAAACCGCAGAGGTGATCAAATACCACCAAAAGAAAGCTCTATTTGTGGGAACAAAATGATAAAAAATTTGTTTGGGTACAGTGTAGCATGACCGCGCAATTGTCATTCAAATTGCAACAGTGCTGAAAGCTGAAAATTGGCCTGGGCGGGAAGGTGTCTAAGTGCCCGGTATTGAAGTGGTTAATCACTGCTGGGATTTTTTTTTTTAAAAAAGACCAAAAATTTTGTAAAAAATATATTTTTTTACTTTTTTTCTGTCAGTAAATTTTGTAACTAAGTTATTTTCCGGCTTCATTGATGTGCGCTGATGAGGCGGCACTGATAGGCTGAACTGGTGGGCATTGATGAGGTGGCACTTATGGGCACTGATTAGGTGGCACTAATATGCCGCACTTATGGGCACTGAAATGTGGCACTGATGAGCACTGATAGGCGGCACTGTTAGGTGGCACTGATGGGCACTAATAGGCGGCACTGGTGGGCACTGATAGGCGGCACGGATAGGCGGTACTGATGGGCGACACTGATGGGCCTTTATTGACAGCAGTGATGGGCAGCACTGATAGGTGGCACTGATTGCCAGCACTGATTGGCATCGCTAATGGGCACTGATTGGTGGCACTTGTGGGCAGTGGTGGGCACTGATTGCTGCCACTGGTGGGCACTGATAGCTGGCATTGGTGGGCACTGATTTGTGACTCTATATTGCAATATTGTAATCAGGGCACTGATGATCACATGTAAACAAGGAAGAGACACAGCCGATCACGTGGTTAAAGAGCCGTGGGCGCAGCTCTTTACAGAGATCGGGATCCTAGCAACATGGCGCGGCCACAATCGCCGCGGGCACACGAGAGTGGCCATTCTGGGACGCCGTCATATGATGGCATCCAAGAACGAGAGCCACACCGTCCTGCCGTCATTTGACTTTGATTTGTGGGCGGGCAGCAAGCAGTTAAATAAAAAACATCTATAAATTATTTGCATCAAGGATATATAGCAATAAAAAAGAATTATACTAGAAAACATAAAATGATTTCACTATGACTCTATGCGAGTTAATATAGAGTCATCCGTTATAAATGCTCATGAAGAAAAATTTTTAAAAATCATTTATGAAACAATTAATATCAAACTCAATATTATGATTTTCAGTTTTTTCTAAACGTCATATTTCTTACTGTATCATTCCCTTAGTTTAACACCTCTTAGTATTAGATTATGTTTTTAAATACCATGTCATTCCCTCATCATATCTAATTAATCGCTACCATTATCTTCTTAGTTGAGATAAATGGCACTTCATGAGCATTTATAATGGATGACTCTATATTAAATCGCATAGAGTCATAGTGAAATCATTTTATGTTTTCTAGTATAATTCTTTTTTATTGCTATATATCCTTGATGCAAATCATTTATATATGTTTTTATTTAATATTGCCAATTTCTAGTGAGATTTCCCAGTATTTTTATGCTGTATGTTAGATATCTGGCAAGATATCGCTTCCACTATGGTTCTATCTCTGCATTATGGTAATATGTCTGTTTTTCGGCCATTTTATTGAAGTCCTTTGTTTACCTAGGCCGTGTCCGGAAGTTATCACAAAGCGTCGACTTCCGGCTTTTTTCCAGGAAGTCTGTCATTATAGCGCGCCATGCAAACACACTGTGTCTTGTCGACACGATGTGTTACAACTGCGCATGCGTGAGCGTCTTGGGAATGCCGCAGATGATTATATACACAGTAATCAATTTTTTTCATTATGTATGCTATAAATTGGCCCCGCCATAGCCGCTTGGCTCATTCCTCCAGATGAAGCCACGTGTGAGGTGGTGAAACTAGTAGAGGTGGAGCCTGGCGGTGGAATCTTGTCGCAACTGAGTGAGACCTTTCTGATGTATTATCAATGAGTTGCACACAGTACAAGGCATGTTTGACCCCTAGCGGGGTCTTGTAAGGAGGTGAGTGAGCATTGCATGTGGAGGTTGTTTGAAGCAAAGAAACACTTCACATCTCCCCGCATGTCAGCGGAAGAAATTATCTCTTTATTTAATATTATTGGACTTTTGTTTGAGCACTTATATTGCACATTAGTTTTGATTTGTTTTTATTTTTGTGTGTTTGTATACCTAGGCAGTGCTGTCTCAATTACACTTTACAAACCATCCAATGGCTTTTGTAGATTAAACAGAGACAAAGATAGCAGCTTCCTTGGCTAAAAAAAGATAGGGGGGTTTAGGTACACTTTAACCAATGGGGCTCAACCAATGTCCCCAGCAGGGCTCAAAGCTTATAGCAAGAGTTTGTGAAAGGGCATTTCTCTTCCAGCATGACTGTACCCCTTTAGAACAAAGCTAAATACATAAAGATGTGGTTTGATGAGTTTGGTGCGCCTACTCAGAGCACTGACCTCAACCCTACACAACACCTATGAGATAAACTGAAATGCAGATGGCAAACCAGGACAATATTGTCCATCATCAGTGCCTGACCTCACAACGCTCTTTCGGTTGAATGGGTACCAATTCCCGCAGACATTCCAAAATCTTGTGGAAAGCCTACCCAAAGGAATGGAGGCTGTTGCAGCCACAAAGGAAGGGTGGAACTTTATTTTAATGCCCATGGTTTTTTGGAATGGGAAGACCAACAACCTTATAGGTATGATGGTCAGATGTACTTCTTGGCCTTAAAGTGCGTTTCCTCGTGTCCACAGTATAATTGGTGGAATTGTACATAATGAGGAAGCATTTGCATGAAGGTTGTTGACAACATACTGACAGCTTCATTGTATGACACAAAAAATTATTATAATATGTAATCATTTTATGACCATTATATCAGAATATTTGAAGACTTCTCAAGCATTATGTGGTGTTTTTTCTAGCAAATCCACGCTCACTGAAACATCTGTGCCGCTTGAAGATTAGGAAATGTATGGGGCGACTTCACCTGCGCTGTCCTGTTTTTATGTCATTCCTTCCTCTACCAAATCCCTTGAAGGACTACATCTCGTACAAAGAATATGACCTGTTTGGACAAGGGAACTTTTCACGGAACTGGTGAAGAGCCACTAATCATGATGAAAAACAAAAATGGTGGACTTCTCTGACTTTGCAAGAAAGCCTTTGGAAGAGCAAAAAGCAGCAAATGTAAAGATGGAAGACCTACTACTTTTGGCAGTATGTCAGTTGGCACAAGGACATATTTGCTATGCGTGACTAATGGATATTGCCATAATTCAGCAGCCTTTTGGAGCATTCAGCTTATAGCAGGCCAAATCGGTTTTATTGTTTCTTCTTTTATTATAGAAACAGGCTTTTCTTAAATGTACTTTCATCAATATGAATTTCTTTGCAGATTGTCCTTCTTCACTGTCTAGAGACATGGTAGGTTACCTGGTAATAATAATGTGTCAGTATATATGTTATTATAAAATGGTCAATGAGTTTTTGGTTGGAAATGTGTTCCAGGTTTTGGAAATTGCTGAGAAAAATTATGTGGCATGGGCTATTTAACAGTAAGAGGGTTTAATGCATGTACTTGGAGCTCACGTATAGGGATTGATACTCACCCAACCTCTTACCCATTTGCCTCTAGCTAAAAGGATTTTTCACAAGATGCCTCCCCAATCCTAAGATTATGCTTATATCAATCAGAAGCACAGGTCCTCATCTTCCTTTAGGGTGTGATCAAAGAATTATGCACACATTCATAGCAGGTCTATGGCATACAGGATAAATAGAATTGTGTTGGTGGGATAAACTCTGAGGTCACCTTAATCATGTCAATGGGTAAGGTAATGGTGAATGCCTGAATGCCATTTGCTTTCCACCCCCCCCCCCCCCAGCTCCTTTCAAGCCAGGCTGTGACCGTTGCAATTGATGTCCATAAAGATGGTTGTAGGCAGGCTAGTCTTCAACAAATTAGGTAGAACTTGCAGATACATTTTCTGAATACAGAACAGGAGACCAAGGAATATCTGGTTAGGATTAATGACTTCTGTTTGTGTATGTTGTCGTTGTGAACTACTTTTCCTGTGTCATATACCGTATTGAAAGTTTGATTTTGATTAGTTATTCTCAAACTGTTTAACATGGAGGAACCCATGGAATACCTTTATGGTCTCAGGGAACCCCTGCTAATAATTATGATATCTATAGCTCATGGTACATTAATCTGAGCTCTAGGAAGAATGCTTTTTACATTTGTGGCAAGTGGGAAGAATCCCCCCCATCATTTGTTTCAGAGATAATTATCTTCAAGGCAGAATTTGTCCTTTGATCAAGGAACTCCTGCAGAACCCTGATTGAGAAAGGCTGTTTTGTATAATGATAAGATCTGATCAATCCTCAGACATGTTATATATATATATATATATATATATATATATATATATATATATATATATATATATATATATATATATATATGGGGGCAGATAAGTGGGAGAGTTTTTTCTTTTAAAGCAGAACAAAAAATGAAAGTGGGCGTGGCTTGTATATGATGGGGTATGACTTAAAATGAAGGTGTGTCTTGAAACAAAGGTAAAAAGATTATCTGTTTCTTCACAAAAATGATGAGTTTTGTTTTTTTACTAGAGTGATTTTGGTTGGACAAGGAAAGATGTTCGCGTCTGTTGCCACAAAGAGCTTTAAGTCACAAAACATTGCTGGTGTGTTACTATGGCAAAGTTCCATGTTACTAGGCAAGAAGGAATGTAGAATAATGATCACTTCATTCTATTTAGAGATGCAAAGCCCACAGCCAACATGAGTACAGAGGCTAGAAGAAGCATCTATCTCTTTAATCATGTAAAATATTTTATTGAAAATCTAATGGTAACCCGACACATTTCAGTGATTTAAGTTTGATTTCTTAGGGCTGATTGCTATGTGTAGCAAGAGAAGGTAACACGTGTAACAAAACAGCTTTTAGTAGAGATTCAACCGATTAGCGAACTTGTAGTGGCCAGAGTGCAGTGATTGTTGTTTTTTTATATTGAATCATCACAATGGCTGTGTTCCTCTGCAGAGTGGGCACTTCACAGAGGCTATTGCATGGATTTATACGTGTAATTAGGCTAGGGAGAAGGGTTGCAAATCTCAGAGTTTGACGGGTTACCATTAATCTTCAGTAAAATATTCTACATGGTTAAAGAGACCTGTGCTTCTTACGGTCTCTTAATTTTCCTTGGCCATGGGCCTTTTCCCCACAAATAGAGTGGCACACTTTGATTCTATATTCCTTCTGATCAATATGAGGGTATCCAGACCTCTAAATAGTCTACTGAGCAGCCATCTACCAGAATCTTATAATATCCTGCACCTCCAGGGATCCCATTTTCCTCTCTATGTTACCAGGCAACAATACATATTTTCTGAATCTCCAGATTCAGACACAGTTATTTTTACCAATTGATTTCATATATTTCCTTTCTAGCACTATTAGAAGTATGGCATAGAGGCAACTAAGCTGAGACTTCGCCCCCCCCCCCAAAGGCTTCTTTTGTGGCTGATGGGGGAGAAGCATCAGATAGGTCTTTGTAGTGGAGGGTTTGGGTCAAACTCTGAAAGAACTCTGGCACTGTTTTTTTTCCTACGGTGCTGTGAAAGAATAAGCAGATTAATTTAGTCTGATTGCAGAATATTTCCATAAGGCAGTTTCCTGCAGGAGAGTGCCTTGCCATCCTAGGGTGTGGGGCTGTGTGTTCCTTTTGATGCACACAGTGTAGGGAGACAACTCTAGTCCCCGTTTTCCAGTGTGACGCCTTAGGATGCTGCAGGAGAAAGGAGTCATCCTGAAACAGGAAACCTGGGCCAGCAGTCCTGGCAACAGCTTACACTGGAACATAGGCTAGGATTAAATGATTAATTACTTACTGAATATGCAGCTTATTTAACTGAGGGTTTAATATCACCACTGGCATCAGAGAAAAGGGAACTTTCCATTAGTGATGTTGGGAGCTACTCTGTGGGGTTTTTTTGAAAGCTAAAAGCATGAAGTTTCTAGCTTGAAAAACAGCGACATTTTCTGTACTACCAATTGTAAGGACAATTGGTTAAACGAGTTGTTTTTATGAAGAAAAGTATTTAGAGAAGATGGAAAATGCTCCAATGGCCAACTTAAAGTGGAGTTCCACCCATAAAATCAACTTTATATAAATCCACAGCATTCTCCGTGAGCAACAACTTTTGGAAAAAACATTTTTTTTTTACTCACTCAGTAACAACTGTCGCTATGGTGTCCCTTCTATTCTGCCACTTCTGGTCCATGGCGATTGACGTCATATCCCTCAGTGCCTGTGCTCCTGAGAGATGTGTGTCATCTTTCCCAGGAGTCAGTGGGCCGCGTCGAAGGATAGAATTGCATTGTTTAGAAACCGGAAATGACATGACGTGAGACGTCAGACGGCTGAGGGGAAGGGAGGAGCAACGGGCGTGCTGCCCAGCTGAAGCTCTGGCGGACCTCCTCTCCCCTCCTTAGAGCGGGATGACCGGACGAGACGCCTGAGCGAGGAGCCACGGGTGTAGCGTGCAGGGTGACGGCACGCTGAAAGCCGGTGGGCCTCCCGCTGGAGGAAGACAGTACACGGACGAAGAGACAGTCTCTGATGCCGGTTCAGTGAGCTCCGCTCTCCTCTCCCGCCCTCCCTCCTTCACCCCCCCTGCATACAACATCAGCTTCAATTCAAGCAGATAGACGCTGTAGGAAGCAGGCGTCAGAAGCTGGGAGCCTCACTACGGGAGTGACAAGGAAACAGCCGAGCCCCGCCTGGTAACCTGGAGTGGTGACAGGGAGCCATATATGGAGGTGGTAAGAGACAACTAATACCTAATAAAGCCAAAGGTAAGAATGCCTTAGAGATAAGCCTGGTGAACTAAGCCTGCAGCTATCCTGTAAGAAACACCCGAAAGAGTTCATCCTCTAATACGGTAATAGGCTGGAGGGATAAGAGGTTTCTTTATACCATGTTACACATCTCCACTGCATAACTATACCTAAACCTAATATAAAGTGCAACATTGTCAAGGGGGGCTGCGTTGGAGCTGCTGAGATACTGGGGTGAAGCAGTGGACTGTCGTGTCGGTTCCCTTTTCCCATATCGGTAACATACTAATACCTATTACAGGACTGTGATATCTTCAAGTCTGTATTTCAATGTCTAAGTACTTATAAGGCGGGCATAGTTTGGCGGAAAATATACCCAGGAGTCCTCTGCACTAGTCCCACATGTAGGTACGATTTCAGCCCAGAGACACAAGGCATACCCACTGTATCAACCCTACACCACTTCTACATCAGCACTCGCACTTTAAATACAACTTTCCTGGTTCCCCAAAAAAAAAAAAAAAAAAAAAAGGAGGAAACCTAGGAGACTAATCGGCCACGGTTAATAGCGGTCTTAGTGATCAAACTCAGGAGGACTGGATATCGACAACAGAAATATGAGTCGCAGTTCATCTAAAGCCGGGAGGGGGGGCCCACCAAAAACCCCAAAAGATAATCTAGCTGGGAGCAATCCCGCCAGTACTATCAAGCAATATATGGTTAAAGGGGAGAGTCCGGTGAGTTCCCATCTAGAGTCGCATAAGGCATTTCTGGCTGATAAAAAGAAGAAGGGACGAGGCGAGAGGGAGGACCTGACTCTAGACCATTCCAGAGATGAGCCACTGACCGATGACACGTTGGAAGCATCTAGAAGCTGTGAATATAGCCATGATTCACAGCCCCCTTCGAAGGGAGACCTAGCAGAAATGCTTAAAGCGCTTGAATCATCAATTAAGGCGGAGATCACTCTGTTGAGGTCTGATTTAGGTAACCTCCTGACAAGAGTGGAAGAGGCTGAGGATAAGCTTGATAGGCAAGGGCGGGAGATCTCCGGACTAAAAGAACAACTTAAAACAACTCAACAAAACCAGATAAAAGCCTGTTATAGGCTGGAAGATCAGGAAAACAGGGATCGCAGACAAAATCTGAGACTTAGAGGGATTCCAGAAAATAGGGGTGAAGATCTGAGGCAGACGGTGGTGACTATCTTTAGTCCACTCCTGGGGCTAGGAAGAGAAGACTTCCCAAAAATTGAGCGGGTACACCGGGTAGGCAGGTTAGACACCAGATGGACTGAAAGAAGCCGAGATGTAATCGTGAGGTTTAGATTTTACGAAGACAAGGAAAACATCTGGCATAAAATCAAGGGTCATGCCCCACTGCAGTTTGAGGAAGCAAGAGTCCATGTTTTCTCTGACCTAGCCAAAGGTACACTGGCAAGAAGACGACACCTAAAACCCCTATTAGAGCACATGGTGAACCAAAATATTAAATATACATGGGGATTCCCAGCCTGTCTAGTGGGTACGAGAGATGGGAGAACCGCAATACTTAGATTTCCAGGAGAATTAGATGAGTTCTGCGAGAAACTGGGGCTACAGGTGCCTCCAACATTGGACTGGTCCATGGAACGTTGGATTGAACTGAGCATGGGCTGAGGGAATTTCCCGGTGGGAGGGGATAGAGGGGAGAGGGAGTAAAAGGTCATGCAGGGCAACAAAGTTTGTTGTTAGGGTAAAATACAAATCTAGAGACGGTACGCCTAAAACTCCACCTTCAGAGGAGGAGACCAATGGTGGGCCACAATGATTGTGACCCTCAATGGTCCAAGGGTTCGTTAGGGACCAAATGGGGGGGTGGGGGGGAAGGGGGAGAACAGGGGGAGGGTACTGGGGAGGGAGGGGGGGGATGGTGGGGGGTGGGAGGTACCGGAGGGGGGGTGGGGGGGGAATGGTGAGGGGGTGTTTTTGGATTAGCGAGGTAGGTTTAACCCTAACCCCAAGAAAAGGGGGAACTCTCCAGGGTCTAAAGAAAAGGGATATTCCGAGAGGCCTTAAAAAGGGCGATGGCAACAATAAAATTTACAAGTTATAATGTTAAAGGTTTAAATTCACTTAAGAAAAGACTTAATATCTTTAATGAGTTAAAATTACTGGGACCAGACGTGGTGTTCCTTCAGGAGACACATATTTCACTCCAATCGAGACTTAGATTGTTTTCTAGGGAATACCCGGTCTGGTTTCAAGGAGACACTATCTCAAATAGGTCACGGGGAGTAGCCATTGGCTTTGCAAAGAATACAAGGTTTGAGCTGGAGGAAAGGCTAGTAGATCCAGAGGGAAGGTTTTTGTGCCTAAGAGGTAGATTAAATGAGGAAAAATATACGCTAGTCAACATCTATGCTCCTAATAAAAATCCGTTGAAGTACCTGGCTAACATATTGGGGAAAATAATGGAGTTCAGGAGAGGGCACTTGATTTTGATGGGGGACTTTAATTTTTGCCTTAACCCGAGCATCGACAGCACGGCCCGCCCCCAGAGGAAGGACTGTACTTACTTAAAGAAGTTAAAGCAAAGGCTCTCCTTCTGGCACCTAGTGGACATCTGGAGGGTTCAACATCCATATAAAAAAGATTATACGTTTTATTCCCCTGTACACGGGTCCTATTCGCGGATTGACTGGGGCCTAATCGAGCATAGGGGTATTGATAGGGTTAAGGGATCCACGATAGGAAACATAACCTATTCAGACCATGCTCCCATGACCATAGAAGTGATGTCCGAAAGAGAACAAGCCGCGAGGGGACAGTGGAGGTTAAATGAGGAGCTGATAAGTGATGTCGAGGAGTATAACAGAATCAGACAGGAATTAGAGAACTTCTTCGAGATTAATGATACAGGAGAGACTTCGGAGGCCATATTATGGGAGGCTCATAAAGCCTATGTTAGAGGAGTGCTTATTGAAATGGGTACGAGGAGGAAAAAGAACAGACAGGAAAAAATCAAAAAATTAACTGACGAGCTCACGGAACTAGAACAAATACATAAAAAAATTTCCGGTCAGCGACCCCAAGAGATACATCATCGGATGGTCATTAAAAGATCGGAGCTAAAAACACTACTGGAACAGGAGTCTAGAACATCACTAAATAAGATAGCCTGGGAAAGATATAAATGGGGTAATAAACCCAGTAAGCTGCTAGCAAAAAGGGTACAAAAGGAAAAAACTAGGAATTTTATAGAAAAAATTCAAACTAAAGAGGGACATATAGAGTATTCAACTAAGAAGGTGGCAGAAACTTTTAGAGATTATTACAAGGAGATTTATTCAGCTCCCAATCAAGACACTCCCTCTATGAACAAAATACTAAGAAATAACAACTACATTAAAAAGGCGGCGCTCCCCAAGATCTCTGAGGAAGATAGAGAACTGCTAGAAAGACCAATCTCTGAAGAAGAAATAAATAAAGCTTTGGCAGGAATGGCACTTGGGAAAAGCCCTGGCCCAGATGGCCTAACAATACTCTATTATAAAACATATAAAGAGGTCTTAGTACCAAGGCTATGTCGCTATTTAAATGGGTTGGGCGATAGATTTGAGATGAGCAGAGACGCATTGAAGGCATCTATCACGACAATATTGAAAGAAGGGAAGGATAAATTACTGTGCTCGAGCTACAGCCCAATCTCCCTCCTGAATAACGATACAAAAATCCTCGCAAAAGTCTTGGCAGAAAGACTGAAGGAATTTATGAACCTCTTAGTTGATCCAGACCAGGCGGGGTTTGTCCCTAATAGGGAGGGAAGGGATAATGGGATTAGAGCCCTTCTCCTGACCGGGAAAATGAGGGAGGATGGACCCCCAGAACTACTCCTGTCTATTGATGCCGAAAAGGCCTTCGACAGGGTAGACTGGGGGTTCATGTTTCAGACTCTAGAGGCAGTGGGTCTGGGCCCTAGAATGATCAGTAAGATAAGGTCCCTATACCATCATCCAACCGCGGTAATTAAAGTCAATGGCACTGTTTCTCAACCCTTTGAGATGGAGAGGGGCACGAGACAGGGTTGCCCCCTGTCGCCGCTTCTCTTTGTCTTAGCCATGGAACCCTTTTTGGCCTCAATTCGAAGAGACCCTGATATTCGTGGAGTTGTGGTAGATGGAGAGGAGCACAAAGTCGCAGCATACGCGGACGATGTGCTATTTTTTATAACCGACCCCACCACGACGATGTCAAACATATTAAAAGCAATAAGGAAATACGGAGAGGTATCCAACTTTCAAATAAATATGAATAAATCAGAAATATTAAATATAAATATAAGTATTTCAGGGATAGAAACTCTAAAAAAAGAATTTAGTTTTAAATGGACCAAAGAACTAAAATATCTGGGTATTAAACTAACTAATTCAATCAAGAAGACGTTTAACACCAACTATATGCCCCTACTAGACTCAGTAAGATCAGAATGTAATAGACTTTATTGCAAAGCCCTGTCCTGGATCGGTCGCATCAACGTCATTAAAATGGTTTTATTACCCAAGATTACGTACCTCTTTCAGATTCTACCAGTCCCACTGCCTCAGTACTATCTGAAGAGGCTTAGGAAAATTCTCATGACCTTTATCTGGAAAAAGAAAAAACCGCGAGTCTCATTTCAGACATTAAAACTAAGAAAATTGGATGGGGGCCTGGCTGTCCCCGATGTGCAGTTGTATTATAAGGCCGTAGTGCTATCTAGGATTGTAGAATGGGCGACAAAAAGTAAACGGAAAAAATGGGTGAAATTAGAAGCAGATTTAAGTAAAACACAATTAGGCACTATAGTTTGGAACCCCCCACACTTTAGATCACTGGCAGATAGTACACACATAATAACTAGAAATGTCTTCAAAATTTGGGACGGGGTCTACAAGAAGGTGAATGGGAAGTATAATTCACCCTTGATCACTTTAATAGACAACACATTGTTCACACCAGGAATGGAGAGTATAGGAGGAAAGGAAGCACTTTGGGGGAAAACACAATTGAGAGAAGTCACGAACGAAGGTAAAATCTTGTCTCTCCAACAGCTCACACACGGTAGGATCCCACGGGGCTTGGATAGATGGCGATATCTCCAATTAAAACATTTTCTGAAAAGGCTCCCGCAGCCAATTAGGTCGGGAGAGCAACTAACAGATTTTGAAAAATTGTGTGATAACGAGGCGCCAAGAAATATAGTCTCCCAGATTTATAAAATTCTGTTGGCTTCAGAAAAATTGGAGTTACCGCCATATATAGTTAAATGGGAGAAGGATTTAGGCACTAAAAAGCACACAGATACAATTAAAAGAATTTTCAAAATGAGCGCCAATTCAAAAATAGATTCTCGAACGGCCGAAATGAATTACAAATGCATCAGTAGAAGCTACCTGACCCCTGAGATATTAAGTAAATATCAAAAAGGGCCAGCCACCTGCTGGCGAGGCTGCCAGGCTATTGGAACAATGGGACATATGTGGTGGGGTTGTCCTACAATCCAAAGCTTTTGGGGCAAAATATTGCCTCTTATTAAGGAAATTACAGGAATAGAGGTAGCAGATGACCCCTGGGAGGTCCTATTCCTCGGGGGACTAAGGGACCCAAACAACTGCAAACAGTCCTTAGTTCCACTGCTCCTGAATGCGGCAAAACGAACGATCCCAAGGAACTGGCAGAAGAGGGAAAGTCCTGAGCTATGGGAGTGGTTCGACGCAATTGAGGAGAGTTGCAATATGGAGACACTGGGGAGTAGATTGGAGGACTTAAGGAGTAAAAATTCGGACAGATGGGACGGTTGGAAAAAATTCAAAAAAACTTGGAACTACGCCAAAGAGATCCAATCTTTAGCCTAATAATGAATTAATAATAAATAAAAAAAAAAAAAAAAGTGGTTAACCTGAAACTAGACCCTGGAGAGGGGGTACGGGAGGGTTGGGTGGGGGGTAGGTGGGTGGGTAGGGGTATTCGTAGCAGAATCCAAGACTTTTTATCACATATGAGGGACACTAGACGTGATTGAGTAAATCCACTAGCCTTGGGCTCTTGGTGGCTCTAATTGTTCTTATACACTTTTGTTATGGCAAAGAGTCACGATGATGAGACAAACGAGAGAGGGACAGTGATGGAAATGAACTGCAAAGTTGATTTGCACCTCTCGGTATGGTCGACTGATGTGAAGAAAAAAAAAAAAAAGAAACCGGAAATGACGCGAGCAAAGGCACCAACAGGGCGGGCACTTCCTCCTTTGCCGACTGTTGTTATGGCATAACATAATAATTCTTTCCCTGCGCCCTGTGTAAACGGCGCACACACGAGAACAGTAGGTGCATGCTGGGTATCCAGCATCACCATATCCAGGAAGAGAATGCCTAGTGGGCTTCACATGCCCACACTAGAGATGGAAGCGCTCAGCAGAACAGAAGTAAAAATTAAGCACTATAAAAAAACGGAAACTGAGTGGCAATTTCATTAATAACATGGATTAATAGTGTTTAAAATTGTTTAATAAAACGGATTACCTTTAAAAAAAAAAAAAAAAAAAAATTTGGGGTGGAACCCCGCTTTAATACCTATGATGGCAGAATGACTGCTATGCACCCACACGGGGGAGTAGGGGAACAAGGGTCACTTTTATCAAATGAGTGAATTTTGGAATGTAGGATGTTTGCAGACTCTTCATAGGGGTACTGTGTTGTCTTCTTCTGCCACAGAATTACTAGTTGCAAGCTTAAAGTGACTTAAAAATTAATTATTCTATTTTACTATGTATTCTTACCGCAAAAAAGTACCTTCTCTTGTTCTCAGCCTACTCCAAATTCCATTTTTTGCTTGTAATGATCAGATTTCCTGTTAGAGGGTGGGCACATTTGTTATCTATGGTCCTACTGTAAGATCATAAGAAATTGCTAAAGGGTAACTCCACTTACGTGGTGAAAAAAAAATAGCAAATAAAAAAAAATAATAATATAGCACATATAATTGCAACACTAATCATATTGTAATTGAGCGTTATTAAAAATTACCTTTCCTTTTCAATCTGCAGCCGCTGTAATTTTCTGAGAATGCATTGCAATATGGCTATCTAGAGTTGTTCTGTACACAGAATGTGTACTGACCACCCCCCAGAAACATTTCCTGCTTGTGTGATTGGCTCACCAATTTTCCCAGAAGTCTGCCTAAGATACAAGTCGTATTTCAGGCATCCCCTGCAACAAAAATTTCATTTTTTGGGAGATACTTTCAGGGAACGTTTTGGAGAGGGGGAAGCTCATTTTATGCTCTATTGATTATTATGTCTACGGAGGAAGAAAAAAAAAGGGAGTACCTCCTAGTATATAATGTATACATATTACATCATGAGGTATAAATATGTTTATTATGATACTGTTAATGAGTCTTTGTGAAATAAAGATGCACATTTTGGAGAACGATATCCTTGTACAAGTTTATATTGGCAAGTGAGCCTCGTTTTAGCAGTGTGGGGTGTTGCTGTGTGCATTAAGAGCAATGGTATGTTTTTCTTTTTTTCAAATATAAGTTTATTCAAATGCAGGAAGGGGCAAGGGCCCGAAGTGTCAGCATAAACATAAACAAAAAATTTGAGGGCGCAGCCTCTTACAACAACATAACTGAGAGCATGACAATATAGTTTTCCATTTCAGGGTCATGTATATGTTATTACAGTCTGTATAATAAATTCACCCCTGGAATGAGTCTCAAAAAGATCTGTTTGTCCCCATCCTTCCTGCCATTTTCCTTTTTTTTCGAAACAGTAATTATAGAAGAATGATATTAGAGTCAAGAGATAGAGAAAGAAGTTTGAGAATTAGCACGTTCAAAAGAGTGGGGGGGAAAGAGGTGTGGATCACGTGTGGGATGGGGGGGGGGACAGGGAACACGGAGGCGGCGCCCACCTATTGCTTGGTACTTACATGCCTACCAGGAAGCTGCTGCCAGTATGCTTCCACGTTCTGCTTTGATTACGAGCTTGCCAGTAAGTTTTGACCCTCAGTGGAGAATATGTATATAAGCCATTGCGACCAGGTCTTAGTGTATAGTTCAGTTTGGTTACGGGCAGTGAGGATAAGGTCCTCCATCTTCCTTATGTCTTCTACTTTTTTTAACCACATACCCACAGTTGGGGGTCTGGTGGTCTTTCACAGCAGGGGGATGCAAGCCTTGGCCGCATCTAGAAGATGTCGGATCAGAGATTTTTTATATGTCTTTCTGGACATGGTAGAGGCGGGCGTGCAGCAAGAAAAGACCAGGGTCCGCCACCACTTGGCGTTCCGTAAATTTCTGTATCGTCTGCTGTATGGATTTCCAGAACTGCTCCAACCTCCGACATGTCCAAAAAACATGAATAATCATGCCCTGCTCCTCTCCGCATCTCCAGCAAATTCCCGAGGAGGATGGGAAAATTTTCTGCAGTTTGTCAGGGGTGTTGTACCATCTGGTTACTAATTTATAATTAGTTTCCTGCATTTTCGTGCATATAGAGGATTTGAATGTAAAGTAGAGTATGTTTTGTTTTTGCCGTGACGTAAAATTACACTGCATATCTCTCTCCCATGTCCTGAGGGTGGGGATTTGGTAATTCTCTGGTGATGTAATCAACAATTGATATGTGGCTGACAATGTGTGAGGGAGGACACCCTCTCCTGAACAGTATATTTCATATGTAGTCAAGGTTCGGTCAAAATTTTCGGGAGGGGGTAACGTCTTGAGGAAGTGTTTAAGCTGTAAAGCTCTCAAGAAATCCAAGTGGAACGGCCCCTCCGGTCTCATCAACTCCTCTATGGAGGGCCACCGTCCACCCACGATATAATGGGATACTTGTGAGTAACCTGCATTGCGTAGGGAGCGAAATATTGGATCCGTACATCCTGGGTTGAATTCTGGAGTACCCAGAATCGGGCGTAGTGGGGTATTAAGGGACGTAAGATGTGGTCTAGCAAAAAGAGATGAGCAGATCCGTGTGGTAACTCCTATTAGGGGGTGACTTTTCATATCCCTAGGTAATAAGTCATGGCACCATGGGGCTCTATCTAAAGGTACAGTACACTGGGCTTGTTCTAATTGGGTCCATAGCTTGGTGGTGCTATGGCGGTTCCAATCTATGAGTCTGGACAAGTGGGTTGCTTGCTGATACTTACGAAGGTCTGGAACTGCCAGTCCTCCGTATAGTTTGGGTAATGTGAGCTGTCGTCTGTTAATCCTAGGTCTCTTATGTGCCCATATAAACGGTATGTTTTTCATATACAGGATACTCTAATAGCATCTGTAATATACAAATATACAGAAGGGAAAAGCAAGGATAGATGTACAATTAATGATCACTATAACAAACTATTGATGGATTCTTATATCATCTGTCCTTTGTATTAAAACCCTCTGTGGGTTCCCCCTGCCCCTTATCTATTACACCCAAAATAAGACCTCAAAAGCAGTTCCGCTGTAGGGTCTTGAAGGGTGTCGAAGGGCTTTTGGTAACATGAAGCAAGTTTTTCTCTCCCATACAAATCTATGGAAATGCAAATCCTGCTTCAAGTAGGTCATATACAGCCGTCAATGGATTCTGAATGATCTCAGAAGCATCTTACACTGATATCAAACTGAAACCATCGACACGAGCCCAAACAAAGCCCATTGACACAGACCCTCAAGCCTAGTACACACCACTATTTTTTTTTCCTTCAACCCATCGGGTTAAAGGAAAAAAAGCTTCACAGCTCAGGTCGGAGATGCTGTACTAACAATCTGATGTTAGTACAGAGATCTCCCCTGCTGTGCTATTGTGTTCTGACACGGGGACGGCCCCCCGCCAGAACACTCCGGGCAGCGCTCTGAGCCATTGGCTGCTGGTTTTGGCTGGCTTCTGTCCTACCAGCTGCCATACACACAGGCTGAATGTCAAGACGTTTTTTTTATTGAACCAGCCGATGTTGCCTGACATTTGGCCAGTGTGTACTCGACTTTACCCCATCTGCCTCCCTGCTGCACCAAGCATTGTTTACATTCCATTTTCTCCCACTGAATGCTCTATACCAGGAGTTGGCGAAGCTTGGCACCCCAGATGTTTTGGAACTAAATTTCCCATGATGTTCAACTCCACTGCAGAGTGCATGAGCATCATGGGAAATATAGTTACAAAATATCTGGGGTGCCAAGGTTCGCCATCACTGCTCTATACAGATAAATGGCAAAGCTGACATGCTCATTTGATACTTAGACAAACAAGGTCTGCAGGAAAAGAAAGCTGCAAAGTCTGTTTAGTAAAATTTTTTTTTTATCTTTCCAATAACTCATATAACATTTACATACACAGGACTTCAAAAAAGTTATGAGCGAGTCATACAAATTATAAACAATAGAGTGTTATTTACAGATCACAGCCACTTAAATCACAAGGCATGATAATCATTTCACTAACAAAAAAAAGGCCAGGAGCATAGTAACCCATGGCAACGGTTGCATTGTTTTAACAGCTCCAATGACAGATGTATTTGGATTGGTTGCTTGTAGCTACTGCTTTTTACAAGTACTCTGAACTACTTTTTTTTAATAAGCCCAAATGTATTATATAAAATTTCTCTAGCAATTTGCCTCAAAGGTAGTTCATTCAGAATGTTGTCTAAGCACTTTTTAAAAAAATTATAACAGCTTACTTTATGCTCACAAATAAACTTTGTTAGAAACGCTATAGAGCTGGGCACAAAGGGGCAATGAATAGGAAGTGTGAGGGTTAATGGACCAGGGAGAACAATTGGTAAAGCAACCTATTAAGATAGAAATTTGGGTAGAGCCATTGCCGACTTGTTTTTAAAAGGTGGAGGTTCCGGACTGTCATACGTATGTGTTTCACTACCTACTGAGTTGCTGATTTGGGACAAACATCTGTCTGTTGGGTTTCTTGATACTTTTTCAGTGTCCAGGTATTGACAGGAGGATAAAGATGAAATCTCTGGAACATACATTATAAGGTCAGCTATAGGAGCTCTCATATTCCTTTGACGGGTTCCCATTAAAGCCCAACTCCAGGCTGGTCCAGCCTCTGAGAGGATCCCGTCTTTAATAGCGAGATCCACCCAAATGCCTGACCAGCAGCTGGCTCAGGTTCTAGAGCTCCACAGCCCATAACTCCAATGAGCATTGGAGGGGCAGAGAGCCCATGACTGGTAGTTTTTCTTTTTTTTTTTTTTTTTAGTGTTAACTACTTCCCTCCCTGCCGTGTTACTACAATGGCCTGCTTGGGAGGCAGTTATAGACCATCCTGCTATTTGAAAGCCAGCTCTACCACACAGCCTCACAAGTCAAAATCAATATGGCAGTGCCTACAGTCTTTATCAGCTTGGTAGCCAATGGAACTACAGCAGGGGCTCCAAGCTACTTTGAAAACTTTTAAAAGTATGTTGAATGCTACTTTTAATAATATTGGTTAAGGAAAGGCTTTGGTTCAGGTTTGCTTAAGAAATCACTTCCCCAAAGTGAGATTTTGATGAAATATGGAGCCTGGTGGCGTTTTTGTG
Source organism: Aquarana catesbeiana (assembly GCF_042186555.1). NCBI lineage: Eukaryota > Metazoa > Chordata > Amphibia > Anura > Ranidae > Aquarana > Aquarana catesbeiana. Next base: position 63,265,636 of record NC_133330.1, read on the forward strand.
TTCCAGATCCTCCTAATGCATTCTCCATATAATAAAATAAATGCAAAATGGGAGCCTCTAATACTGGACGCAGCAGGTGTGGAGACCTGGGAACTCATCCACTTGGTGGTTTAAATCTCCAGAATTGATTAAAAACTTGCTTATTGGGCCAGTCCACCCCAAATTGTATTAGATGCTTTTAAAGCACTGCATAGTACACCCAAATCACATCACATTTTTAGTGTATTGTCCATAATGTCCTGTGACACGCGTTCCCTGTGCTGACTCACCTTGGATCTAATGTGCTCCAAACTGATTACACATTTACAATTAACCACATAAAACAGTATCTCAAAAACTTTAACATTACTCATTTGAAACAGACAAAACCTAGATTGCAAAAAGAAAGAAAAAATAGATTTGGCATGACCAGGAAAAATACAAGAAAATGTTATAAAAATCTCATCCTTAATACATTATCTCATATAAACCTATTTACCACATAAGGGGGGATGAGTCCATGTAAAGTAATCCTAATACGAAAATGGCATAAAGGCTGATAAACCACCTTGATTGGTGTAAAGCTTTTTTTTTCTATCGAACGTGGTACACCAATTAAGTAGAGGGATTACTCAGGCCTATTTCCTCCTGTTTAATGGAACAGAGAAGACATTCAGCTACCCAATGCACAATATTGAAGAGTTAAGCAGCATAGCACAACAGGTTCCTCCAACCATGCAAGGAACCAGTGAGAAGAAGGGAGACCACCAAATACAACAGTTACTTTTAGACCCCTTTCACACTGAGGCGTTTTTCAGGGCTTTTGGGCTAAAAATAGCGCCTGAAAAGCGGCTCCCCTGCAGTCTCGGAGCACTTTCACACAGAGGCGATGCGCTGGCAGGACATTTAAAAAACTTCTGCAAGCAGCATCTTTGGAGCGGTGAAATGAATGGGCAGCGGCTTTGCGGGTCGTTTTAACCCTTCGTTTTGCTGAGGTTTTCGGCCGCTAGCGGGATGCTTTTAACCCCCGCTAGCGGACGAAAACCTCAGCAAAATGACGGTAAAGCGCTGCTAAAAATAGCAGCGCTTTACCGCCAACGCTCCAGTGTGAAAGGGGCCTAAACCTAAGCAAAGAACGGAAGAATGAAGCAGCCTAGCTCCAGCCAATCTCGTACCGTCCATGTGTCCCCGCTCTTGTGACTGTCCATATATTGGAATACACCCCCAGTGAAACTAATGGGCCCAACATGCATATCTCATGGGCTTACTGAGGGTAAGAAAGTGCAAGAGGAGATCATCCCAAGAGAGTACAGAGACAGTGAAAATAATCCTTATTACCGTGCACCAAAATATTAGTTTTATATAGTAACTTCCCCTCTAAAGCCACTAATGTATTTTCAAATTTTGATATATCCTAATGGCACACGTATGTTTTTTAAGCACTGAAGAGCCAAATTTAACCAATGTGGTGTTTCCAAAGCTTGAGCATCTCTAATAAAAGAAATGCATTAACACAACATGACCATATAGCCATAATAAATTTAGAAAAATGCAAGCTTTTCTGCATAAAAAAAATATCACATTGTTTTGATTCAGTATACATTATATTAGGGGATATTTGATTTGTCTACTCTAAATAAAATGCATGGCTACACAGATCAACATTTTTAAAGAGTCCTGGACTGTATATTAGCTGCTCTGTCTTGATTTTTGAAGCAGGTTTGATAGGTGTGCAATAACGCTGGACTTTTAAGGGTAGTAGTTGATTTTAGTGAAGAACGTGTTATCCTCACTGGAGTTATGCTTGTTGGTGAAGTGAAGACCCAATTCTGGGCCTAGGCTGCTGCCTCTCTACTCATGAAAGTCAAATGGCTCAAAAGATAAAGAACTTTTAAGTGTGTGGGTTGGAGCGCCTAGTACAAATTTCCATCCTGCTTGAAATTTACTCATGTCTTTTATTTGCCAAGACCACCAGATACAGCGAACACATTTCTGGGCAAAGGACTCCCCTTTTCTCAAGGCTTCAGCAACAGTTTTGTGATAAGTTGAGGACAAAATAATGTAAGGATCCTGAGAGGAGGCTGGAGTGAAGCATCCATGTCGCTATGGCCGGCTGGATCTAACAGATACAAATAAATATTTTTAAGGACTTTCCAGTGAGTAGGAAGTATGTACTAGGTGCTCCTGACCACACACCCAGAAGTTGCTTTTTAAAGCAGGACTCCAGCTAAACAGCTATATGCACAATAAAAAAAATACATTTTTTTCCCCTACCAATGGACTATAATTCTGTTCAGCCTGTCCTGTGATTCCAGAACTCTGGTACACTGTCCAACCCACAGGATGCCACATCTAACTCTTGGTTCAGCATTGCAGTTTTATCATCTTCCAGGTCACTCAAGCAGGAATCAACAATGTGATCATGCCGTCTCACTAGCAGGTTAGTAGGGGCAAGGTGACACTGGAAGACACAAAGCTGAACCATAAAATAAAGGTGTCACCTGTCTATGCAGTGCAAAAAGACACAAGACCATGCATACGTATTTATCACTATATTGTGTTGAGCCATTTGCCTGGAGTTTCACCAGACCACGGTTCCTGCACTTTAATTTCATCACCGCAATGGCATGGTGATCATTATCACTGGCAGAATTCTATATACTAATGTGATAGTTCATCTACAGTATTTAAATTCAGTAGATCTCTCCTATAACCAGTTTAAATAGAAGAAGTAAATAACTTGCTTCCAAAAAATATAACTTGGCATACCAAGCAATCTGCCTCCAATATAAACCAGTCAATCCGCTAACTATGGATAATTCATTATTACATTAATAAATCATTTATTTATTAGGTTCCCTTATCAAATTATATAACAGATAGTTAAACAGTATTATTTACAATGATTAGTGCAAAAGATTACATTCACAAATTATATAATGTTGGTTCTGAGGTCACAGAACGTAAATCTAAAAGAATTTGGTTGTATAATAAGTATATCATGCTGCCTCTCACTTGACAAAGTGTTTGAAACACGAATCATCTGTTTTGCCCAAACCACCAATCAGATTCACTCTTTTTCTCTCAAGCAGTACTGGAGGTATGGTGGCTTCTGATTGGCTGGTGAGACAGTCAAGGCAGGCTTCCTTTCTATCACTGTTCTGGAGAGAACCCGCATGAACTATAGATGAAATCTAGTACTAATGGTGCCTGTTTCTCTGAAACGAACCATTAGATATTTTTTTTTACTGTGTGCAATCTGGACTGAAAAATAAAATCTTCCTTAAAAAAAGCAGCCAACATTTTCAAATGTTTTTTTAGGGACAGTTTGCCGTTGAGCATGTGACCCTCAGCCATCAAAGGACGCCTTACATCATTGTCTCTTCAGTCACTTTATAAAAAATACAATTTCACAATGATACGAATAATGATTACAATATAAAGTTAATAAAAGATGCAAAGATGACAAAAACTTTGATTGTACCATAAAAATGGTCTTCGCCAAAAAGCAGGAACCAACAATTTTTTGGACAAATCCTATAAATCTGGGAATGTCCCTGGAAATCTATGACAAGTGGCAGCTATGTGTTTGAGTAAAAAACAAGGATAAGTATACAAGGGCACTGAAAGCGCATGTTGGCTTTTTGGGTTTTCAAACATCCTCAAAGCTCCACCAATGGGAGCAATGAAAGTGGATGTACCTACAACACAGTGCAGCAGAAAACGACACAAATGCTTTGTTAAAGTGGAGTTCCACCCAAAAACGGAACTTCCACTTTTTGGAATCCTCCCCCCCTCTGGTGTCACATTTGGCAACTTTCAGGGGGGAGGAGGGAGCAGATACCTGTCTAATACAGGTATTTGCTCCCACTTCCTGGCATAGATCACCGCGGTGATCGCAGTGACCTACGCCAGTTCTGGCGCCTACTCTGTCCTCCCCCGCTGTCTTCTGGGAAACACACAGGTCCCAGAACACAGCAGGGACCAGTGAGGAAACTCGCGCATGCGCAGTAGGGAACCAGGAAGTGAAGCCGCACTGCTTCACTTCCTGATTCTCTTACCGAGGATGGCAGCAGCAGCAGAGAGCCGACGGACAGATCGTCTTCGGCTGCTGACATCGCAGGCTCCCTGGACAGGTAAATGTCCATATATTAAAAGTCAGCAGCTGCAGTATTTGTAGCTGCTGGCTTTTAATTTTTTTTTTTTTTTCGGCGGACCTCCGCTTTAAGCACTTGAGTTTATGGAGCCACTGGGATAATACATATATCAGGCCTTGTGTTAAGCAAGTTGCTGCTGATTTAAATGTTGGATCCTTTGTAGATCTATCAACAATAGAGATTCAACAGAAATAAAAAATAAAAGGAATTTTGTTGATTCTCTGCATCCATAAATCTGTAACACATAAAGATATTACTACGTCCAACATAAAAACAGTGCATTACACTGCAGCCAGCTAGAACTTCATAATCCACCCTGAATAGACTTCTCTGAAGTAGACAAATGGGTGTTTCAGAATTTGGTGCAGCTGTGCATACTAACCAATCAGCTTCTAGTGTCGGCTTGTTCAATTAAGCTTTGATAATAAAACATAGAAGCTGATTGGTTACTATGCACAGCTGCACCAAATGGGGTGTGCACTAATTTTAGTAAATCTCCCCCACTGTGTCTTATAACCATATGGATCCAACCAACCAACATTTAAAGACAGACAATTAAAGCTGAACTCCAGGTACATCTAAAAAAACAAAAGCAGTTATGTATTCAATAACCCCCTTTCCGTTGGCCCACTACAGCCTTTTAAATGGATCAAATTGGGGGGGAATTAGACAGACTTCCCGATCACATGACCACTGTGATTACCTGTCCCAATTGTCACATGATTGGGAGCCCAATTATACCTAGAGACTCGGTCATTGTGCTCTCATCACAGAAACCTCAGCCACCATGAACATTTATGTGCAGTGTGGGGGGTCAAACAAACTCTCTCTTCCTTCGGGGTTTGGTTTAAAAAGATAAACGGACTTTTGAGGTGGCATAATCACCAGGGATAATTATTTGATGGTGTGAATGTCACAGGACACCTTGATCCTAAGCAGTAGAAAAATCATTTTTTCGTGACTCAGGGTCAAGGTGTTCTGTGACTTTCACACCATCAAAAAAAATAATTCCTGTTGATTATGTCATCCTAAGAGTCACGCCATTTTTTAGTGTTTAGTTTATTAAAGTTTTTGTAGATACAAAAAAACGTAAAAATACAGACATATTATGAGACATTCCCACCATTTTTTAAAACCGATCCCCTAAGTAAGGGAGAGTTTGACCCCCGAAATGCATTGATGGTTTTGTGTTTTCCTGGCTGTGAACCATTTTATTTTATTAGTATTGAAATGGGCATCAAGTAACAACATCAATGCTGACAAACACATGTACCTTTGCTGTCCATATTCAGTCAATGGAATACCAGTTTTTATCATTGACAAATTTTATAATTTTGATTGTTTATACGGCACTCCCATTAGACTGTACACATGTTAATTTTTAATCCTACGATACCCCAATCTTCAAGTGATGCTCTTATTTTGTGGAGAGCTGCCCAACTGGAGCTATTGTGCTCAGTGATAAATTAACATATTGAAGATTTGCATATTATGTCCTTGTTTTCACCTTTCTGCTTGTACAGTCTGGTGATACCTAGATCACAAACCTGGCTAAACAGAATACCAAAACCTTGGATGGGTAAAACTGCTCACTTCTAGGTATTTTAAATAAATGTGTATTTAGCTGCTTGCCTGGAGCTCATCTTCAAAAGATCACATTGTCACTATCCTACAGAGTTTATCATCTGTAAGGCACATATTTCCTCTATTTAATGGTTAGTCACTGAACCGCCTCCTAATCATGAGGATATCGCAAATTACATCCAACTTCTTTACATGTTCATCATGTACAATACAAACACAGAACCTCAACAAAACACTGTAAAAGGCTATTGCCATATAAAGTACATACACAAAACATTAAAAAAAACTCACTAAGAGCAAAGGGCCTTTTGTGGTAGTACGGGAGGCTATCCAAGAAAATGCCACATTAAGAGGAGGACAATTTGGAAAATTTTAGTTTTCTGCCTGTCATGCTGATCTTCTAGTACCTTGCGTCAGTGACCTGGAACAAGTATGCAGATCAGCTGTTCGGACTGCTCTGGTCAATGACTGTGAAGATAAACCACTCGCATTTTCAGAAGGAGGTCTGCAGTCCTGTAGCTCATTCAGCACTGCTTTCCTCTGAAGCAGTGATCTGCAAACTGCGGCTGTGGGCAAGATATGGCCCATTGTTTGTCTTTATCCAACCCTTGGGGTATTTTCGTTCCACTGACAACAACAAGGCACTATTACTCCCACTGACACCAATGACGGGGAACGATTCATCCCACTTATACCAATGATTGGTAAAAGTCTTCTTGTCAATACCAATGTTAGGGCACTTTTCCTTCCACTAATACCAACAATTGCCAATATTCCTCCCACCTTAACTGAGATCAACCAGGAGGAGATGACTGGTTCTCAGTAAAGGTGTATGGTTACCTGTGATGTGCCATCCCCTAACAACCAAGCCGCCTGAACTGGGGAAAAAGACTCTGAGCATCAGATATGGGCTCAGCTGTCACAAAACCCTCAGCTTTCTTACAGCTTCCTAAGTTATTAGGTGGGTATTAGCTTTTCTGCAAGTAGAAAGTTTATTTCTTCTCTGGAAAAGCACTGTAAAAACATACAGTACACGATGTTACACCTGAAATTTACTCATTCTTTGCATTTTTTCTGCATGTTAACCAGCCATGGTCCTATCTACTGCGGCCACCGACTATAAAGCTTAGTTGCTAATGCTTATACTTAATAAAATTTAGTAAGGATTTAGGAACTAAAGAAGATGTATCAACTGTAAATAGCTAAAAACTGCAAATTTGAAAACATAAATGAATTTTGTTTTAGTAAACCACAACAATAATAGGTTTTAGCGCATAGCCCCTAATTAAATCACAACAATAATAATTTTTGAAGCATAGCCCCTAAATTACACAAGTGTGCAAAATTCCCTTTGGCTGAAACTCAATAACATTCTTCAAGATTACTTGGCCTGTGTGCTCTTGACCTAATGCACACTAGCAAACTAAGAAACATACGATCATTCAGAGACTTCATGATGATGACAAGTTGCCTTTCAGTTTTAGCTGTATCAACTTTCAATGTAATCAGGAACTGCCGACCCTTTCTTGTGTTTCAGCTATCCTGAATGGCATAAAAGTTGTACCACGCCCATCAATGCCTCGTGTTGAAGAAACCTTCTTACACTGTTCAAAAACAGGTTAGAAGTGGTGGCCTAAAATTCAGATATATCCCTCACATCCTTGTAAATAAGATAAATCTAATGGTTCTGTATAGAACAAGAAAAAGATTTGCTTGTGATTAAAGAAGTTATCTGGGAAATAGGTCATTAGTGGAGAAAGGCGGTTCAGTAGTTTAGGGTATTCAGCTCAAAACTTCAATGGAAGGCTGATGTAAAATCTGTACCCTTATCTGAAAGCAGCTGTTTCCTGGAGAACCTCTTTAATCCATATCATTCTTAAATTAATTAAAAGCTAATAATTTATACAGAAAATCTGCATTGTTCAAAAACCAACAATGATAGAGTATAAAGGGAAAATAGAACAACTCCCGCTCCCAGTTACAAGCCTAAGAGACGAAGGAAACCAGAAAAAAGACATAAAAACACCAAATCTTCAGTCTGTTGGAGCATTTCAGAGCAGAATGAATAACAAAAATCTGACAAAACGCTCTGTAGTGCGATCAAGTGTCCTTGTACATGTCACAAAATCATTGCAAAAATTCGGATTTTAAGGGCAAATAACGCACGGCTGCATATATTCATTAAAAAGGCTTTCAGAATAATCAAATAATAAGAGCTCTGGTATATCTCTCTGCCTCACATGCTAATTGTGCCGTAGCATCAACTGCCGGTAAGTCTCTGCTTGTTTCTGCTCTCATGCCTCTGACTCTCGTTTCTTTTTTCCGTCTTCGCTGGGCTCGCTGTCTTCTGATTGGCTGGAGTTGAGGACTACAAACTGTCCTTCTGTGCTGGCCTGGTTGGGTCTACTGGAAGCAGCGATTAAGCGACTTTGCTCTTCCAAGTCCTAGAAGAAAGAACATTAAAAATATATTTTAGAGGCACATGGCACTCATGTAAAACCCTCTGCATTGGTCAGTGCTGCTTGCAGAAAAAGATTCCTTTCTATATTCTTTATTCATCCAAAATACTGGACAGAATGACAAAACAGGATCTTCCCTTGTCCATTCACAGAACACCAATTCATTGTGTAAAAAGGCTTTTTGTAAATGAATGAAGGGAAGAACATGATCACTGCACTATACTATAGTTAGAGCTATCATTTGCGGGACCAAAAAAAGAACACCGCCTGTAGTATCTGGCAATAATGAAACGGTCATTTTTATAGTAACATATTTTAATTGTGCGGTTAGCAATACGTATTTCTTTTTCTGAACTTTAAAAAGTAACTCTAATTTTGATGCAAAAAAAAAAAATCCCCTCTGGGTGGTCTATGTACATTGCAGGGATTTAAGCAATTTGTTGCAGAGTTTAACCTTTTGTTATTCTGAAGAAAAAGCTGTTGGCCTGTGTCCATGTGGTAAGTGAATATGATGGGAGTGTCTTTATAATTATCAATCAGTTGATGCATTTTCAAGGCTCTAATAAGGAAAGTGGCAGGGTCTGCATCCCTTTAGACGCGCTTTCCCTTTGGAAGTATCTCACCAAAAATGAAAATCTTGTTGCAGGGGATGCCTGAAATCTGACTTGTATCTTAGTGCAGACTTCTGGGAAAATCATTAAGCCAATCACACAAACAGGAAATTACATATCTGGAGGGCGTTCTGGACCCAGGGTTCCCCAACCCCAGGGCTGCAGACCAGTCCTGGTCCATGGCCTGATGAAGCGAGCAAGGTTTGATTTGTATTTGTGGCCGCTTGCATTTCCGGCTTTCTGCAGAGCCCTTGTCTAACAGATCGATCACTGGAAAGAGACCTGACTCGTAAATCTGCCAAGCAGCGTGTCAGTCTTGCAGCTGAAGCAGGAGGAAACTGCTTTATCCAGGAGTCCACCAGTGTCTGCTCACAACTCAATGAAGGAGGACCCACCTTATCCTGCAGTTCAAACTTCATACAGCACCAACAGACTGCACTGCACACAAGAATCCTCATTTAAGTGACAAAAACAAAGCTTTTCAGGATTAAAAGCATCATAAGATGAACTAATCTTTGCATCCAAGTTTAGACTAATTAACATTTCTATGGTGTTATGGTAAACACCGCAGCCGATCCAAAAAGAGGTGAAGCCCAGGCGGCTACGCAAGTGGCCGCAAATAGAAAATCAAGCCTCATTCACTCATCCACCCCGTCACATGGCCTGGAACCCAACAAGCCACTGAACACTGGATTCTCATGGGGGAGCAGGCCCTGCTGTGGGCTGTGCAGGAGATCTGGGTTGTGCACACAGAGGCTTCTGTTTAAATAATGCCTGCCGGATTCCATATTGCATTTTTTTTTTTTTTTAATCTTTGTTTTATTTTATATATTAAAGGGAACATACAAACATATAGTCCATGGTCAGTCTTACCAAAAAAAACAGTGCAATTCTTACAGTGCATATCTAGACATTTAGACAAAAACAAATTGTCGAACCAATCACAGAACAAATTACAAAACGGAGGGGTAAGGGAAGGAGGGGGAAGGGGATAGGGGATTAAATCTCCATATTGCATTTTACAGAAAAGTGCAGCAGATTGCAAGGGAAATGTCATTTTTAATAACATTAAATTACAATATGATTTTGTTACAAAAGTGAGTACACCCCTCACATTTTTATAAATATTTTATTATATCTTTTTATGTGACAACACCGAAGAAATGACACTTTGCTGCAATGTAAAGTAGTGAGTGTACAGCTTGTATCATGGTAAATTTGCTGTCCCCTCAAAATAACTCAACACACAGGCATTAATGTCTAAACCGCTGGCAACAAAAGTGAGTACACCCCTAAGTGAAAATGTCCAAATTGAGCCCAATAACCCATTTTCCCTCCCTGGTGTCATAAAGATGGCCCAGGCTTTTAGGAAGATTGCCAAGATCTTGAAAGTGAGCTGCAGCACAGTGGCCAAGACCATACAGCTGTTTAAAAGGGTCCATTCAGAACAGGCCTCGCCATGGTCTACCAAAGAAGTTGAGTGCACGTGGTCAGTGTCACATCCAGAGGTCGCCTTTGGGAAATAGACGTATGAGTGCTGCCAGCATTGCAGCAGAGGTTGAAGGGGGGGGGGGTCAGCCTGTCAGTGCTCAGACCATACGCCGCACACTGCATCAAATTGGTCTGCATGGCTGTTGTCCCAGAATGAAGCCTCTTCTAAAGATGATGCACAAGAAAGCCCGCAAACAGTTTGATGAAGACTAGCAGACTAAGGACATGGATTACTGGAACCATGTCCTGTGTTCTGATGAGACCAAGATAAACTTATTTGGTTCAGATGGTGTCAAGCATGTGTGGCGGCAACCAGGTGAGGAGTACAAAGACAAGTGTGTCTTGCTTACAGTCAAGCATGGTGGTGGGAGTGTCATGGTCTGGGGCTGCATGAGTGCTGCCAGCACTGGGGAGCTACAGTTCATTGAGGGAACCATGAATGCCAACATGTACTGTGACATACTGAAGCAGAGCATGATCCCCTCCCTTAGTAAACTGGGCCGCAGGGCAGTATTCCAACATGATAACGACCCCAAACACACCTCCAAAACAACTGCTGCCTTGCTAAAGAAACTGAAGATAAAGGTGATAGATTGGCCAAGCATGTCTCCAGACCTAAACCCTATTAAGCATCTGTGGGGCATCCTCAAACGGAAGGTGGAGGAGCGCAAGGTCTCTAACATCCACCAGCTCTGTGATGTCATCATGGAGGAGTGGAAGAGGACTCCAGTGGCAACCTGTGAAGCTCTGGTGAACGCCATGCCCAAGAGGGGTAAGGCAGTGTTAAAAAAATAATGGTGGCCACACAAAATTTTGACACTTTGGGCCCAATTTGGACATTTTCACTTAGGGGTGTACTCACTTTTGTTGCCAGCAGTTTAGACATTAATGGCTGTTTGTTGAGTTATTTTGAGGGGACAGCAAACTTACACTGTTATACAAGCTACACACTCACTACTTTACATTGTAGCAAAGTGTCATTTCTTCAGTGTTGTCACATGAAAAGATATAATAAAATATTTACAAAAATGTGAGGGGTGTACTCGCTTTTGTAACAAAATCATATTGTAATTTAATGTTATAAAAAATTATATATATATATATATATATATATATATATATATATATATATATATATATATATATATATATATATATATATATATATATATATAATTTTTTTTTTGCTTCTTTTTTACTACGAAAGTGGAGTTACCCTTTAAAAAAAAGTTTCACAAGAGGTTCCTCAAACATAAAGGCTGATTAATGCTGTTGCACAGAAAACAGAGTGTAAATGGAGTTGCCCATAGCAACCAGACTCAGTGAGGGCATTAACAGTATCTCTATATACTTTAACCACTTCAGTACTTTGCACTTTCACCCCCTTCCTTCCCAGCGCTGTCACGCTTTGAATGACAATTGCGTGGTCATACAACACTGTACACAAGTGAAATTTTTATAATTTTTTTCACACAAATAGAGCTTTTTTTGGTGGTATTTAATCACCTCTGGGGTTTTTATTTTTTATGCTACAAATAAAAAAAGAAGACTGAGAATTTTCCAAAAAAATGCATTTTTCTTAGTTTCTGTTATAAAATTTTGCAAATAAGTAATTTCTCTTGATAAATTTTGACCAAAAATTATGCTGCTACATTTCTTTGGTAAAAATAACCCAAATCAGTGTTTATTTGGTGTTGGCAGTGATGGGGACAGACAGATTTTTATTGAGACACTAAAATGTGTATAGGGATAAAATGAGTATAAGTGCTTGGTGTACTTTGTGGGGTGATCTGTAACAGCTCTCTGTCTAAAATCATCCTCACACAGAGAGCTGCCACAGATCTGCAGATCCCCCCCCCCCATGAACTCTCACTGAGTTCGGCGGGGAGACCTGTCACAGAGACACACGTCTCTGTTTACATTGTGACAGCTGTCAGGTGATCGAGTAGGGCCAATCACAGCACCCATATCCCAATCTCTGCTCAGCTGGATCCTGTGATCAGAATGATCACAGGTTCGAGCCGCAGCGTGCCTCGTGGCCGTGCAGCGAGCACTCGTTCTGAGGGACGTTCCTGATTGTCCACTCAGAACGAGGAAAGGACCACCCGGCCATTTATGTGCAGTGGCCGGGTGGGAAGTAGTTAAAGCCCAACTCCAGCTTGGGCATAAAAGTAGAAATGTCAGTCCACAGCTGCAATACTCACCCTATCTCCGGTGCTCTCCCCTGTAGCCTCACCTGTCAACAAATTTAGAGTCGCTCCTCTTCCTGGTTGAAGGACTCCCAGTATCATTCACCTACATTCTATGGGCTCAGGGTGTCATGGCTCCACCCTCCCTTTCCTGGACTCATAGGAGAATGCTGCAGAAGCAGCACCACTCTCTTCAGCATTCAGGATCCCCCCACCAACGAGGGAAAAGGAGGGCAAAGAGAACCTGTGATGTCACTGGACCAAAGACACTAGGGAAAAAAGTTATTATGGGTTTTGTTATAAAGGTGCGGAGGTCTTCACATTTGTAATTAAAATAGAAGTTAAAGCATATAGACATATCACTGAAGCCCACACTGTATGTATTCACACCTTTGTGTGAGTATCAATAATCTATGGGTCTCAAAAATATGTATACAGTATGAGATTAGTAATAAGAACTGGCAAATCTGGAAAGGTGGCACATGCTTCCATGCCTTTCTTGTAAATAAGGTGCCAGAAGACATCCTTAATATAGCACTATCCTTTTACTAGGGATCATACATTTACAGTTTTCCCTACAACCACTGAAAGAATGATGGGTCAACCTTCCTGAAGATAATCCCATTTGAAACAGCCTGGCCCATAATCTCTTAGTTCTGTGTATTCATCTCATTGAGCCCTTCATAGTCAGCCCAAAGCCATGTATATTTCCCAACAGCACCCTCTAGTGGTGTTCAGGAGCAATTTATTCATAGCACAGTCTACATCAGAAAATTGGCAACTGATCGCACACAGGACGCTGACTCACTATGACCAAAACCTATCCAGTAATGTAAGATGGCTTCAGCTCTGCTCTCCACCCACAGGAAAGGTCCCTCAGATCCATTTTGCCCCCTAGTGGGCTTAATTATCGAGGCTTCCTCAAGGATCAAGCCCACTAGGGGGCGAAACACGTCCAAGGGGTGGAGAGCAGAGCTGAATCCATCTTACATTACAGGTTTAGTTTTGATCACAGCTATAGTTCTGCTAGTAATAATCAGGTAGTATGGTAATAGAACCTAAAGAGCTATTTGATTTCTATTAATGGCCATCCTTTCACAGATGATACTCTGTGATGTCTTTCTTAAGAAGAAACCATTACTATTACACAGGAGCATATAAAGGACTGAAATGTCAAGACCACCAATTACAATGTTTTACCTATTTCTTAAAATTGTAAACAAGGAACTGAATGTGGTTTTAAACCAAAACCAAAAATGGAACATATTGCAGCTTACCAATCAGATTTGATGGCTGCATTTGTTTTCTTTTTTTAGTAAGTTTTCATTTCCCTCCTCTGTTTTCACATGGTGATCTGGCCAACAACACACCTCCTGTATTAGAGTGCCCCCCACTCTGGATGAAGGACTACAGAGGGCACCTTTGGACAGCAGCATTATCAGTTTGGGGGAGGGGAATGTTATATGTACTAGCAAATTTAGATACACTAACAAACTGAAGCCACACTCCAGCTCACAATGCAGTTACAGCAACACTTTTGTCTTTCGGAATAAAGGTTTTACATGAATAAATAAAAGCTGACCATTGTAAGCACTACTGTCAGTGGCAAATGGTTTGATCAACAAGGTAACTGCTATATTTGCAAGAGAGATTGTTCTGGTGAAAAACAACAGACTTGCTGGCCAGATCACCAGATGAAAATAAGGGAAAGAAAGCCTAAAAAAGAAAATGAATGCAGCCATCACATTTAAGAATTGGTAAGTTGCAATATAATAAATGTTTGCTTTTGTGTTTAATAGCACTTGAGTCCGTGCTTTGATCAATGGCTAACTCTGGTTAGCCCCTGCGCCTTTAAAGCAGCCAGTGCTCCAGGGTATCCTCATATTACCTTTTCTATCTGTTTCTGTTTGCTGATTTCCTTTTCTTGCTTTTCTTTGACTTTCTCGATTTCTTTCTGTTTCTCAGAGGCTCTTCGGTCCTTTGGGAAAAAAAGGGTAAGATATTGCAGGGTTTGTAGATACCATACCCACAGGATCGCTTATAAGTCAGGAATATACATACCAATTCAGCGTGGAGTGCAATCTGCTTAGCTAGACCAACAGAGTCACAAATCTGTGAACACATGATAAACAGATATTAAATTCTGACACTGGCAGGGCTATAAACAAATACAAGTCTCATATTGTGGCCCTGACTGTCAATCCACATCTGATACGGTTTTGAAATCGATGTGAAAGGGAATGTTATGATCTGGATGATGTTCAGAAATATCAAAGTATGACTACAAAGCAGGTTATGTGTACCTTTTCTCCCTCGTTGTTCGACTCAAAAATATAACACACGGAAACAGGGCGACCTTCTGAACGCCCTCCCGCTGTACGCAGAACAAACCCAAATAACCGCTTGTTTTCCTGATGCGTGGAGTACAAAACCACATTTGGCAATGGGAACTGTAGAGGAAACAATATCAAACTTTGTTAAATCAAATGCTACGAATACATTAATAGCAAAAAGACAAGCATATATTTGGTTGCTTGCATACATTTATCTTTATCCCTATTGAAAGCGTTTCTATTTACTTCCACTATAGGAAGCACCATGTAAAGACGACCACAGTATAAACACTCACCCTTAATCGTGTAACTTGTGTTTGTGGATCAATCAATCTGAAAATGAACACAACATATAAGAGAAAGATCATAAAAATCACAATGCAATAAGATATCCCCCTGAGGAAGTCACGTGACCCTGTGGCGTAATGCGTAGGGGAGGGGCATATGTTGGAACAAGGCGCTGAGATACCCATTAGCAAAGCACAAAGCTGTTGTCACAGAGTTGTGCATTTAAATAGCGCTGTACATAGTTGGTGCACTGGAATGCAATATATTTATTTTAATAAAGTTCAAAGTTTTAAACAGTTTAAGCACTATGTGGAGCCTCTTATCTTTTGCATGCACCAGTTAATCACTGCCATTTGGAGACACATACAGAGAAACTGGAAGGAGAAAAAGACATCTCATTAGTCCTGGGGGACTAAATCGCTTTTTCTGACCAAACTTAGTTTTGAGGTCACAACAATTGAGGTGAGCACAAAATCCGAGGGGGGAACACTGGGGAGCAAGTTTTATTTTATGAATAAGAAGATTAAAAGATTACCCCAGTAACATTTTGCACAGAAGATATATTGGACTCTGATCTAACACTACATTGATAAAAATCACACCATGAAATAGAGGTTTAAGGAATGAGTTACTGAAATTTATGTTTTTCACGGTTTGATTTTTCACAAGTGGATTAATTAGCTCACTGCACACTTTAACCCCTTAATGACCAGGCCACTTTTTGAGATACGGCACTGTGTCGCTTTAACTGACAATTGCGCGGTCGTATGACGTTGTACCCAAACAAAATTGAGGTACTTTTTTCCCCACAAAGAGAGCTTTCTTTTGGTGGTATTTGATCACCTCAGCGGTTTCTATTTTTTGCGCTATAAACAAAGAGCGACTTTTTGCTATAATACATATCCACAAAAAAAAAACCCATAAAAAAAAACTAATTTATTCATCAGTTTAGGCCGATATATATTCTCCTATGTATTTTTGGTAAAAAAAAAAAAAATATGGCAATAGGCGTATATTGATTGGTTTGCACAAAAGTTATCGCGTCTACAATCTATGGGATAGATTTTATAAAAATGCACTGATCAATGTAAAAATGACACTGGCAGGGAAGGGGTTAACACTAGGGGGCGATCAAGGGGTTAGTTGTGTCCCCTCAGCATGTTCTAACTGTAGAGGGGTGGGCTCCCTGGGACATGACAGATCACTGTTCCCGATCACTGAGAAGAGAAGATCTCTGATGTGTCGCCTGTTAGAATGGGGATCCGCCTTGTTTACAAAGGCAGATCCCCATACTGCCTCTGTATTAAGCAACCGCCGGGAGACATCGAGTCTGCCCGAACCGCCGGAGTGTGCCCGCTCGCAACTGCGCAAGCCAGCGGTCTGGCCAGGAGAGCCAACCTGCCGCAATACAACTGCGGCGGGCGGTCATGAAGTTCTTAAGGAAGAAATAAAATAATGTTGATGGCACTGTTTATATATTTTTGATTTTGAATATGGATTGCAACAATTAGCACAACTGTTTAATTTGTTGTTTAACACATTTATATTGGGAGTGCTACCAGTTGCTGGCTGAGATATTAGATTATTCCAACAAACACTAGTTGCTCGCAAGAATGCGATAAGATAACTCGGTCTATAAACTGCTAAGAGGAATAGTCTTCCGTACTGGAGAACCTACACCTAATACCACCAGGGTTCGAGTAGTGCTGTTTCTACTGTAATTGCTTATGAAATACTGCAACCAAATTCATGGAGGCCATAGAACACACATTTGGCGTTTGCTGCTTTTTTTTTTCACATTCTCAGTGTTTTTCAGCTTGTTTCCCTACGCCTGACTCTGCTCAACATACAGAATCCCATTCTTTCCAATTGTCTCTGTTCATACTCGTACTTTTAGCTGCCATACGTTTTAAGCATTTTCAGGTGTTTTTGGCACCATAGACTTCAATAGGAGCACCTATAAATGTGTGATAAGCACATTTTTGTGCCTGAAGGACCCTCTCCTCCCGATGATAAAAGGCCTGTAAAAAGCCTAAACATTTCTTCAAAATCACCAGAAATACGCTTTGCTTAGGTGTGAATAAAGGCTTGGCCATATTTTGCCACGTAGAATGACTAGTAAAAAAAAATGTATTTTCTGCTTCTTGCTGGGCTTCTCTGTGCCCCCCAGTTCCCTACTGGCATCATTATAAACGCTCACTGGCACAATAAAAAGCAATTTAAACTGTGTATTTATTCTGTCATTGTATATATAATAAAGGGTTTCTATCCTGGGTGCCACCAAAGCTAATTACTGTACACTATGGACTAGTAGACAGTAGTTATAAAAGCACTATTAAAGTGGAGTTCCACCCATAAAAATAAGTTTACATTACTGTGCAGCAAATAACCTAATGACATTTGGACAAAAACATTTTTTTTTACTTATCTTTTAATGCCTGTTGCTATGTGGTCCCTTCTAATCTTCCCCTTCCTCACTGTGGCACCTGACGTAATTTCCCTCGGTGCCTCTGCTCCTGAGAGATGTGTGTCATTTCCCAGGAGTCAGTGGGCAGCACCGAGGGCTAGGTTGCCATAATAACGAGGCGGGCACTTCCATCGCGGCCGCCCGTTGTGATGGCAACCTGTGTAGTTTCCAGCGCCGCTACGTGCTGTTACTGCGCATGCGCTAGAATGGGCAGTGCATGCTGGGAATACAGCAGTGCCGTATCCCAGAAGAATATGCTTATGGGAAGAATATGCTTATGGGAATCCCCAAGAAGGCAAAATCAAAAGGTATTTTTACCAATAAAATAAGCATTAGGCAGTGCTAATGACAAGAGTAAGAATTGCTAAATATGCATTATGCAAGAGTAAGAGTTATTAAAAAAAAAAAAAAAAAAAATCAAAGATGTGGGTGGAACTCCGTTTTAACTCTCGTACCATAAAACTGACCCACAAGATGGCAAAGCAACCTGGCTTTGTTCTCATACTGAGCTATGGGAATGTGAAAACAACTCACTTCAAGCAGTCACAGGTCACGAGGAGGTGGGACTCGGTCATCCGGAAGATATTGTGTATTGCACGGGCAGCTAGGATTTGGCGCATAGTTTCATATACAACTTCAGGGTTCTCATCCGTCTTTACTTCCATAGATCCAAGAAACCTTACAATGAATAACTGGTGGAGGATTGAATCTATAGTGTGAAAAAAAAAAAGAATTTGAATGTAAAAACTAAAAGGGATCAATGACAGGCTACAGAACTAAATCAATCAGATCTAAATCTTTCACTGATGTGACTTTAGTTATTTGATGTATTGTATGCTAAAATTATTTGGGATGTCTCAACTGGCTAATCAGCTGCTGTTTGTGTTTGAGGCCTTCCATTTGCATCTGCACAGCTGTCAAATTGGGCCATGTCTCTGCAGCCGCTGCAATCCCATAGAGATGAATGGGCGGCCTGCAGGCAGCACCTGACAACTCCAACTCCTTAAAGACAAGGCTCATTCTTAGACTACAGGTGTAAGGCAGGCCATAGACGATGAGATTTGCTTTCCTGCAACCACAGGTGCCATATGCTTGTTGTACCCAAGTGGAACGATGGATTAACTTGGGTACAATCAGCCTGCCCATAGATGGAAACAGCCAATCAACCTGTCCCTGCTGAACCGGCCGTTTCGACCCATCTATGGCCGGCTTAAGCAGTCATGTGAGGCCTAAGAATTCCATACTGGTGCATCTAAAGAATGTTTACTAGTGAATCTGTACAGAAGTGATAATTATATAATTCCCTAAAAATCAATGCTATAGAAACAAACATACATGAGTATAGATTACCTTCAGACACAGGTTTTTCTCCCGATTCTCCAAAAGGGTTAGTTCTTCTGCAAGGGTCAATAAAGAAAATGTAGGTGTAAGCGGATACTTATATATACACACTATCTTCTAGCCCAACACATGCATAAAGATCATTTATAAAGTCTGTGACAAGTGAAGGCGCACTCTGTAGCAATTAAACAGATAGATATATATATATATATATATATATATATATATATTTTTTTTTTTTTTTCCCATCATACTTGAACTGTCAGCTACAATCTTATTGGTTTTTATGGTCAACTCCTTAACTTTTCCCAGTCTTTATACAGCTGACCCAGGTTTTCAGGTTATGTACCTGCCAGACTGTCCCGGAGTTCTGGGTTGTCCGGACTGGTCCTCACTCACTGGAGAGATGATGTCAAACTGGATTGGAGTGTCTGGAGCTACGATGGAGTCCAGGGAGAGAGCAGTGAGAACAGAGGAGTCAGAGCCCACTGAACTGGTACTGTTTGTACGTGTGGTCCTAGGGTTCGAGCGTGGAGGCCTGCAGAAACAAGGGTATGAAATGATTATAACAGTCCAGAGAAAACCAACATCTAAGTATTTTAGACTAAAGGGTCTTGAGCATCTTAGACCAGCCTTTCTCAACCAGGGGTCCACGGAACTCTACTTTATTTTTTGAGAAGCAAGCAATGGTAAGATTATTATTTCCTGCTGACATTGACTGTCGTTTTAGTCAGCACTCAGCAGAGGGACTACATTGACCATCAATGAACAGAAGGCCACTCTTTCCACTGACCTCCAACACAAGAGAACATCTCTCGTCCTGCTGACCATCAATGTAAATGGAACGTTTTCCCCGATTTCCAATGTAAAGGGACAATTTTAGGATAACCACCAATGTAAAGGAACACTTTCCCACTGACTTCCAGCATAAGAGAAGTAATATACCACTGACAACTACCAAAAAAGGGCCATTTCTCCCCTGACCACCAACAGGGGGGAATTACTGAAGGCAAATAGACTGTGTACTTCCCAACTGAACATTTTTTTTTTTTTTTTTTTTAGTAAATGTGGTAAAGCTTTACTTTACGCAATCAGGTGCAGGGGAAATAAAAAAAGAGCATTTTGCTTGCACATAATTGGATGTTGGAAATCAGCAGAGCTTTACCACATTTACTAAGCTCTAGGGAAAATGAGTTAAACTGCACTTGGAGAGTGCACAGTCTATTTGTCTTTAGAAAATCCACTCCTATGTCTCTTTTCTGGACATTATTATTATTTGTATATATACACTATATTGTCAAAAGTATTGTGACACCTGCCTTTACACTTACATGAACTTTAATGGCATCCCAGTCTTGGCCTGTAGGGTTCAATATTGAGTTGGCCCACCCTATGCAGCTGTAACAGCTTCAACTCTTCTGGGAAGACTGTCCACAAGGTTTTGGAGGTTGTCTGTGGGAATGTTTTACCATTCTTCCAGAAGCGCATTTGTGAGGTCAGGCACCGATGTTGACGAAAAAATCTGGCTCACAGTCTCCACTTTAATTCATCCCAAAAGTGTTCTATCAGGTTGAGGTCAGGACTCTGCGCAGGCCAGTCAAGTTCCTCAACCCCAAACTCCCTCATCCAGGTCTTTATGGACCTTGCTTTGTGCACTGATGCGCAGTCATGTTGGAACAGGAAGGGGTCATCCCCAAACTGTTCCCACAGAGTTGGGAGCATGAAGTTGTCTAAAATGTCTTGGTATGCTGACACCTTAAGAGTTCCCTTTACTGGAACTAAGGGGCCAAGCCCAACCCCTGAAAAACAACCCCACACCATAATCCCCCGTCCACCAAATGATTTGGAGGGGTGGCCCAATACTTTTGGTAATATAGTGTGGATGAGCGAGTTTGGGGTGGAGGAACCTAACAATATAGTGTAGAATATTGAAATTCGTGAAAAATTCCTGGCCGAGCAGTGTCTACATCCAATCAGATGCAGACATTGTTCAGGTATTCTGGCAGCTGCTGGAGTTTGCAGTCAGAATACATTAAAGGGCAGGGAAGATTTGTCCTTCTGCGCTGTTTAGTGTGGATGGAGGAATCTTTTTTTCTTTTTTCGTTCAGCCAGCCAACCTATGTAAAAAATTATGAGCTCCAAGCTGTATTACTGTTACAGATAAAACTACAAGTGAGAAAGATGGACTGAGCTTCACTAAAATGTCGACAATAAAAACGCTGCTGTTTTAATCTATTGCCTCTGCAAGACCTGTGAGTGCTGGGACAGCACAGTGGCTAAGTGGTTAGAACCTCCACCGGGCAGCACTATGGGTGTCGATTCAAATTCCAACCACAGCACCACCTGCATGGAGTTTTCATGTTCTCCTTGTGCCTGGGTTTCCTCCCACACTCCAAAGACATGCTGGTAGGTTAATTGCCTCCTATCTAAATTGGCCCTATTATGTGCATGTATAAATGTGAGTTAGGGACCTTAGATTGTAAGCTCCTTGTGGGCAGGGCCTGATGTGAATGTAAAATATGTATATATAATATGTAACACGCTGTGTAAATTGACGGTGCTTTACAAGTGGGTGAGCACCTGCATGTTTACCCCAAACATAGAATGCAGTGGCTTTCTTTTGGACTGTTTATTGAACGCTAAGCTGTTAAAAGTGATTCAGGACTCTATGTGTACTGGACTATTATTTAAAAGAAACCTGAGGAAAACATGGGGGCCATCATTGATGACATCCTTCTGAAAATGCTAACTATCAGGCTGTCTTAGCAACAATACTTTCTGAGTGACTGACCTGAAACAAGCATACAGCCAATGAAGTAGGAATGAAGTTACTAGTTCTGATCTGCAAACTTGTTCTGGGTCAGTGCCTCAGAAGGTATGGAAGCCATACTGAAAATGCTAGGTGCCTGGCTGTCATGCTGATCCAATAGCTCCAATACATTCTGACCCAAGACAACAATGTAGATTAGGAGACTTCACTGTCATCTGCTGTAGGCTAGTTCCAAGTCAGTGACACAAAGTTATAATGCAGGAAGACATACCTGCAGTGATAGCAGTATCCATATTTCTCTTAATACCCGTTTCCTTTAAAAATGAATTGCCATTCCATGTTATGTATGTTTAAACATTAGGCTGATATAGGTAACAATTGAATAGGGTAACAATTGAATGAAGCAATGTATTAAAGAGACACTAAACTTTTTTTTTAATTCTATTTAAATATGTATTCTTAGAGCGGAACTTCACCCAAAAGCAGAAGTTATGCTTTTCTGCCTCCTCCACCCTCCTCTCCCACTTTTGGAAATATTTTTTTGGGGAGGGGGAAGCAGGCATCTTTGATAGGCCTAGGGGATCCAAATGGAAGTTCACCCACCCCTCCCCACTTTGCTGCTAAACATGGTGGTACTGGAGACCCGAAGACCAGTGAAGAACCGGCCTGCGTTAGGACAGCGCTGGATCCTTGGACAGGTAAGTGTCCTTTTTCTTTTAGCCTCCTCCAAATCTCTAGATTCCTTCTTTTTTTTTGCTGCTGTGTTCTGACTTCCTGTTAAAGGGTGGCTATGTTTGTTCTCCATTGTCCCACTTTATGTAAGAACGTAGCCACCCTCTTATCCTCGCTCCCAAGATAACTATTTGATTTTTAGTGATGGAAATTCCCAGGCCTAAGATTAAAAAAAAAAATAAAGAACAAAAGTAAATAAAAGTGCTGATTTATATTGTGGAGGGTAGTGGTCATACTTATAGCCCTGGAAGCTCGGGGGGGGGTCCGCTTAAGTAGAGAATGTGTATGGATTATTTTGGAGAAGAAGGATATTGTATCTTGTCTTTTTAAGCTGTGGATGCAAAGTAACATTTCACTTTTTGGAACGATGAACTTTCCTTTGGATATATGTTTTCTTCATATCGTATATTCTAAGCAGGTTGCCACCTCATGTCAATTGCTCTAGAAGGCAGACTTAGGGATATGGAAAAACTGAGGTCATGAAGACCCTTTGGATCTTACTATGTAACATCTGTGCCAAAAGATACCACAGAAAAAAATAATAAACCAGACCTCACAGGACGGAGATTACTGGATGGGCTGCAATGCCAGGCGTGCCGTATTACTAGTGAAGATCTAAGTCTTCTGCTTCTCAAGTAAACACACCAGAAAGCTCCTGCCTGTATCCAGACATAGCAGAGGTTTAACATGCTGTCCTTTGATCTATCCCTCTTAAGAATCTGTGCCCACTTTCAGGGACAAATGGCAATCCTTAAAATGATCCCTTCATTAGATCATGAAGCAATACTGTAAAGAAGCTTTACTAAGGATCAGATGACTACAGACAAGAAAATGAGCAAAAAGCACATGAGCAGACTGCTGGCGGCATCATTTCTTTTCAAGTTGACATAAAAGGTGAAAGTATTGTTTTAAAGTGAATGTATAGTAATTTTAATAGTTTTTAGATTTTTATGTAAAATTGATTAGCTTGCTACTAGTAATTATGTTATCTTTGTTACCTTTTTTTAAAAACATTGCTTTTTATGTATAGAGCCTAATTAAATATGTAAAATGTGGAATAGCTAAAGCTGGATTTATTATTGAAATATTGCGCTGCAGCCACAAGCCAAACGTTTGGTTTGTGGTTGCAGCATGGTCTTATCTTCAATGGGCGAATTAAAATGAGTTGAGTTACATTTGCTGTGTCCATCAAGCCAATCCGCAGTATGTATGAGCCCCCCTCCAGGTGTATGTTATATTTTAGGTGGATGGTAAAACTGCAGTTGAAAATAAAATAAGTTCTTACAAAGACTGGCCTGGACACAATGGCTTCACCACACCTTTACCAGTTGGATGGACCTACCATTTGTTGTCTATGGAATGAGGTTTGCCAACAGTGAAAACATTTATTTCAGCCAATGGGGAAATGAGTGATAGTGGTAGAAGTGAAAGTAAGCTAACTGTTTTTTTACACAGAGTTTCACAGCTGCTATCTAGGAATTGGTAGAAAGCTGTGACACGAGGAAAGGAAAAGATGACCTTACAACAGCTTCTATACAGTAGTACTGCTAGATGGAATAGCCAGAGGAATGTCATGGTTCAGTTTAAGGTAGACAACACAAAAACTCAATATACATGCTCCCATAAAGCTGAAGTTCAATTTGCTTGTATTTTACCTTCCCTGGTTTATCCATGCATCCTTCACCAACATGCTAATACTTTTTTTTTTTTTAAATGAAATGTTTCCGTTATCATTACATACCTTATTTGAGGTTCATTGATGTTGTTACAGGATCTATGTACTTTTCTATGCAATGTAAGCAGGTCATGACTGATGGGACAGTTTGTATGTAGCATGCTAAAACTGAACCCCAGGTAATGCTGAGACGAGACTCCATGATTAAAAGAACTGAAATCTAATGAAGAAAAGGGGAGCTGAAGGCCAGATAATGCTTGAGGTCCTCCAGCCAGGAAATGAGTCTGGCTCTATCCGAATTGTGCAGCTTCTAATACACATTGTGGAAATCTCACAGCGTGCAGTAAAATCAGAGCAAGCAATTTCAGTAAAGGAGAGGACTCTGTAAAACTGGGAAAGAATTGGGGGAAGGCTGGAATTCAGCTTTTAAAGTAAAGTCTAAAGCATTCATGTACTCTGCAACACTGGTTATAGGAATACTGTTATGGATGATCAAATGTCACAAGTGATTAACTTACACCGGCCTCATGCTCTCATGTCTCTGCTGGAAAGATGGAGATGGTGTCACTGCTTCCAGGGCGGTTTGGTTTACTCTGGCAGCAGTTTCCTGAATGAAAATAGATTGTAAAGACTTAGAATTCCACAGACATCTTTATACAAAAGGATAGAGCATATAAAATAATAATACGTTTTTTGGAGATGCAACACAGAAAAACAAGCGGGTCTCTGCTCCTTTCTTTTGGCTGTTAAAACGGAGACCCGGACGAAATATGACTTTTACTATAGAAATACCCCTGCTGTAAACTATGCCCAGTTTTCTATCTGAGCAGCATTGTTTATTTACTTTGTGAAGTTTCTGCACAGCGCACCCATCTCCAGTGTGGGCATCTGAAACCACAGTGCCCTTCTTCCTGTGTTCTGTGCATGCTGGCTACCCTGCATGCACCTGTCGATCTCCAGCATGTGCAGTGCGGTGAAATTTTGGTCAGCTTGGCATGGCGCATAGACGCCAATGTTAAATGTTACTGGAGCCAAGCAATGCCAAGCTGGCCAAGGATTTCCATAGACACCAATGTTAAATGTTCCATAGACGCCATGCCAAGCTGACCAAGATTTCCCAAAAATAATAAATTGGCAATTCATTTTAAGGATGCACATTAGTGCTGCATGGTGAGGAGTGTAAACTGTGGGTGGAACTGTGCTTTAAAGGAACATATTCTAGCTGATGCAAAGGTATGTCAATGTACACTGAACCATGGAGTGAGCATTCAGTGTAATGAAATAAGTTCACTTCTAGCCAAAAACCCCTTAAAGTGGAACAACCAGCTTGCAAGGGTGCATAATTAAATTCCCAACAGGCCAAAAAAATACTACAATAGTTTAAACACTTCAGCCCAGGAAGGTTTTTACCCCCTTAATGACCAGGCCATTTTTGGCGATACAGCACTTCAGTATTTTAACTGACAATTGCGCAGTCATGCAATGCTGTACCCAAATAAAATGTATGTCATTTTTTTCCCCACAAATAGAGCTTTCTTTTGGTGGTATTTGATCACCTCTGCGGTTTTTATTTTTTGAGCTATAAACAAAAAAAGAACAAAAATTTTTAAAAAAAAAAAACCCAATATTTTTTACTTTCTGCTATAAAACATATCCAATAAAAAAAAATGTAAATAAATTTTATTTCTTCATCAATTTAAGCCAATATGTATTCTGCTACATATTCTTGGTAAAAAAAAAAAATCCCAATAAGCGTATATTGATTGGTTTGCGGATAAGTTATCCCCTATTTTGCAGACGCTATATAGTTATAGCATTTTTATTTATTTTTTACTTGCAATGGTGGTGATCAGCAATTTTTAGTGGGACTGCGACATTGCAGACAGATCGGACACCTAGCTGACAATTTTTGGGAACCAGTGACATTATTACGGTGATCAGTGCTAAAAATATGCACTGACACTGTATAAATTACATTGGTAGAGAATGGGTTAACATCAGGGACGATCAAACAGTTAAGTGTATTCCCTACTAGTTCTTTCTTACTGTGGGGGTGGGGGGTGGACTAACTACATGGACACGGTGACCTGTGTTTCTAATTAGCAGGAACACTAGATCAGTGTGTCCTCATGCCTGACAGCATGATGGTCTGCTTGTTTACATCGGCATACCGATGTGCTGTCTCTGTGGGGAGCAATCGTGGGTGGCGTGATGTCCGCCAGACGCGATGTCCGCCGGGCCCGCTCATTGGCTCCCCCTGCGGCCATCCACACACTATCGTGGCTTCGGCGGCACGCGCCCCCGGTGACTATTGAACAAAATCATGTACAGG
The DNA here is from genome assembly GCF_042186555.1 of Aquarana catesbeiana. Classification (NCBI taxonomy): domain Eukaryota; kingdom Metazoa; phylum Chordata; class Amphibia; order Anura; family Ranidae; genus Aquarana; species Aquarana catesbeiana. The sequence goes on from NC_133330.1 coordinate 63,292,044, forward strand.
TACGTGATTTTGCACCATAGAGCCGCCTTGCCGCAGTATATGTACGGAAGGCGGTCTTTAAAGTGGAGTTTCACCCAAAAAATTGAATTTCTGCTTAAAGTACTAGTGACCCCCTGACATGCCACATTTGGCATGTCATTTTTTTGGGGGGGGGGGGAGCGCGTACCCAGTTTTGACAGGCACCCAGCTCCCACTTCCTCCCGGGGCTCCGTGGCGCCGGAAGGAATTTCACCTCTCCCCCCCTCCCTCCTTGCAATCTTCTGGGACACATCACAGGTCCCAGAACATTTGCCCGGCCATTCACAACGCGTGGCTCGCGCGTGTGCAATTACAATGCGGACACCGCCGAGAGGAGGGGGGAGTGGAGTGGGGCTTCGTGTGCCCGCATCGCTGGACCGTGGGACAGGTGAACGTCTGTTTATTAAAAGTCAGCAGCTACACTTTTATGTTGCTGCTGACTTTTAAATGAGTGGAACTCCGCTTTAAGTGGTTAAAGAAGAATTTCACCTAAAAAAGGAAATTCCGTTTATCCTCCCCCCTCCTTTCTCATTGTGAACTGTCTTTACCTCGGAGTTGAAGGAAGGCTCTGCAGGAGCTTGTGTATTGCACATGTAATTTGCTGATCACGGTTGCAATGCTTTGCAAGCCCATTTGCGAAAAATATTAAATGCGCATTTTTTGCTGCAAATATTCACATTCGTTTATTAGGTTTTTTTTGTAGAATATGGACTTAGCCTATAACAGCCATTTATTAGAAGCACATCTGCGTAATCATTGGAATAGAACTCACCTCTGGGTTTTCCGTAAGATATATGCGTTTAGAGATGTTGTTTATTGTACTTATCCACTGTGCAAGAAGAGAAAAATAAATGAAAATAAATGCAACCACAGATATAAGACAGCACCCCATAAGGTATTTTATTAAATGCATGTTTGATATGTAACAAACGTTTAATACAATATAAAAAACATATACACTTCTGTTGCTTGCATATCTGAAATAAACCACTTCAGCTCCACCATCTGTATAAAGGCTCAGAACAATTTTCATAACATTTCAGCTATAGATCAAAACAATAACTTTTTACTTATATACAGTACACACATATGGGGGTTGATTTACTAAAGGCAAAAAGACTGTGCACTTTGGAAAGTGCAGTTGCTCCAGAGCTTAGTAAATGATACGAACCTTAACTTTGCAAAGAATACCCAATCGCATGCAAAGAATATAAAAACGAAAAAAAAAAAAAAACAGCATTTATGCTTGCACATGATTGGATGATGGAAGTCAGCAGAGCTTTTGCTCATTTACTAAGCTCTGGAGCAACTGAATTTGCAAAGTGCACAGTCCATTTTTCTTTAGTAAATCAACACCATAGTGTCATATGTATTAATATGCAGCAGCATTTTTTTTTTTTTTTTATTCGGGTTTCAGCAGCATTAGTTTTAAAAAAAGTAGTGGCCTTTAACTTTACATAAAATATGTATATTTGATTGTGATTTTTCCTATTTAAACTGACACTAAGGGCCAGTTCACACCATGAATCACGCAGGAGCACACTGTGCATTCTTCTTCGAGTCCCATGTAATCTGAGTACAGTGAAATCTGGGCTGAAATCATGTCGGACAACAGCAAAAGCAGTACCTGCACTGTTTTATAAAACACAGGGCAACCAAATCGCTTAGTACTTCAGTGCCATGTTTGCACTTGATCGCAAGTGCAGTGTGCTTTGAACACACTGCAGGAAACGTGTACGGAATATGAGTTTCCCACGGCGCGTTCTGGCGTGAACTGGTCCTAAAATGACATTTCTTGTATGAGGTTATACTGATAAAAACTCCTGCACATAACAATATACATACAAATATAGAGTCCGGTGCCCACAGATCGAAATTCAGCTGTTTTATCCGGGAGCAATCAAATTTCGATCTGTTTGTAGCCCTCCCTGTGAAGCTGATTTTTCGATCGGCTTTTTCGTCGAATAGTCCTGCTGAAAAGCCTTCATCGTTCAGCAGCTGCAGCACTGATCAGTGTATTCTAATGCCCTGTACACACAATAGGATTTTCCGATGGAAAATGTGTGATAGGACCTTGTTGTCGGAAATTCCGACCGTGTGTAGGCTCCATCACACATTTACCATAGGAATGTCCGACACACAAAGTTTAATGCCCTGTACACATGGTCAGATTTTCAGACGGGAAAAGTGCATTTGGATTGTGTTGTCAGAAATTCCGACCGTGTGTGGGCTCCATTGGACTTTTTCCGCCCGAATTTCCGACACACAAAGTTTGAGTGCAGGCTATAAAATTTTCTGACAACAAAATCCGATCAGTTAAATTCCGATCGTCTGTACACAAATCCGACGCACAAAGTGCCACGCATGCTCAGAATAAATTAAGAGACGAAAGCTATTGGCTACTGCCCCGTTTATAGTCCCGACGTACGTGATTTACGTCACCGCGTTCAGAACGATCGGATTTTCCGAAAACTTTGTGCGACCGTGTGTATGCAAGACAAGTTTGAGCCAACATCCGTCTGAAAAAATCCTAGGATTTTGTTGTCGAAATGTCAGATCAATGTCCGACCGTGTGTACAGGGCATTACAGCGGAGGAGTCCCTGAGGTCAGAAGACAATAACACAGCAGGGAGGATTCATGCATCCACCTTACTTGTGTGGATGCAGGACTCTGTTCGTTTTTCTCCATTCAGCCTGCTGGTTCAAATAAGGAAAAACTGACAGTGTGTACTCAGCTTAACAGAGATACCTGTAATGAAGTATTAGGCCTCACTCACACAAGCATTTTGGGGCAGACTACGAATACTGTGGGAAACTCTGCCGGGTTAACCACTTGCCGATCAGCCACCGCAAAGGCACGGCTGGGCAAAACGACGTTATGCAACAATGCTTCGCCCTGTGGCCACTAGGGTTGCGCCCCCCCCCCCCCCCCAAGCCGATGCGAGTGCCCGGCGGTCACGATCACAGCCGGGCTCCCGCGATCGCTGCTGACACACGGAGAACTGGAATTTGTGCGTGTAAACTGAAGGGGGGAGGGCGACTTTGCAGGGGAGAACAGACAGATCGTCTGTCATCTCCCCTGCACAGTCCCCTCCCCCCTTCAGTTAGAACACATACTAGGAAACACATTAACCCCTTGATCGCCCCCTAGTGTTAACCGCTTCACTGACGGTGACATTTTTACAGTAATCAGTGCAATTTTATAGCATTGATCGCTGTATTAATGCCAATGGTTCCAAAAATGTGTCAAAATTGTCCGACTTGTCTGCCTTGTCAGTCCCGATAAAAATCGCAGATCGCCGCCATTACTAGTAAAAAAAAGAAATAAATAATAAAAATGCCATAAAACTATCCCCTATTTTGTAGATGCTATAACTTTTGCGCAAACCAAAATCAATATATGCTTATTGCGATTTTTTTACCAAAAAATATGTAGAATATATAATCGGCCTAAACTGAGGAAATTTTTTTTTTTTTTAATATATTTTTGGAGGATATTTATTATAGCAAAAAGTAAAAAATAATGCATTTTTTTTCAAAATTGTCGCTCTTTTTGTTTATAGCGCAAAAAATAAAAACCGCAGAGGCGATCAAATACCACCAAAAGAAAGCTCTATTTGTGGGAAAAAAAGGATGTCAATTTTGTTTGGGTGCAATGTCGCACGACAGCGCAATTGTCAGTTAAATCGACGCAGTGCCAAATCGCAAAAAAAAAAATGCTCTGGTCAGGAAGGGGGTAAAATCTTCCGGGGCTGAAGCGGTTAATGTGAACAGCTGTGGGTGGGAAGTCCCATGCAATAAGAGCCTGATAGTGGCCACAGCCATTCGTATGTAGCTGCATTACATGCAAATGTCTGCAAGTGCTGCCAGACTCTCATTGCTTTCTATGGGGCTTTGTGCCCACAGCTGTTCTCATAAACCCCGCAGAGTTTCCTGCAGGATTTCATAGTCTGCCTTTAAACGCATTTGTGTGAATGAATGAATAAATAAAGCAATACTGTTAGCAGGCATCATTTGCACTTTAGCAATTGTCTCAGTTGATGGTACATATAGTGGGACCCAGCTGTGAGTTTGAAAAAGCCCAGCGTGCATGAGGTACACCTATGGTATTCAGATAAAAGTTTCTTGAGTGTACTTTGTGACCGCCAGTAGTGTTGGATCAACAATAGAAAACTACAGTTTGCCAGGTCAGTTAGATTAATAGAACTTGCATTCCCCCTATTTTCAAGATTGCCATCTATTCAAAGCTTCTAAACTAAAGAATAGATAATGGTTTAGCAATTGCATCCTATTTTCTATAGAATAATTATGGACAGGTTAGGAAGATAAAAATCTAAAATGTGCAGCTGTGGAAAGAAGCACAAAAAGATTTTTTCACCAACGTACACACACACACACACACAATCATACACACAGTTACTGTTAATTATACCTCTTCACTGTCCTTCTTGCTTTCTGCTTGTAAAATTACAGACCTGAATGAAAAGAAAAAAAATAATATATACAGTCATATAAAACAGATATATAGGCAAATGTTAGTTATTAAATGTATGCATTCAATAAAAATCCTTCCATTGTCCCTGTGTTAATGTTTTTGAAAGAAGAACAAGGAATAAAAATTATTCTTTAAAGCGGAGTTCCGCCCATTTAAAAGTCAGCAGCTACAAAAAGTGTCGCTGCCGACTTTTAATAAACAGACACTTACCTGTCTCACAGTCCAGCGATGTGGCCGCCTGAAGCCTCGCTCTTCTCTCCCTCCTCTCTGCGGCGCCAGCATTGCAAGTGTGGGCGCCTGACTGTGGCTTCTCAGCCGGGCGCTCACTGCGCGTGCGTGAGCCGCGCTGCACTTTGTGAATGGCCAGGCAATCGGACCTGTGACGTGTCCCAGAAGATTGCAGGGAGGTAGAGGGGAGAGGTGAACTTCCGCTCTGCGCCACGGTGCCAGGAAAGGAAGTGGGAGCTGGGTACCCGCCCCCTCCTAAAAAAAAAAATTAAATGGGCTCACAAATACTTAAAGCGGAAGTTCAATTTTTGGGTGGAACTCCGCTTTAAATAGCATCTCAATATCTCTCTCATTAGACTCTGGTTATATCAATCAACCTCTAGTGCATTGTACAGAGCTGTCAATCAAAAGCTTGGTATACATGCAAAGTTTTTTTTCATTCAGCTGGCGGACTGAATGAAAAAAAAAAAAAAATAAAACACATTTCTCCATCCAGATAAGCGAAATAGATGCAAAAATCCTCCTCGCTGCGCTATTGTACGGGACTCCTCCACTGTCACAATACACTGATCAGCGCTGTAGATGAATGCCTGCAGTGTCTGATCAAATGAAAGTTTTCCCAGCAGTTCTTTTCTACTGACCGACGTCTGCCAGACAGGGGGGCCACACACAGATTGAAATTTGTCCAATCCCTGCTGAACTAAATGACTTTTGATTTATGTGTGAGCAGCTTAACACAGAGATCATGCAGATAGAAAAAGTGAACAGAAAAATAAAAGTGATTGTAAAGGATTTTTTTTTTAAATAACAATCATCTCTATACTTACCTGCTCTGTGCAATGGAACTGCACAGATTACCCCCGAATCGCCTCTTCTCGGGTCCCCCGCTGGCGCTCCTCCTCTCTGTTCAGTGCCCCCATGGGAATCCAAATTCAATGCCTAAACATTTTTTACATTAATGCAAGGAATGCATTAACCACTTGACCTCCAGAAGATTTACCCCACATCATGACCAGGCCATTTTTTGCGATACGGCACTGCCTTATTTTAGCAGACAATTGCAGTGTCGTGCGACACTGTATCCAAACAAAATTTATGTTCTTTTTTTCCCATAAATAGAGCCTTCTTTTGGTGGTATTTGATCACCACTGCGGTTTTTATTTTTTACGCTATAAACAAAAAATAAAGACAATTTTGATTAAGAAAAAAACAAATATTTTTTACTTTCTGCTATAAAACATATACAATAAAAAAAATGGAAAAAATCGAATTTCTTCATGTATTCTGCTACATATTTTTGGTGAAAAAAATCCCAATAAGCGTATATTGATTGGTTTGCAAAAAAGTTCTAGCGTCTACAAACTGTGGGATGTTTTTATTTATTTTTACTAGAAATGGCGGCGATCAGCTTACACTGGGACTGCGATATTGCAGGGGACACAGACACTTTTTGGGGACCAGTGACACTAATACAGTGATGTGCTACAAATAGGCACTGTCACTGTACTAATGACACTGGGTGGGAAGGGGTTAAACAACATGAGTGATCCAAAGGGTTAACTGTGTGCCTAGCCAGTGTTTTCAAACAGTGTGGGAGGTGCTTTTACTAGGGGAAGGCACTGATCCATGTTCCTGCGTTGCAGGAACACAGGATCAATGCCTTCCCTACTGACAGAATGGCAATCTGCCTTATTTATATTTTATTTTCTGGCTCTCTGCCTAATGATCGGCTGGTGACGGTGGACATCGAGTCCCGCAGATCAGCTCCCCAGCGGGAGCGGTTAGCAGGTGGCGTGCATGCGCGCTACAGACCCGGAAGTGTCGAATCACGTACTAGGTACAATAAAAGGTTTATCAGAGGTAATGAGAGACCCTGATCCTAGCGCTCAAAATGGAAGCAAAGTTAGTTTAACACACTTCTAGCTGCTGTTATAAAATGAAACAATAATGTAATAAATGTATACTTTCTTAGGAGAAGGAAGTATTAACAGTGCTTAGTATGAATGTTCATTCATACATATGATATACCATAGAGTGCTGAAACCATCTATTACCCTCTGGTCATAATAAACACCGTGACTCTTAGTGCAAAAATATGCCACAATAGTGAGGTTCAAATAGTGGTATAAAGAATGACATCACAAAACCAAATAAGACAAAGCAAAAAAATCCACAATCCTTGTAAAAGTTCAGCAATGGTTTTGGTCCAAGGAAAATGTTTTTTCTTTTTTTTTTATAAAAGAAAAAAAGTTCCAGGTGTCATAAAAAATGGACTATATGTATAGCATAATAAATGTATTCAAACAAATCCTTCTATGATAAGTCCCATGCATGCAAGTGACAGCGGTTAAGGAAAAAACAATTCCAATTCAAATGGAGCATATTATCCATAGGATGATAGACCTTCCCCGCACTGATCAGCTCCTCAGCTGCTACCAGTCTTAGTCCTCTGTGCTCAGGGTGTTTCAATACCATAGATGTGTCATGTAGGAATATAAGGGGAGGCTCTCTATAGCGTTAAACTGTTTATTGCATATGAAAATCCCCCCTAATACAAATTATGCTTAGAATGTCAATAGTTAAAATCAGCCTGTCACAGAAAACAGCGTCGGCTCACCGCTGGTCGGAGTTCCATCCCGCCCACCACGATGAGTCCCGGGATGACGCTGTCTGACTGATGCTGTAGGTCACGTCGTCACACCTGGCGCGTTTCGTCACTCCGTCTTCAGAGGGCACGCCCTCTGTGCATACAGTGTATATTATGACCAGAGGGTAATAGATGGTTTCAGCACTCTATGGTATATCATATGTACAAATAAACTGTTAATACTTCCTTCTCCTGAGAAAGTATACATTTATTACACGTACTAGGTAGGTGATCTGGCGCAAAGCGGCCGCCCTGCTGCAGAATATGTAGGGTGGGCGGTCTGCAAGTGGTTAAGGTAAGAAATGTTTAGACTTTAGAACCACTCTAAAGTGTTACTAAACCCACAACAGTAAAATCAGTCTGTATATGCAGTAAAGCATGCTTGTTATACTCACTGTGGAACCTATGGAGTTAATCCTCCGCATTGTGTAAAAAGGCTGTTTGATCCTGTCTTCTCTGATCCTCCCCTTCTTTTACTGTCCCCAATCCATCTGCTGATAGTACAGAGCCCTAGGAGGCACTCTGCACATGCTGAGTTTGGTGTGTATTGCTAGAGAGGTTTTTTTGGGGGGGAAGGGTGCATGTGATCAGCACAGGACCAATTAGCACTATCCAGACAGAGGGTCAGGGGTCCTGCAGCCTCACAGGACAGTCAGAGGAGAATGAAAACTCCTCCTACAAGCTTTAACCAGTGCTCGGCCAGACACTGATAAAAGTCACAAGGCTGTTATGTACTGCTGATAAGAAAAGGTATTTATCAGTTTATATTTACTGAAATAATTGCATTTCCGTGTTCTGTGTACTGTGGGAGACCAGATATAGTGAATGCAGGGCCCTGGGTTTAGTAACACTTTAACTCATCCGTATACTGATGCCCTTTTATAGTCCTGCCACTGGATAAGGTTGATCCTTTACCAATATTTATGGGGTTAAAAAAAATTATTGAAGAAAAATTGGGCTGTGTGTGAATCCAGAAAATGACTGAATACAATTTCAAATCTTTTAGCAGTCAAACCAGTAACGTGTGCATTTCAACTGTTTCATTTGATTCTTGCCTATTCTACTTGTCAGTATGGGTGTATTGTTTTTACCAGATTAATAAAAATACAAACTTTTTGCCATCAAAGGAGGTGATCTGGAAGCAGTATCTCCGATCTTCAGAGTCCACAGCCATAACAGAGCAGTTGTCGATATCCATCACCAGTCCCCCTGCTACATCTCCTCTGGCTTGGCTCATGAGATTTCCCCCCTGAGTGAAGAAATACTGGCGTTCCCAAGATGAGGACACCAGACCCGTCTTACTGAAATAGGAAAACAAACCAGTTAGATAAAATCCAGAAATAAAATAGTAACACTGCAGAGACAACAGAATTTGTGTTTTAAAAGTGTCTGTATGAAAAAAAGTTTATTTGCTGTCTATGGTAATCATTCTGCACTAAAAAAAAAACATAAAATCTAATGAATGGCTGCTATGGCAATCATCTTTTAATATGTTTATAGATTTTAAATGCATAGAAAAAAAAAAAAAGAATTTCTTTTCTTAAATATTCATCATGTCAACAATTACCAAACCTTTTTCTTTTTTTTTTTTTTAATTACCAAACTTTAGGACACTAGGATATAGGAGGTTAAATATCTAGGAAGCAATTCAGTGACAGTTCAACAAATATAAAAAAATGATTCCCATTAAAAATAACAAACCTGTTATACTTACGTGCTCTGTGTAGTGGTTTTGCACAGAGCAGCCCGGATCCTCCTCTTCTCAGGTCCCTCTTCGGAGCTCCTGGCCCCTGACTCCTGTTGAGTGCCCTAACAGCAAGCAGCTTGCTATGGGGGAATCTGGGCCGAGCTGCAGCTCTGTGTATCCATTCAGACAAGGAGCCATGGCCTGGTTCCGCCCCCTTATCACCTCATTGGCTCACTGACTTTGATTGACAGCAGTGGGAGCCAATAGGGAGGGGAGTCCCGGGCAGCCTAGTCTCTCGTGCAACATCACGTGATCTAGATGGACCTCAGGTAAGTATTAGGGGGGCTGCTGCACACAGAAGGTTTTTTTATCATAATGCATAGAACTTCTGCCTTTACAACCACTTTAATGCAATTAAAAAAGTATGGGGTCTTTTTTTATCCCATAATCATACTTACTTAGGTGGATGCAGCATCCATCCAATGCTAAATCTGTCCCCCCGATGCCTCTGCACTGAGAATCGAGCGATCAAACACCACCGATGGCTCGGTTCTCTCACCTCCCTGAGCGGAGCGCTTCTGGCTGTCAATCAGCAGCTCTCCTGCTCTGCTCCTCCATGCTCACTGGAGCGCTGAGCTGTGGAGGGGCGGGGAGCGACTCGCTGAGAGGCTGAGACGTCTATCAGTCCAGGCACCTGGCCAATCCAGACTTCCAGAGTCCAGGATGACGCGGTGCCTCGACTGATCTTGGTGACATCAGCAGAGAGCGGACTTCAGACCGCTCTGTGCTGAAAACGGGTCACAGGAGTGCAAAACGGATGGCACTCCTGTGACCCTTAGGAGAAGCCCAGCCGAATAAGCTCAGGCTGGACTTCTCCTTTAATGTATTTGGCTGTGTTTTTAATGCACCCAGTTAGCTTTAATCACCATTAAAGTATAACAAAAGGAAAAACTTACTTTTAGTTTTGGATAGAGTTGAGAGGGATTAGAACACCTGACAGATTTTTATTGCTGTCTGTGCCCCTGTTAGGGAGATTCACCCTCTCTATTTCTCCTGTTTACTGTTATCACAGAGAGTGGAAGAAAATCCCAAATTTTGGGTTGTCGCCAGAACAGTAATAGAGGGGAAATCTTCCAATGGGGACAGTTCCTGTGACAAATGGGATTCCCTAGCTTTGGAGGGAACTTTCTTCTCACTTCCTGTTTTGGCTATGGCACAGGAAAATGAAAGGAAATCTCCCCAATATTACACAGATGTAAAAAAAAAAACAAAAAAAAAACAAAAAACAAACTGACAGCAGTTATACAACTCCCTTACGCTGAAAGGTGAACTTATCCTTTAAAAGCTGACTGGTTACTATGCACAACTGCACCAGATTCTGTGTGCACCAGTTTTAGTAAATCTCCCTCAATATCTCATATTTACTTAAAGAACTTCACCCCTTGGGGCTAATTTTGTTGTTAATCCCTTCTTACCCGGTCTGCTGGATTGATCTGAAATGATATACTAACCCCACAACTGGCCCTCCCTTCTTGCAGTCATCAGCTGCAAGCCGTTGCATGCTGAGCCCTACACCATCTTCCCTGGTGACGTCAACAGAAGGCTGGCTGTCTCTTCCAGGTCCTAGCAGCCAGCCTCCTGGTGACACCCACTGCGCATGTAGTGTCTTGAACTTGGCCCAAAGCCTCTTGAGATGCGTGATGTAGGTATCCCAGAGAAGAGAAATTGGAAGCGTGGGCTTGTGCACAACAGCAGCATTACCCAACGCAGTTGCAATTTCCCGCAGTACAGCATGTTCCCCACATGCAGTAATGGGTTGCCAAGCATTGAATTGAACGTAAACAACATACAGTCAAAAAAAAAAAAAAAAAAAAGTATTATATATTATATATATACACATACAATTTAAAATGTGATTTAATGTGTGTTAAAATGCATTGCAGTGTAGCACATCACAAGAAAAAAAAAAAAAAAAAAAAAAGAGGACTACTACATTTGCATTATACGGGCACTAATGAATGCACTAAGGTGTTAACAAGCCCTTGGAGTTGTCACCAGAACATAAGGTGATGTGTCTTAACACTTCCTTACTATCCAAAACAAATGATAACATTATAGATTCACTGGAGTTAGAAATTATTCTGATGGTCCATAAGCTTTCTCATACTTGCGAATGTTGAGGTAGCCGGCTTTCCGGGTTAAATTTCGGTTGATGGGAAGTTTCTTTGGGTCTGGATCTGGTAAATATAAAGGCTCACTGGCCACCTCCATGTCCTGTATGGTCTGCTGCATGTTTTCCCCATCACTGTCCATCTCCCGGCGGACACTGCCAAGAAACGTTACACAGGTCATCTCTCATTCCTATTCATCAATCACAACCCTCTAAAGGGTAATCCACTCATAAACACTCAGTACAATGTCATAAACTGCTCAACAATAAACTAAATAGTGTGGTTTTCTGGAATTTTTGAAACTTATAAATAAAATAAAGGAAGAAAGTAAAATGCATTTTAATGAAATATTAATTCTGGAAATGTATGTAACACAAATTAAAATACTGGAAAGGTAAATATTTCTCATTTTGCACTGTTACTGTAATTATTATTATACAAGTTTTATATAGCGCCAACAGTTTGCGCAGCGCTTAACAAAATGAAGGCAGACATAACAGTTACATTACATTTTGGTACAAGAGGGCCCTGCTCGTTAGAGCTTTACAATCTAAAAGCCATGTAAACATGCTTTAGGCAAGGTTTCTATATTTTGACATACTTGCTGTGCCATTTCTGTTATATTTCATATACAGATATGAGTGGGGGGGGGGGTTGAGCGGGTACCTGGTTTTGATAGGTACCTAATCCCATTTCTGCATGGATCGCCTAGGCGATCCACGCAGAAGTTCTCAACTCCCCCTCCCTCCCTGCAGTCTTTTGGGACACGTCACAGGTCCCAGAAGGCTGGGGGACCATTCACAATGCGCAGTGGGCATCCGGCTGTGAAGCTTGCCCACAGTCTAGATGCCCGCGCCACGGACAGAAGATGAAGGGAAGGGACTCCTCGGGTGAGCACGTCACTGGATCCTGAGACAGGTGAGTGTCTATTTATTAAAAGTCAGTCACAGTTTTTGTAGCTGCTGACTTTTAATAAACAAAAAATGACTGGAGCTCCTCTTAGTTAAAGTGGAGTTCCACCCACTTTTACAACTCTTCAGCATCCCTCACTAAACTGTGCACTGTAAACGAATTGGATATTTTTTTATTTTTTTTCTCAGCACCTACTGTATATCTACTGTATTCATTTTTCACTTCCTCCTCCCTGGCCGTGGCCCATTGCATCATTTCCTGTTTGCAATGCCTTCTGGGAAGGGGCTGCAACTTCCTCTGACACTGCCATTGCTATGGAAACCTGACCTGAAACCTATTACACTGCTTGTGATCCAGGAAGAAATACAGTCTGGCTTCAGATGTCCACACTTAAGATGGCCACAGCCTGCTGTAAGTTTATAAAATAACAAACTACTGCTATAAACTAACAAAACAGACCTTTGTTTACAGACTAACTTTACTAGAATACATTAAGCTAGTGTATTATAGGGGTATTTTTATTTAAAAAGTATAATTTCGGTCGGAACACCACTTTAATTCAAGCCTTGAAGTCTGCCTGAAAGAAATCATTCACACAACACTTACTTTTGCACGCTAGTTGAGATGTTGGACAAGAACTCTTCTAATTGATCATTAAGGTTTTCAGAGCCCATTTTGAAAAAACTGATCTATGAAAAAAATGTATAAAAAGCAGCATAAATATTTGATCAGATTTGCGGTATTGTGTTTTAAGCTGGACTTCAAACAAAAGTCTAAATAGATTGAAAAAATACATACATTTGTGTTTGGGGCCTGTAAAGCCATAGCCATTAAATGGATAAATCCATTTCTACTACTGCAGCCTACTGGAAATCAATAATCATCTAAATTATGCTGTATGGAAAATTATGTATGGGATTAGTAAGTGTCCCCAAATGCCATAAAATATGAGAGGTATGGTGCATCTCTACTCTAAGCTCTGGGTGACCCCCCCGATAGAAAAATTACAACCTCTTCTTTATTTTTATATTGCATATCTGTATCAAGGTGACTTCATGTACTTTGTATACATGATTAAATGCAGGGCTTTCTTTCTCTGACAATAGGTGCAGGAACTCCCCTTTTCCAAGTCACAACTTTTCCCCGCCCCTATCCACCTCCCAGTATCGTCCCTTGGTTCCATCCCCTACCCACCTCCCAGTACTACCCCTTGTAGACAATACAGGACCAAGTATCATTTTGTGGTGCTAAGTAATTTGTATGGAATTTGGTAATGATATCAAGAAAAGCAGTAAAATAGATCCCCTTCAGCCAGCAACAATAGATCCCCCTAACAACAATGTACCACCGACAACAAAATCTCCCCCCCCCCCAGCAACAATAGACTCCCGGCAGCATCAACAGATCTCCGCACAGCCAGCATTAATAGACTCTCTGGCAGCCATCAACAATAGACCCCTCCCCAGCAGTAGATCTCCTTCAGCATCAACTGACCCCCCAGCAACATAAGACCCACCCCTAGCAACAATAGGTCCCCCACCAGCAACAATAGATCTCCTCAGCAACAATAGACCCCCCTGCAAAAATAGATCCCCTCCAGCTAGAATAGATCCCCCAGCAGTGAGCATCATTACCCTGAAGCACACCCCAGCACCCCTTGCCATTACATACAGTCAGTCCAGGAGGTGCTGGAACTGCGTTCCCCCGCGTTCCCGCTGAAAAAAAAGCCCTGATTAAATATATTTTTACATAGAACTAGCATAAACGCCTATCCCCTAACCTCCTGCAAAGCAGTATACACACTAAGAGGAAGGGGTAGGACTCTGAGCCAGTCAGATCATTATTACAGCATTAAACAAATGACCCACACCTGCAATCGTGACCGGAAAGACTGCAGTCGAGCGATCTGAAAAGCGAGGCTTGAAGCGCTCGTGGAGCGCAGAGTGGAAGGGATGACGATGGCGGTAAGGAGGAAGATCTATGTGGACAGTTTACCCCGGATGCCTGCATACTTAGATGTGCCTTTTTTAATCATCAACCATGTGAGTTTGCTAAATGTTGTACCTTCATTAAATGTAACCATATTGCTACGCTTAGAGGCGCCTCTCTTCTCTTTTATACTCCGTTGTGACATGACGCTACTTGTATATCAAGTAAAAAATTTAAAAAAAATTTCGCTTGTGTTGCAAAACGCTCTCAAACCAAGTAACTCTCAAAACAAGGTTTTACTGTATATCCACCTCCTTGCTATGAGCTTCCGTACCCCAAAATAGAGAATTCTAAGGAATAATTTGGTATACACATCCAGCTCGTCTTGTTCAAAAATTCCCAATGGGCATCACAAGGGGGTAACATATATTAGGAAGGTCAAATTTGTCAGCGATAAATTCAGTCACCATAGACCACAGAGGCCTTATCTTGGTACACTCCCACACCATGTAAAGAAAAGTTCCTTCAGCCCCCAGGCATTTATGACAAGTTGCAGAATCTCTCTTACGCATACGGAATAATCTAACCGGTGTATAATACATCTGATGGAGGTACCTAAGCTGAATCATCCTATCTGTCGAGGATATGGTAAGATAAGTATCAAGGACCTAATGCCACAACTTTTCCGACAACTCCGGTGCAAAAGACAGCCATCTAGACCTTGCCCTACCTATCTACCCAGGATCTCCAGGCCCCAACGCCAGATAATACCTGGAAAATCTCTTGGCTGGATCAGGGTCCAACAGAGTAGTTTCCAAAGAGGTATTTTGAACTCGGACCTCTCCGCCTCCAAACTACACTACTGCCGCATGATGCATTTGAGCATATCTGAAGTGCCAGGTCCTGGGTATCCCAAACTGGTCCCTTAGTTGATCAAAAGTGCGTATCTTACCTTCCTGATATATATGATGTAAGTACTTTATCCCAACTTGGCCCCACACCATTTGTATTTTACATAATGCTGTACATCATACACTGTACTATTTCTGCAAATAGCTTACTAGTTTATAGCAATGCTTGTAATAATGTGCCAGTTAGCAATAAAGCAAAAATCCAGGCTAAACAAATGTCCTAATACAGGAGTCATGTGTATTGTTACTTGTCCTTTGTGTGTAATATAACATGAAACAAATCCTGCACTTTCCTCTTTGCAGGAACTTGCTGTAATAAAGACTGGTCACTGCTGCAGGTCCTGTATCCGCCCCTCTTGTAGTTTTCTGCAGGCAGCCTGTAGTGGGTGGACTTGCCTACCTACTTTTAAATCCCATATCCTGGAGCACAGTACAGGACTCAAGCCAAAGTCTATGAATATCAAGCCTGTCCTCTGTACTGTACGCTTCTGAAAAGGACTTGGGACTTACTTGTAAACTCCTTATCTTGGAGTAAAGTACAGGACACTGACCTGATATTCAAAGACCCTGGCCTGCGTCCTGTACTGAACAATTCAAGTGGCTGTACCTCAAACATGAAATATGAACAAAGCATATCCCTCTATTGTGTGTACTTGTCTCAATTAAGAGCACTAAGTGTAATTTCTGTGTGCTGCTTCATTCCTCTGCTATCAGCATGAATCACTTCTGACAAGTTTTCCTGACACCAACAGAAAAATGATGACAGGGGAGGGCCCTCCAGCTGATTGACAGCCTCAGCTCTGTTCCTGTGTGCTGTGTGAAGGGAGGTGTGTACCTTCCCTCCAATCAGCTCTCAGAGCTCTCCTCTGATGTACTGATGTAACTTCAGCTCTCCACCCCCTTTTCTCTGAACTCTCAGACAAGCTTTATAATTCAGCACTTTGAACAGATTTAGGGAAGAGAAGACTGCAGATAGACAGATACAACTTATGCAGCAGGATTTGTTTCATCTCTGTGTATTACCTGAGGCCAGTAACTTCACTGGGTATATGTGAGGGTTTACAACCATTTTTCTTGCTTCAGGACCACCCCATAGCAGACTTAATGCTACAGGGCAGCTCTCCTGCGCAGGATCATGTGTATATATACGCAATTCTGCACTTCTGCCTGCCTTTGATTAATGACAGCCGATCTACGGGTGCCAGGCACTGGATGACTTCCGGCACCTGCTGATAGTCGGTAAAACATACAGAACAGAGATCTACCAATGTAAATGAGACAAATCTCCGTTCCTGCAAAGCAGGAAAAAAAACCCATCACTTTCCATAGTAAAAGCACCTAACACTACACAAAAACACTGACTAGGCACACAGTCAACCCTTTGATCGCCTTAGATGTTTAATCCTTTCCCAGTCAGTGTCATTAGTACAGTGACAGCGTATATTTTTAGCACTGATCATATTAGTGTCATCAAAAGTGTCAGTGTCCAGTGCAATAAATATATACCATATTTTTTTAGACACTATAACGTTCGCATAAACCAATTCATATATGTTTATTGGGATTTTATTTTACCAAATACATGTAGCAGAACATATATTGGCCTAAATTTATGAAGAAATTAGATTTTTTTTTCAGTTTTTTTTATTGGGTATGTTTAATAGCAGAAAGTAAAAAATATAGTTTTTTTTTTCCCCCCAAATTGTACGTCTTTTCTTGTTAATAGCGCAAAAAATAGAAAGCTCTATTTGTGGGGAAAAAAAATACATAATTTTTTTTTTTGGGGTAAAGTGTTACATGACCGTGCAATTGTCAGTTAAAATAACGCAGTGCCAGATCGCAATAAATGGCCTGGTCCTGAAAGGGGGTAAATCTTCCAGAAGTCAAGTGGCTAAAACGTATCAATATTATTATCGCTCAGAGGCAGGCTGACATTTAAATAAAGTGCCTTTCGGTTAATTTCTGAAGTTATGAGGCGTACCTGAGCCTGCATATAACCTAAAAGTGGTTCCAATATTGCAATCTTCTTCTTGTACTGGATGGTATTCAGTGCGCAGAAATAATGCATCATCGTCTGGTGCTGCTTCTTCCTAGCGGTGTACACGTCTTCTGTGGCTTCAAACTTGGTCTACAAATGAATAAAGAGCTCATATTACTCCCCGATCATGCAGGCAACTTGCTTAACCCCTCCCCCCCCCCCAAAAAAAAAAACACACTCAAACTTAATTTTTAATGACAATGATCAACAGCTGGGAGCCAGTGGTTAATCCTCCACATTGTGTAAAAATGCTATTTGATCCTGTCTTCTCTGATCCTCCCCTTCTTCCACTGTTCCGAATCTATCTGCCAATAGCACAGAGACCTAGGAGGCACTCTGCGCATGCTCAGTTTTGGCATGTATTGCTAGGGAGGTTTTTTTTTTTTTTTTGGGGGGGGGGGGGGGGGAGGTCCATGCGATCAGCACAGGGCTAATCAGCACTGTCCAGACAGAGGTCATGCAGCCTCATAGGACAGCCAGAGGAGACTGAAAACTCCTCCTACAAGCTTTAACCAGTGCCAGCTGGACACTGATAGAAGTCACAAGACTGCTATATACTGCTGATGTGAACAGGTGTTTATCAGTTTATATTTACTAAAATAATTGCATTTCCATGTTCTGTGTACTGTTGGAGACCAGATATAGTGAATGCAGGGCCCTGAGTTTAGTAACACTTTAGCTAAATCAGGCAGCCCAAAGAATTCTTCAGAATTTTTGGCTGAAATCTTCTCTCCCTTGTCTGCACTTACGCAGTAAAACCCCAATAAAGGGGCATCTCCCTAGAGGAGACATTCAACAGACTGCCTCAAATAAATCTATGGTGATACACCAAAATAATTAAAGTTTGGACTAGAGGCTCTGCAGATTCCTTCATGCCATTTAGGCAAGTATGTATCCGGATTAGGGAAGGGGAGCTTTACTTGGGAAGCAGAGGTACTTTCTATTGAGTGTCACTAAACTCACATCAATGAATGGTGTATTACATGCTGTTCATACTCACCCAGTCAATAGGATTCATTTTCTATATTCTGCAAAAAACCTGGTTGATCCTGCTGCTCTCTATCTCCACCTTCTGTCCAAATCCCCAATTCAACTAGGGATTTTGCAGAGCAGTGTTGGCAGCTCTGCACATGGTCAGTTGTCAGTGAGTTTCTATGCTGAGCATTTCCTATCACATCTGAGTAGCCCATGTGTCTAGAGTCACACATGGGCGTTAAGGATGAAAGGCATGTTCGCAAACAGCACGTGTGGAGCCTGCCGCCAGGAAGCGCTAATCACAAGCAGTGAGACATTTCCCGATGCGCGGCTGCAGAGATCAGGAAATGTCTCACTCGCCTGTTTGTGAACACGCCTGAGCTCATCCTTAGTGGGCATACACACAGTGGTAAATGACAGCCCACTCCCTCCCTCCTCCTCCATGTCCACTAATTGGCTAGACACAATTGGGGGGGGGGGTGTTACATGTAGATTAACGGAGGCTTCGCCTCCCTCCTATTCTAAGGCACAGGCTGGAGTGGCTTGACACGGCCTGTGACTGGCAGAAATCCACCCACACCATGTTATTTCCACAAAATAATAAAGATTTGATTTTAAATATATATTTGGATGCCAATTTAAAACGTTTATTAATATTTTTTATTATCCTGCTTTTTTTCCCCTGCAGACAGGCTGGGAAAGAGCAGAGTCATGTGACAGCTGTATATCAATTTGAAAAAAGGTACTTAGATGTTTTCTTTATTTTTTTTTTTAATTAAAAAACAGTGCCATCATCCAAATACAGAAATAGAAGAAACAATGTAAATTAAAGTGTGTGTTTAGTATCACTTTAACTATAAAAAAAACAAAACAAAAAAAAAAAAACCATAAACTGGAGATGGGCTCTAATCCAGGGTTCTTCTCTAAAGACTTGAACCAAGGTAACAAACAGTCACTGGAAGTATAAGAGAGTACAATGGAATAAAAACAGTAGCATGCATCTAACCATCTAACCTTTTCATTCTCTCTTTTCTTGGACAACCGACTGTACCTATTGATTGCTACATCATGATCTAAACAAGAAAAAAAAAAATCATATCAGTCAACTAAAGCTTCTCCATGCATCCCAGATTACCCCATAAAATGCTGAATTAAAATGGAACTCTGGCCATTTTTTTTAGGTTTTATTTTCAATTTGGATAGCGTAGGAAATGGTTTAAACCATAACGAGACTATAAAACCATAGCCCTTAAAGAGACCTTGTTTCAAGACCATTTATTGAAACAACAATCTTTCCATAAGAAAACATGTGAATTTAACATATTTTGAACAGGTTTTACTTGTAAAAAACCTCCCACTGCTGACGGGCACTGCCATCTTGGATGTGAAGTCAGCAGCCCCAGCAGACTCAGAGTTGTCATTTAGGTGACACTATAGTAGCAGCTACATAAATAGTTATGTAGGAAGGTGAGGAGGAGCTGGGCCAGCACAGAGAGTTATTAGACACTCCAAGATGTATGATGTACAAGGAGGGAGGGCTGTGCTAAAGAATTGTCTCTCCTGGGGTAGTCAAAAGCAAGCTCAAAGGCACATACTTTGTAAGTCAATAAAAAGTATTTTTATAGAAAGCAAAAAACACAGCAAGTAAGCATTTGTAATGCTTGATTTTTCTCTGATTTTACTAGAATGTTTTGAAATTAAATGACAGGGTCTCTTTAAAGTCAGTAACATTCGACTGGACTGCATTCCTTCAGAAAGGTATACATACCATTGCTGGCAATTTGAAAAATCTCTTTTAAAGTCAGGATCTCTGCAATGAGAAAATGATGGCCATGGTTATTTAGTAGAATAAAACAGGGCAGCACAATAATTGGTGTTACACCTAAATAACAGGACGGTGAACCACATCTGTATTATTTAAAGGTTTGCAGCTATACATAATCAATTGAATAAAAATAAATACCGTAGTCTTTTAATGTCTTTAGATACACATGTGAATAAAAGTAGTACGCTTGATGCAAATAAAGTATGAGAATATAGTTTCTATGTATAGTTTGCAATCACATACAGGTGAAAAAAAAATTGAATATCATCAAAAAGTTAATTTATTTCAGAAATTAAATTCAAAAAGTTAAACTCATATAATTTTATATAGATGTGTTACACACACAGGTATATTTCAAGCATTTCTTTCTTTTAATTTTGATGATTATGGCTTTAATTTTTGATGATTATTTACAGCTAGTAAAAACCCAAGATTCAGTACCTCAGAAAATTAGAATATTGTGAAAAAGTTCAATATTGTAGACTCATGGTGTCACACTCTAATCAGCTAATTAACTCAAAACACCTGTAAAGCTTTCCTGAGCCTTTAAATGGTCTCTAGTCTTGTTCAGTAGGCTACACAATCATGAGGAAGACTGCAGACTTGACAGTTGTTCAAAAGGCAGTCATTGACACAAAAGGTCATTGCTAAAAAAGTTGGCTGTTCACAGAGTGCTGTATCCAAGCATATTAATGGACAGTTGAGTGGAAGGAAAACGTGTGGTGGAAAAAGGTGCACAAGCAACTGAAATAACCGCAGCTTTGAGAGGATTGTGAAGCAAAAGGCCATTCAAGAATTTGGGGGCCACCACACACAGACGTATCCAGGACATGGGCTACGACTGTCGCATTCCTTGTGTCAAGCCACTCCTGAACCAGAGACAACATCAGGAGCATCTTACCTGGGCTAGGTAGAAAAAGGACTGGACTGTTTCTAAGTGGTCCAAAGTCCTCTTTGCATTGCTTTTGTAAATCGCGGTCCCAGAGTCTGGAGGAAGAGTGGAGAGGCACAGAATCCAAGTTGCATGAGGTCCAGTGTAAAGTTTCCACAGTCAGTGATGATTTGGGGAGCCATGTCATCTGCTGGTGTTGGTCCACTGTGTTTTATCAAGTCCAATGTCAGTGCAGCCCTCTACCAGGAAATTCTACAGCACTTCATGCTTTCCTCTGATGACCAGCTTTATGGAGATGCTGATTTCATTTTTTGCAGCAGGACTTGGCACCTGCCCACACTGCCAAAAATACCAATACCTGGTTTAATGATCATGGTATCACTGTGCTTGATTGGCCAGCAAACTCGCATGACCTAAACCCCATAGAGTATCTGTGGGGTACTGTCAAGAGGAAGATGGGAGACACCAGACCCAACATTGCAGACGAGCTGAAGGCCGCTATCAAAGCAACCTGGGCATCCATAACACCTCAGCTGTGCCACAGGCTGGTCGCCTTCATGCCATGCCGCACTGATTCATGCAAAAAGAGCCGCGACCAAGTACTGAGTGCATGCTATACTGTACATGGACATACAGTAAACCAACATTTCTGTATTAAAAAACTCTTTTTTTTTTTTTTTTTTTTTTTTTATTGGTCTTGTGTAATATTCACATTTTCTGAGATACTGAATTTTGGGTTTTCATTAGCTGTAAGCCATAATTATCAAAATTAAAAGAAAGAAATGCTTGAAATCACTCTGTGTGTAATTAATCTATACAGTATATATGTGTTTTACTTTTTTAATTGAATTACTGAAATAAATAAATTTTTTGAGGATATTCTAATTATTTGAGATGCTCCAGTAAGTATGTGATGACAGCTCTTTAAAAAAAGAAAAAAAAAAAAAAAAAGATATTTTATTGGGTTTAAAGAAAAACCAACATACAAAAAAAAAAACAAAAAAAAAACATTTGGTTGTTCATTGGTATACATCAACAGGCAGTACACTCTTTCAGTCAATAAACAAATGGCAATGCACCAATCACGTGTGAATATTAATTGCATAAGTACAGGAATCAATCATATTATCAGTGTGAACTTCATAGATCAACAGTGGAGATATGCACATTGAAGTACGTGGCATGACCAAGAAATAATATTGAGATGTATTCACTCTGGGGTAAGGGTCAGAGGACTAGCAATCCATCTACCCCAGATTTTGTGGAATGTCTTATTCCGTTTCCGGAGTTCAAATGTAAGTTTATATAGTGGTATAGAATCATTAATTAACTTTAACCAGAGGGATTTCAGAGGGGTCTGTTTTCCCTTCCATGACAGCAAGATAGTTTTTTTAACATAAAAATACAAAATGCGGAGTAGTCTCTTAGCATGTGACGATATGTGTAAGTCACCAAAGATGCCTAGAAGGCAGTTCTTGGGATGAACAATATTCAGGAGACCCATCACTGAGGAAATGAAAGAGCCCACCTCTGCCCCGAAGTCTTGAACCACTGGACATGACCAGAAACAGTGTAGGAAGTCAGCAGTTTGGCCACAGCCTCAGAAGCTCCCAGTTGAGGGTGTTAGCCCCATTTTATGTAACCTAGCTGGAGTAAGGTGGGAGTGATGAAAGATTTTGATGTGCATAATTCAGTCCCTAGATCAGATAACTGAGGTTTTGTACGTATCACTAAATTCAAAACAGTCATCATCCATGAGGGAAATGTCCAAAGATGTCCACTTCGTCTGAGCCCTACGGAATCTAGGCTTAAAATCAGTCATGAGGGCAGCATAGTAAGTGGAGACAAGTTTAGTGGGGTTAGGGTGTCTTAGCAGTTTCTCCAATGGGGATATGGTTGTAAGGTTGTGATGAGAGCTCTATTGGCTCATTCCATACTCATCTACTTGTTTTCTGAGGCTCCACACAGTGGTTGTTTTATTTTGAACCTTCTCTCAATGCAAGAAAACGTGTCCACTGACCTAAAGCCCGGTACACACACGTAAAAAACTTATTTCATTCAACCCAGAGGGACAAATGAAAAAACTCACAGATCACTGTACTAACACAGGTGATGTTAGTGTACTGATCTACCCGGCTGTGACTTTGTGTTCCCCTCCCCACCAGAACACATTGATCAGCCATTGGCTGTGAGCGCTGAACAGATGCTAGTTTTCTAGTATGTCCCTTCAACAAAAGCTAGTCCTTAGAACAGCTTCTGTCAGAAAGACAGCTGTACACACTGACCAAATGTCAGACGGTTCCTGTTGAACTGACCAATACCGGCCAATAATCGGCTCATGTGTACCCAGCCTTAAAAACCATTCATTCTCTGTGTCGTTGCCATTTCTGTCTCCTTATCTTCCTCTTTTACACATGACAACACAGCTCTGAATTCCTAAAATGGTGTCAGCCCTGCCTACTTATTTCTGATTTCAAAAGACACAGATCTCTCCTCATCTCCTCCCGTACTCGTCATCTCCATAATCTTTCTTGTGCACAGGCAAATAGCATAGGAAGTCGCCAGCTCACAAGACTGTTGGTAGGATCAACATGTATTTTCTGCACTTATCAAACAGATACACCAAAACACTCTTAATGCTATATAGAGCAGACCAAAAGGGAGCAAATGAGAGTGTTCATTGTCCTGGTAGAACACCACATAAAAAAACAACAGCTTAAACGCATTAAAGAATTTCTCTCACAATACACCCCAAAACCAATATCCACCCAACAAGCCCAGGATATGGAGACCCCCCCCTTACTGCAGGTGAACTGGAGCTGGCAATTAAACAAATGAAAACTGGCAAGAGCCCAGTGCCGGATGGCTTTACTCTTCAGTATTATAAGTCATTCTTAGATACCCTAGCCCCCAAACTTCTCTCCACCTTTAATGCATTCTCTGACCCCGAAGTGCTACCAGACGGAATGTTGGTGGCACATATAGCCGTAATTCCAAAGGAAGGTAAAGGCCCTGCCCAAGTTTCGAGTTATAGACCCATATCTCTATTGAACGTGGACATTAAAATCTACGCAAAGATTTTGGCCAATAGATTACTCCCCTTGATTCCTGAACTCATCTCCTTAGACCAGGTGAGATTTGTCCCGGGTAGGGAGGCCAGGGACAAAACCATCCGCACTGTAAATCTCCACTACTGGCTCACATCTTCTAAATCCCAAGGATTTTTCCTCTCCCTTGATGCCGAGAAGGCATTTGACAGAGTGGCCTGGGACTACATGCGGGAGGTACTCGTAGCGGACGACCTTGCACCTCGTATGCTTTCGCATGTGTTGTCCCTATATTCAAACCCATCCGCTAAGGTAAGAGTAAAAGGCCACCTGTCAAATGCCTTCTCCATCAGCAATGGTACACGCCAGGGGTGTCCCTTGTCCCCTCTAATCTACATTTTGACACTTGAGCCCTTCCTCAACAAAATAAGAACCAATCCTAAACATCAGAGGTCTGACCATCGGAGATAGGGAATTCAAGGTTGCAGCTTTTGCGGACGACATCCTACTATCCTTGAAAATCACCCTGCACCTCCCTACCCAACTTGCTTAAAGACCTGGAAAAAAAAAAACAACAGCAAAGTACCTTTTAAATCCCTCTCTTTAAACTGGTTAATAGGGAACATCATGGCGTCGGCTAACTGTGTGGACAACACTGCATGGCAGGAACTCAGCTGTGAGACAAAGAGAGACATAGAAAGATCAAAGCTTTCACATTTATAGACTTGGGTAGCAATCAAGTGCAAATTTAAAGAACAACAAAAACATTTAATTTGCCTTTTGAATTACTTAGTGGAACTAAACCCTCCCATGCTTTTCAGGGATGGAAGCTGCCACTGTAGCGTCTGTTTGATCTGTAACTGTCATGGTGTTGCACATGTGATCAATTGTGATTCCAGCTATTTGATGGTTTGACAGTTTGGTTAATAGTACAAATGTAACAGTTACATTCCCGGCATGCCAGGAAAGTAAGGCCCCTTTCACATATTGCTGTGTTTTCACGGACTTCGTTTGCTTCGTTTTCGAGCGATCGCTCCATTGATCCCCGCTGAGCCGACGGATAACAGGTCCGTCTCTGTTCACTGTGGAGAGACGGACCTGTCAGATCTCCACTATGGGGGATCAGATGAAAAAGGGTCCGCCTGTCCATTTTCATCCGATCCGCCAGACGGATGGAAAATAGGGTTTTCATCCGTCTGAATTTAGTGTCCATTCAGGTCTGCCTTAAAAACTGAAAGACGGACCTGACTGGTCCACATGTGTGAAAGGGGCCTAACAGTTTTTTTAAATTGTTCAATTGATGGGTTTTTTTTTTTTTTTTAAATTCAATCATTTTTATTAAAGTTCAAACATAAATACATCTCAGTGCATTATATCCTTACAGTGATGCATTACAATTCAATCCTCCACATTAGATGTACATAAAAAGTCCCGTATCGAAAAAGGAAAAAAGTGCTTTGTTATTTTTTCTACCTTACCCCTTTCCCTTACTCACCCCCCCCTCCCCCTCTCACCCCCCCCTCCCCCTCCCCCCCTCACCCCCCCCTCCCCCTCCCCCCCCTACATCCCCAATATTAACCTTCCTGTTTCGTAAGGGCGTTATCTCTTAATTTACTATAGTATGTATCCCATTTCCTCCAACCAGGGACTCCAAAGTTTTTTAAATGTTTTTAGGTTCCTCCTTTTTATATATACTGTTTTTTCCTTCCACATTGTTTCAGTCACTGTTTTACACCACTCATCTATCTGTGGGGGGGTTCTTGCCTGCCATCTTTGGGCTATAAGTTTTCTTGCCTGGAATAGGCACCTCTGAACTATTGTAGATTTACATGTTCCAATGGCCATATCCTCCCCTACCCCCAGAATACACAGCTTCGGTTCCATTTTAAGTTCTAGGGAGAATACTTTATTAAGTGTTTCTACAATCTCTGACCAGTACCGGAACAACTTCGGGCATTTCCACATCATATGTAACAAGTCCCCTTCCTGCTGACATCTAGGGCAGTTGGGATCTGTTACCCTCCCAAACTCAAATAACTTTTTTGGGGTGTAATACGTCCTATGGATTACCATTAGATGTGATATCCTTTGGGCAGGGGAGATCGATACCCGATGCCCTCCCATTAATATGTCTCTCCATTGCCCATCCGAGATTGCTCCCAATTCCTTCTCCCATTTGCCTCTACTTTTAAGTTTTTCCGGGGTCTCTATACTATTTTTACAAATATGCGGGTATATTTTAGCTATGGTCCCCCCTTGGCTCTCCCGGTCTCCTAATTTCTGAAGCAGGGCGGGCTCACTCCAGGAGGGGCCCTGATCCCCAAACTGCGACTTAAGGGCGTGTTTAATTTGTATATAGTTATATAATGAATTATCTGGTATACCAAATTCTACTTTCAATGTAGAAAAAGATTTTAATAAAGCCTGGTTATAAAGCTGAGCTAGTTTCACTATTCCACTCTTTTCCCATGTTTTAATTATTCCTATTTCTTTTAGTTCTTGAAAATTCTTATTGTTCCATAGGGGGGTATATTTAATCCAACCATTTATTCCCAGCAGAGTTTTAACAGTTCTCCATGCTTTTTTTATTAATTTGATCGTAGGGGTATTGTATATAAAGGAGTCTGCTTCCAACGTCTCTATCACGGTCTTGTGGGGAGCTCCCATAATAATCAACTTCTCCTCGCTGTTTCCCACTATATACTGCAGCTGAACAGCCAGGAAATAGCTACGTGGGTGCGGAACAGCCATCCCCCCTTCCCGCGTGGGTAGTTGTAAGGTCTGCAATCTTATCCTAGATGTTCCTCCTTTCCATATAAGGGCTCTAAATATTTTTTCTATTTTATCAAACCATTTCCTGCTTATCCAAATTGGGGAGTTCTGCATTATATACAGCAGCTGGGGGAGCCATAACATTTTAATTAAATTGCACCTCCCCGCTACTGATAACGGGAGGTCCTTCCATATTTCAATTTTATCTCTGAATTTCTTTAATAGTGGGGCTAAGTTATTGTCTAGATAGCTCTCTGGGTCCTTAGTTATTTTAATACCTAGATATTTTGTTAGTGTTGTTTTCCCCAACCTGTTGATGTTAATGTTTGAGGTGGTGTCTATAATATCTGGGTCTAATGATAGTAAGACTGATTTCTCCCAATTTATGGTCAATCCCGAGACTTTTCCAAACCTTGAGAAAATATCCATTACTTGGTTCAGAGATTCCCCAGTGTCTCCCATGAATATGAGGACGTCATCCGCATAGAGTGCAATCCGCTCTTCGCCTTCCTCTCTCTGGAACCCCACTATTTTCCTATCCTGCCTCACTGTTGTGGCTAATGGTTCCATGGCTAGGGCAAAAATCATGGGGGACAACGGACACCCCTGCCTTGATCCCCTCTCCAATCTAAACCCGGTCGAGTAGTCATTATTAACTTTAACTTTTGCGTTTGGCTCATTGTACAATACTTTAACCCAATTTATAAATGAGGATCCAAAACCATATTCCTTTAGTACTCTCCAAACATATTCCCATTCTAAACTGTCGAATGCTTTTACCACATCCAACAAAAGCATTGCTCTCGGGCCTCTATTTTCCGTGGGGATCTGCAGATTTAGAAAAACTCTCCTTATATTCATGCTAGTTGTACGGTGGGGTACGAATCCTGTCTGGTCTGGGTGGACTATTTTATGAATCACTTTCTTTACTCTGGTAGCTAAAATTTTTGCTAAGATCTTAACATCTGCGCAAAGCAGTGATATAGGTCTATATGACCCAGGGTCTAGGGGGTCTTTCCCTTCTTTATGTAATACTATTATTGTAGCTTCGGTCATTGATATAGGTAATCTCCCTTGTTCTTTTGCCCAGTTAAACACCTCCAACAGTTCCTGAAACAATACCTCCCCGTACTGTTTATAAATCTCTACTGGGAGACCATCAGGACCTGGTGATTTACAGTTAGCCATTTCTGATACTGCTATTTTAATCTCTTCTATAGTAATTGGTCTTTCTAATTCCTCCGCCTCCACCTTCCCCAGTGTTGGTATTTCTATATTTTGAAAGAGTTTGTCCATTTCCCCCACATCCCTGGTCCCACTAGATTTGTATAACCTGTTGTAGTATTCTTTAAACGTCTCAGTAATCTTTTCCAATTGGGATGTCGTCTCACCTGTCAAAGTCTTAATAACCGGGACCACGGATGGGGGGGAACCCGACCTAACTATACGAGCTAGTATCTTCCCTACTTTTTCCCCTTCCCCATACATAACTTGATTCTGGAACGCTCTTTTATTTTCTACTTTCCTAGTTATTATATCTTTGTACCTTTGTTGCTTATTTTCCCACACTCTCTGTTTTTCCGGGGAGGGTTCATTTATATACTCCTTTTCAGCTGCAATTAATTCCCTTTTAAACCGCTCCTCCCAGTCTCGAGAGGTTTTTTTAATTTTGGATACCTTCTGTATGATTAAACCCCTTAAGTATGCTTTCAATGCATCCCACATCACCCCCCTCGAAGTAGTACCCGAATTGAGCTTTATAAATTCTTTCAATTCTGCTATCACCCCCTCCTGATTCTCTATTACTTCCAACCAAACTGGATTCAACTTCCATATTCTGTTCTTTTTCTTATGGCCCGGATTTATCATGATTGTGAGCGGGGAGTGGTCCGATACCCCTCTAGGGTGATAAATTATGTTATTTATTACTTGTGATGCTAAGCCATTACCTAGAGCTAGATCTATCCTTGACAGTGAAGCACTGGAACTCGAATAGCACGAGAACTGCTGTACCCTCGGGTTCCTTATTCTCCACATGTCAAGCAGTCCTGCTTCTTGTAAGAATTGTTTCAACCGGTTTTCCTGTTTTTTCCGACACAGTTTCCCTCCTGGGAATCTGTCTATTTTATTATCTAAAACCATATTAAAGTCCCCAACCACTATAACTGGTAATTCTGCCTTATCTATTATAAATTCTAACAGGATGCACAGAATATCCAGTTTAAACGGTGGCGGGATATATAAATTAACCAATATACATTCCAGATTCTCCATTACACAATGCAAAAACACATACCGTCCCTCATCGTCTATCTTGCACTGCCTGCAGGTGAACGTTACCCCTCTACCGACCAAGATTGAAACTCCTCTAGAATAGGAGGTATATGTAGAATGAAACTGATGTTGATATCTCTTTTTCCATAAGTTATTTTTTGAATCTTTTGTCAGGTGTGTCTCCTGCAGGCAGGCGATTTCGACTTTGAGTGTATTTAAACCCTCATTTACCATTGCTCGTTTAGCAGGGGAACCCAATCCTCTAACATTCCATGAGCCAATATTCAGGACCCTATTTTATTACTTATATTTATAAACGGGAAATCTAAGTTAGCGGGAGTAGTAGCAATACATGGCGGGTAAACTACCACCACAAAAAGGTGAGGGAAGTAGAATACTGAAAAATAAGGGAGCAACAAAAAAAAAAAAAAAAAAAAAAAAGGGGGGGGAACCTATTTCCCCACCACTGGGTTCTCTCCCTAACGCCTCCCATACCCAATTACCTAGAATACTTATCTCTACTGATAGGAGGGGCTTTTCCCCATTCCACCATTTATTTATTTTAGTGACTACAAATTTAAAAGACTCATATATACTATACGTGAAATACATATTTACCATGACTTTCTATAATTTACAAGTGCATTCAGTGTGGCTTTGAGGAGAAAATATTCTTCTTTTTCTTTTTAAAGTGCAATCGTGCCCTTTTTGTATTTTCCTATTATAATCCTTACCCACCTTTACCCTCCTCCCCCATCCCTCCCCTCCCCCCCCCCCACCTCTCTAGGTCCCCCTTGTGGGCTTTTTTAATGACCGTCACCCATTCCTCTACCTCTACCCTTCTTCCCCTCCATCCTCCCTCCCTCCCCCCACTCCCTCTCCCCTCCCTCCATCTCACACCCGTACAAACACCTATCTTATTTATTTGCACCCCTGTGAGACCCCCCACCCCACACTTATAAATTATATCCTATTATATTCTTCCTTCCTCATTTAGATTTACATTTACATTCCAATTTGCAGCCCCTATTTTATTTCGGCAAGAGTTGATCTTTCTTTTCTTCCAACCATGCTCGCGCTTTCTCTGGGGATTCAAATATCTGACTACCCCCCAGCGCATTTGCCCGAAGCCTAGCCGGGTAGAGGAGCGCATACGTAATGTCATACACTTGAAGGCTACGTTTGATACTCAGAAACTCCATCCTGCGCTTCTGTAGTTCAGGTGAAAAGTCAGGGTACATTGAAATCTTGGCTCCGTTATAATAAAGGTTCCCCTTTTCCCGAGCCCTTCGAAGGAGGGTCACTTTGTCCTTGTGATTTAAGAACTTCAAAAGGAGAGCTCTTGGGGGGCTACCCTGGGTGGGGGGTCTAAATGGAACCCTATGTGCTCTCTCAATGGAGAACTGCTGTGTGAATGTTTCTGCTCCAAACGTCTCAATTAGCCATTTTTCCAAAAAACCTGCTGGATCTAGCCCCTCACTCTTCTCTGGGAGCCCAACTATTCTCACATTGTCTCTCCTGAGTCTGTTTTCCATTTCGTCAAACTTTTCCAGAAGCCTTTTTATCTGATCTTTCTGTACTTTTATCTCTTGTTTCATTGATTTTAGGTCGTCTTCTAGCAGGCTTATTCTCCCTTCAGTTTCTGTCACTCTTTCTGCGATTTTCTTAAGATCATGACTGACGTGACTTAGCTCTTCTCTCATAGCTTTCATCTGGTCTTCCATATTGCTCAGGGATTGTTTACAGGAGTTAACTGCTGCAAATATCTCTTTAAGGGATGGTTCACCTTCTGATACTTGCGTCTGTGTACTATTTGTTTCCGGTATTTTCCCCACCATACTCGCCCCTTTGTTTGAGGGGTTCTTAACTGTAGTATTGTTTGGGAGCGTATTCATCTGGCCCAGACTCCTCCTATCTGCCGTTGTTTTACTATGTGTCTGCTGCCCACCTTTCGTTGGTGTGTGGTCTGTTATGTTAACCAGCCTCTCCAACTTTGCGGTTGCCGCAACCGCAGCTGCAGTTGCCCCTGCTGCCGCTGAGATTCCGCCTTTTTCCTTATCTTTTTCTTTAGCTGATCGCAGGGACTGAGACCCCATTGGTTCCATAATTGTGTGCTCATCCCCCTTCCTTCTTGTAGTCATGGCTGACTGCTCCGGTCTCTAGCAAATGGTTTATTTGTGCTAGTACAATCCCCCTGCAATGGGGCTAGGGGTCAGACTTTAAAAGGTGTATAAAGCGGTCGGTGCACCAGACAACGCTTAAGATGATTCAGCTTGTTGCTGACTAGAGTCCTAGTGATTGAACTGCTGTTAATCTTCCCAGTGTACTATGCTTGTATATTATGATATATGATATATCGCTATGTTGCCCTATAGCGTCAATAAGTTCCACTGCTTCTCCTACGTACGCTTGCATATATGAAAAAAAAAAAAAAAAAAAAAAAAAAAAAAAAAAAATTTTTCTCTTCCCTTTTTTTTTTTTTGGAAACGGAAAATGTTTACAGTTTAGAGAGCTTAGGCAACTTTAAACAGAATGTCTTCACCAGGTTCAGCTAAAACAGTTCAGTAGGGCATACTATAAAGTAAGGCAGAGTGTATATACAAGCCTGTACACTCACCCCAGGGTCCTCTTAATGTCACTGTATACCGCTAAGCCGTTGCTATAGGGGGGGTACAGCGCCTCTGCCCTCCGGAACTCTTTTCCCACACTGTCTTCAGCTGGTCTCTGGGAACAGCGAGGCGGCTCTGCCTCAGCGTGTTCCCGCACTCTCCCGCGAGACCTCGCCGCGTCACCGCTCGGCTCCGCCTGTCTCTGCTCCGCTTCGGCACCTCGGGCTCCCTCGGAAGCCGCCGATATCCAAGGTTAGGCACAGCGCGGCTTCGGCTTCTATAGCGCGACTTCAGCTTCTGTAGGTGAGCTTCTGTAGGTGAGAGCCGGCAGGGGGGCAGATAGGGGGGCAGATAGACACAGGGGCCACCAGATACAGGATTTCAGGATTCCAGCCTTGGCGTACTGTATACCCCTCTTGCACATATGGGAAGGCATTCACTTCATTCTATGGTGGGAGTGGGGGAGACTCACACACGCACTCCTCACCTCACCATCTCACTCCACCATCCACTTCCGGTCCCGCCCCCTAAATTCTATATTTGATACGGTTTAGTTCCGCTATAAATACAAGGGATTAAAGTGATTCTAAAAAGGAAAGAATGTTTTTTTAAAAAAATAATAAACATGTTATACTTACCTGCTCTTTGCAATGATTTTGCACAGAGTAGCCCTGATCCTCTTCTTTTTGGGTCCCCCCGCTGGCGGTCTTGGCTCCTCCCCCCTGCCGAGTGCCCCCAAAGCAAGCTTCTTGCCACTGGGAAAACTCGAGCAGGCTCACACTGGAGCTGTGCTCTGTCGGTCCATTCACACACAGAGCATGTCTTGGCCCCCCTCTCTCTCCTCATTGGCTCACTGGCTGCGATTGACAGTAGCCGGAGTCAATGGCTCCCGCTGCTGTGTGAGACAATGAGGAGAGGAAGAGACCCGGGAGAGCCGCTGCTTTCATGCACATGCATTGAGATGGAACTCAGGTAAGTATAAGGGGGCTGCACTCAGAAGGTTTTTTACCTTAATGCATAGAATGCATTAGGATAAAGGACCTCTAGCCTTTAGAACCACTTTAATAACTGACTTGTTTTCTTTGCAGTTGAAGAGCAGCTGACATGCAGCATGCAGTGCTTACATTGGGGTGACAAGCTTTTAGAAGGGTGTGTTTGTCTGTGGAACTGAGTTTGGGTCAGAATAACAGCAGAGACAATGCTGTTAGCCGCACACCCTTGCACCTTCCTATATAGCTGTAGTCCCAACAGCTACAGTGCCTTGAAAAGGTATTCATACCCCTTGAAATTTTCCACACTTTGTCATGTTACAACCAAAAAATGTAAATGTATTTTTTATGTGATAGACCAACACTAAGTGGCACATAATTGTCAAGTAGAAGGAAAATGATAAATGGGTTTTAAAATATTTACAAATGATTATGTGAAAAGTGCATTTGTATTCAGCCCCCTGAGTCAATACTTTGTAGAACCACCTTTCGCTGCAATTACAGCTGCAAGTCTTTTTGGGGATGTCTCTACCAGCTTTGCACATTTAGAGAGTGACATTTTTGCCCATTCTTCTTTCCAAAATAGCTCAAGCTCTGTCAGATTGGATGGAGAGCGTATGTGAACAGCAGTATTCAAGTATTGCCACAGATTTTCAATTAGATTTAGGTCTAGACTTTGACTTGGCCATTCTAACACATGAATATGCTTTGATCTAAACCATTCCATTGTAGCTCTTTTCTTCTAAGTTTGCCCTGTATTTGGCTCCATCCATCTTTCCATCAACTCTGACCAGCTTCCCTGTCCCTGCTGAAGAAAAGCATCCCCACAACATGATGCTGCCGCCACTATGTTTAACGGTGGGGATGGTGTGCAGTGTTAGTTTTCTGCCATACATAGGGTTTTGCTTTAAGGTCAAAAAGTTCAATTTTGGTCTCACCTGACCAGAGCACCTTCTTCCACATGTTTGCTGTGTCCCCCACATGACGCCTCGCAAACTGCAAACAGGACTTCTTATGGCTTTCATTCAACAATGGCTTTCTTCTTGCCACTCTTTCATAAAGGGCAGATTTGTGGAGTGCACGACTAATAGTTGTCCTGTGGACAGATTCTCCCACCTGAGCTGTGGATCTCTGCAGCTCCTCCAGAGTTACCATCGGCCTCTTGGCTGCTTTTCCAATTAATGCTCCTCTTACCCGACCTGTCAGTTTAGGTAAACAGCCATGTCTTGGTAGGTTTTCAGTTGTGCCATACTCTTTCCATTTTCGGATGATGGATTGAACAGTGCTCTGTGAGATTTTCAAAGCTTGGGATATTTTTTTATAACCTAACCCTGCTTTAAACTTCTCCAAAATGTTATCCCTGACCTATCTGGTGTGTTCCCTGGCCTCCGTGATGCTGTTTGTTCACTAAGGTTCTCTGACAAACCTCTGAGGACTTCACAGAACAGCTTTATTTCTACTGAGAATAAATTACACACAGGTGGACTATATTTACTAATTAGGTGACTTCTGAAGGCAATTGGTTCCACTAGATTTTAGTTAGGGGTATCAGAGTAAAGGCGGCTGAATACAAATGCATGCCACACACACACAAATATTTGTAAAAAATTCTGAAATACCTTTTATCATTTTCCTTTCACTTCACAATTAGGTGCCACTTTTGTTGGTCTATCACATAAAATACATTTACGTTTTTGGTTGTAACATGACAAAACATGGAAAATTTCAAAGGGTATGAATTATTTTTCAAGGCACTGTACATAGGTGACATCACCTCTGATTTTATTGTGATAGCCACAGTGTAGTCACCCTATCCATGGAAGTGGCTACTGAACAGTTCTCCTGACAGGATCAAAAGATAATTGCAGCAAAATACACTGAGACTTTGAAAGTTAGTGCAAACTGGCATTGTAAATAAAATATGAAACTTAAATCTGATTATAGTTCTATACTAAAAATGCATTGTCATGCGTAATTTTATATAAAGTTTAAAAGCATGCATTATAATGCACAAAATTAAAGAAAATTTAAAAATGTTCACAGAAGCACTTTAAGCCATATGGGACAATGTATGCATTTTAGCAAACAACAATCTGAGCACTATAAAAGGGAACTGAAATCCTTACTTCATCAATGACTTTTGAAAACTGTTGTAATGTTGATGTCATCACTTCATCATCGCCACCTAGAGGAAACCGCTGCAACCACAAGAAAAAAAAAAAAGCTTTTGTTATCAGTTTACCATTATCAGTACAAGGTTGATATTATATTATTGTAAAGAATATCTAAAGCTATTATTTTTTTCATTTTGCATAGTGTGGAGAACTGTAGAAGTCTTGTCAACTTGATATTGCTGTCTTTATACCAGCTGGGGAAACTGTCTAAACTTAGACTTCCCCTAATATGAAGACACTTCTCACTTCCTGTTGTGCCTCAATGAAATGAAGAAAAATTTCCCCAACAGGGCACAGTCAACAAAAAAAATTAATAAATAAATAAAAAGTTAGGTCTACCTTTATAAAAGAAAATTAAAGAGCATGTTTTTTGCATGAAAAAAAAAATGCATATTTTTTTTTTTCACAAGAGCCTGCAAAGTATTGCACCTGCGATCAGTTGATCATGGGTGCAATGTCAGGCTCCTGCAAACTCTTCCTCTAGCTCTCTGCCTGTACCTCTGTATGGGCTGTCAGTTGAAGAGATGGAAGTAGTGTCAATGGGCTACGAGGGCACCGATTACTGCTCTTGTAGTTCATTGAGAACTACTAATCCATCTGCCACTGTGGCAGAAGGGACTTGTTGTTCGTTCATTCACAGATTCCTATGAACGAATCAGTGAATGATGCCATTGTGCGGACGGAGCCCTGAACCATAGCCGTGCCAAATTTTAAATGCGAGAATGGCTCTGGAGGACAGGAACCCCCACCTGCTATCACGCGTTTGGGGGGGGGGGGGGGGGGGGGGGGTAGGCTGCGTGAAGGTGGTGTAAATTGTAACATGATGCATAAGGTGAACTTGGTAAAAGGTGCACTGCTGACTGTTTATGGCTATAGTATAACCTGCAATTCAGAAACCAATGTACATTGTACTTTGTACCAAAATGCTGAGATTTATCTATTTAAACCATACTTAAGTAGTTATAAACATAGCAGAAGTATAATGTAAGAGCCCGAGACTTCTTTCTACTTATTAACATTATATGATATAATGAGAAAAGATGCGTAAGTAGTAAGGCATTTATTTATATATCCATTTCTTTTTTTATCTATTTATTTATTTTTAATTTATTCATTTTTCCCCCCTTAAATTATTTTATATATACCCGTATTTATCGGCGTATAACACGCACAGGCGTATAACATGCACATTCATTTTAAGAGGGAAGTTTCAGGAAAAAAACTTAAATTTTAAATAAGGAACTTTGAAGCAAAATAAGGGTCAGTGCCCATCTGCAGCCTAACCATTGCCATCAATGCAGCCTGATCAATGCCCATCTGCAGCCTCACAAGTGCCATCAATGCAGCCTCATCAGTCCACATCAATGCAGCCTCATTGATGCCCATCTGCAGCCCAGAGGGGACAGGGAGGAGGGCGGGACGAGCACTGACAGATTACATACAGTGAGAATCTCCTATGATAGACAGAACAGTGGTCCAATGGCGGCCCAGGAGACAGGAGTTCCTATTACAGAGGCTGCCAAGTAAACAGGAGATTCTCACTTTATGTAATCTGAAAGTGCTCGTCCAGCCCCCCCTCCCTGTCCCCTCCGAGGCATCTAAAACTGAAGTATTGGCGTATAACACGCACGCACTATTTGCACCCGATTTTCATGGTGAAAAAGTGAGTGTTATACGCCAATAAATACAGTATATATTTTTTTTTTACCACATTTTTTTCATAGATGAATTGCTGCATCAAACTCCTGATGAGTGGACCCTAGTGAGATCCACGAAGCGTGTAGAGATCTATAGATGCTAAAATACATTTACGGACCAATTGTGCATTTTATTATGATATCTTCATGATTATTATATACATATAGTAGCTCATTATATATGGATCTTTTCACTGTTAATGTTTATACGACTTTTTGCATAGATATAATACATTTTTTTTTTTTTTTACGTATTTTTGTATATCATGAATTTATAATAAATTATCAATTGTATCCAAGTTGTGCCTAGTTTGTGACCCACCTCATTTAAAGTCCCAAGACCTCTCTTTTTTGTCTTTATATCTATAACCTGGGATGGAGGTGGGCCAGGTCATTTTTTTCTTGTTTCTGCAACAATTGGGTAGAAGATACCCCGGTCGCCCCCGATCTGTCGCATCAACTATAAGCACATTCATATTTTTCACTATATTCATTATCTACATTCATCTAATTTTTATCCTACATCTATTTTTGGGAGGACAGAGCAGGCAAGGACTGGCAATGCTGTCTGGTAGGTTTGTCTGGACTAGCTGAAAAAGAGTTAAAAAACCTAGGGCAAAAAAAAACATAATTGTTCGCCCATACAGTATGTATAATGAGCAATAATGTATTTAGCGATTTTGCTTAAAATTCGGCATCGTCACATTGCACTTAGATCACCTCCAGGAGACTAGTGTGCTGCAAGCATCCAGTCCAACAACACTGAAGAAAGTTAGTTCTTCCACATACCTGCTTTTCATACTCCTTCAACAACTTGGAAGTCAGATGTGTGGCTGCACTTAACTCATTCTGTTGACAAAAAAATATATATGTATCAAAAGGGGGAAATGTGGCAAACATATTTCAATATTTCTAAAAAAAAAGAAACTACTTTTCATTGATCATGGTTTAATAACACTCAGAGATACTGGAAGGGTCTGTGGATTTGTTTAAAATAAGAAAATAAACCTTCTGACTTAAAACCACATGCCCCAGAGATGTCATCCTGACACTGATCTACTACCTGACTAGTCTGAATTACTGTATAAAAATGCAGCGCCCGAGGTCTTTCACACTGGAGCGGTGCACTGGCAGGACGCTAAAAAAAAAATCCTGCAAGCAGCATCTTTAATTTCAACAGACAGGGGCGCTGTAGGAGCAGTGTATACCACTCCTACAGTGCCCCTGCCTGTTGAAATCAATGGGCAGGGCCACCGAAGCGCCGGCAAAATCCTTTTTCGGCCGTTAGCGGGTGTTAAAAGCGCCCCGCTAGCGGCCGAAAAGTGCTGCAAAAACTACAGTAAAGCGCCACTAAAAATAGTGGCGCTTTACCGCCGATGCCCGCCCCGACGAAAGTGCTCTAAGGGAATTCCTTGGGGACCCCCAGGTCACCAGAAATGGTACCCCCATTGGGAGATTTCCCCTCTACTACTTTTCGGCGGACAACCCAAAATTTGGGATTATCTCTTACTTTTATTTTCATGAAAATGGTAAACAGGACAAATAGAGAGGGTGAATTTCCATAATGGGGTACAGACAGCAATAAAAACTGACAGGTGTTCTAATCCATCTCCACTCTATCCAAAACCAAAAAAAAAGTTTTGCCTTTAGTTATACTTTAAAGTGGTTGTAAAGGCACAAGGTTTTTTACCTTCATGCCTTCCCCCTTTAAGATTTATCTGAGCCCCCTCTGGATCCAGCGATGTCCACGTGAGCCTTGCCTATCCGGAAACTTGCACATCCGATTGGCTTTTGGCAGAAGCAGGAGCCATTGGCTCCTGCTGCTGTCAATCACAGCCAGTGAGCTACTCAGAAGACAGAGAGGCAGGGGCGGGGCTTTTTTAATCAATAGCAAAGTCTATTTGGCGTTCGTTTTCAGCTGCAGCAACAGGAAAATCTGAAGGAGCAGGGTGGAAATTTTTTCATGAACAAATCAATTTCTAACAGCGTACATGGCTTTTGTCCAGGAAAGCCCATTCGTTCCAAATCTAATGTTAAAAGCAAATTATATTTTGAAGCACATTCAAGCTAATCATTTAGCCCGGGTTCACACTTGTGTGAACACAGACATTGCATGTGATTCGCACCTGTACTGTGCAATGCGAGTTTAGCCATACAGTTGTATGGCTGAACTCGCATTAGATTCACAGGAAAATAGTGCAGGGACATTTTTTTACCCCGGACTGAAACTGGATCGCATGGGTGTTCTCACCTATGCGATCTGATTTCTGTGCAAGTTCACAGTTCGCACTGCAATCTGTGAACCATTCTGGGGGTGTCATTAACAATGTATTGACACCCGCAGCGGTTTGCAGAGGGCAGTGTAAACTGCCTGCGGGAGAGGTGCGATGCGGGAACCGGTGTTCTATCGAATAATGCCCTCCGTCGAAAAGTGCCCACGCATGCACAGTACAGAAGGGTACTCCAGCTGATTTCCCGATCAGTTGGCGTGACATCACCATGTTGCATGCGCTCATCTTAGGAGGCATTTTTCGATGGGAAATACCATTTGACAGGCACAATTGAAAGCTATGCAAATAGCTGAGGGAGACCGTAGTTGTCAGATTGTGCCTTGCTGTTGCAGGGCGGGTTTGGTGTGTTGAATGAAGGGTTTTGCCCGTGTCTAAGGGCAGGTTGCAACACAGACAAAACCCGCCGTTCAACACACCCACAACCCACCCTGCAACAGCGAGGCACAATCTGACAACTACGGTCTCCCTTTGCTGTTTGCAAAGCTTTCAACTGTGTCCGTCAAATGGTATCTCCTGTTCAAAAATGCCTCCTGCGATGTGCGCATGCGCCATGGTGACGTCACGCCAGCTGATCGGGGAATCAAATGGAGTGCCCTTCCGTACTGCGCACTTTTCGATGGAGGGCACTGTTCGATAGAACACCGCGCTGGTTCCCGCATCGCTACAGTGTGAAACTAGGCTGAAGGTACTGAAAATTTTCATGCAAACATTTGATCAAAGATCTACTAGTGTATGGCCAGCTGTAGAATAATTGTGGACAGCTGCAACAGCTGTCCACAATTACTGGTGGCAAAGGGAGGGGAAAATTCATGTAACTTATTTTGTAGTTTGTAGTTCTGTTTATCTGATTGTAAGCACAGGGGAAAGACCCGAAAACCTCTTGAAATGACATTTACAGCTAAATCTATCTTGTAACAGGGAAGTGAGATCGAGGCATGAAGAATACAATCATCAAATAAACCACAAGACAGTCATACAGCAACTAATTTCACACCATCACTTCCCTTTCCTGTGTATATAATTTACTTGAGGTCGCAGGAAACAAATTGGTTTTCTAACAAGCCATGTGATCCAAGTCAAATCAGGGCAGTAAACGGAACGACTTGACACCTGCACCACTGTTATACCACTGACCACTAAAACAATCAGTGAAATTTGTTTAAAGACTTCTCACATCCAAACATGGCTTGTCGGAAAACTCTTCTATCAAAATATTTCAGAGTATCTAGAAGTTAAAGTGATTGTAAAGACATTATTTGTTTTTTTAATTAAAATATTAAACATGTTATAGTTACCTGTCCTGTGCAGGGAAATATAACCTGCACAGGACAGGTAACTATAACATGTTTAAGATTTTAATTTAAAAAATATTAAACATGTAGCCCCCAGCGCTCTAGACTTATCCTCTTCGCGCCACCATAGCAAGCAACTTGTTATGGGGCGTATGTGCGGGCTGTGTGAGTCCATAGATACACATAGTGCGGCTCAGTCCCGCCTCACTGGATTTAATTGACAGCAGCAGGAGCCAATGGCTACCGCTGCTGCCTCTGAGTCCTGGAAAGAGACAGAGAAAGAGCAGCTCTGTTGCTCTCGGGCAGAGCGATGGATTGAGATGGGACTCGGGTAAGGGGGCTGGGCGGGAATTGATCATGATTTTTTTACTACCTTAATGCACGTGAAAGCTTTTTCGGAACATTTGATGAATTGCGAAAAAAAAATAATTTTCTCACCCACCGCATGGGTTAACTGCTTGTTTTGTCCAGGGGCTACACTTTCCATTCAATCCTCTGGAAAACAGTGCTCCCCCATATCCAGCACTGGATTGTTCCTGCCATTCTTACGTCCAGAGCCTGTCCAGAACAGTCCATGCATAAGACCGCTAGTGTGCGGGGGGGGGGGGGGTTGTTCAGGAGTGGCAGGGAAAGGTCTTGCATTTGGAGGATCGGCCAATTAGGTAAGTATATCTCCGCTCTCCTCACCCCTAGGCAAAAACAAGCAGTTAACCCAGGCAGTGAGGTCACAGTCCAACTGCATGGGAATTTTTTTTTTCCCAGGAGTTATTTTTTAAGGTTAAGAGCATCAAATACAGCAAATGCATTTTGGAGGAAAAAGAGCTTCAGCCATCTGCCCTTAGTGTGTCCAGGACTTGCTAGTCTTCTTCAAGCTTTACAGCAGGTCCCCTAGTGCATTCTGTCATAATTCCAATAACATCAACTGCTCAACACCTGAGGAAGGGCGAAGCTCCTTTCTCTCAAAACGTATTCAATGTATTTGATGCTCTTAACCTTTAAACATTTAACCCCTTCCCGACCAGCCGCTGCAGTATGGCACCCCTGGGCGAACCGACGTAGCTGTACGTCGGTTCGCCTTTTGACCACTGGGGGGGCGGGGGGCGCTCGCAGCACGACACCGGAGCCGATGCGTGTTCCCCGGTCGCGATGACCGCCAGGCACCCGCGATCGCACCACACAGAGCCAGAACGGAGATCTATCAATGTAAACAGACAGATCTCTGTGCTGTCAGGGGGTGAGGAGAGTGATCTGTTGTTCATACTAAGTATGAACAACGATCGCTCTCCTCCCCCAGGCAGTCCCATCTCCCCACAGTTAGAATCACTCCCTAGGTAACACAGTTAACCCCTTGATCGCCCCCTACCGTTAAACCTTCCCTGCCAGTGACATTTACACAGTAATCAGTGCATTTTTATAGCACTGATCGCTGTATAAATGCCAATGGTCCCAAAAATGTGTCAAAATCTGTCCCACTTAATGTTGCAGTCCCGATAAAAAAAAAAAATTGCTGATCACCGTCATTACTAGTACAAAAAATAATAATAAAAATACCATAAATCTTTCCCCTATTTTGTAGACGCTATACCTTTTGCGCAAACCAATCAATATATGCTTATTGCGATTTTTATTACCAAAAAATATGTAGAAGAATACATATCGGGCTAAACGATAATTAGCTTTTAATTAGCTTTTTTTTTTTTTTTTTTTAAATGGGGGATATTTATTATAGCAAAAAGTACAAAATATTGTGGGGTTTTTTTCAAAATTTTCTCTAATTTTTTTGTTTATAGTGCAAAAAATAAAAACCGCAGAGATGATCAAATACCACCAAAAGAAAGCTCTATTTGTGGGGAAAAAAAGGATGTCAATTTTGTTTGGGTGCAGCGCTGCAGGACTGCGCAATTGTCAGTTAAAGCGACGCAGTGCCGAATCGCAAAAAATGGCCTGGTCATTCAGCAGCCAAATCTTTCAGGGCTAAAGTGGTTAAAGTAAATGTGCATGTAAAGGCAGGTGTCCCCATACTTTTGACACTATAGTGTATGTTTGAAAAAATTACCGGATGCCCCTAAATGCTACGGCCATATTAAGCACCAAATGATGACGTCATACCGCACTGCAGTACTTCCTGTAAAAATAACAAATTATAGAGCAGCCTCCTTGTTACTGCTTTGTAGGAAGGATAGTGACACAGACCCCAGCTGGGAAATGTAGACTCCGGGGTGTCAGAGAGATATAAGAACCCGGTCATTTATTCATCAAGTGGTGCCTGTTCAAGTCTACAATATCAGTTTTGGGTTCAATGGCTTATAAACTATATTGCAATTTTACAAGTTACATTTTTTGATTATATAAACTAATAACCTGCTGAAGATAGAGCAGTTTAGATTCCATACCTGAGCATCATAAATCCTGCGCATAGCATTATACAGCTGACTGCAGTAACTGGAGATCGCAGCTGCATCTTCCTCGAAAACTCCCAGAAGAGACCGGGTCTAAAAATGGAAGAATACGATGAGATACATGAAAACAAGATATTCATTTACCACGGTCATTTCCTGCACTATACATCCTTCATACTAGAGCTGGGCGATTTTCTCAAAAAAAAAACAAAAAACATCTGCGATTTTGTTTAAAAAAAAAAAAACTCGATTCATGATTTGAATCGAGGTTTTTTTTTTTTATGGACACCGCGCCGGTCCTGAGGAGCTGGGGGCAGGAGTTTTTAGGTGAGGCCGTGGCTTCAGCCTAGCCTGCGAGGCTGGATGCCGCGGACTAGGCCAAAGCCGCGGCCTTGCATAAAAACTCCTGCCCGCAGCTCCTCAGGACCGGCGCGGTGTCAGCGTCGGTCCTGGTGGAAAAAAAAAAAAAAAAATATCAAATCGATTTTTTCCCCAGCCCTACTTCATGTTACAGGGGCAATTTACTACAACTGGAGAGTGCAAAATCTGGTGCAGCTCAGCATAGAAACCAATCAGCTTCCAGGTTTTATTGTCAAAGTTTAACTGAACAAGATGAAGTTAGAAGCTGATTGGCT
This sequence comes from Aquarana catesbeiana, assembly GCF_042186555.1. Taxonomy (NCBI): domain Eukaryota; kingdom Metazoa; phylum Chordata; class Amphibia; order Anura; family Ranidae; genus Aquarana; species Aquarana catesbeiana. The sequence goes on from NC_133330.1 coordinate 63,334,951, forward strand.
ACCATGCACAGCTGCACCAGATTTTGCCCTCTACAGTTTCAATAAATCAACCCTGAAGTGTAATGCTGGCCCTACACAGTTAGAAAATTGTTCAAAAAAAAAAGCATTCAATACGCTAGACTGTTCAACTTTCGAAATGTTAGCGGGCTCATTTCAATGATCGAAATGCAAAGTTTTATGGCAAAAAAAAATATTAAAAGATCGAACTGTCATGTCAGATTTTTTTGAGCCTAAATGATCGATTTTCTAACATTAGTAGTGGAATAAAGCAAAACAGTTTGAAAAAGTTTACAGCACATACACGTTAAAATGTAACCTCAGATGGCGTAATCGATTGACAAAAAATTTACCATTTATGTTGCTATCAATCAACAATTAGGCGGTATATATATCGATACAATGATGGCAGTATCACACGTTTGACAGATCTCTAGAAATCCGACCATTTTTTCTAACTATTTTCTATCCATGTATGGCCAGCATTAGATCGATCGCCTAGGATATTGGAGAGGCATGTGTGAAACGGGAACTTCAAACTCGCTACTCTGGTTAACCCCTTCCCACCGACACATATTTGCGGCCCCACGGAAGTGGGCTTTTTTCTGTGGCGGTCACATATATGCGTATCTTCCTTTGTGCTGGGAGCGCTCCGCACAGCCCACTCCCAGCACAGAGGCCGGGGGATCGGGACCTGCACTCCCCGTTCCGGGTCATCTGATCATTGTGATAGCCTCTGATTGGCTATCACAGGGATCAGTCACTATGAGCCCACCCCCTGTGTTTACTTCCTCTTCTTGCAGGAGAGGAAAATGTAAAACAAACCAAAGTCTGTAAAAAAAAAAAAAAAAAAAAGAAATCTAATAAAGATAAAAAAATAACAAATAAAGAAAAAAAATAAGATCAAGGTTTGCCAGGGTTAGTGTTAGGGTCAAGGTTGGGTTTAAAAAGGTCAAGGTCAGCATATTTGGAGTAGAATTAATTTAGAAAAAAAAAATTAAAATTAGTATCAGTGTGTTTTAGGCAGGATTAAAATAAAAAGCAAAATGTGCACCATTGTTTCTGGGCTGTACTACAGGAACAAACAACAACTAACATACACAAATGTGGTATCGCTACAATCGTCAGGAACAGGAGAATTTATTTTTGGGTTGTTCTTTGGTGGTAAATTATAGTAGCAAGAAATATCCAGCTAAATTTATTTATTTATTTATTTTTTTTTACTATTTTCGGACAGATTTCCTTTGATTTAAAAAAAAAAAAAAAAAAAAAAAAAATCAGGAGATATCCGTTACTATTTACCACCAAAGAAAAGCCCAATTTGTCCTGAAAAAAACCAAGGTATAATCCACCTGGATACACAAAGTAGTTATGACGATATGTACAGTTTTACTAACAAGTCAAAATTGTGCTTAGGCATTAACATTTGTTTTACCCTTAGGCAAGAAGGGGTTAAATTAAAAGTAAAACATTAACTCCAGAAAGATATAAAACAATAATTTATTCCATTTAGGGAATCGGGAAGGATTTTCTTCCTCCGGTTGGAGCAAATTGGACCGAGCTTTATAAAAGGTTTACTTTGCCTTCCTCTGGAACTACTGTGTCTATTCTGCTTATGGAGGTTTTCTAATTATTCATTCTTTTTCTTTTGGTTGAACTCAATAGATTTGTGGATTTTCGGCTTGTTTAGATGTGTGACCAGAGCATGGTATAAACTGGCAGTTGAGCCACAGTTTTACCCCCCTCCCCCCCAGACTGCCCACGCAAAAAAAAAAAAAAAAAAAAAAAGATATGCAGCCACTCAGGTCTGTAAATGTGCCATGGCCACCATAATTGTGATTGGCTTGAACCCCCTATCACTTTCGGCAGATAGTACTGCTGCAGAATGTGACTCATTCAAGTGAATGGCACTGCGCCACAACCACATGCAATGCACACAGTTGAAGGGCAGTGGGTTGGCATTTTTAGGGTTCAGACAGGTCAAATAACCCCTGAAAAACGATACACAACAGATCATCTTTTAGAGGGACAGCAGAGGCTGCTGCATGTCAGAATAAACCCTAAAGCTGGCCATAGGCAGTTCAAAATGCAGGCTCAGCAAGGACCAGCTGAATGTCAATCAATGTGTGGCCATCCCTGCTCAACACTGCGATGGTGACCCACCGGCTGCAGTACTGTCTAGGTTACCTACCTGAATCATGAATGTATGCAGATCAGGTAAGTCAGAGAACAGACAAAACTCCTATATTTGTTCCAAGTCAGGAGCACGAGTTAACAGCCAGGAAACTAGCATTTTCTTGAATTAGATGCCATTGTTTCCTGGGAAAGCGGAGGGTCTCCAAACCAGAGAGAGTGCGCTACTTCACTTTTCTGTTTAGCACTGCGCTACTTTAACTGACCATTGCTCAGTCGTGCATCACTGTACCCAAATTAAACGTTTAACATTTTGTTTCCACAAAATGTGGAATAGAGCTTTTTTTTGGTTGTATTTGATCACCACTGGGGTTTTTTTAGCACATAAACTAAAAAAAAAAAAAGACAGAAAAGTTTGAAAAAATATATATTTTCTACTTTCTGTTATAAAACATATCCAAAAAAATCTAATTTCTTTAAAAATTTACACAAAAAAAAATGTATTCTACTACGTCTTTGGTAAAAACCAAGTTGCATTTTTGGGGACACTAGTATAGTTTGTGATCAAGATACTGATCAGTACACACACTATACTAGTAATGGTGGTGAAAGCGACTTAGCCCAGGATCAGCCATCTGAATTTGGTGGAGAGTATTGGATAGCAGCAGATATCAGCGGACATGTCACCACTGACATCCGCCGCTCCATAGGGGTGAATAGAGCGTCCGATCAGGACAGCCTGAAAAACTGACAAGCGGACCTGATAGGAAAGCCTGTGTAAAAGGGGCCTTATTGTGGCGGACAATCTGGCACTAACTGAAATTGGCTAGGAGGGATACTAACTGACACTGAGGCCCATTTCACACATGCAGACCGTTCATTTCATCAGTTCAGTCACATTTTTTTCAAATTACTTTTTCATCAGTTTGTCATACGTTTTTTTCATCCGCCAGCGTCCATAACAACTTGAGTCCTAGAGCCGTTGTTCCATGAAAAATGGACCGTTTGTCCGTTTACATCCATTTTTTGTTCAGTCAGTTTTTTTAGCGGAAGAAAAATAAGGGCTTTCATCCGTTTAAAAAAACTGATGTTGACAGAAGTAGAAGTAAACATTTTTCCATAGAGATGCATTTATGTCTGTTTTTCGATCGTCAACAGATGGATGAAAAAGGAACAAAGGGTCCTTTCACACAAGTGTTCCATTTGTCAGTTCAGTCACATTTTTTCAAAGAAAGAAGGGTTCAGTTTACATCAGATTCTTATCAGGTTCTCTTCTCTTCAGGTTGCCATCGGGTTCTCTTCCCTTCAGGTTCTCTTCCCTTCAGGTTCCCATCGGGTTCTCTTCCCTTCAGGTTCCCATCAGGTTCTCTTCCCTTCAGGTTCCCATCAGGTTCCCATCAGGTTCTCTTCCCTTCAGGTTCCCATCAGGTTCTCTTCCCTTCAGGTTCCCATCAGGTTCTCTTCCCTTCAGGTTCCCATCAGGTTCTCTTCCCTTCAGGTTCCCATCGGGTTCTCTTCCCTTCAGGTTCCCATCGGGTTCTCTTCCCTTCAGGTTCCCATCGGGTTCTCTTCCCTTCAGGTTCCCATCGGGTTCTCTTCCCTTCAGGTTCCCATCGGGTTCTCTTCCCTTCAGGTTCTCTTCCCTTCAGGTTCTCTTCCCTTCAGGTTCCCATCAGGTTCTCTTCCCTTCAGGTTCCCATCAGGTTCTCTTCCCTTCAGGTTCCCATCAGGTTCTCATCAGTTTTTTTTACATCCACCACCAATGCAAAAACGGATGCAAAACAGACCGTTTGGCCCCTTTCACATGGGCTGTCTGATCAGGTCAGTTTTTCAGGCAGACCTGATCAGACCTTGCACTCTCCCCTATGAAGCCGTAGATTTCAGTGGTCACATGTCCGCTGACACCGGCTGCTATCCAATCCTCCCCACAAAAACCAGACGGACGGTGGTCCTATTTCCCATCCGCTTGGCGGATCTGATGAAAACGGACTGGCGGTCTGTTTTCACTTGATTTCCTCATAGAGGAGAGCGGGACTCTGTCCATTTGGGCTCTGCACAGTGAGTGACCCATCATCTGCCTGCTCAGTGCGGATCAGCGGAGAGACCCTTCACTGAAGAACCGGAGTCCGCCAGGCAAAGGCGCCCGTTCTGTTCTTTTAACAGACGAAAAATAGGGCTTTGATCCATTCCAAAAACCAGATGTTAACCAAAGAGGATGTAAATAGATGATCATCCGTTTACATCCGTTTTCCATAAAGATGCACTGATGTCCGTTTTTTTCATTCGCAAATGGATGGATGAAAAATGGACAAACGGAAAGCCATGTAAAAAAGGGCCAATCGGTCCACATGAACTTCTTTTGGGTAACAGGTGTCCCATGATTTTGCCGCGACTTGTTGGGCAAAATTGTGCTGCGATTGGGTTGCCATTGAAAGTAATTGGATCGCAAGCATTGCATCCAGTGTTTTGCTGCAATCGTGGCGATCCGGAACGCCAAGGTGTGACTGGAGCCTAACAAGTGTATTGTCACCCTAGGAGAGGAGAGTGTTTTAAGACTACAAAACACCTCTTCTCATTTCCACAACATAGGTGGGAGGTGCTCTGTAGTTCACATAGAAGAACTCAGACAGGACACTGCAGAGTGCTCCGGATAGCACTGGATTTCTGGCAGAATCAATAGGTATTTTTTTCACAGTTATCAAATAGACATAACAAAACGCTTTCAGTGGTAAATTTAATGGATCAAATAGGAGAAGTTCTTTGTTAGATTTTACATATAATTGCAAGGGTTGTCGCTCCTCTGAAAAGCAATCTGCACTCAGATCATCTTTCAGAGGCACGACAGGTGTTAGGAGGTGATATGCCGTCTCCTTGTAACCTCTTAAATGCCATACTACCGCACTGCAACTGCGTGCATTTGCAGGGTAGCCCCATTCACTTGAACATAGTTTAGCTCAACCATGTTGTTTTACCACCCCACAACCTCTAGTGTAAACGGGTCTATAAGGCTATGTATACCAAAATGTATTCCTCAGTATGTCTGACATCAAGCCTTACTGTGTACTTTCTGAAACAAATTGTTTTTATGAATCTGTTGCACAGCGAAGATCCTGCCAGGAAAGGCTCCTTTACACTTGTGGTCAGTGGGTGGTAAAAATAGGTGGTTGAGCCTCATGTTTACCGCCCATCCCCGAAACAGCAGGATTGAGGTAAACATGCTGAGGCCGCAGCCTCTAGCATTTGGTGGAGGTGGTCCCTGCGCCGAACACGACTCATTCAAGTCAATGGAGCTGCGCTGCAGTGCGGTGCTGAGGACTTTACAGGGTTAAAACAGGCGATGAGGAGGTGATACACGGCCTTCTCACCGCCTCTGAAAAGCGATTAATGTGCTCACTATATCTGGTCTCCCACAGTACACAGAACATGGGAATGCAATCATTAAGTAAATATATAAACTGCTAAATACATTTTCTCATCAGCAGTATATAGCAGTCTTGTGACTTCTATCAGTGTCTGGTTTTATATTTTACTCTGACTGTCCTATGAGACTGCATTACCCCTGACCTTCTGTCTAGACAATGCTGATTGGCCCTGTGCCGATCACATGCACCCGCCAAGAAAAAAAAACAAGAAAAACTCTCTAGCAATACACACTAAACTGAGCATGTGCAGAGTGCCCAAGGCTCTGTACTATCAACAGATGGATTGGGAACAGTGGAAGAAGGGGAGAATCAGAGAAGACAGGATCAAACAGCCTTTTTTACACAATGTGGAGGATTAACCCCTTTCACAGGGGCGCCTCCGTTTGGCGGACCCCACTTGCTCAGCGGAGGAATCTCTCTGCTGATCACTGATGAGCAGGCGGGTGACAGGTCTGTGTCTGCTTACTGTGCAGAGCGGAGACAGACCCAGTCCCACTCTCCTCTATGGGGAGATCGGGTGGAAATGGACCGCCTGTCTGTTTTCAGCCAATCTGCCAGACGGATGGAGGAGAGGATCAGATAGCGGTGGATGTCCGCTCCATAGGGGAAAGTGCAATGTCCAATCAGGTCCGCTTGAAAAACTGACAGGCAGACCTGATTGGACAGCCATCAGGGACTTCTCTTGCACGTTCCCTGTGCATTGGGCAGCCCACTGAAATGAATGCGGGTGTGCTGGGTGGCACCTGTATGGTGTGAACACATCCAAAACCATCACCCATTCCATCCAAACTAATCCCTTGTTCACATTGAACGCGGCTTTGAAATTGTGCAACTTCATCTGAAATCAAAGCCGCATTTCAGTGCGACTTCAGGGGGGGCGACCTGAAAAGACATCCGTGCGGCTTCCTGCACAGATGTCTATTGAAGTCAAACCCGAAATCGCCAAAAGTAGTGCAGGGACTACTTTTGTAAATCAGTGCGGTGCCACAAAGTTGATGTTGCAATGATTTGAATGGAGCCATTGCCAGCAAATCGCATGACAAATCGCTGCAATGTGAACAAGAGCTTAGAAAAGTGGTGGCTTTGGATACACTTTAACCCCTTCTAGTCCCTCTAGGTGGGTAAGGATGATCTCAGGTGTGTTCACAAACGGCCCATGCAGAGCCCGCCAGGAAGTCGGCACTGCGGAGCGCTAATCACAAGCAGTGAGACATTGTCCTGATGTGCGGCTGCAGAGATCCGGAATGTCTCACTGCCTGTGATTAGCGCTCCGCAGTGCCGACTTCCTGGGCTCCGCAGTGCCGTTTGTGATCACGCCTGAGATCATCCTTACAGGTGGTCTTTCTGCCCGGGGGGCGGGTCAGACTCTTGTGATTGGCTGTCACAGTGGTCAGAAGTCACTCCTGATTGGAGAAGGCCAGTTGTCTATGACAGCTCAGTCACTGTGCTGGGGGTGCGACAGGTAACCGCGGCCATCCATGGACACACAGATGTGGTATGTGGGCAGCAAGAAGTTCATGGATAAAGAAGATTTAGTCTTGTGTTCAGTACAGGTGAGGGGCCCCTGGGGGTCAGGATGGGCCCCTGGCTGTCTGCTCTCTTAGCTCAGCTGTGATTGGCTGATCCAGGAAAGCAGAGCAGCACAGACAGTCCCCTTCTACAAGCCATATAAAGACTCTAATAGCAATCAGTGGCCTTCCTGACCAGCACAGGACTTCACACCTCCATACATCCTGAGTCACAGACTGACACACAGCCCACTGCTATGAGAACCCCGCCCAGCCACGCCTCTGACCTGGGGACTGTCCTCCAGCGTCTCCTCGATGGGTAATTTGTCAATACCGAGCATGGCGGGGGGCAACCGGGGTTAGACGAGACCTGAACCGGGGCGACAGTCACAGCAGCTGATCTGCATCCAGGAGCACACACGGCGGATGTCCCGCTTCGCCGGGCGCTCATTGGGTGGACGGAGCTGTCTTTCATCAGATCTGCGACCCTGTTGGTTCCTAGAGGTGTCCATCACTTTCTGTAACTAAGGGGCGGGGATATTAGGAAGTTGTCGCGATGACGAGAGGATACCAGTGCCAAAGGTGGTGGGAGGAGCTTGGGTGAGGGATGACAGCTGATAGAATGTGAGAGAGAGCTGACACAACAAGCCGGGAGGGTGTCAGACTCCGGGGAGGACAGGCGTCACCAGAGGCACACTGAGCTGTATGGGGGGGAGGAGACACAATGCATGGGGGAGATTTACTCAAACTGGAGAGTGCAAAATCTGCTGCAGCTCTGTATTAAAACCAATCAGCTTCCAGGTTTTATTGTCAAAGATTAATTGAACAAGCTGAAGTTAGAATCTGATTGGTTACTACGCAGAGCTGCACCAGATTCTGTGTGCTCCAGATTTAGTAAATCTCCTCTTATTATACTTTCCTTAGATTGGAACTTTACTCCCTGCCTCTCCCCCACAGGTGCCCATCAAATGCAGCCACTTGTGCCCATCAAATGCAGCCACTTGTGCCCATCAAATGCAGCCACTTGTGCCTGTCAAATGCAGCTACTTGTGCCCATCATATGCAGCCACTTGTGCCCATCAAATGCAGCTACTTGTGCCCATCATATGCAGCCACTTGTGCCCATCAGATGCAGCCACTTGTGCCCATCAAATGCAGCTACTTGTGCCCATCAAATGCAGCTACTTGTGCCCATCATATGCATTTACTGTACCCACCGCCCCCCCCCCCTCACTGGGCTTGCGGCTCTGACAGCACCCCCCCACCCCGCACGTGCACGCAGCTCTGACAGAGGGGACTTACAGCAGCAGCTCCTCTCCAATGCACCAGAGCGGCGGAGACCTCCACTCCAGCGCATCTCCTCCGCTCCTCTTACTCTTTGGCCAATCAGGAAACAGGTCTGACACCCTGCCTCCTGATTGGTGGGGAGGAAGGTTCGTGTGAAAATAGCGAAAATTAATTTGCTATCGTCATACAATTGGGTGGGATCAGGGTGCACTCTCTGCTCCTCGAGCCCACCCTATTTTGAAGCCTATAAGAGCCTCTGGCTCTAATCAGGTGCTTCAAAAAGTACCACCTCCTCCCTCCACCGCCTTAGGAATCCATGTGTCCGGCATCCTGAAAGGGGCAGGGCGCATGGATGGGGGGGCGGCGCCAGTGTGCCCACAGTGCACGGGCCGCCACTGCACCCTCCAGCTGGTGCCTCTCAGTATACACTGATCAGAAAAATATGGATCCTGCTCCTTTAAACCATGTTATACAGCACAGTGCTTGTGCTGTGTAATTTGGACCCCTGTAACACCTAAAAAACTGGCTGATCCTGCCAGTTTCTCCCCTCCCCTATGCAAACCGAACACAATAATCATGGCTGCTGAGCCCCTGATACTGTGGTCTGTTTACGTGCCTCCGTCATCCTGTGTCTATCTCCTCTGTCCTCTCCTCTGTGTGTGTCACCTAGTGACAGTGCCACCCCACCCCCCTCCTGCTGCAGGAATATCTAATGTATGCCAATTCTATCCATTTTGTCTCCTAATACCGTGCCCTGCTGTCTCTGTGTTTTATAAAAAAATTCCTCCTTAACTGTAACTCACAGCAGCACCCAGTGGTCACATCACCGGCCTGTCTCCTCTCTCCTCCTCGCGTCTCGCTGATGTCAGCGGGGAAATCTCGGCCCCGCCCACTGCTTCTGTCAGACAGGCAGAGAGGAGACACGGCCGGTTATATGAGGGCTGGGAGCTGCCGTGAGATACGGTAAAAGAGGAATTTTTTTAAGAGAACACAGAGACAGCGGGGCACTGTATAAAGAGACAAAACAGATAGTGTAAATATGTAAAGTGGGTTAAAGCGGAGTTCCAACCAAAAGTGGAACTTCCACTCATCGGATCCCCCCCCCTCCGGTGTCACAATTGGCACCTTTCAGGGGGGAGGGGGGTGCAGATAGCTGTATAATACAGGTATTTGCACCCACTTCCAGCATAGATATCCGCAGAATCTGCGGGTATTTACGCCACTTCCCGTCCCCCCCCGCTGTCTGCTGGGAAACACATGAGTCCCAGAGACAGCAGGGACCATCCGTATTGCGCTGCGCGACTTGCGCATGTGCAGTAGGGAACAGGGAAGTGAAGCCGCAAGCCTTCACTTCCTGATTCCCTTACCGAAGATGGAGGCAGCAGCACCCGAGGACCAAGAGATGGTTCAGGCTTGGGTGCCGACACCGCGGGCGCCCTGGACAGGTAAGTGTCCATGTTTTAAAAGTCAGCAGCTGCAGTATTTGTAGCTGCTGACTTTAAAAAAAAAAATTTTGGCGGAGCTCCGCTTTAATAACCACTTTAAGTCCTGAAGCCTCCACAGATCGGACTTGTTTTTCCAGCACATCCCACAAATGTAATTGGAGGTAAAATCAATAACTCAAAGTCATTGTTGTGATCCTCAAACCATTCTTGAATGCATCAGACCAGGCCACCTTCTTCCATTGCTCCGTGGTCCAGTTCAGGTGCTCATGTGTCCATTGCAGGTGTTTTTGGCTGTGGACAAGGGTCAGCATGGGTATCCTGACTGGTCTGGAGCAATGCAGTCCCATACGCAACAAACTGTGATGAACTGTGTGTTCTGACACCTTTCTATTGGAACCAGCATGAAACTTTTCAGAAATTTGAGCTACAGTAGCTCTTCTGTTGGAACAGACTACATAGGTCAGCCTTCACTCCCCACATATATCAGTGAGCCTTGGCTGCCCATGACCCTGTCGCTAGTTCGTTGGTTTTCTTTCCCTGGATTTTCACAATTTGGTAGTTCCTGACCACTGCAGATCAGGAACATCCCACAAAAATTGCAGTTTTGGAGATGCTCTGACCAGTGGCGGCTGGTTGCTCAAAATTTTTGGGGGGCACAAAAAAGCCACTGTGCCCATCAAACGCTGTCACTGTGCCCATCAAACGCTGTCACTGTGCCCTCAAACGCTGCCACTGTGCCATCAAAAGCTGCCACTGTGCCATCAAACGCTGCCACTGTGCCATCAACTGCAACCACTTTGCCATCAAACGCTGCCACTGTGCCCTTCACACACTGCCACTGTGCTCAAACGCTGCCACTGTGCCCATCAAACGCTGCCACTGTGCCATCAAATGCTGCCACTGTGCCCTCAAATGCTGCCATTAAACACTGCCACTGTGCCCATGGAACGTTGCCACTGTGCCCATTAAACGCTGCCACTGTGCCCATTAAACTCTGCCACTGTGCCATCAAATGCTGCCATTGTGCCATCAAACGCTGTCACTGTGCCCATCAAACGCTGCCACTGTGCCCTCAAACGCTGCCGTTGTGCCATCAAAAGCTGCCACTGTGCCCATCAAACGCTGCCACTGTGCTCATCAAATGCTGCCACTGTGCTCATCAAATGCTGCCACTGTGCTCATCAAATGCTGCCACTGTGTCATCAAACGCTGCCACTGTGCCATCAACTGCAGCCACTGTGCCATCAACTGCAGCCACTGTGCCATCAAACGCTGTCATTGAGCCCTTCACACACTGCCACTGTGCCCATCAAACGCTGCCACTGTGCCCATCAAACGCTGCCACTGTGCCCATCAAACGCTGCCACTGTGCCATCAAACGCTGCCACTGTGCCATAAAATGCTGCCACTGTGCCCTCAAATGCTGCCATTAAACGCTGCCACTGTGCCCATGGAACATGGAACGTTGCCACTGTGCCCATTAAACGCTGCCACTGTGCCATCAAATGCTGCCACTGTGCCATCAAACGCTGCCATTGTGCCATCAAACGCTGCCATTGTGCCATCAAACGCTGTCACTGTGCCCATCAAACGCTGTCACTGTGCCCATCAAACGCTGCCACTGTGCCCTCAAACGCTGCCATTGTGCCATCAAAAGCTGCCACTGTACCATCAAACGCTGCCACTGTGCCATCAACTGCAGCCACTGTGCCATCAAACGCTGCCACTGTGCCCTTCACACACTGCCACTGTGCTCAAACGCTGCCACTGTGTCTATCAAACGCTGCCACTGTGCCCATCAAATGCTGCCACTGTCCCATCAAATGCTGCCACTGTGCCATCAAACGCTGCCACTGTGCCATCAAATGCTGCCACTGTGCCCTCAAATGCTGCCATTAAACGCTGCCACTGTGCCCATGGAACGCTGCCACTGTGCCCATTAAACGCTGCCACTGTGCCCATTAAACACAGCCACTGTGCCCATCAAATGCTGCCACTGTGCCATCAAACGCTGCCAGTGTGCCCATCAAATGCCAGTGTGCCCATCATATGCTGTCAGTGTGCCCATCAAATGCAGCCACTGTGCCCATCAATTGCAGCCATTGTGCCCATCATATGCAGCCACTGTGCCGATCATATGCAGCGACTTGTGCCCAACATATACAGCCACTTGTGCCCATCAAATGCAGCCATTTGTGCCAATCATATGCAGCCACTTGTGCCCATCAAATGCAGCCACTTGTGCCCATCAAATGCAGCCAATTGTGCCTATCATATTGTGAGGTACCTGGTAGTGAGCCTGACTGGTAGAAGGAGACCTCTCTTAAGCGCTGGTTCAGGAGCCGCTGGAAGTGGGAACAGTGGTCTCCTGAGCACAGTGGGTAGGAGGGCCTGATGCAGGTTCCAGCAGAAGCAGACACCGGAGTTGGGAGGATGTTCCGCAGGGATGGCTGAGCTGTGGATGCAGGTAACTGGTGCAGGCTGGTAGGTTGGCTGGCAGCCGGATATGAAGACAGTAGCTGGAAGCAAACAGGCAGGCTGGAAGCAGCGTTTAAGGCACAGGCAAGCAAGGTCAGACAGTCCGTATTTGGCAGGAGATCAGGCAGGGTATAAACAGGAGGGATGATCCAAGAATGGTCAGACAGGCAGGAGTTCGGCAACAGGTAGCAGAGTAAACAAGGTCAGACAAGCCGGGTCGGATGGGAGACAGGAGAGTAGTCAAACGTAGCCGGGTCAAAAGTAGTAACAAGCAGGCAGATACTGGAACTTTCAGGTGCAGAGCTGCAGACGAACAGCAGCTAACATGAGCACCTGTCACCTTCTTAAAGGCCCCTTGGCGCCAAACGGCGCTAGCGCGAACGGGCGCGCGCACGGGCGCGCGCGCGCACCCGCGAACGCGCGAACGCGCGTACAGGCATCCGCGGGAGCGCACCGGCGCCCCCTGGTGGGGATTTTGGCTGAATTCGCTGGAAAACACTCCTTGTGGACCTACGTGCACGCAGGTTCACCCGACGACTGCTGACATGCCCCTGACATTGCCCCCCCCCAACGGGCAGCCTCCGGATGCCCAGATACACCTTTTTTTCAGGATGGGTAGAAAAGTATGCATGAATTAAACGTTTGGCATGAATATTACAGTCAGGTTCCCACGAGTTATTTTCCGGACCATACCCTTTCCACTTAATTAAAAACTGTACCTGCCCAGACCTCTTTCTGCAGTCAAGGATGGATTCCACTTCATACTCTTCATTGCCGTCCACCAGAACTGGTTCGGGGACCCTGGTACCCCTATCAGGAAAGGGATCATCTACAGCCGGCTTTAAGAGTGAAACGTGAAATACAGGGTGTATCTTAAGTGAATCAGGTAAGCACAATTCATACGACACTTCATTAATTTTCCTTTTCACAGGGAAAGGTCCAATAAATTTTGGAGCAAGCTTCTTGGAAGGACATGACAATCTGATATTATTAGTAGACAGCCATACCTTGTCGCCAAGCTGAAGGTTTAAATCTCCCCTTCTTTTCTCATCAAAGAACCGCTTATTATCCGCCTGCGCTTTGGATATCGCTTCCTGCAAGATCCGGTTATTATGACTGAAGAACTGTACAGTGTCCTGGACTGCTGGAACCGAAGATTCTGAAAGAAGATCTGGTAAAAAAGATGCATGAAACCCATAATTAGCAAAGAAAGGGGATTGACCTGTGGCAGAATGACTGGCATTATTGTACGCAAACTCTGCAAGTGGCAGCAAGGATACCCAATCATCTTGTACAAAAGATGTAAAACATCTAATGTACTGCTCCAAAGTTTGATTTGTCCGTTCAGTTTGCCCATTAGTTTGGGGATGGTATGCTGAGGACAGAGCTAGTTCAATCTTCAAATTTTCACAAAGGGCTCTCCAGAAGCGTGAGGTAAACTGCACCCCCCTATCAGACACTATATTTGCGGGAATCCCATGTAACCTAACGATTTCCTTAATAAACACACGGGCCGTCTCAACAGCAGAGGGTGTTCCTTTTAGGGGCACAAAGTGGGCCATTTTGGATAGCCGGTCGACGACCACAAAGATCGCCGAACACCCCTCAGAATATGGCAGTTCGACTATAAAGTCCATAGCTATCATCCTCCAGGGCCTATCTGGTATGGGCAATGGTCTTAGTAGTCCCCACGCTCTGTTCCTGGGGGTTTTGTTCTGGATGCAGACAGAGCAGGAGTTGACATATTTCTTGCAAAATTCCTTTAAGTTAGGCCACCAAAACGTGCGCTGTACCAGCTCAAGGGTCTTACGGACCCCGAAATGTCCTGCAAGTGGATGGTCATGCAAAAGTGTCAGCACCTTGACTCTGACGTTTTCTGGTACGAATATTTGACTTCCCCTCCATAATAGTCCATCTCGAGATGTTAAGGAAGACTCCTGGAGACTTGAAGGTTCTGGGGATGCTTCTCTAATCATGGATAGCAAATCTGTCTGAAGGAGAAGAAAACTGTTTGCCGGCAAAATAGTGTCAGGGACAGAAGAGTCCTTGGGATTATCAAACATGCGTGACAGTGCGTCTGGTTTTATATTCTTGGAACCCGGCCGGTAGGTGATGTGGAAGCAAAACCGTGTAAAGAATAGAGCCCAACGGGCTTGTCTGGGTCTCAGTCTTTTAGCAGATCTTAGATACTCCAGATTCTTGTGGTCTGTATAAATCAGTACTGGGTGGACTGCACCTTCAAGCAAGTATCTCCATTCTTCCAAGGCCGTCTTGATGGCAAGTAACTCCCGATCCCCCACATCGTAGTTCCGCTCAGCCGGCGAAAGTTTCCTAGAGAAGAACCCAACAGGATGCATCAGGTCTTTGTTGCCCTGACGTTGGGAAATGATAGCACCCACAGCTACTTCGGAGGCATCAACCTCTAGAATAAATGGCAAAGATGGGTCTGGATGGCTGAGAATCGGAGCTGACGTGAAACGCCTCTTTAATTCCTCAAAGGCCTCCTGGGCTTCCTGGTTCCAGTGGAAACGGATATTCTGCTTGGTTAGCTGTGTAATGGGGGAGATGATGGCAGAGAACCCCCTGATAAACTTTCTGTAAAAGTTCGCAAATCCAACGAAGCGTTGAATGCCTTTCTTGTCCATGGGTGCTGGCCATTCTAACACAGCAGACACTTTCCGAGGATCCATTTTAATACCAGTCGGGGAGATGACTAGCCCCAGAAACTGAATCTCTTCTTGTTCAAATTCGCACTTTTCTGCTTTGGCGTACAATCTGTGCAAGCGGAGTCGGGCTAAAACTTTACGGACATGTTCCCTGTGTTGTTCAAGGGAACTGGAGAAGATAAGGATATCGTCCAAGTAGACAATTAAAAAGATGTCCAGGAAATCTTTAAACACATCGTTGACCAGATGTTGAAATGTGGCAGGAGCATTGCAAAGGCCAAAGGGCATGACCAAATATTCGTAGTGCCCGAAACGGGTCCGGAAAGCCGTCTTCCATTCATCCCCGGCCCGAATGCGGACCAAATTGTAGGCCCCTCTCAGATCCAGTTTGGTAAAGATAATGGCGGTCCGTAATTTTTGAAACAGTTCTGGTATTAGGGGCAACGGATAGCGGTTCTTGACCGTAATCTTGTTCAATTCCCGATAGTCCACACAAGGGCGGAGCGTAAGATCTTTCTTAGAGACAAAAAATATTCCCGCCCCAGCTGGTGAAGTGGACTGTCGAATGAAGCCTTTTTCTAGATTTTCATTGATGTAAACCTTAAGCGCCTCTTGTTCCTTCTCGGATAGTGGAAAGATGCGCCCAAAAGGGATCTCAGCTCCAGGAAGCAATTCAATTGGACAGTCATAGGGGCGATGGGGTGGCAGAGAATCTGCTCCCTTCTTGCTGAATACATCTGCAAAGTCCTGGTAGACCTCTGGTACGTTTTGAAGCAGATCTGAGTCAGAGTCCATACATAGTAGGGTGGTAGCAGGATTAACAGGTTCAGGTAGGCAATGTCTTTGACAATAGGGTGACTGGAACTTAATCTCGCCCGTGGTCCAATTGACAAGAGGATTGTGGGCTTGAAGCCAGGGCATACCCAAAATGATTGGGAAAAGAGGTGATGAGATAACGTCCAGGATTAAGATCTCTCGATGCTGGGGTGAACAGATAGCAGACAGAGGAAGGGTCTCTTGAGAAACTTGCCCGGATTTTATATGGGACCCGTCGGCCAGAAAGATTGAAAGTCTATGTGTTTTATCTCTTAAAGGAAGATCTTGCTGGGTAGCAAAGGTGGAGTCAACGAAACAGCTACATGCCCCGGAATCAACAATGGCGTTGACTTGAATTGTTCTTCCCTGAAGCTGTAATGAGAGAGGGAGAACAAGTTGAGTGGCATTGGCTGTTAAAGCAGACAAACTGGTTGGAGCTGAAGAAAAACACTTACGGATCTTCACTGGGCAGTTGTTCACGTAGTGGCCCGTTCCGCCACAATAGAGGCAAAGGTTCAGTTGGCGCCTGCGTGCCCGTTCTTCAGGGGTCAGAGTAGTACGCATAAGTCCAAGCTGCATGGGTTCAGAGGCGTCAGTTGCTTGATTGGCTGGGTTTGGCCCGGCAGAAGGTGGATACCGGGAGGCAGGCAGCGGGGCTCTGGCAGTCATCCACATAGGCCGATTTTGTTGGGCAGATTGTTCAGACCGGCGCTCACGAAGGCGTCGGTCAATTTGGATAGTGATGGCAATGAGCTCTTCTAAGGTGTCAGGCATTCCTACTCGGGCAAGCTCGTCCTTAAGACCCTCCGATAACCCCATGCGGAACTGGTGGCGTAGGGCTGCGTTATTCCACTGAGTATCCGCGCTCCAGCGTCGAAAGTCCATGACATAGTCCTCGGCCGGTCTACGGCCTTGCTGGAGCGCGATCAAGGCTGCCTCAGCGGTGGCAGCCCGCTGAGGGTCCTCATAGAGCTGGGCCATGGCTTCAAAAAAGGCAGGTAGGGTCTGGACCTGTATGGCGTTGGATTCAAGTAAGCGATGGGCCCAGGTCTGGGGTTCCCCCTGTAGAAGGGATACCACAAACCCCACTTTGGTGGCTTCCAAAGAAAAAGTCCGTGGCTGTAATCCAAAGTAAAGTTGACAAGCGCTGCGGAAGGCCACAAACTTAGTTCGGTCACCGGAAAACTTGTCAGGAACAGGTACTCTTGGTTCTGGTGGAAGCATGACCACTGAGGGTGGTGCTGCGGCCTGTACTGGAACAGCTGCGGGTGCAGAGGCCACACCACCGGAACCACTGAGGTTTAACACTTGCCCTTCCAGTCTGTTATAACTGTCTTGTAGAGTCTTTACTGCTTGGGTGAGGGCCGCCAAGTGTGTACAGATCTCCTGAATAGGAGAGGTCTCTCCTGCAGGCTCAGTCATGGCTGTTCGTACTGTGAGGTACCTGGTAGTGAGCCTGACTGGTAGAAGGAGACCTCTCTTAAGCGCTGGTTCAGGAGCCGCTGGAAGTGGGAACAGTGGTCTCCTGAGCACAGTGGGTAGGAGGGCCTGATGCAGGTTCCAGCAGAAGCAGACACCGGAGTTGGGAGGATGTTCCGCAGGGATGGCTGAGCTGTGGATGCAGGTAACTGGTGCAGGCTGGTAGGTTGGCTGGCAGCCGGATATGAAGACAGTAGCTGGAAGCAAACAGGCAGGCTGGAAGCAGCGTTTAAGGCACAGGCAAGCAAGGTCAGACAGTCCGTATTTGGCAGGAGATCAGGCAGGGTATAAACAGGAGGGATGATCCAAGAATGGTCAGACAGGCAGGAGTTCGGCAACAGGTAGCAGAGTAAACAAGGTCAGACAAGCCGGGTCGGATGGGAGACAGGAGAGTAGTCAAACGTAGCCGGGTCAAAAGTAGTAACAAGCAGGCAGATACTGGAACTTTCAGGTGCAGAGCTGCAGACGAACAGCAGCTAACATGAGCACCTGTCACCTTCTTAAAGGCCCCTTGGCGCCAAACGGCGCTAGCGCGAACGGGCGCGCGCACGGGCGCGCGCGCGCACCCGCGAACGCGCGAACGCGCGTACAGGCATCCGCGGGAGCGCACCGGCGCCCCCTGGTGGGGATTTTGGCTGAATTCGCTGGAAAACACTCCTTGTGGACCTACGTGCACGCAGGTTCACCCGACGACTGCTGACATGCCCCTGACACATATGCAGCCACTTGTGCCCATCATATGCAGCCACCTGTGCCCATCATATGCCCGGCAAAAAAGGGTCCGGGCGCCTGAATAGGGGGTGGCAGCGGCGGCCATAGATAGATTCATGCAATGCATGAATCTATCTATTGGTGATACAGGGGTGGCAGGAGAGAGGGGGCGGCGCTCGTGCGCCCTTATGGACGCACCGCCACTGGCTCTGACCCAGTCATCTAGCCAATATAATTTGTCCCTTCTGAAATTGTTGCTCAAGTCACTCAAATCCTTACACATGCCCATTTTTTTCAGCTTTTAACACATCAACTTCAGGGACAACATGTTTGCTGCCTAATATATCTCACTGACCTTCAGGTGCCATGGTCACGGCCCCGGGATAATCAATGTTATTCATTTTACCTGTCAGCTGTCATAATGTTAAAGGATATGTTCACCTTTCATAACATCTTACATTTGCCACACATATTCATGTTACCAACGGACTGGCCCCTGCACCCCCCACTCCCCCACTTTGACAGCTAGCGGGGAATCAATTTTAACAATTTTACATTTTAACGCCCGACTGCGTTGCTTATTCGCAGTGTTCTGTGAATGGAAAACTATAAAGAATTTATAGCCAAGGGTTTGCTACTATGGTTATTATAGTTCAACAGTGTGTTGTTTTTTCAAATGAGTTTGGCTCCCTCTAGTGGCTGCTGGACCTTGGTAGTATTCTTTCCTTACCCTTGAGAAGGAATGCAGCAAAGTATTGTGGGAGATGTAGTTTGGTGGAGGAAGTGAATCTGTTAGCTGGATCAGCCCTGGACTATATGACAGACAATGCAAAGCGCACAGAACTGCCTGCTGGCAGAAGTGATAAAAGGGGAGGCGCGGCCTGTTTTCAGCCTCTCTGGACACCATTCAACACCTGCCAGCAGGAGGTCTGTGTGTGACCAGGAGTAAGAGACTGCAGCCTATACAGCAGGGAGTCGGATTGCCCGCCTCTGAGGGATCTCAGAGTACAGCCTTGCCATCCTAGCAAGTGGACCAGCCTGCGCTTCAGATCAACTGGAAGCCCCTACACTTCAGCCCTTCCGGAGTTGCAGCACGGCAGGGCGGCGCCATCTTCACCAAACGGAGACACCAGGAAGGGATTCCAGACGGAGCCTCACAGCCCTAGAGTCTGTTGTGGTGAGAGGGCACCTGCCCATTCCAGTAGAGAATACAGTATTGCTGAGTGAGTTCTCTTTACGGACTGCTGGTGAGACTTGTAGTTCCACGGAAGTGAATCTAATTTTCCCCAGGCATCATATAGCTGGACTTTGGGGCCTTGCCTGTTCCCCTGCGCTGTAAGTTCAGTACTGTTATTGCACTCACATATAAAGAGGAATCTACAAGTGGTGATATTTCTTCAGTTAAGTCATCTTCAGCATATCTTTTGCCCTACAGTCATTTCTTTTCCTGTGTCTTTGTGGATTACAAATACTGCAGTTTAAACATCAGGCTAGCTGAAGATATCCGGAGTTGAAAGAACTTTTGCCATCTTCCTCTTTTCCTAAGTATTGCTGCTACACTCTAAGTTGAACTCTGAATTACAACCTAGGGGGAGCCATTGAGTATATGCTAGACTTTATACTGTGTTTCTGAATGTAAAGATTGTATACTGTATTTTGGTCTGTGTGTTGAGGCTTCAGTGGGAAGGTATTTAACATAGGTTTTGAGGATATTGAGTACCTATCCCACCTGTTCACATATACTCTTTAAATTGACTATAGAGGTACAAGTTCTGTTTATGTGCCTTAATTGATAACAGTTGCCAATCATAATTTGTTTATTCATACTCTGCATTGTGTTCCATTACTTATTTTAGTAAACTTTTCTGAGTGGTTCAGTGATATTGTGTGAGTTTCTCATTGCTAACGTCACATTGCAGAATGGAACCCCAGGTGTCAGAGGTAAGAAAGGATCTGCAGAGTCGGGGTAGCCAGTGGGGTATAGAGTAGACATGTGCAAAGCGTTTCGTAATGAATCGAAATTCGGCCGAGTTTTGCATCTTTCGGACATTCGGATGCATCCAAATGTCTGAATAAAAAAATAACCAATTTCAACTAATACGAAAGAAATTATAGCGAATATAACGAATGAGTTCGACATGATTCGGTAATTTGTTAAAGATCTAATGGAACAAAAGGTCAACTCAAAATAAATCTTACAGTCCAATTAGCTGATTCATTTTGTGCTGGAGGTTGGATTACTGGCAGAGTACATTCCTGAGAACTGAGTGAGAAGGGTGTTGTATTGTATATGAGTAGAGGAGAAGAGATATTGTCATTGGGTGTGTTAATAGATTTAATAAACAAACGACTTTCCAAACTATGAATCATTATCATAAATATATATATATATATATATATATATATATATACATACATAAATATCGTATTTCAACTAATATGAAAGAAATTATAGCGGATATAACAAATGAATTCGACATGATTCGAGATGCAGTATAACAAATATCAACACTCTACGAATAATAACGAATTATCCGAAAACTAATTAAGGTAACGAATGACAACGAACCGAAACTAAACGAAATTTCCCGTTGTGCACAAGTCTAGTATGGAGTCAATCAGCAGCCCTCACGGGGGTACCGCTACACATGTAATAATAAACTTTATACTTTTTCATATACTAACCTTACATTTGAGTCTGCCTTAAATGTTCACTCTTACTTTCTGTCCAAATTTAAGGGATGTTGACAACATAATATGGGTTTACCCCAAGGTGGTTTAACCTTTCTAAGGTACGTCATATGACGTCCTGGACTTTGAGTGGGTATATCTGAATGATGCCTGCATCTGCAGGCATCATTCAGATATCATCTTTTTCGGCTGGCGATTTCCTGCACTGTAGTTCATAGCAGCAGTTCAGCCACTTGATCGTTCTTACAGGTGGTTGGAGGGGACGTCCCCCCGCTCCCGCCGCCCTCCGGTGCTTCTTCCGGCTCATCCATGCGATTGGCGAGCTGGAGAAGGAATCCACCAGGGCCGGAAGTTAAGCACGGAGATTTCCAAGGGACAGATGGTCCCCAGCAATCTCTGTGACCTTCGGAGGCCCAGGCGCGACGTTATGACCGTCCGGCCCGGCGGAAGTAAACATTGCCGTGGACTCGGCTTTAAAGGCCGAGATCGTTTATTTTTTATTTTTATCTCGGTCTTTCCTGCCTGGAGGAGAGATGTGGGGTCTTATAAAACCCACATCTCTCCATAAAGAGGACCTGTCACGCACCATTCCTATTTCAAGGGATGTTTACATTCCTTGTAATAGGAATAAAAGGGATCCAAAGAATCTTTTTTAAAGGGAAAGTGTAAAAATAAAAAAGTAAAAATTAAAGAAACAATAAAAAAAAATAATTTTAAAGCGATCTCCGTCCCCGCGTGCTCGCACACAGAAGCGAACGCATACATATGTTGCGCCCACATATGTAGACGCCGTTCAGACCACACATGTGAGGTATTGCCTCTGTAACTCTAAACAGGTAACCTGTAAAAAATTTTAAAGCGTCACCTATGGAGATTTTTACGTATTTTTAGGTAAGTTTGGTGCCATTCCACGAGTGTGCGCAATTTTAAAGCGTGAAATGTTAGGTATCTATTTACTCGGCGTAATGTCATCTTTCACATTATACAAAAAAATTGGGCCAACTTTATGGTTTTGTTTTGTTTTTTAATTCATGAAACTGTTTTTTTTTTTTTCCAAAAAAAAAAACGCGTTTGAAAAATCGATGCGCAAATACCGCGCGACATAAAAAGTAACAACGACCGCCATTTTATTCCCTAGGGCCTCTGCTAAAAAAAAACATATCTAATGTTTGGGGGTTCTGTGTAATGTTCTAGAAAAAAATGATGATTTTTACATGTAAGAGCGAAGTGCCAGAATTGGCCCGGATGGGAAGTGGTTAAGGCTGATCGGTGTATCTGACATGGATATCTCAGGAGGCTACTGGAAAACAGTAAATGTAGGCAAAAACTCCCCTCCCAACACAAATCCCCCCCAAATCACCACTTTTAGCACACCTCCCTAAATTTGCCCGCTCAGAACAATTCCTACACCCTGCCGTCCCCC
Organism: Aquarana catesbeiana; assembly: GCF_042186555.1. Lineage (NCBI taxonomy): Eukaryota > Metazoa > Chordata > Amphibia > Anura > Ranidae > Aquarana > Aquarana catesbeiana. The sequence continues at coordinate 63,357,007 of NC_133330.1, forward strand.
AAAATTCCCCTTCTCAACACAATTCCCCCCACACCCCACACTATTACAAAGCTGTGTGCATGGACCCATGGAAAATAAACTGCCCTAGCATTGTTAAAACTAATAAAAATGATTGAAATTGGAGGGAGGCTGCAGTACCAAGATTTATCAGTAGGGGTTGTCCTGTTTGCCATTTGTGGTTCCCGAGATCTTTTCTGTAGTTTACAGACTGGTGTTCTCTCTTTCTCATCTAAGAAAATTGGGCGGTATAATACCATCTATTTAAAGCACAACTCTAGGTACAGAGATTTTTGTAAGCTCTTATGTGTAAGCAAATGTTACCTCTGGTCAGATTTAATGAATGTCCATGTCACTGCTCTGTACTTTAAAATCAATACTGGTACTTCCAGCCTGCTCTGGATATGAGAATTACGGGTCTCATGAACAGAAGTGTTAGTGTTATCTATGAGCCACATCTGCCCTTGGTCATTCACGGAACCCTGTCTGTTCTGTGGGCCATTCCCAAAAACCACAATGTTCTGTCCGATGTGTCAGCCAGTGGTGGCCAGAGAAGAGAGAGCGCTCCGACAAAGGCTAGTAAAGCCTGGGAGCGGTCACGTCACCTGTAGGCTCCTATGGCCCATTCATTGCCGGTGCTTCCTCTTTTCCCCTGCAGCTGCCGCTGACTGACACAGTGGAGCCGGATCAGGTGACTGGACCAGAGTGGCCTGAAAATAGGTAAGTACAGTATATACTGTACATCTTTTGTACACAGGTTAGTCAGCATAAGTGTTAGAAGGGGGAAGGGAACATTTTTTAGTTATAGCATGGAATTCCACTTTAAAAAGGAACTAAAGTTCTGCGCTGTTACATACTGTGAGCAGACAGGCTTTTTTTTTTTTTTTTTGCAGAAGAGACATGCAATGTTTCTTTTGCAATAGGATACACCTAGTTCCTCCTGCTCACAGCGATCCCTAGAATTTAAATTGGGCTGCGCATGCACATTTCAGTGTACAGTGGCCAGCACAATCCCTGTGTGCCGGAATGACTAGCTCCTGCGCATGTGCAGGAGCGATGTCATCCCGCACCAGCCAATGAATAGGGGTAAAAACGGGCACACAGGAGAAGATGCCGGTGCCGGCAAGGGATGAGACTGTTGGAGGAAAAGTGGGTATCACTTCCTTTAGTTCCACTTTAACCTGGACCTGAAAGACACAGGAAAATGGAAATTGCAAATGCAAGCAGATAAATATAATGGTTAAATCAAGCATTTGCAACAAGTATGTAATTTAGTAACTCTTATAAATAAAAGCTAATCAAGGAATCTGGCTAAATAAAAAATATATATTTCACTGAGCATTAGGTCATAAAATAACATTATGTGGAACAATTTATTTTATTTTTTCTTATCCAACATCAGTTCTACCTCATTGTTCAGTAATTATTAGTAATAAAATCTATACGTATTACTATAGAAAACAGCAATTCCAGATCCTTAAATCCTGGTCTGGACCACCCACAGCTACATTGTTGGTATAAGCATTGTTAAATGATCCCTTAAGCTTAAATACCTGTTACAAAACAAAGCACTCATTAACAGCCAGACTGCTTCCAGTTGTGGGATACAGACAGTCAAAATTATACAAAAAAACTGAACCTTCCTTCATGTTCTCTACGAACTTCTATAGATATCAATTAATGCCGTTCTTAAAATGAAACTCCAGCTAAAAACTTTTTTCTAGTTTTGTGGAAAGGATAGATCTTGTGTCAAGTATTTAACTTTGGAAGAACTAAGAACACAAAACCAATTACTTTATAATCAAGAACAATTTATTCCATTATAAAAATCCAGCATGTTTTAAGGATTTGTATAGAAACCCTTTATCAGGGCTTGGAAGTCCTGAATAGAGATTTTTTTTTTTTATCCTGGATTTTTATAATGAATGAAATTGTTCTTCTTAACCAGCCATTCCCAAAAAGCATTCCTCCAGAGGTTGCAAGGGTTTCCTCGAGCCATGGCTGATCTGATCTGACCATCTGATGGTGCCTGCATACTTCCAGGCCAATCAGCACCAAGACAATGATCTTTTTGCTATCTGTAAGGGTGGCATTCTTCCAACTGACCACCCACATTTTCCCACTGAACCCAGATGAAGTGGTTTTAGCAGGGGTTCCCAGAAACATGAAAATTATTTCAAGGGTAGGATAAAAAACATTGAAAAAGGCTGTTGTAGACTGTAAATCAGGGGTAGGCAACCTGGGGTCCTCCAGCTGTTGCAGAACTACAAGTCCCATCATGCCTCTGGGAGTAATTGTAACTGCCAGCCTTGAAATGCCTCATGCGAAATGTAGTTCCACAACAGCTGGGGGGGCCCAGGTTGCCTACCCCTGCTCTAAACCTATTGGTTTTATGTCCTTATTTCTTCAAAACGCTTGGATCTTGTTAGGGGACAACTGTTACCTTTCTGTTTATTTCCCCACAACCCCCCCCGGTTGCACTCCACTAAGATAAATACCTTCAGCCCTGATACAGCAATACTGACTGTGTGGCCCTGTACAGAACTATATAGTGTTTTGTCCAAAAAAACATCCTGATGGCTCCTCTTATTGGTGCATATTCTTGAGTAGGAGAGAACTGTACTCATGGCCACCATGGGAACAGTTCTCGAATCTCCTATAGAAAAGATTGAGCATGAACGCACACTAAGAAAAGGACAGGGGTTTAAGGTATTTATCCTGTGTGCTGCACTGAGGGGCAGCCAGCAAGTAATTAAAAGACAACCGTATCCAAGGTATTGTTTTCCTTTAACAGTCACCTAAGCAGAGCCTTTGTGCTCTACAGTATAGTTTCTATTCCTAACTGTGAAACTGAACCTATGATGGATCCAGGATCTCACACCCATTTCATCTGAAACATATCTTATTCTATTTCCCTAGTTGGTGGGAAGTGAAGTGAAGTGAAATTCAGGGTTTTACAGTTGTCACCAAAAGAGCAGGTAAGGGGCATCTTTCAATGCAGAGACCTATTCTCTTGGAGCATTGGGGTTGATTTACTAAAAGTAGAGAGTGCAAAATCTGGTGTAGCTCTGCATAGAAACCAATCAGCTTCCAGTTTTTTTTTTTGTCGAATCTTAATTGAACAAGCTAAAGTTAGAAGCTGATTGGCTACCATGGACAGCTGCACCAGATTTTGTACTCTCCAGTTTTAGTAAATCAACCCCATTGCTTCCCCTTACTTTATACTTTGCTCCAAGACAGGAAGTGAAAGGATATTACCTAATACCACAAAAACAGTGGTTCTTGATGGCAGATATCTCCGTGAGAATGACGGGAGGCGAGACCGATCTGCCCATCCACAAACACACTGGTATGCATTGGTGTTGTGCTTTGGCTGCTAGACACAGGCGGCCATACATTATTCTACTTATTCTTTTAATTAAGCAGAGAGAAGTTCATCCCTGTTGTACAGACATTTTCCACCTCTGCAGGCAGGAGTTCTTATTACTCTTCATAGGGTCTCTCCATATGGTCAGATTTTCATTGAAAAATTACTTTGGGTTGTTGCATATGGGAAAGGGTGAACTGAGAGGGTATGGAGGCTGCCATTGCTGTCTTCTTCTGAAAATGCTAGCTACCTGCCTGCTATGTTGATCCAATAACCTCAATACTTTGAAAGACACTGTAAAAAGTAAAAGCTGTTCAGATGTTCTAGCTTCCCTCTAACTTTTTAGTCATTATGTTTAGAGGGTACTGAACCTAGAGATAACTGGACAGCTAGTATTCCTAAACGGAGCAATCCAGAATGTTTTCACAGTACAGGTTTTCTTTAAAATGTAACTGCAGAATTAGTGCAATTACACTTATAATGTGCTGCTCTCTGTCCCTAGTCACTAAGAATGAACTCGGGTGTGTTTGGATCAAACCCACCAGGAAGCCGGCACTGCACACCACCAATCACAGGTAGAGTGTGTATGTGCAGCTGCCGGCTGGGAAATGCCTCACCGCCTATGATTGGCAGTGTGCAGCGAAGACGTCCTGGCGGGTTTGATCCAAACACGCTCAAGCCCATCACTACTAGTCACCCCCCCACACTCTGATCTAGCTTACTACTGCCTATGGAGCCACTGAGCTTCTGAACAAGACCCCAAATTTTTCTTTTAAAAATCAAATTTCTTCCTAAATCTAGGCCAAAATGTATTCTGCTACATGTATTTGGTAAAAAAAATCCCAATAAGTGTATATTGACTGGTTTGCATAAAAGTTAGAGCGTCTACAAAAGATGGGATATACAATGCTGTGAAAAAGTATTTCCCCCATTGTTGATTTTTTATTTTTTTTGCATATTTGTCACACTTAACCTCCCTGGCGGTATGATTATTTCGGATTTTAGGTGCTGAAAGCGGTACAATTATTTTGCATGGAAATTTGGCGTTTTATATTGTAGGTCTGTAATTCTTAACAATAACACACTTAAATCTGTCCAAACAAGAGTCTAGTAGATATCCCGGGTATGATAAAGTTTGAAACACAAAAACATAAATTATAATATAATAAATAAAAATAAATAATTAAAAAAAAAATATATATATATATATAATAATAATAATAAAATAAATTTCCCCACGATTCACTATCGCTCAATTCTGCAAGTGTTCTAATTTACTATCGTTGTTTTCTAGCTGGTCTAAAGCCACTTTTGATGTAAAGGGACACTTTTTGTTTGCTATGGACAATCTCCAGTTTCCAGGCAGAAAGAACAGTATATGTAATATAAAACTGCATGCAGGGCATAGGACAAAGCACTGGGGACAAAAGGGATGTGAAATAATTTCATACAGTACTGTAATCTGTAAGATTACAGTACTGTATGTGTTATGATTTTTACAATTTTTTGAATTTGCCGCCAGGCTCCGCCCCCGTGCGTCGCGACGCTCGCAGGGAACGGAGCCTGGCAAGGAGAGGCTTCGGAGGAGACAGAGCCCACGGACACTGTGGGGGACATCGCAGGATCCTGGGGACAAGGTAAGTAACGCCGCACCAGGATCCTGCAATGTAATCCCGAGTGTGGCTCGGGGTTACCGCTAATGGGACTGAATTTTAACCCCGAGCCACACTCGGGAAAACCGCCAGGGAGGTTAAATGACTCAGATCATCAAACAAATGTTATTATTACACAAAGATAACCAGAGTGAATACAAAATGCAGTTATTAAGGCAAAAAAGCTGTCCAAACCTGCCTGGCTTTATGTGAAAAAGTAATTGCCTCCTAAACTTAATAACGTGTTGTGCCACCCTTGGCGGCAACAACTCCAATCAAGCATTTGCAATAACTGGCAATGAGTCTTTCACATTGCAATTTTGGCCCACTCTTCTTTACAGAATTGTTTTAATTCAGCCACATTGGAGGGTTTTTCAATATGAACGGCCTGTGTAAGGTCATGATACAGCATCTCAATTGGATTTAAGTCCGAGCTTTGACTAGGCCACTCTAAAACCTAAATTTTGCTTTGTTTGAACCATTTAAAGGTGGATTTGCTGTTGTGTTTTGGATCATTGTCCTGCTCCATAACCCAAGTGCACTTGAGCGTGAGGTCACAAACTGATAGCCGGACATTCTACTTTAGGATTTTCTGGTCGTGCTCAGAATTTATGGTTCCATCAATTATGATAAGTTTTCCAGGTCTTGAAGCTGCAAAGCAGCCCCAGACCATCATGCTACCACCACCATGTCTGACTGTTGGTATGATGTTCTTGTTATGAAATGCTCTGTTAGTTTTATACCAGATGTAACGGGATACACACCTTCCAAAAAGTTTAATTTTTGTCTCATCAGTCCACAGAATATTTGCCTAAAAGTCTTGGGGATAATCAAGATGTTTTTTGGTAAATGTGAGTTGAGCCTTTGTGTTCTTTTTGGTCAGCAGTGGCTTTGGCCTTGGAACTCTCCCATGGATGCCATTTTTGCCCAGTCTCTTTCTTATTGTTGAATCATGAACACTGATCTTACCTGAGGCAAGTGAGCCCTGCAGTTCTTTAGATGTTCTTTTATGACCTCCTGGATAAGTCGTCATCATGCTCTTGGAGTCATTTTTGTAGGCCAGCCACTCCTGGGAAGGTTCACCACTGTTCTAAGTTATCTCCATTTGTGGATAATGGCTCTCCCCGTGGTTCACTGGAGTTCTAAAGCCTTAGAAATGGCTTTGAAAACTTTCCTAGACCGATACATGTACATTACTTTGTTTCTAATCTGTTCTTGAATTTTTTTAGATCGTGGCATGATGTGTGGCTTTTTGTGATCTGTTAGCATGCTTCACTTTGTCAGACAGCTTCTATTTATGTGATTTCTTGATTCAACAGGTCTGGCAGTAATCAGGCCTGGGTGTGGCAAGTGAAATTTAACTCAGCTTTCCAAAAAATTGTGGTTAATCACAGTTCATTCATGATTCAGCAGGTTTTGGACAGCTTTTTTTCCCTTAATAAATGAAAGAATAATTTAAAAATTGCATCCTGGATTTATTCGTTTTATCTTTGTGTAATATTAAAATTTGTTTGATGATCTGAATCATTTAGGTGTGAGAAATATGCAAAAAAAATCAAAAATCAGGAAGGGGGCAAATACTTTTTCACAGCACTGTATACTGAATTATTTATTTATTTATATTTATATACTAGTAATGTTGACAATCAGCAACTTGGGGACTGCAACAGTACAGTCCCCAAAACGTTTACTGTGTGCACTGTTTTTACTGAGCAATGTGCCAGTTTTTACTCCCTGCTTTGCAGGAAGAAAAAGACCAGCACATGGCTGCTGTCTGTGGAGAGTTCTATGTTGTCTACTAACACAGAGCTCTCTTCTGTCATTCACTCAGCCGATCAGCGGGTTCTGGCCATAAATCATTGGCTGGAACCCGCTGATCGGCCTTTCTGTAGCGAATGGCAGCATAGCCCGGGTGGTGGGCGCATGCCCCGTACCCAGAAGTTCTGGATCAACTACATGCCCAGCGCAGCGAGGCCACTCTCCCGCTGTAAATCTGCAGTAGGTGGTCCACAAGCAGTTAAAGGTTACTTAAAATGCTAATTTTTTGGGGCTTTTAGGCAAGGGGTTGTGAAAAATAGCATAGGGGTGAGCACTGCCCTGGGGAACCTGTACCTATGCAAAAAACATTTTTTTTAATTCATTCAGACCAGGAGCAATGATTTTTTAAATGCCTAAAGTGAAGCAGAAGGAGCTGACAACCAGTTAACAATGATCCAGAGTCTTGCAGTGTTTTAAATATGCCCTTGAGCACCAAAGTCCATTTACATTCTGTGTACAGTTCTGTGGACCATTCTGCGTGCATGCACTTTTTTTTGAGCACGGGCATGAATTCGATTTTCCTGACATCCCCCCTCAATCTCTCCCATCTCCCTCTCCTCCTCTCACCCCACCTCCTCCCCCATCTCCCTTTCCTCCTCTACTGTTACTGTTAAAAAAAGGTTCTAAACACACAGCATTTTTTTTCCTTAATGAACTCTATACAATAAGGTAAAAAACATTCCACTAGCTCTTCTCCCTCCCACCCCTAAACACTTACCTGGCTCCTCTCTAAATCCAGCGCTGTCCCCACCTGCAGTACCCACCCCACTGACTTCCTGGTCTCACAGGACACAGAGGCAGCAGTGGGAGCCATAGGCTCCTGCTGTTGTCAGTCAAATCCTGTGAGGAGAGGGCATGGCCGAGTACAACTTGCTATTGAGGCACCAACAGGAAGAAGGAGGGAAGCAGTGGCGGCCCATAATGCAGGGGGTGCACGGCACCCCCCCTATCCATACGTCCGGCCCCCTAATCTACATGCTTGTGCTCTACATTTTTAAGCTTGTGATTAGAGCCAGAGGCTTTAATAGGCTTCAAAAAAGGGTGGGCTCTGCCCAGTTGTGTGATAATAGCGAATGCATATTTGCTATTGTCACACTGATTCTACTCCCGGCCACTCAGGAAATGGGTCTTGAGACCTGTTTCCTGATTGGCCGAATGGAGATGCGATCCTATTGGCCTAGGTGGAGGAAGGAGGAGACGCACGGCCTCCATGAGGAGACGCATGAGAAGCCACCGTCCCTCGCCCAGAGATGGGGTAAGTACGAGGCCAACCGGCGGACCGGGGTAGGGGGGGTGGCTGTGGGTGCATTGTTTGCCGCCCCCCCACCCCAAAAAAAAAAAAAACACTGGAGGGGAGAGCACCGATGGGGGACACCAAAGGAGGGGGTAAGGGACCGTTCTGTGCAAAATCCCTGCGCAGTGCAGGTAAGTATAACCTCTTTTTTATTTTAATTAAAAAAATTGCATTGAGAATCACTTTGATTATTGCTTGGTTTAGTTTTTATCAGGGGTTTCTATCATATTAAAGGTTATCAGTAAAAAAAAGTGTCGTGTCAGTAAATTGTTCCTGTTTTGTCAGTAAAAAAGTCATGTTTGTGGGTGGGTGCAGCATGGTGTGGCAGCAATAACACATGCACACACACAGTCCAGGTGCAATTAATGGAACTTGTATTGAAATAAAGGCAAACAGTTTACAACAAGCACAGTGGAAGGAGGCCCGACTGGAAACGCTTACCGATATGAACAGTGTGTAGCGGAGCAGGTTTCATCTGAACTGACAGTGTCTGTCTGGAGTGGGGAATGCGGCCTGATCGGTTCAAGCCCAAATGGGAAGGTGTCCAAGGAGAGTGCGGAGCCACAAGCTTTTCCTACTAGCCTGGAACCTTTCCTTACTGCTAATACTGCCCCTGATGGGTTACCTGTCCCTCTACTACCTACATGTGAATGGGTGCCAAACCCAGGAGCCAGGCTCTTAAATAGACTCTGCCACACTTAAGATGGTTGCATTCAATCGGATTGCTGCCCCAGTGACTTAGGAAACCATAGAGGAACCATGTTTCTTCTGACTCCCTTTCCCTCTGCAATGCCGCTGCGGTTGAGCGCTAGCTGCAGTGGAGTAAACAGACTGCACCTGCCTACATGTGGGGTTGGTAACTCTGCTTCCAACAGGGACATTTATTGTGGTGACAACTGTCTAAGGCCCCTTTTACATGAGCAAATCTAGGCAGTTAAGGCATGTTTGTGGCATGCCTCAGATGGCTATCAATTCAAATCCAGGCAATGGCCACCAGACACCTCAATACACATTGTCGCTTTGTGTTGTGGCATGGCAAAAAAGTAGGGCTATATCGCCTGAGAATCTGCCTCATACAAGAGAATGGCGCCATGGCACAACAGCTTCTAATAGATGCAGTAGCAGTGAGATGTAGAGAGGTGCAGAAAGTAAACCCTTTTTGGCTTTATATCCAATTTCAAAAAATGTTCCCCAGATCTAATTAATTTTACAGGGTCAGATTAGGGAACTACTATAAAGATTTTGTTTGAAATTTTTAATTTTAAGAATGTTACGGTAATTTAATTTTCTGATGGTTAGTGGTATCAAATCGATCTTTGTTTTTGACCACAGTGGTGAGAAAAACTGTAGGTACGGGATGGAACATTTTTCTCAAACACATTTCTAACAGAGAATGTGGTTTTTGTTTGCGAAATTACATTCATTACAAAATCAACTGTTAACAGAAAAGAACGTTTTGAAGTGCTTTCGAAAGACTAATGGTGCCAGCCTCGTCAAGACATGACTTTACTAAGAATTTTCATCCAAATGTTCAGGTTGTTAGCCTTTAAATCTTTTCCAAATCTGATCAAAAGTGATCAAAGCTTTTTGGGGTTCCAGCATTATGTGAGTTCATCCAATGCAAATATGCATATGTGTACAGCCCTGTTTCACTCGGCAATCAAATCATACATGCATACCCAGCGGCCATTTATTGTGTATAGGCAGCTATGTTTGTTATGTCATTAAGACATGCACTAAGGTCTCTATCAGATAGCACTGGTACCTGTGCTGTATAAACAAGTCTACATTGTGGCTCCTGCTAGGTGTGCAGATATTTTAGGTGTCCACTTTGTTCAATTATCATTAGCACAGGCTAGTATAAGGAGGATTATTATGGTATTAAAAGATTTGTGCAAAGTAATTTTCCCAAGGCTACCTGGACAGTTATCTGCTATCACTAATGTGCTATGATAATTCAGTTCATGTGTCATACTGTGATAATCTGATAATGGCAGGCTCTACAGACAGTACGATCATGCAGGCAATGTACCTCTTATATTGGGCATGAATGTGTTCTCTGTTACTAAGCCCTGGAATGTTATAATAGAGTTTTCTGCTATGTAACAGCCAGGGGCTTCTGCTAGAAACATATAATGGCTACTAAACATACATGTCGTTAATTTATATGAATTTGTCTATATTAAAGTAGTGTAAATTTAAAGATTGTAAAGTCAATTTTTTTGCATATAAGTGATATTAAAAGCTGATTTAAAAAAACAAAACAAAAAAAAAAAATGTCATACTTACCAGCACTGAGCAGTGGTTTTGCACAGGCAGAGAATCGGGAGAGCCACTGCTCTCATGCACATTGCTGGATTGGGATAGGGCTCAGGAAAGTATTGGGGGGGCTGGGAGGCTGCTGCACACAAAAGGTTTTTTACCTTTAGGCATTGAATGCATGAAGGTAAAAAACCTTGAGCATTTACAACTACTTTAATGTAAGAAATGTTTTAATTTTAGAACCACTTTAAAGCAGAACTTTTTAAGGGGTGGTCCCCAGTGCTCTTGCCATAATATGCAAGAATATACAGCATACACAGTACCTCGTAGCTTGCCCTCTCCAAGGTTTGCACTGCCCTATGTCACTCCTTTTATAATTTAATCTGGCTTCCTTTTATGAAAGGCCTCGGGCATCACAACCCATTTAAAGGGGAAGCTCCCTGTATCAGTAAGGGGTTAATAATAATAATAATTAATAATAATAATAAACCTAAAAGAAACAGACGAGAGACATAGAGCTTATCATACTTCAAGTAAGACAAGTTTTGAAGCCTATAACACACATGCATGTATGATGTACTTCTTGAACACAAAAGTTCAGCCTTTCACTATCTGTGTGCATGAGTCCTTAATGTGAGCATTATGGTACACTCTTCTCTGAATTCTCAATCCACTGGAGCTCTCTCTACATGTAGCAGTTTTTTCTTAGCATACGGCCTCTGTATATTGATTATTTGTTTGAATCTTGAAGAGAACATACGCTCACTTAGTCCTAATCACAAAGTGGACTTTCACATCTTTCTTTTAAGTACTTTTTATTTACCATATATTGGAGGTTTGGATTCTTGTTTGTTGATTATCACAAGATCCAAGTGGATGTTTGTTCTGAACCAGATCTGGTTTGGTGAACATTTGTACAGTGACTATATATTTTAAGCTTCTAAGCTGCAAATTCTGTGGAACTTTTGGTTTGCTATAAAGGTTGCTTCAGCTGTGGCTGAGGCTGGTTGACTTCTCTCCTGATGATGTCTGCATAATTCTGGGTTCAATGCCACATGGAGGAGCCACTGGCATGATCCCAATCATGTTTTTTTTAGCTGTGTATAAGAGTGGTCCTCTGACTACCGATGTATATATCTTCCCTCTGGCTTCAATTATTTGATTTTAGCTGGGGTTCCCAAAGCCATGAAAACTATTTCAATGGTTCCTCAATGGTCGGAGAAAAACGTTGAGAAAGGCTACCCTAGTGGGTAATTTATGAAGGAGCAGATACTCATCCGCACAGTGGAAACACCCCATAGGTGAATTACAAAACCTGGCAATAAGAACCTGTGTCATATAATGGATATGCATTTATGTGCCTTTTTTATTTATATTTTTAAAGTCTGAGAAAGGTGTTTGGATATTATAGATATGGCTGCAAGAGCATTGGTGCTCTCTATATGCACAGCTTCAAAGTTACTTGATGCAGGACCCTGGATGTTTATAAATGTTTTTATTCATATGTTTTCTTCCTATTATTTGTGCATTTGAAATAACTATGTGTAATGTACAACAAGGTTAGTAGCTTTTTGAATATTGGAGGATGGATTTTTCTTTTCTATTGAGGTGTGTGATACTTTTGAGACACAAGGGCTTTTCTAAACCCTACTTGGCCATCTCCCTATCCATATTTTAAGGTGCCCCCCCCCCCCATTGCGTGAAGACCAAACTTAACGGGGTCTATTTCTTATTATTTCACACAAGATTCACTTAGTTTCACTGCAGATTCTTACTACTTTTACCCAAAATTCACACCATTTTTGAACTAGAAATTGTGTAAATCTTGTGTAAAAACATTTTTAAATAGACCCCAAAGTGTATGTGTGGACAAAATAAATTTGCAGTCCCTCTCTGGAATGAGCACACTTTTCCAAATGTTTTATCCCTTTAAAACCCTGCAAGTACCGTAGAATGCGTGGTGATCTTCAGAAATACATTCAGCTCCTAATTTCCTTTTGTGGGCTGACAACACACAGCATTTTTGTGTACTAATGGTGTCAGACCCTGTCCAGCTGGCCTGTACTAAACTACTGAATCCTTGAAATAACACAGCATGCCTTCACAGGACACAGGAGAGTTCTGAATGGCTGACATGATGAACATGTATTTTTTATACAACACAGCCAACTTAAGACCTGGTAAGCTTACAGTTTCGGAATTTTTCCGTTTTGGATAGTGTGTGTGTGTGTGTGTGTATGTGTGTGTGTGTGGGGGGGGATTAGAATGTCTGTCAGGTTTTTTATTGTTATTGCTGTTCCTTTCGGGGGATTCACCCACTGTATGTGTCCTATTTCCTGTTATCACCGAAGGTAACTCCAAAATTTTGAGTAGTCACCAGAACACAAACAGAGGAGAAATCTTGCAATAGGAACAATGGTTCTGCTGACTACCAAGGATTCCTTCAAGTTGGAGCGATTTCCTTCTTGTTTGGCTATGGGACAGAAAGTCAAGGTGAATCTCCATAATTTTTTTATTTAAAGTACTTATATAGCGCCATCAATTTACACAGCGCTTTACATATACATTGTACATCCACATCAGACCCTACCCTCAAGGAGCTTACAATCTAAGGTCCCTAACTCACATTCATACATACTAGGGCCAATTTAGACAGAAGCCAATTAACCTACCAGCATGTCTTTGGAGTGTGGGAGGAAACCAGAGTACCCGGAGGAAACCCACGCAGGCACAGGGAGAATATGCAAACTCCAGGCAGTTAGTGTCGTGGTTGGGATTCGAACCAGCGACCCTTTTTTACTGCTAAACACTACACCACTGTGCCGCCCACATAATAGGACATTCATTGCAAAATGGCAGGTTATTCTATCTAAAATGAAGAAAAAAGTTTTGCCTTTAGTCCTACTTTAAGATAACTGACAATGCCTTTTATATTTTATTGGCAGCCCAGCTGGGGGTTTTATAGGTTGTCGTCTCCGCAGTATAATGCACAAAGAAATTGAGATATATAAGTAAAACAGACAGAAAAGAAGTAAAGTGTTCATGATGACCACACACCTGGCAATGACTGAGGATTTGATGAGAGATTCAGGTAAGAATCACCGGCTTGTAATTGGGATCGTTGAAATACTAATTGATTTCTTACAATCCTCTTATTGCTAATGCTGTGGGGTTTATGTCTGGTATTTTACCTAATTCCCCTCAGGACCAGTAATGAAAACAAAAACTCAGTGCTGATCCCAGAGATGAGAATGGCTGAACAATAAACTGTAGATCCCCAGTCGAAAAGTATTGTTTGTTGGGTAATACACAGAAGTACATATAGAATAATGCTTAACAAAAATGCATTTAAATGCACATATAAGGGCTTAGCTGCCCAAGAGATCTGAATCAGTCATAAGCAGAATATTTAACCAGCCAAGGCAGCTGTATTAAATAAAGTTTATTGTAAATACTATATTGATTCATCAGTCTCTGCAAACCTGCACCTCTGGGTGTTTGGCAGAGTGGTTACCAAGACTCCCTTTGTTGGGTGGATAATCACAATCTGCCTGTTTTATAGTGAACTAGTTAAAGTATATTAATCCAACCTTTGTCAACCTTTTATTTTTTACCCCATAGGAACCCCTAAAATTATTTTATAGTCTTAGAGAACTGTTACTAAAACCAATCCCTCAGAATTCAATTGGGAAAATGCCCCTTATATTGGTTACATAGTTATATTGGTTACATAGTTGAAAAAAGACCCAAATCCATCCAGTTCAACCAACAGAGAAAAAAAGAAAGAAAATTAACACACTCAAATAGATAATCTCCATATATATTATCCTGTACCCACAGATGACCCAGAGGAATCAAAAACCCCAATAAAGCATGAATCCAATTTGTTTCAGCGGGTGAAAAAATTCCTTCCTGATCCCCCAAAAGGCAAATTGCATATTTACTGGATCAACTATACCTATAAATATTTGTATTTATTTATATTATGTGCATTTAGGAAAGAATCTAGGCTTTTCTTAAAACAAGCTACTGAGCTAGCCATAACCGGCTCTTGAGGAAGTCCATACCACATTTTCACAGCTCTTACTGCGAAGAAGCCTTTCTGTATTTGGATATTAAAGCTCTTTTCCTCCAGACGTAAAGAGTGCCCCCTTGTCCTCTGCGATTACCTTAAAGGAAATAACTCTATACCAAGTTCACTATATGGAAACTGAAACTGCATATTTCAGATGAGGTCTTACTAATGATTTGTACAGGGGCAAAATTATCCCTCTCTCTGCAGTCCATACCTCTTTTAATACAAGAAAGGATTTTGCTTGCTTTGGAAACTGCAGCTTGGAATTGCATGCTATTATTAAGCCTATGACCTACCAGAACACCGAGATCCTTCTCCACTATTGATTCCCCCAGTTGTACTCCCCCTAGTATGTATGATGTATGCATAATTTTAGCCCCCAAGTGCATAACTTTACATTTATCAACATTAAACCTCATTTGCAGCACAGTTACCTAATTAAACAGTACAATGAGGTCAGCTTGTAAGTTTGAGACATCCTGTAAGGACATTATTCCACTGCATAGCTTGGTGTCATCTGCAAACACTGAAATGGTACTTTTAATCCCAGACCCTATATCATTTATAAAAATATTAAAAAGTAAGGGTCCCAACAATGAACCTTGGGGTACACCACTAATAACCTTAGACCATTCAGAGTTATGCCCCGTACACACGGTCGGACTTTGTTCGGACATTCCGACAACAAAATCCTTGGATTTTTTCCGACGGATGTTGGCTCAAACTTGTCTTGCATACACACGGTCACACAAAGTTGTCGGAAAATCCGATCATTCTGAACGCGGTGACGTAAAACATGTACGTCGAGACTATAAATGGGGCAGTGGCCAATAGTTTTCATCTCTTTATTTATTCTGAGCATACGTGGCACTTTGTCCGTCGGATTTGTGTATACACGATCGGAATTTCCGACAACGGATTTTGTTGTCCGAAAATTTTATATCCTGCTCTCAAACTTTGTGTGTCGGAAAATCCGATGGAAAATGTGTGATGGGACCTATACACGGTCGGAATTTCCGACAACAGGGTCCTATCACACATTTTCCGTCGGAAAATCCGACCGTGTGTACGGGGCATAAGAATCATTACCCACTACTGAATTTGGTCTTTTTAGCCAGTTTTTTTATCCATTTACAAATAGATTTTTTCCAAGCCTGTAGATATCCCCACACATGGGTAATGTAACTGTGTCAACCGCTTTAGCAAAATCCAAGTATATTATGTACACAGCCACTCCTTTGTCTAAGGTTTTGATTACCACCTTCTAAAAAATAAATCTGTCTTTCATGAATCCATGCTGGTTATTGCTTAATTTTTTTCCAGCAAAAACTCATCTATGTGGTCTTTTATTAAACTCTCCAGGATCTTCCCAACTTTAGAAGTTAAACTAACAGGTCTATAATTACTTGTTAAAGACTTTGACCCCTTTTTAAATATAGTCACCACATTGGCCTTACGCCAATCCAGTGTTACTATGCCAGTCATTAAAGAGTCTCTAAAAATTAGAAACAATGGCTTTGAAATGACAGAGCTCAATTCCTTTAGGACCCATGGGTGTATGCCATCCGGTCAGGAAGAATGCCACCCTTACAGGCATCTAAAAAGCTAACTGAGTCATACTGCTGGTTTTGCCAAGTGGTGTTGACCCTGGAGCTATGCAGGCATCATCAGATGGGAGGTCAATCATCAGCCATGGCTCAGGGAACTCCTTGCAACCTGTGATGGAACCCTAGGGGTTCCAATGAACCCTGATTAAGATTAGCTGTGTTAACTCAATCCCTAAAATCTCATATTTTCACTTTAACCTGTTAACATAATTTTAGTTCAATCTACTTTTATTGAAGGGAACAAAATGGGAAATGCAGTCCGCATAGATAACATCATTAACAGTAGTAAGTAATGACAATAAAACATATGCATGGGGGGGTTACAAAACTGTAGTATTGTATCATGTTCCTTATGTGTTTCAAAAAACATTAATTAGAGCAACATGTTGAGGCATAACATGGAGAACTAAGGGCTCCTCCCACTTCAAAGGAGAAGATTTTGTGTAAACATCATGTATTACTACAATCAAACTTATTTTAAAAACTTGTTATGCTGTAGAGGATTTAGCTGTAAGGATCATATTTTGCATCAGGAGTATATGTTTAATGGATTCTGAGGAGTACATTAATACAAAGAGGAGAAGGAGTTAAGAGAAAGTAGGGGCAGCAGAAAGATTAGGAACAGGAATTGCTCCAACATGGTCATGAGGTGTTGCTGCCTAGGTCGCCCTCTGCCTAGGAGATGAAGTCCGATGAGTAGCAGAACGTGGACCATGAAGTCCAATTGAGAGAGAACTGTTCAATTTTATTAGATTCCTCGGCCAACAGACGTTCAAGGTCTCTAATGTGGTCCACTTCAGTAGTCTATTCCCCCAGGGAAGGTACAGTCTTCGATTTCCAATAATGTGTAATCATTATTCTGGCCGCAGGCCAAAAAGTGACACAATACATCTTTTTTAATGGACTTGAATGTGCCCAGGAGCATGGATAAAAGCGCTATTTCAGGTGTAGGAGAAAGAGAGGTCGCCATCAGTTTGTAGTATAATAGGAAGATCTGTTGCCAGAATTTCTGTATGAGAGGGCAGTCCCACCAAACGTGGAGCATGGTGCCCCTGGAGCTTAGACACCACTAACAGGTATCCGGTGTTGTCGAGTTGAAATGATGTATAGTCAAAGGGCATCTATACCATCTCGTCACCAATTTGGACCCTTTTTCTTACGTTTTAGTGGCCAGAGAGAATTTGTGCGTCAGAATAAAGCATTTTTGCCAGTTAATGGGGGAGACAGAGTGTCGTAATTCTTTTTCCCAAGCCCTCGTGTAGGGTGGGAGATCAGGGTAAGAAGCATTCAGCAAGAAGGAATAAAGCTGAGATACCACATGTGTTGGAGGATCGGCTTGGAGGAGCATATCCTCAAATCCTGTCGTTAATAAACATAATTTTAAGTGTAATTTTTGGAATTTAAACTCACAACTTTAATTTAATATCTGGTGACCTGACATGAAGGTCCTTCTTCAGGCACTTTCTGTTTTACAGTTACAATGCTCTATACATGTAGCCTAGCGATTAAAAAATTTTTTACGATATACCGTGCTTTGTCAAACTAATTTTAACTCCTTTAGGGTTCACATCTACTTTAGAAGGGTATAGTAGACCCTTTCCTAATTCCCTCAGGATGGCCACACTGTACCACAGCATGTGGGACCCAAGCCTTATCCCCTAATAGACCTCAGTCCATGAGTGCATTGAATCAAGAACCAGGATGATGGGTAGACAGACAAGGTTCTCACCTCAGATGCGTGAGCGAGGGGAGATACAATCAGAGCCCCTTTATCAATAGGGGAACCATCCATAAACTGTATTGGATCATGAATACAATGGTATCGATTTCAGAACCTCAACTAACAATTTAAAAAAAGGAAATATGTTTCCTTAATTAAGATATATATTTTTATGACTTTTTTAATTTATAGAAAAAATTTGATAGGTTTTTATGCTGTTTTGTGTATACTGGTGTTCAATAAATCTGTAAATATTTAATTTACATATTTGAATTTTAATTACATCATGGAAGTTTTGTTTTTGTCCTGAGGTAAGAGGACAGACTGAGCAACAGTACACTGAGTTTCCTAGGATATAACTAATTCTGAACTGGCTATGTAAAAAATCAGCAAGTGCTGTCTATGTCTTCCATTCCTTGGAACATCTATTGTTCTGATTTCTTTTCCAGGTGTTACTGGAACAGGAAATCATGGGAAATCTTCGTAACAAGGACACAGACAACAATATAAAAAAAGCTGACCAAGGTGTTAACCTTTTTCCATCTTATCCAAAAACTAAACGTAATGTTAAGGCTGATGTTCCACTTTATATCCTTACTATTTTAAAACGTTTAACTTAAAAATGTTGCTTGCTGTTGAAAATACTGTTGAATGTAACCAATCATTTTTTTTTTCATATTGATTCTTTATGGTCTTGTGTGGCATGGTTGTTTCCATTACCTTTACATTTCCATTTCCTTTACATACTTTGTGTTCTTTCTCATCTTAGGGAGTTGATAGGTATACTTTACTGGTGTTATGAATTTTTACTATGAGCCCTCTGCAGAACTGTAAATGCAGGAATCCAACTGAATCCCATGCACTCATGGGCTGTAGGTTCATGGTTCAAGAGTGGGGATCCCATGTTCTATTAAAGCCCAACTCCAGCCAGGATTACTTTTACAGATTTCAAGCAGGCACGCCTTCTCGTTCCTCTGCAGGACCTCACGCTCATGCAGGCATATAGTACTTCTACGTTCTGCAAATCATTTATATTATATGCAGGAGGAAGTTAAGCTCCTGTTATACTTCCCGGCTAGATGTCAGTGATGCAGTTCTCATAGACCCACAAAATGGAGCCTGGGGCTCTGTGTTTTGTGAATGTTACAGCAGTGTTAAATAAAAAAGCAAACATATATTATATTGCAGCTTAACAATTCTTAGATGTAATTGTTGCAATCATTTTCTTTTCTTTTTTTAGGTTTTCTTTCTTCTATTTTCTTCTGGTGATCCAGCTAGTAAGTCTGTTGTTTTTCAAAAGAACAAGTGCTCTAGCAGAATGTATCAGTTACAGAAATGAGACAAACCATTTAAAATTTGCAGGGGGGGAGGGTCAATCATAAGCTTTTATTTATTTATGTAAAACCTTCATCACAAAAGGAAGAAAAAAATGTTTGCTGTAACTGCTTCAATATGTTAATGTATTTAAATCTGCCAGTACAACTAACACTCCCCTCCCCCTAGACTGATAATGCTGCTGTTCAAAGGTGCCCCTGTGCTCCTTCACCCAGAGTGGGACCACTCTAATACAGGAGTCATCTGCAGCTTTTTTTTGGCAATGCACCACAATGCTTGCTATTTGCATTGTTGTGCATTTTACTGCAGGTGCAAAACACATAGTACTGTGTGTTACCATGCCTTATGGTGCCTTGTGGTAAAAATATCTTGGTTGAATATTTGCTAAAACCACCAAGATCTGCACCCAAAGGCTATCATTCTGATGTGTTTGAAGTTCTAGGTGTATGAACCCAGCACACAATTCTACCAGCAGCAGTCTGGACAGTGGCAGCTGGTGCTAAACTTTTTGGGCGGGGCGGGGCGGTGCCAAACAACCCCCCCCAGGTCCACACTCAGCCCTCCACAGTCCCCCCGCACTCAGCAGTCCACAGTCCCCCCCACACTCAGCCCTCCACAGTCCCCCCCGCACTCAGCCCTCCACGGTCTCCCCCCCTGCACTCAGCCCTCCACGGCCCCCTCCCCCCCGCACTCAGCCCTCCACGGTCTCCCCCCCTGCACTCAGCCCCTCCGCTGCTTCCTTGGCTTCTCCTCCCAGCCAACCCGATCTGCCTTCTGTCCTGATTGGCCGGGAGGAGAAGCCGGAAGAAAATAGCGAATATTGATTCGCTAGTGTGACAAGTGGCTGGGTTCTGTGCCCCAAGCCCAACCTTTTTTCAAGCCAATTAGAGCCTCAGGCTCTAATCATGTGGCTTGAAAAAAAAAACTCATAGAAAGCTATGAATCTGGTGTCCCGCATGCATTCCCACATGCAAACTAGGGGGGCGGTGCCCCTTATGGACTGGCCACTCCTGAGTCTGGAGCATTTACCTCTACTCAGGAATCAGTTATCAGCAGTCAACAGCACAATGTGTTGGTTGCTGTGTTCCACCCTTGGTGGCCCTGCTGTTCAAGGCCATGGCCTATGTTGGCTATGCAGAAAGAGTATAAGCTGCTGTGCGAATGCAATGAGAGCTTGATTGCTATCATTTTGGCCCTGCTCCTAAACACTGCCACATAAGAGGGCTCACAGCCCACCTTACTTAACACATATGAAGAAAGAAGATTGGACGGCTGCACACCCATATGATGCAGATAAAAGAGGTTTTGACAAAGCTCGTATTAAACGTGCGAAACGCGTCAACGTTTTTTCCCCTGTCAATATGCCTTGTGCCTGTTTTTATTGATGATTTTTTTGAATAAAGAAGCTTTTATCTGCATCATATGGGTGTGCAATGTCCAATCTTCTTTCTTCATATGTACTCTGCAGCAATGACAGGACATGCACCCCATGTTTAGCTGGATTGCAGACGCCATCATTGCTGGTTCACCTGGAGCAGCAGGATTGTTTTTACTTAACACATACCTCACTTACTGTACATGTTATACTTTACATCGCAATAGAGTACTTTTCATACATTGAACACTTTTAGCTAAAAGATGTTTCCCTGACTTCCTCTTTATTTTCCCACATGTATGTCCAAAGTTGTTCTTGCATTTAAACATGATATTTTTGTAGTCTGTTTATCCGTATGTAATTTAAAAGGAAAATGTTTGGGACTTTAAATGAAGCACATGACACAAAGCTGGTAAAAAAGTCAAATACATAATGGCACATTTATTCTTTCATATACAGTATAAGACATATATCATGATGGCATATTATCATTATGATTCATATATACACAGATGTCATGAATAACACATTGCAGTCTAAAATATAATTGTTGTGAGCTGGCTTGTAATCCATATCATAAAATATATATTAAAATCATTAATGATTGCAAGTTTATAATAATCTAAACTGTCAACACATGATTATAATGATGCATTATAATCATGCGTTGACAGTTTAAAATGTTATCATCATGATGTCTGTATATACATGAAAGAATAAATGTGCCAACGTGTATTTGACCGCTTTACCAGCTATGTGTCACGTGCTTTACTTAAAGTCCATTTAAAGTCCCAAACCTTTTCCTTTTAAATTTCAGATTCAGGGATGGAGGCGTATGACTATATTAGGCCTCATTTAAAATCCCAAAACCCATCATATACCCACTTTATCCGTATGTATGTCTTTACTATGACCCATTGTCACAATCTACTGCCAGTAGCAGAGTACTAATTGGGTGCAAACATCCGTCCATCCTATCCACCTGATTTAAATATGGTAATTGTTAAATAAACAAGCACATTATTATTGAAAATACTAGGTACCACCGCCCCACTCTGCTAATCTGGGTCCTTTAAAAAACAATTACACTGATTTGTCAGCATGGAACGTTGTGCCTTGTGCCACAACCCATTGTCTCTTCCCCGACCACATTAACCCACTAAATAATCATATGAAACAAATGCTGCATTTTCAGCGGGATTAGTCTAATAGCATTAAAGGCTTTATTTAATTATTTTATTTCCTTGGAAGAAAAAAAAAACTTTTTTATAAATGAGATTATTTATTACTTGAGTGGTTTTCCTCAATGCAGCAAGGATGGTGTCCGTGAAATTGAAAAATTTTGAAAGGAAGAGATTTTATACATTAATGGTTTCAAATAAAAGAGGAGTTAAGAGCCCTGCTCATCTGCTGGAGAAAGTTGAGATCTTCTGGCAGTGAAAGATAACACTGTCCCTCTAGGTGACCCCCCCTAGTGTCCCCATTAGCTGCTAATTACTTGCCAAACAAATAAACAATTAACTCCTCTTGCCTCTTGGTGGGAGAGTCTTCATTGAGATGCTAAGACTTTCTAATGAGAGATTTTAATTAATGAGGTTGTAAATCCGGCCCCCTTGTTAACACAGCTATAAGGAGGGCTGCAAGACCCATCTTCTAGTATTCTGGTTTTGTAGGATCTACAGGAAGCTTGATCATGTCAAGCGGGTCTGTTTGTGAGGCCGGCCCAAGAATGTCTGCAGAGCTTCAGAAAGGTTCTTTTCTTGGTAACAACAGGACCACAACTAGTTCATTTTCCATAGAAAGCATTCTAGGTCTGGATAAGAAAAGGGACTTCACTTCCACTGCCACCAGCAGGCATTACAGGCCTTGGATGGACGAGTACTGCAATAGAGGTAAGTCATCAAACGTAACTTAGGTTTCACACATTACTAGTTAGAGGATTCACTCTATATAAAATCTATGATGTATAATATAAATATAAAAAACAACCTTAATGGTCATTCTGAATGGTACAGAGACGCTAACACTAATTTCTTAAAGGAATTGCTCATCTTTACTCAATAAATTGAGTGAATATTCACCTAAATGATCCAAGTATGTTTAAAAGCAACTTCACTTTGAATGCCCAGTCATATGGAGATGAAATAAGTAAATAGGAATTTGCTTTTGTATGATTGGATAGTTGAAGCGAAAATGTATTGAGTGATGATTATCTGTTTCTTTAGTAAATTACCTGCATTTAGGCAGTTGTTTCAATAAAGGGTCTTCTATTGCAAAAGGAATTATAAACCTTATGTAAGACCTTATACCAAAGATCATATCAGTGCCTAAGTACAACATTGTGATATTTCAATACTCTCTCTTTGACTCTCAAAAGACAAAAATTTTGGAATGCTTTCAAGTAGCCATTGCTCTTCATTATTTTGTTTTGCATTTAATTACCCACACCTTCATGTTACTTTATGATTTTTTTTTTAAGTGACAACACAAAAAAAATAAAGAATAAAAAACCCATAAAAGAGTCATTCAACAGGACAAATGGCCAGCATGGCCCTGATTAACATTAGAGGACTATCTCAGGAGAAAAGTCAGCTACATTTCCACATAAAGAATCCTTTGTTTTTTTCACAATAGTAATATATGTATCCGTCTATGGCATCTAGTACTTTATCATTTCTATTGCTATATGTCATGTTTTAATTATTTATCATTGAATGTTTATTAAAAACATATTTAGCCAAATATCTAACATCCACTCACTTCAGACCACAAGTATTCACATCTACTGCAGAGATCTAACAGTACTTTTTTTCTTCCTAATGCTTATTTATGAAATCAGTTTTGTTTGGTTTCTTCTAAACCTTAGAAATCTATATTATACTATTGTATTATTTTATAGATATGCTAAAACTGGTAGTTCTTCAACAGATGGTAGGTGACATGTTATCCAATCTCTATTAGAGATTTTTTGGAAAATAAATTGGCTTGCACTTACAATTTGCATCCTTTAGGACCAGATTATATCTGTTGCCTGTTAGTGCTATCAAGTGTGTCATCAGTTGTGGTATAAACAGTAGCGAGTGTTTATCTGATTGCAGTGATAGAAGCACTTGTGTGATTTCAAATTACAGTGTACTACATTTTTCAGTCTGATGCCCTTAGAAGGCCCGGTAATGCTAATTAAGAAGTTGATTTGTTTTTCCTTTTCAGAAATTAATACATCTTGCTTGCGCCTTCCTATCTTCAATTGTGAAATACCTCTTCAGGTTCATACAGTCAGACATACGCTAGAAAAGGAAACTGTTGGACAATATGAAAAGTGCTGTTCAGCAACAGAACGCCTGACATATAAAAGAGAAATGAGCTGGTACAGAGGAAGGAGGCCCAGAACTGCATTCACTAGAAGCCAGGTAATTTCATTATTATAATTTGTATATATGGATCCAATATTCTTTGTCCAACATGCCTTCATAGTAAAGGGATGATTAAAGAGCAATGAAGCTGTCCACTTTGCAAGGGAATTTTCCCATTGCTTAATAAATGAAGCAAAGCTCTGCTGACTACCATCATCTAATAACACTATATGCAAGTAAAAATACAGTTTAAAAAGAAAAACTTTCCTTGCACTTGATTAGACATTTTTTTTTGCAAAGTGAAATTTCATCGTGTTCACTAGCTAGGGGAAATTTCCCTTGCAAAGCAAACAGCCTATTTGTCTTTAGTAAAGCCCTATGTCTCCATTCTTCCCTGTCACTATTTAATTTAATTCCACACTGTAAGTATATAAACTAAAAGTTTGTTAAGATAATACAGTAGTTCACCAGTTATTTTCACTAATGGATTAGTATACAGTGGCTTGAAAAAGGCAAAAGCTGCATTTATACTGAGATTAAATGACACACAGGTGGACTCTATTTACTAATTAGGTGACTTCTGAAGGCAATTGGTTCCACTAGATTTTAGTTAGGGGTATCAGAGTAAATGGGGCTGAATACAAATGCACGCCACACTTTTTACATATTTATTTGTAAAAAATTTGGAAAGTCATTTATCATTTTCCTTCCACTTCACAATTATGTGCCATTTTGTGTTGGTCTATCACATAAAATCCCAATAAAATACATTTATGTTTTTGGATGTAACATGACAAAATGTGGAAAATTTCAAGGGGTATCAATACTTTTTTAAGGCACTGTATATTATACAATCACATCAGTCCCTGTCCTCAAGGAGCTTACAATCTAAAGTCCCAACGGTTTCGTTTATTGCATGATCACAACACAAAGAGGTGCAACGTTTTGGAGTCACGCAGGACCCCTTCGTCAGGCATGTGATGATCATCACATGCCTGACGAAGGGGTTCTGCGTGACTCCGAAACGTTGCATCTCTTTGTGTTGTGATCATGCAATAAACTAAACCGTTTGGACGCCACCTTGTGCTGATCCTTGGTGTTCTGGCAAGTATCTACATTGTGACTTGAACCAGTATCCAGCTGGTTGTTGCTCCAGCACCCAACCTTTAGAGCTTATACCAGGTGTGCGATGGGAATATGAAACATTACAATCTAAAGTCCCTCACAATCTAAACTCACATTCATACATACACACACTAGGACCAGTTTAGAGAGGAACTAATTAATCGACTAGCATGTCTTTGGAGTGTGGGAGGAAACTGGAATACCCCAAGGAAACCCAATCAGGCATAGGGAGAACATGCAAACTCCATGCAGGTAGTCCCATGGTTGGGATTCAAACCAACAACCCTAGTGCTGCTAGGTAAAAGTTTTAACCACTTAGCCACTGTGCTGCAAACTTTACTTATCACTGTTGATAAAGTTGGTGTAACTCCATCTGAATTAAGTTATGGCTAAAGTGGGGAAAGAGTAGAACTTTTTTCAGGTTCTTTGCTCGCAGTGGGGGCATTTCTCTTCACTTCTTCTTCCAGAGTCATGGTAGGAATAAGTGGAAATCTTTTTAGAATAAGGGGAATCCAACCTTTTGAAGGTTGTTGTCACCAATACAAACGATGCCTTATCAGTCTAATGCCTTTATAGTTTATTAATTCAATCTTTTTCTTTATTTGCAGATTGAGATTCTGGAGAATGTGTTTCGAGTAAACTCATACCCTGGTATAGATGTGAGAGAAGAGCTTGCCAACAAGTTGTCTTTAGATGAAGATAGGATTCAGGTAAGATATGTTTTAAATATGTATTATCTACATATGGTATCTTGGCTTTCAGTACTGAAAACAAGTTTAAATAATAAGCTGACCATAACAACTTACCTCCTCCCTCCCCAACCTTTAAGCTTTTACCTATCCCCTAGATTTACCTTCTCAACACTAAAACATAAAGAAGGCCTGTACAGAGGAAGTATGGAGGGTACTATTGCTGACCTGCTTT
This sequence comes from Aquarana catesbeiana, assembly GCF_042186555.1. Lineage (NCBI taxonomy): Eukaryota > Metazoa > Chordata > Amphibia > Anura > Ranidae > Aquarana > Aquarana catesbeiana. The sequence goes on from NC_133330.1 coordinate 63,382,911, forward strand.
ACTAAATGGAAACCATTTCTTAAAAGATTCCACTGTTAGAAAAAAAACGTGTTGACTTGAAGTGGTATTTAACCCAAAAACAAAAATGTATTACATATCGGCTCACCAATTCTTGGTTTGGGTGACTATATTAGTTTTCCTTTTTATTTTTTTCTCTTTTTTTTTCACCTGGTGATCCTGCCAGTAACTCTGTTATTTTTCAATTTACTTCAACAGACCAAGCTGTCCAGACAAAGTGGCAGTTAAAGGGCTGACACAAACCATAGGGGTGCTTAAAATTGTCGACTTTTGCTCATTTATTTAAAACCTTTATCCCAAAAGGAAAAACGGTTGCTGTAACTGCTTATGAAGTGTTAACTGGAGTTAAGCTTTAGTTAGTGAAATCCATATAAATCTGCCAGTCCATCTAACACTACCCTCTTCCTAGATTGACAAAGGTGTCTGCTTTACTACTTCATCAAGAATGCAGACACCCTAAGACGGGAAGTGTGTTACTGGCTAGATCTCCAGGTGAAATAAAGGAAAAAAGGCCTAAAAATTAAAACTAATGCAGCCACCACATCTAAGGATTTGTAAGCTGCGATATATTACATTTTTCTTTTTTCGCACCACTTTCAAACAAAAATTGGAACCGATTGCCGTTTTCTTTTTTTTTTTTTAAATTTACTAAACACATCGCCTCCAGCTGACAGGTGGCACCAGAAAGATGCATTACCTGCACACCTATATTTAAACCTTATGGTGCCCAAGTGCTGGGGTCCTTATGTATGTATTGTGTGTTGGTCAGAAAGGATCCATCAGGACTTTAGATCTACCTAGTCTGACCTTGTCTACACTGCCCATCACCCATTTTTACAGCACTCAGTCTTTCTTGTATTTTGAATGGGGGAACAAATAATTAGTAAAGACCAAGAAACACAAAGGAACAATAGACCTCATTTATACAAACTGGTAGAGCAACAAGTGATCCTTTCTTTTATTTTGTATCCTGCTGTAAATCATAGTATAGGATAAATAGATCTTGGTAACCCAAGTTTCTGGGTTTTTATTTGTACTCTATCCTACTGCCAAGCTGTGCAACCCTAGACAGATGCTTTGTTTTCCTGTTGACATCAGCTCTGGTGCCAATTCTTATTCTCTTTGTGAGAATGCCAATCCTTATTCTCCTGTTTTATTGGAAAGTGCACTCTTAACACACTGTATATCTAATGTATTTACATCTATTTTTATTACAGATCTGGTTTCAGAATCGTCGAGCCAAAATGAAGAGGTGTCATCGTGAGTCTCAGTTCCTTATTGTGAAGGAATCCTTAACACCAAAAATCCAAGAATAAGGACCTTTCTACTTCATGTTACTGCAAACCAGTGGTCACTAACCAGTGACTTGTCCATTCAATTCGGCCATAAATTACCTCTGGTCTTGCTTGTGATGACCACTTGCCAAGTGCTTAGCATCTGGTTGTCTGAATATCTGCTGCATTATAAACTTTCCAAAAGTGCAAAAATCAAGCTAATGTAGCAACAGTTAATACAAATTAATTTAAAGAAACTTTACATGCAAGATTGAAAATTTAGCTTTAAATGCATACATTTGGGCATTGGTTTAGTGAACCATGGCAAACCAGTGCACAAAGGGTTAGGCCACCTAATATATGAGATTTCAGTTTTTGGTTGATGCTGGAGAATTAAACCAAATGACAACTTGTTTCTTTTCTTGGGGACTTTTGGTGAAATCTCTGTCCCCAGGTCTGCATGCCTGCTGTGGCAAGTATGGGGAGTTCTCACGTTTCCTGCTGGATTTTGATATATATTTATTAACACTAAACATTCAAAAGGAGGTGCTAAAACAAGCAAAGATGGTCCAGACTCCACTGACAGATTACTTGATAACTAAAATATCATTTCAACTGTTCTTTTAAAACTGCATTGTTGCCAGTAAGCTGATGTTCTAGGAATACCAGTTCCAGAAATTTGATTGTGCAGACCATTTTTTATGCTCTCTACTGTATGCTCCATGTTGTCTCTTGGGGAAAGAGAGGGAAGTTACACAGTGCCTAATTCAGTGACAAGAGGCTAAAGTCCCACCCAAAAGCACATGTGAGAGCTGCAACAAGTCTAATCACAGATTAGGGCACATTGCGTGAAACTTCTTAAGCAGCCCATAGATTTAGCAAATTTCTTTCCTTCCACAAGGGGTGAAAGGAAAGAAAATTGCTTGATTTCCCCATCAACACAGTCAGCGTTGATGGGGGGAATCCCTCCCACTGAGCTATTGTGCTCTGCCTGCTCATAGATGAATCGAATAACAGCCAGTCCCTGCTGAACTGGCTGAGATTCGATCCATCTATGGCCGGCTTTGCTTTAGCCCGGATAGCAAGGATAACTTGCCACAAATTTGTGGCAGTGTTGAATTGTAAGTCTGTTGACTTGTTGCACATTCTCACTGGCAAACTGTACACTTGTAGAGCACTTGAAGTACAAGTACTAGCTGACACATTTCCAATTTGTAGCAAATTTGCGTGGCAAGTCTCTCTAGCAAGAGCAAAGTTGCAGTGGCGAGTCTACAGCAAGAGCTCTGCAAGTCTACAGCATGACAATTCAGCCACAGTGACCCCCTGTGGTGGGATGACTATTGCACAACATAAGTGAACCAGAACTTGCAGTAGACTTGCAAAATGTTTGCAGAGAAAGTTGATCTTGGAGTCATGCAATGCGGACTTGCTGCAATTGTGCAACAAACTTTTAAAGCCTGGCAAGTCTAGCAATAGCTTAACAAGGCGTTTTAAAACTTGCAGCACAATTGCTTGCTATCTGGGAGCTTAGTTTTTATAGTGTAAGCTGTTTTGTGGCTAATTATATTATACTGGAATTCAGCTGACAATGAACAGGCACTTTTTGCTCTGCGATGACAGTATCCTCAAATATAAAAAAAAAACGAACAAAGGAATGACACTTTTATTAGCAGTCATTAATGACTCAATAATAGAACTTGGACTTCTGATGGCCTAAGAGAAAATTGATACATTGTTCTGGTATACTGTGCTAGCTAACACAGTTTTAAAATATGTAAATAGTTTGTGATATAATAATATGTCCATGCACTTTTTGTAAATAGAAATTTTTAAATGTTTTAATAAATATTTTTAAACACAATCTGTATTCTGATTCCTGATTTATGTAGTTGGTGGCAGGGAGCTGCACCCTTACTAACCCTACACACATTACTGTAAACTTTTACCCAAGAAAAGGTAACAATGTTGAAACACCACTGCAAAATGAACCATTCTTTATTTATGCATGTTCCAGAGTACAGAATGAAGTGCAGTACATAACAATCATTAAAGTCTTGGTACACAACTTTTTGTCCTTTTTTAACCACTTGCGGACCGCCGCACGCCGATATACGTCCTTACTTTGAAGGAGGATATCGCTATTATGGCAGCAGCTAGCTAGCTAGCACTTTTATCGGCGGCGGGAGAGGGCCCACCCTCCTGCCGCGCTCCGGTGCCCTCCGGCACTTACCAGAGCCGTTGGCTGCGGCGGAGGCGATCGGATGTTGTGCCTTCCTTGGCATGGAGACGAGTGAGGGGAAGATGGCCCCCACCCATCTCCATGACATTGCAGGGCGGAAGCGACGTCAAAACGTCACTTCCGCCCATAGCTCTTAAAGGGCCATTTTTTAAATTCCTTTTTTTAAATGACAATTTTTGTTTTATTGCATTTTAGTGTCAATATGAGATCTGAGGTCTTTTTGACCCCAGATCTCATATTTAAGAGGTCCTGTCATGCTTTTTTTTCTATTACAAGGGATGTTTACATTCCTTGTTATAGGAATACAAGTGACACTTTTTTTATTGTTTTTTTAAAAAGTGCAAAAATAAAAAATAAAAGGTAAAATAAATAAGAAAAAAAAAAAATTTTAAACGCGCCCCGTCGAGCTCACGTGCAGAAGCGAACGCATATGTGAGTAGCGCCCGCATATGAAAACGGTGTTCAAACCACACATGTGAGGTATCACTGTGATCAGTAGAGCGAGAGCAATAATTCTAGCCCTAGACCTCCTCTGTAACTCAAAACATGCAACCTGTAAAATTTTTTGAAACGTCGTCTATGGAGATTTTTAAGGGTAAAAGTTTGTCGCCATTCCATGAGCGGACGCAATTTTGAAGCGTGACGTGTTGGGTTTCAATTTACTCAGAGTAACATTATCTTTCACAATATTAAAAAAAAATGGCCTAACTTTACTGTTGTCTTATTTTTTTAATTCAAAAAAGTGTATTTTTTCCCAAAAAAGTGCACTTGTAAGACCGCTGCGCAAATACGGTGTGACAAAGTATTGCGACGACCGCCATTTTATTCTCTAGGGTGTTAGGAAAATAAAATATGTAATGTTTGGGGGTTCTAAGTAATTTTCTAGCAAAAAAAAACGGTTTTTAACAACACATCTAAAAAAGAGGATCGGTCCTTAAGTGGTTAACATTGTGAGAAAGTAGAGAATACAAGTTCTAGGTGACAAATGGAATATAAAAACATTTGACATTTCAACCAGTAAGTGAAGATGACAATATTTTTAGTGAAGCAAGTTTCAAAGTATAGGTTGGTCTTGTATGAATAGCCTGGAGGGTAGCAGAGATGTTAATTGGGTACATACTGTGTCAATTGATCATATTATTGAGGTTATGTTTTATTTTCTTATATAAAGAGCAAGATGAAGTAATATAAACATGAATCATCAATTGCTCTATAAATATAATATTTCTCCAGTTTTAAAAAAATGAAAATTAAATATTTGAAATGATATGTGAATTTGATTTGTGTTTTACAGCAATGGGGTTGAGTTACTAAAACCGCAGAGTTCAAAATCTGGTGTAACTCTGCATGGTAGCCAATCAGCTTCTAACTTCAGCTTGTTCATTTAAGCTTTGACAAAAATATTCTGGAAGCTGATTGGTTTCTTTGCAGAGCTGCACCAGATTTTGCACTCCCCAGTTTTAGTAAATCAACTCCAATGTCTAATACAAAATTAAAATGTTTTTTGAATATTTGTAGCTGTTTGTCAAATCAAAACTTTTTTTTTTTTTTACAAATTTTATATAAATAGACAGGGGTTGAAGGTCACAAAGACCCAAGATCACCTTATCAAACTGTATAAATGTGTAGTTCAGGGGCAAGAGAGACTAAACCTACCTTAATACAGGTAGGGGTTAAATACCAAGAACCAATATAATAGTGGGAATAAGGGAAATGGGTCTATGGATCTGGGTAAACTTTCTATGTGTGGAAACTAAGGGAAAGGTCTGTCCTCCTGAGAGTAGTTGTATGTATTTGTCTGTCAGTGTAAATTCTAGGCAATAGAACCAAGTATTTCCAAATTTGGCGTTTAGGCCTTTGATCCAACTGGTCAAGTCTTCCATCAGTGTAATGTCCCTACACCATTGTGCTATTGTCAGACGAGCGTTAGACTTCCAAAGCACTGTGACACAGGAGAGCGCTGCAATAAATACTGTATTTATTGGCGTATAACACTCACTTTTTCACCATGAAAATCGGGTGCAAATAGCGTGTGCCTGTTATACGCCAATACTTCAATTTTAGCTGCCTCGGAGGGGACAGGGAGGGGGGCGGGACGAGTGCCGTCAGATTACATACAGTGAGAATCTCCTGTTTACTTGGCGGCCTCTGTAATAGAAAGTCCTGTCTCCTGGGCCGCCATTGGACCACTGTTCTGTCTATCATAGGAGATTCTCACTGTATGTAATCTGTCGGCGCTCGTCCCGCCCCCTCCCTGTCCCCTCTAGGCTGCAGATGGGCATTGATCAGGCTGCACTGATGGCAGTGGTGAGGCTGCTACAATGAGGCAGTGGTGAGGCTGCTGCATTGATGGCAGTGGTGAGGCTGCTGCGTTGATGGCAATGGTGAGGCTGCTGCATTAATGGCAATGGCAAGGTTGCTGCATTGATGGCAATGGTGGGGCTGCATTGATGGCACTTGAGAGGCTGCAGATGGGCATTGATCAGGCTGTATTGATGGCAATGGTGAGGCGGCAGGTGGGCACTGACCCTTATTTTGCTTCAAAGTTCCTTATTAAAAATTTAAGTTTTTTTCCAGAAACTTCCCTCTTAAAATGAATGTGCGTGTTATACGCCTGTGCGTGTTATAAGCCGATAAATACGGTAAGTGTATAATCACTGATTTTTTTTTTGTTGTTGTGGTGGAGAAGGAAATATGCAGGGTCTTTAGGTACAGAGTGATCTGTAAACTTTTTGAACAAATGTATGTACTTGAGTCCTAAAGGGCTGTATTATGGAGCAACACCAAAAGATATGGAGTATGCCTCCTGTTTTTGTGCCACATTTCCAGCAAACTTTAGGAAATAAGGAGTAGATGGAATGTAAAAGGCAAGGGGTGTCTTACCATCGCGTCACTATCCTATACCCGGATTCCTGGTATTTATTACTAATTGATGATCAGTATGAAAGTATAAGGATTTTAGCTCTCGCTGTGAGTATGAGTGTAGTTTGTAGATCTTTTTCCTATTGATCTAGGAAATGAAGTGGGGACTGGGAGGTTTCTGATAGTAGTAATTTATATGAAAAGGAGAGTGTGTGATGCATTGGGCCCTTGGTCTGACATTCTTTCTCAAATTGGGTCATGTAGCTTTTTTTCCTTTTTTTTTTTAACAGAATAGAGTTTTATTGAACAATAAGACAGTACAAATTTAGAAGGAGTCATACAAAGGAATATCACTAAATACAGATACAGGATTTTGCAATAACATACTTTTGTTTCTTTGTATGGGTAATCGGTTGTTAATACAACATCCTATTGGGTAACCAAGGAATCTATGAGGTTTACATACTCTAATACAGATGGGGTAGCTTCAAAATCATTCACATGAAAACCGAGGCATAGAGGGGTCGGGAAGTCCTCTCCTGAGTGATAGTATTACGTCCTCGGGTCTCCAGCAAAGAGAAGGGGGAGGTGGAAGGGGAAATGTGGAGAACTGGGCAGGGGTAGGAGGGGATGTGGGAGGGGGGGGACGGGGAGGGGGACGGGGAGGGGGACGGGGAGGGGGCGGGGGGGAGAGTGGGGGAGGGGGGAAAAAAAACACCATCCACAACAACACTTTTTCATAATAAGTACGACTGTTACCCCTCTTCCCTCCTCCCTGATTCCTTCTTCTTCTTTCAGCCTCCTTCCTCCAACCTCCCTGAATCTTAGCAAAGATAGGTGTCTTACATCTGTTAGGTCACAACCAGTCAGGGACCAGCACTGCTGGAGATGAGGGACTCTCCTAGCTGCCAGGGGAAGAACTCCTCCAGTGAGAGTGGGGGGGCAGCAAAGGGAAAGGAAAGACAGATTCTGGTGGTAGGGGACTAAATTCTTAGAAGGACAGAGAGGGCAATCTGTAACCAAGACCTGAAGCGCCGAACAGTATGTTGTCTACCGGGCGCTCGGGTTCGGCACATCACGGATCTTGTGGACAGATTACTGGGAGGGGCTGGGGAAGACCCGGCTGTCATGGTGCACGTTGGCACCAATGACAAAGTCAGAGGCAGATGGAGTGTCCTAAAGAACGATTTTAGGGACTTAGGTGCTAAATTGAGGAAAAGGACCTCCAAGGTAGTATTCTCAGGAATACTACCGGTACATCGAGCCACACCAGAAAGGCAGAGGGAGATTAGGGAAGTAAACAAGTGGCTGAAGAGCTGGTGTAGTAAGGAGGGGTTTGGGTTCCTGGAGGACTGGGCCGACTTCTCAGTCGGTAACCGGTACTATAGAAGGGACGGACTGCACCTAAATGAGGAGGGTGCAGATCTACTGGGAATGAAGATGGCCAAAAAGTTAGAGGGGTTTTTAAACTAGGCGATGGGGGGGAGGGTCCAGAGACAGTGATAGCCAGCGCGGATGATATTCCAGAAGGTAGTGTTGGGGGCATTAGTGGTAGGTTAACCAAAGCACAAAAACACAAGGTGAGTATAGTAGCAAGTCCTAGTTGCAATTTTGAAACACCCAATACGAGGACAATATGCGACCGGTCTAAACTATGTGGCATGTTCACCAATGCCAGGAGCATGGCAGACAAGATGGGTGAACTAGAGATACTGTTGTACAAGGAGGATTTGGATTTTGTGGGAATTTCAGAGACCTGGTTCAACAGCTCTCATGATTGGCTGGCAAACATTCAAGGGTATACCCTATACCGCAAGGATAGAGAGGGTAAAAAAGGGGGAGGGGTATGCCTATATATCAAGAATAATGTACAAGCGAATGTGAGAGATGACATCACTGAGGGAGCTAGAGAGGAGGTGGAATCCTTATGGGTAGAGCTCCAAAGGGATGAAGCTAAGGGGAAAATAATACTGGGAGTATGCTATAGGCCCCCTAACCTGAAGGAGGAAGTGGAGACGGATTTCCTATCACAAATTGGATTAGCAGCAAGGATGGGAAGTGTTATCATAATGGGGGATTTTAATTATCCAGACATAGACTGGACGGAGGGAACCGCGCATTCATTTAAGGCTCGCCAGTTCCTTAATGTCTTGCAGGACAATTTTATGGGTCAGATGGTAGACGCACCAACTAGAAATAAAACATTACTGGATCTACTGATTACCAACAATACAGACCTGATCACTGATGTGGAAATACGGGGCAATTTAGGTAACAGCGATCACAGGCCAATTAGTTTCAGTATAAATCACACAAATAGGAAACATAAAGGGAATACAAAGACACTGAATTTCAAAAGAGCCAACTTCCCTAAACTACAAACCTTGCTAAAAGGCATAAATTGGGATAAAATATTAGGAACAAAGAATACGGAGGAGAGATGGGTTTGCTTTAAGAGCATATTAAATAAGGGCATTAGCCAATGTATCCCATTGGGTAATAAATTTAAAAGAGCGAACAAAAATCCTGGATGGCTTAAATCCAATGTAAAAATGCATATAAAAGCAAAGGAGAAGGCCTTCAAAAAATACAAGGTTGAGGGATCATCCTCAGCATTCAGACTTTATAAAGAATGCAATAAGAAATGTAAGGGTGCAATTAGGACGGCTAAGATAGAACATGAAAGACACATAGCGGAGGAGAGCAAAAAAAATCCCAAGAAATTCTTTAAGTATGTAAACAGTAAAAAAGGGAGGACAGACCATATTGGCCCCATAAAGAACGAGGAAGGACATCTGGTTACAAAGGATGGGGAGATGGCAAAGGTATTGAATTTATTCTTCTCCTCAGTCTTCACGAGTGAATCGGGGGGCTTCAGTAACCAAAACTGCAGTGTTTATCCCCATGACACAACACAGGAAGCACCTCCATGGTTAACAGAGGACGGAATTAAAATTAGACTTGAGAAACTTAACATTAATAAATCACCGGGACCAGATGGCTTGCATCCGAGGGTACTTAGGGAACTCAGTCAGGTGATTGCCAGACCGTTGTTCCTAATTTTTACAGACAGTCTATTGACTGGAATGGTACCAGCTGATTGGAGAAAAGCCAATGTAGCACCAATATTTAAAAAGGGCCCAAAAAACATCCCTGGGAATTACAGACCAGTTAGCCTAACATCAATAGTATGTAAAATCTTGGAGGGGATGATAAGGGACTATATACAAGATTTTAGTAATAAGAACGATATCATTAGCAGTAATCAGCATGGATTCATGAAGAATCGTTCTTGCCAAACCAATCTATTAACCTTCTATGAGGAGGTGAGTTGCCATCTAGATAAAGGAAGGCTCGTAGATGTGGTGTATCTGGATTTTGCAAAAGCATTTGACACAGTTCCCCATAAATGTTTACTGTACAAAATAGGGTCCGTTGGCATGGACCATAGGGTGAGTACCTGGATTGAAAACTGGTTACAAGGGCGTGTTCAGAGGGTGGTGATAAATGGGGAGTACTCAGAATGGTCAGGGGTGGGTAGTGGGGTTCCCCAGGGTTCTGTGCTGGGACCAATCCTATTTAATTTGTTTATAAACGATCTGGAGGATGGGATAAACAGTTCAATCTCTGTATTTGCAGACGATACTAAGCTAAGCAGGGCAATAACTTCTCCGCAGGATGTGGAAACCTTGCAAAAAGACCTGAACAAATTAATGGGGTGGGCGACTACATGGCAAATGAGGTTCAATGTAGAAAAATGTAAAATAATGCATTTGGGTGGCAAAAATATGAATGCAATCTATACACTGGGGGGAGAACCTCTGGGGGAATCTAGGATGGAAAAGGACCTGGGGGTCCTAGTAGATGATAGGCTCAGCAATGGCATGCAATGCCAAGCTGCTGCTAATAAGGCAAACAGAATATTGGCATGTATTAAAAGGGGGATCAACTCCAGAGATAAAACGATAATTCTCCCGCTCTACAAGACTCTGGTCCGGCCGCACCTGGAGTATGCTGTCCAGTTCTGGGCACCAGTCCTCAGGAAGGATGTACTGGAAATGGAGCGAGTACAAAGAAGGGCAACAAAGCTAATAAAGGGTCTGGAGGATCTTAGTTATGAGGAAAGGTTGCGAGCGTTGAACTTATTCTCTCTGGAGAAGAGACGCTTGAGAGGGGATATGATTTCAATTTACAAATACTGTACTGGTGACCCCACAATAGGGATAAAACTTTTTCGCAGAAGAGAGTTTAATAAGACTCGGGGCCACTCATTACAATTAGAAGAAAAGAGGTTTAACCTTAAACTACGTAGAGGGTTCTTTACTGTAAGAGCGGTAAGGATGTGGAATTCCCTTCCACAGGCGGTGGTCTCAGTGGGGAGCATTGATAGCTTCAAGAAACTATTAGATAATCACCTGAATGACCGCAACATACAGGGATATGTAAGGTAATACTGACACATAATCACACACATAGGTTGGACTTGATGGACGTGTGTCTTTTTTCAACCTCACCTACTATGTAACTATGTAACTATGTAACAACTCATTATACAATCTAGATCACAAGTGTTCGTTCTCCTAAAAGGGCCATGAACCCCTGACAGCGCTCATCCACATGTATTTACCCAATTTGACCATATTTTGTCATATTTCTGTGGGCAATTTCTACTTTCGTAGGTAAGCCTGTACAGGGGCAGTACACCATTGATCGATTTTTCCCAGGCTGCTATAGTTGGGGGTTCTTTTTGTTTCCACCTAAGGAGTATTTCTCTCCTAGCGTAAAATAGGGAGTATGTAAGGCAGAGTTTAACGTAGCGATCTCTCTCTATGTCCTCTAAGTGACTCAGTAGCATAGTAAGGGGGTTAAGCTGGATTTTGGTTCCACATATGTTACCTAATATATCCGCCACTGAGGTCCAGTAAGGGCGCAACTTTATGCATGACCACACTGTATGAAAGAAGGAAGCCACCTCTACACCACATCTGGTACAGTTGGGACTGAGTCCTGGGTATATGTTAGCCAGCCTTTGTGGCGTGTAGTACGCCCTGTGGAGGAATTTTAGTTGAACAAACTTATCTCTAGCTGCTATCATAGCGGGGATAAAAGTCGTCAGACACTCCTCCCACTCCTCCTCCCCCATAGAGGGGATATCAGCTTTCCACTTTGCCATTAACCTAGTTCTTTTTACATCGTGTGCAACTGTGAGGTGCATGTAAAGAGTTGAGAGAGGCTTGTCCAGCATTCCCGAAATTAGGACACGTTCTATCGGGTCTGGTTCGAGGGTTACCTGGGAGGGAAACTGTGCTCTAAGAGCGTGGTGTAGCTGCCTGTATCTAAAGAAAAAGGTTTGCGGCAACGCATGGCTCAGCCTCAGTTCCCGGAACGGAATTATACCCTCCCTGCGAATAACATGTTTTAATTTGACAATCCCCTTTTTGGCCCAACTCGCCGGGTCTGGGATAGTCAGGAGGTGGGGGAGCATGGGATTAGCCCATAGTGGGGTGTGCGGGGAAATAGAGGACTCCCCCATGAGGGCGGCTCTGGAGGATCTCCAGACCTGAATAGTGGCCCTCATAGGGCCTGTAACCTCGACCCCAGCCCTTACTCCCCTGTATGGTAAATTAGACAGGGCTGCGTAGGAGCCCAAGATAGCTGCCTCAAGGGTGACTGCTGAGTTAAGTTGGGGTTGCGCGAACCACCACCTCACCGTTACCAAGACAGCGGCCCAATAGTACATCTGGAAATTGGGCAATGCCAAGCCACCACTGGACAGGGGGAGGTAGAGTATGTTCTTTGCAACTCTCTGGGATTTTCCTGCCCAAATGAAGGAGACAACTATGCTTTCCAACCGCCGAAAGAATGACTTAGGGATTATTACGGGAGTGTGTCTAAAAAAATATAAAAATTTCGGCAGATATACCATTTTTAGGAGATTTCCCCTCCCCACTGGGGTCAGCGGGAGAGATTTCCATGTGGAGCATTTCTGTTGGAGTTGATAAAGTAGCGGGAGGACATTCTTGTCGAGGTAGCCTGCAGAATCCCCACCCACTCTCACTCCCAGGTATTTAAGTTCCTGTGTCCATTGTAAAGGGGTACCAGTGTCTACCAGGGGCATTGTTGGACTTAGGGGGAAGAGGACTGACTTATTCCAATTAATTCTGATTCCAGAAAAGTAACCAAATTTGTCAATTATTGCTAGGGCTGATTTTAGGGAGTCAGAGGCATCCGCCAAGTATAAAAGGGAGTCATCCGCATACAATAAGAGTTTCTCCACCAGAGGACCCACACGCAATCCCCTGATCAAGTCATCCGCCCGCAGAAGGGCCGCAAGGGGCTCCAATGCCAGGGCGAACAGCGCCAGGGAGAGCGGACAACCTTGTCTCGTGCCTCTCCCCAGCGTGAACGCCCCGGAAAGTGTCCCATTGGTGCGGATTCTGGCAGTTGGGTGGGGGTAAAGCATTCCGAGCCATTTTAAAAATTTGGGTCCGAACCCAAATCTGCCGAGGACCTCCCAGAGGTAGCCCCACTCGACCGAGTCGAAAGCCTTCTCGGCGTCGAGTGAGGCCACCACTCCCCGTCCATCCGAGGGGGCCATCGCTATATGCGTGTGTAAGCGCCGGATATTTATGTCTGTCCCCCTCCCAGGCATAAATCCCGTCTGGTCAGGATGAACCAGAGCTGTAATGACCGAATTAAGTCTGTTTGCCAGAATTTTGGCGAGAATTTTTGTGTCTACGTTAAGTAGAGATATGGGACGGTAAGATGAACAAAGGGTAGGGTCTTTTCCGGGCTTGGGGATGACAATTATTACCGCCTCATGCATGGAGTCTGGGAGGCGTGCTTCCTCCAGCGATTCGGCAAACAGTGTTTGGAGTTTAGGGGCAAGTTGTTCGGCATAGAGTTTGTAAAACTCCACCGGGAAACCGTCCGGTCCCGGTGTCTTCCCGGTCTGCATCATTTTCATGGCCTTGTGTATTTCCTCGACTTTGATGGGGCTATCCAGCTTAGCAGCATATGTTGGGGTAAGAGTTGGAATGTCAACCCTATCTAGGTATGCAGTGAGTTCCTCCCTTTCATAAGACACTTTAGAGCTATATAGTGACTGGTAAAAGGAGGTGAATTCTCGGTTAATTTCAGCTGGGGTGGACAGTAGTGAATTATCTGGTGCTCGGATTTGACCTATGGACATTCCCACTGTCTGCTCCTTGGAGAGCCATGGTAAAAGGTGACCCGTCTTTTCCCCCTGCTCGAATATTTTTTGTGTTTGGTGCAGGAGCCTCTTCTGTGTGAGAGATGTCCTCAACAGGAGAGTGTCCCACAGAAGGGACTGCAGCCTGGCATAGGACTGTGGACTCGGTGACTTAATATATGATGCCTCCTGTCTTGACGTCTCTACTTCTAGGCTAGTGAGTTCCTCTCTACGTGCTCAACGGACCTTGGTGATTATTTTTTGGTATTGTCCCCTAGAGAATGCCTTAAAAGCATCCCATACGGATGAGGCTAAGGCTGTACCCGCGTTTATCCCCCAGAACGAATCCAGTTCCTCTCTGTACTTCGGTTCCACCTCCAAATCCGAGACCCAATACCTCGACAGTCTCCAAAGTCTGTCTGAGGGGGCCAACGAAAGATCCAACTCCAGAAGGAGTGGAGCGTGGTCCGAAATACCTCGGGGAAGGATCCCAACTTCACGAACCTTAGGAAGAACCGGACTGCCCGCATAAACAAGGTCAATGCGGGAGAAGGTTTTATGGGAAGCAGAGTGGCACGTAAAAGCTCTATCCTGAGGAAATTTCCATCGCCACAGGTCAACAAGGCCATATCTGTCAGCCCAGTCCGCAAGCCCCCTCCGGGTCGTACCAGCAGGAGACAACCTGTCCAAGTTTGCATCCGGGACAAGGTTAAAGTCTCCCAGGAGGACCACATTGTCAGTGGAGAATTCAGCTATCTTCGATGTAATTTGGTTTAAAACCTGGAGGGAGGCCGGAGGAGGGAGGTAAAGGCCCACTATTACCCAGGGAACATGATGGATCAGCGCATGAATTACCACAAATCTACCATTAGGGTCCAGAGCCAGATCGAGGAGCCTGAAAGGGAGCGATTTAAGGATTAAAATGCTTACCCCTCTGGAAAAGGTGGAGTAAGTCGAATGGTAGTGGTAGCCCCCCCACGGCTTCTTAAGGGACATCGTCTTCTTACCGATCAGATGTGTCTCCTGGAACACACAGATGTGAGGGCGGTAGGACTTGACAAATTGGAATACCAAGGACCTTTTTATAGGTGAGTTGAGTCCTCTGGTGTTCCAGGAGATTATCCTAAGGGAAGACATCTAAATGACTAGTGGGTAAGTTAGGAGGACCAATTCGCAAAAAGCATTCCCCGATCTGGCCCTCAGACCCAACAAGTCACACAGGAGACTGAATTCCATAGCTCCATGCCATTAGTAATTAACATCAGTACTGTCTTATACCATAAAAAGAAAAAAATGAGAAACAAACATAAACAATAGAGGCAACACAGGGTCTGCAACGTCAGACCAAGATAACCGGTAAATCCCCCCCCCACCCCGCCCACCCCCCAATACAGCAGGAGGGCATCTCTCCCCAGGCAGGAACAAGAGCTGGCTAGCTCAACTTGAGGGCAATGTGCAAAAGGCGCACTTCCTTTTTAACCAATATGCGTATAACAGTCCGGCAGAAAAAATAAAAACAAAATAAAAAAAGGGAGGATTAACCTGTGTAAATCACCCGGATCCCCGGGGGCTCATTCTTCAGACCTGGGGGGAGTTGAATAAAACATGCTGACATAACAAAGTCAAAAGTCTCCCCCCAGATTAGTACTGCTGAATCTGGCTAAAGTTCTTGGTTTGGATTGTCTGCATAGTAATCCATTCGGACCTCCCATCAGCCTCCAATCTTGCACAGCAGAAAGTCAAGTTCTTTAGGTTGCATGGCCTCCTATCCCTTAGGGTGGGAATGTGATGCGGCTGAAATTGATATTAAGGGGTGGAAGCAACTGTGAGGCTTCAGAGGCCATGACCAACGCCTCCCCCCTGCACCTCACCGGCTCCCCATGAAGAGGAAAGGCCATGACAGGAGCATGCCTTCTTAGAGAGGTCAGAGGGAAGCCGCTGCCACCGAATCCCCCCCCCCCGAAGGAGCGGGGGCGAACTATCATGCCTGCCCGGAGGATCAGTTCAAGGACCAGTCCTGATAGGGAAGCAGTCTCAAACCATAGTCTCACCTCCCTCTGTAGGAATGCAGGAGGACGGGGGGAGGGGTGTGCACCCGCCATACTCCCGCCAAAGCCATGCTGTTGAGATCCCTGCAGCGCATTAACTTCCTCTTACTTGAGGCTTATTGACCAGGTTCAGGTTTGGGAGCTTGAAATGCAGACCAGCAGTACAACATAAAACAAAAGTTACAACGTACCATATGACGGCTCAGTTAGGTAGCGACTCAACCCACGCCGCGGCATCTCTTGGCGAGGTGAAAAACTGGACGCGTTCCCCATCTTGGATGCGTAGCTTCGCAGGGAAAAGCATGCTATATTTTATACCTTTCTGGCGTAGCATGCCTCGTACATGGTCAAATGCTTTTCTTTGGCGCTGAGTCTCCACTGTATAGTCGGGGAATATAAGCAATTTCCCGTTTGCAAATTTCAGCTTGCCCTGTAGTCGGGTGTCCCGGTAGTGTAGCAGCTTGAATATAAAGGTGCGAGGTGGATTCCCTGGGGGCCCTCTGGTAGCTGGGATGCGGTGGGCTCTTTCAATAGAAAAATGTGGGGAAAACTTAGCCCGGGGAAGCAAGGATGGAACTAGGCCCTCCATGAAGCCCACCGGATCTTCTCCCTCCGCTCCCTCCGGGAGGCCGAGAACTCTCAGGTTATTGCGCCTGTTGCGGTTCTCGGCATCTTCCGCTCTGTTCTCCAGGTGTTTTACCTTCAGTTGTAACGCTCGAATGTCCGCATGTTGTTCCCTCAGGGCGTCCTCCGTGTCCGAGACTCTTCTCTCCACTTCCGTCACCCGCTCCCGAAACTTATCCATATCTCTGCGGATAAGCGCCGTCTCCGTTTGAACATGCTCTATCTTTGTAGTCAGAGCGGCCTGACAGGTGGAGATTGCCATCATGAGGGCCTCAAATGCCGCCGAGCCCGCTTCTATGGCCCCCGCAGGCGGCGGATCTGTCTGAGTTTCCATGTGTGAGGCCTCGTGGGGAGTAGGCCGCGACGTGTGTCGGGTGCTTACAGGGGTGGCAGCGTTCGATTTTGTCCCTGCTTTTCTGCCTGCGGGCATCGCCCGTGCCTCCTCCCAAACAGCCGTCTAAAGGGACATGCAGGACGAGCCTTTTACACCAGGATTCGCTGAGGATGTTACTGCCAGAGAGGAGAGCGGAGTTAACAAGCGACCGCTCTCTGCGCCATCTTGGACATGCCCCCCGGGTCATGTAGCTTTAGAATAAATGCGCGTTCAACAGTGATTTGAGATAATGAGAAAGTTGTAGGATCCTCGATGGTCCCAATGACGTGAAGTCAGGGTGACGTAGCATGCAATAAGTTGTTAACCATGCTGCATTGGTAATGTAGTGTGATGCCTGTGCTTTGTTTCCCTGATGTAAATGTTGAAAGGCATTACCTTATAGGCCTGGTGCAAACTGTGTATTTCACAGCATGAGTAAAAGAGTTGAAGGAGATGGCTCAATGTTATATGTTAAAAATGCATGATTGCAAATATGCCAGGTCGGTGAAATGGTGGAATGTTTACAAAGTTCCATTGTTGGTAAGTTAGTGCACCACAGTAACGTGTTTGAGGCTGTTGAGGAAACTGATTATTCCAAACCGGCCCACTGTTTTGTATTGTTATGTCTATGCTAGTGCAAGGCCACCTAGCCGCAGTTTTCCCCTTCCCCTGGAAAAAGGAAATTTGGTACCTGGGGATTAAATTATCCAACTCTTTCAAAAAGCTGTTCCTAAAAAATTATATCCCGTTGTTGGACGAGATTAGGCAGGAAGCAAGAAGAATACGATCCAGGCCCCTCTCTTGGTTTGGGCGCGTAAACGCGGTCAAAATGATTTTAACACCTAAACTTCTGTATAAATTCCAGCTGTTACCTATTCCGTTACCCAGGTATTTTCTTAAAGCTGTGAGGAGCTTAATAGGAGAAGCTGTCTGCGGTGGCAAAAAAAACACGTATCTCCTACACAATATTGAGCAGGGGAAAAAAAAAAGGCGGTCTGGCTCTACCAGACTTCAACAGGTACTACATTGCTGTAGTGCTTTCACGGGTCACTGATTGGGTTCAAAAAGGGTCAGAGAATCGGCGGGTTAATATTGAGTATGTTTTGAGTAACACTAACCTTGGGCACTCACTATGGAACCCTCCAAAATTTAGAGCACTTAGTATGGATACATCTTTATTGACGCATAACACTCTCAAATATTGGGATAGAATACACATGCAGCACAAATGGTCACACAATTCACCACTGATATATATGAAAAATAATTTATTTTTTGAACCTGGGAGGAGGGAGGTGGGAGGGAATTGGTTGAAAGATGACTTTATTCAATTAAAAAATTTTATAAGTAAGGGGAGAATTCCCACATTCACGGAACTGAGGAGTGAGTCAGAGTCATGGGTGATGGATAGATGGAGGTACCTCCAGCTCTCTCACTTTATTGATAAATTACCGAAACCACTCAGAAGTGAGGAGGAACTCAGACCATTCAAGCAGCTTTGTATGAAGGAGCAAACAGGAAGAGCGATAGCCCAAATCTACAGGATATTGGGAGATGAGTTGGAGCTGGAGGTGCCCCCCTATATCGCAAGGTGGGAGCAGGAACTAGGGACACAATGTAGCAAAGTTTTGATCGATAAAATTCTGAGGCTGGTTCATTACCTAGCACTAGACACGAAGAGAATGGAAATACACTATAAATGCCTTGCGAGATGGTATGCCACCCAAGACAGGGTTAGCAAAATGGATGGGGCTAAGGTCAACACCTGCTGGAGGGGGTGCACAGGTTTGGGAACGATGGCCCATATTTGGTGGTAGTGCCCTATCATCAAGATATTTTGGAAAAAAATTGTTGCACTGATAAAAGAGATTTCTGGGACAGAAATAGTGGAGGACCCGTGGGTTTGTCTCTTTCATGGGACTCCGGAGCCGGTAGGGAGGTATAAATCGTCTTTGGTCCCCATAATGTTAGACGTAGCCAAGAGGCAGATTGCTACAAACTGGCTGGATCCATCAAGCCCCAACACTCGTGATTGGCTCCTTTGCCTAAATGAAATATATAATGTTGAGCGATTTGACGAGAGGGGTGCGGAACCTGAGGAAGAGGAGGAACATGCGGGGGAAATGGGCAGGTTGGATTAAATTTAAACAGACCTGGAGTTATCTAAAGGAGATTACAAATACGGCACATTAAGGCAGGAATAATTCTGAGAGTAACGAGACCTAGATGAAGGGTGATCCCAGTGAGCAGTACCCTGCAGGGTGGGGTGGGATGGGGGGTCAGGGGGGGGAGGGGGGGAGTGGGGGATAACTATTTTTATAACATTATGGATTTGTATTATGGACTGTTCTTGGTGGGATATTATTTTGTTATGAAAAATGATAAATAAAGAAATTAAAGAACCAAGTATTTCCAAATTTGGCGTTTAGGCCTTTGATCCAACTGGTCAAGTCTTCCATCAGTGTAATGTCCTTAAACCATTGTGCTATTGTCGGACGAGCGTGAGACTTCCAAAGCACTGTGACACAGGAGAGCACTGCAATAAATAAGTGTATAATCACTGATTTTTTTTTTTTGTTGTGGTGGAGAAGGAAATATGCAGGGTCTTTAGGTACAGAGTGATCTGTAAACTTTTTGAACAAATGTATGTACTTGAGTCCTAAAGGGCTGTACTATGGAGCAACACCAAAAGATATGGAGTATGCCTCCTGTTTCTGTGCCACATTTCCAGCAAACTTTAGGAAATAAGGAGTAGATGGAATGTAAAAGGCAAGGGGTGTCTTACCATCGCCTCACTATCCTATACCCGGATTCCTGGTATTTATTACTAATTGATGATCAGTATGAAAGTATAAGGATTTTAGCTCTCGCTGTGGGTGTGAGTGTAGTTTGTAGATCTTTTTCCTATTGATCTAGGAAATGAAGCGGGGACTGAGAGGTTTCTGATAGTAGTAATTTATATGAAAAGGAGAGTGTGTGACGCATTGGGCCTTGGTCTGACATTCTTTCTCAAATTGGGTCATGTAGCTTTAGAATAAATGCGCGTTCAACAGTGACTTGAGATAATGAGAAAGTTGTAGGATCCTCGATGGTCCCAATGACGTGAAGTCAGGGTGACGTAGCATGAAATAAGTTGTTAACCATGCTGCATTGGTAATGTAGTGTGATGCCTGTGCTTTGTTTCCCTGATGTAAATGTTGAAAGGCATTACCTTATAGGCCTGGTGCAAACTGTGTATTTCACAGAATGAGTAAAAGAATTGAAGGAGATGGCTCAATGTTATATGTTAAAAATGCATGATTGCAAATATGCCAGGTCGGTGAAATGGTGGAATGTTTACAAAGTTCCATTGTTGGTAAGTTAGTGCACCACAGTAACGTGTTTGAGGCTGTTGAGGAAACTGATTATTCCAAACCGGCCCACTGTTTTGTATTGTTATGTCTATGCTAGTGCAAGGCAATCGTTAAGTGTACCGCAATGTGGTATAATTTAACATCTGGAAGTGACATTCCTCCAGTTTCTTTTGTTCTACGTAATATGTTATGTTTAATGCGGCAGGTTTGGAGGCCCACACAAACCTATTACAGATAGATTGGACACTTTTAACATACGATGGTGCAATATGGATTGGGATCGCTAGTAGGAGGAAAAGGATGCTGGGTAATAAGTTTTGTTTGAAAAAAATTTTATTGTCCAAGTTGATAGTTCATGTTTAAAAGTGTTAAGTGGTGTAAAATTTAGAGTAAAGAATCTGGAAGGATGCTTTGGTAACAAGATATCAGTGTATTTGATATGCGAGGATGCCTACTTGATGTCAAAATCTGTTTGAGTCTTTGGACCAGAGATGATGGCAACATCAGGTTCAGGGCTTCATATTTCTGGTAATTGATATGGAAGTTAGACAATTTCTCATACGTTGTAAAATCAGCCAGCAAATTAGGGATAGTGACATCTGGGTTGCTGAGGAAGAACAGTAAGTCATTGGCGTAAGCAGAGACCTTATGTTGCTGTCCTCCTTTGTTGATGCCTGTTATGCTTGGGTTTGCAAAAATACTCTGTAGAAATAGTTCTAATGTCATAATAAAGATATAGGGGGGAGAGGGGGCAACCCTGACGTGTCCCATTATGAATTTTAAAGGAGCCAGATAGTACCCTGTTTGCTCATACTTGTGAACAGGGGACCGAGTATACAAAGTCGATCCATGTGCACATATGTGGCCCTCATCCAAATGGCTTCTAAAGTATTCAAGTATTAAGCATTAAGTGGTGTAAAATTTAGAGTAAAGAATCTGGAAGGATCCTCTGGTAACAATATGTCAAGGTATTTGATATGCGAGGATGCCCACTTGATGTCAAAATCTGTTTGAGTCTTTGTCTTTTCAGCATTTGTGGATAATAGGAAAGAAGTACTCTTTTTTAACCGGGCTGCAAGGACCACATTTATGGTGTGTATTGCTCCATCTCTGGCCTCCCTTGTGGGCATGAATTTCATTCGATCTATATGGACTATTTTCTGATCATGAGGTATCAAGGGGGGTAGCCAAGAGTTTTGCAAACAACTTTAGATCAATATTAAGCAGCAATATTGGCAAGTAATTTACACAGTGAAGTGGATCTTTCTCTTCTTTTGGTATGATGGAAATGCGGGCTGTCAGGGCTTTCGGGTGCAATGGTAAGGCTTGTTGAAGTGTATTGAATGCTCTGACAAAGTGATGTGTCAACTGTGCCAACAGATGTTAAACTGCTTGTAATAGATTAACATATGTCCATCAGGACCAGTGCCTTACCAGAATTGGTTTGTTTAATAGCCTGCATCACTCTAAAATTGTAATTGGTTCTTCTAACAGTTTTTAAGTTTGGGGGTCTAATAATGGCATCCCAAAATGTTGGAGATAGGTATATGTTCCTCATGCAAGCACTGCTGGACGTCTGATCAGTGTGGGGTTAGATTATTAGTAAGGATTAGTAATCCTTAAAGGAATTAGCTATCTCTTTTGGTAATAAAGTCCCAGAACCTGTGTTGGTTGTAATAGATGGGATAAATATCTTAGCTCTTTTTCGCAGTGCGTTAGCCAAAGACTTGTTACATTGGTTCCCATATTCATAGAAATTTCATCAAGATAGCTTTGCCATTTACTAAAAGAGTCCATTTGAGTTGCTTATGGTGTAAGGTAAGTTCAGCATAAATGTCTGAAGTTTGCTTAGATTTATGGATGTTCTACAGTTTGTTAATTCAAGACAGTGATTTGTTCCATAATTGTGCTTCATGGAGATATAAGGAGTAAGGAGTATAAGGAGGAGTGATGATATCACTGATTGCCTTAGCAGGATGACTAGACTACAACTGGAGTTGAGCGGTGATCCACCCAGCCATCTCTAGAGGCATTTCTCCCTAAAAGCACTGTCAGACCTTCTGTCTCAGAGGTCTATGATTCCGGTAAAAGGCTTTGATATCCCTCTTTGTGGTTGTGCACGGTGGTGAGGATTGGAGGCACTGAATCAACTGCTGCTATGTGCACGAATAGAGCACGTTTGTTCTACATAGTACTACACTTGGTTGCTTTACCATTACTTATGAACGTTCATTAACTTTTTTAAATCACTTATTTATTGTTTTATTAATTCTACTTTATTACATATGAAAATTGTATTATATATATATTAATTTACAGTATCTCACAAAAGTGAGTACACATTTTTGTAAATATTTAATTATATCTTTTCATGTGACAACACTGAAGAAATGACACTTTGCTACATTGTAAAGTAGTGAGTGTACAGCTTGTATAACAGTGTAAATTTGCTGTCTCCTCAAAATAACTCAACACACAGCCATTAATGTCTAAACCTCTGGCAACAAAAGTGAGTACACCCCCTAAGTGAAAATATCCGAATTGGGCCCAAAGTGTCAATATTTTGTGTGGCCACCATTATGTTCCAGCACTGCCTTAACCCTCTTGGGCATGGAGTTCACCAGAGCTTCACAGGTTGCCCCTGGAGTCCTCTTCCACTCCTCCATGACGACATCACAGAGCTGGTGGATGTTAGAGACCTTGTGCTCCTCCACCTTCGGTTTGAGGATGCCCCACAGATGCTCAGTAGGGTTTAGGTCTGGAGACATGCTTGGCCAGTCCATTATATATATGTTTTAATTATTCTGTGTTTGCTCAACCCTATGTGTAGGTGATACCTAAAAACTAGTTGAGTGATAAAGTAATAAAAAAGTGTAAATGCATCTCCTAACAAATTGAATACTCAATTTAAACACACATATATATATATATATACACACAAAGGAGATTGCGCAAAAACTATTTACACCACAATGGGATTTATTTACTAAAGCTGGAGCGTGATAAATTAGTCTTACTTCTGCATAGGAACCAATCAGCTTCCAGGTTTTATTGCCAAAGCTTAATTGAACAAGCTGAGGTTAGAAGCTGATTGGTTTCTCTGCAGAAGTGAGACTGATTTTGCACTCTCCAGCTTTAGTAAATAAACCCCAATATGTAAAACCATATGTGATCAATGTGCAACACATTAGTAAAATAAGTGAATAGCTTAATCACCAATGAATGAATATAGTAATAAAAAATCACTAGTAAATAAATATAGTGATAAAGAAAAATGTCCCAAGTGAAAACTTAAAAATTGAGAATCCACACAAATATTTATATTTGATATAAACTCATGCAGCCCCAGACCATGACACTCCCTCCAATATGCTTGACTGTAGGCAAGACACATTTGTCTTTGTACTCCTCACCTGGTTGCTGCCACACACACTTGACACCATCTGAACCAAATAAGTTTAACTTGGTCTCAGTCTGCTTGTCTTCAGCAAACTGTTTGCGGACTTTCTTGTTCATCATCTTTAGAAGAGGTTTCCTTCTGGGTCGACAGCCATGCAGATCAATTTGATGCAGTGTATGGTCTACGCACTGACAGGCTGACGTATGACAGGCAGCGTATGGTCTAAGCACTGACAGCTGACCCCCCATCCCTTCAACCTCTGCAGCAATGCTGGTGTTTCCCCAGATGAGGCGACCCGTCAGAATTTGTAAAGGAAGTGACGTTCCGTCGCCGCCATGTTGCTACACCCCGCACTCGCCCACAGTAAGGATAGAGTGGGAAGGGGGCAAGCGGACATCTTGTTACACCCACCGGAGTCTTGCAATTTACACTTATTTTTAACAGTAATTATATTTTATAAAGTGAAATAGCGTACTCCGTCTGACTGTTTAGATGTTGAATTTTAAAAGCAGCGGCAAGCCTACGACTCTCATAGGTTTTCTGA
This sequence comes from Aquarana catesbeiana, assembly GCF_042186555.1. Taxonomy (NCBI): domain Eukaryota; kingdom Metazoa; phylum Chordata; class Amphibia; order Anura; family Ranidae; genus Aquarana; species Aquarana catesbeiana. The sequence goes on from NC_133330.1 coordinate 63,406,838, forward strand.
TCTGACAGAAGTTCGCTGCTTTTAAAATTCAACATCTAAACATTCAGACGGAGTTCTAAGTACTGTATTTCAGTACATAACCTCAGTTTAAAAATAAGTGTAAAATGCAAAACTCTAGTGAGTGTAACAAGATGTGTGCTTACTCCTTCTCACTGTATCCTAACTGTGGACGAGTGTGGAGTCTAGCAAGATGGCGGCGACGAAACGTCACTTTCGTTACACATTCTGACAAGTTGCCTAATCTGACGAAACAACGACAGTGCTCATACGTCTATTTCCCAAAGACAGCCTGTGGATATGACACTAAGCACATGCACTCAACTTCTTTGGTCGACCATGGTGAGGCCTGTTCTGAGTGGAACCTGTCCTGTTAAACTACTGTATGGTCTTGGCCACCCTGCTGCAACTCAGTTTCAGGGTCTTGGCAATCTTATAGCTTGGCCATCTTTATGTAGAGCAGCAATTCTTTTTTTTAGATCCTCAGAGAGTTCCTTGCCATGAGGTGCCATGTTGAACTTCCAGTGACCAGTATCGGAGAGTGAGAGCGATAACCCCAAAATTTAACACACCTGCTTCCCATTAACACCTGAGACCTTGTAAAACTAACGAGTCACATGACACTGGGTAGGGAAAATGGCTAATTGGGTCCAATTTGGTCATTTTCACTTAGGGGTGTACTCACTTTTGTTGCCAGCGGTTTAGACATTAATGGCTGTGTGTTGAGTTATTTTGAGGGGACAGCAAATTTACACTGTTATACAAGCTGTACACTCACTACTTTACATTGTAGCAAGGTGTCATTTCTTCAGTGTTGTCACATGAAAAGATATAATAAAATATTTACAAAAAATGTGAGGGGTGTACTCACTTTTGTGAGATACTGTATTTACTTTATTGAGTTTATGGTTGACTCACACTATGTATTATTTGGAAGTGCAACGCATTTACTTTGGTGACATTTTTTGTATTATTGTGTGTAGATGCTGCGAGTGCTGCTGTTATTTATTGAGAAAAAATTATTGTTGACTTCTGTTAATGACACTTTAGCGCAGGATATCCCCCTTTTGTTATATTATTTCCCAGATAGCAAGCAATTGTGCTGCAAGTTTGAAAATGACTTGCTAAGCTATTGCTAGACTTTCCAGGCTTGACAATTGTGTTGCACAATTGCAGCAAGTCCGCATTGCATGACTCCAGATCAACTTTCTTTGCAAACATTCTGTAAGTCTGCTGCAAGTTCTGATTCAGTTATGTTGTGCAATAGTCATCCCACTACAGGGGTCACTGTGGCTGAATTTTCATATTGTAGACTTGCAGAGCTCTTGCTGTAACTCACCACTGCAACTTCACTCTTGCTAGAGAACAGCCATGCAAATACCGGTATATACTACAAATTGGAAAAGTGTCAACTAGAACTTGTGCTTCAAGTGCTCTGCAAGTGTATAACTTGCCAGTGAAAATGTGCAGCAAGCTAACAGACTTGCAATTCAACACTGCCACAAATTTGTGGTAAGTTATCCTTCCTATCTGGGTTAGGAAGCGCTTCATACTCTGCTTAACATGGATGGAGCAATCTATGCATATGTGGATAACTTTCTTTACTTTGGTTGCCAACTGTCTGTTAATTATCACACTATTGTTAATTACTGTGGTAAAGTGATTGTAAAGGCTCGTGTTTTTTCATTTTTTTTTTTTTAAATAACAAACATTTTATACTTACCTGCTCTGTGCAGTTGGTTTTGCACAGAGCAGCCCGGATCCTCCTCTTCTCGGGTCCCTCTTCACTGCTCCTAGCTCCTCCCTCCTTTGAGTGCCCCTCAGCCAGCAGCTTGCTACAGGGGGCCCCACGCCGAGTCAGAGCTCCGTGTATCCATTCAGACACGGAGTCCGACCTGGCTCCGCCCCCTATCTCACCTGATTGGCTGACTGACTTTGGTTGACAGCCGTGGGAGCCAATGGTGCCGCTGCTCTGTTTCAGCCAATCAGGAGGAGTGTCCTGGATGGCTGCGGGGATTGTGGACATCGCTGGAGAGAGAAGGGACTCAGGTAGGTAATTAGAGGGGTGCTGGGGGGGAGAGGGGGCTGCTACACACAGAAGGGTTTTTATCTTAATGCAAAGAATGCCTTTACAACTCCTTTAATTATACTTACCTGCATGTTGTCTTTTCAGACACAGAGCTCTCTTAAAACAAATAAGCAGAGGTTATGTTAGCACAATGCTTCTGGTCCACCTTCTACTTCCAGTCCCTGGTATTTTATGACTGTAGATTTGCATAACACTAAAAGTCTAATGCCCCGTACACACAATCGGACTTTCCGACAACAAAACCGTGGATTTTTTTCCGAAGGATGTTGGCTCAAACTTGTCTTGCATACACACGGACACACAAATGTTGTCGGAAATTCCGAACATCAAGAACGCGCTGACGTACAAGACATACGATGAGCCGGGAAAAATGAAGTTCAATAGCCAGTGCGGCTCTTGATTCCGAGCATGCGTGGTCTTTTGTGCGTCGGACTTGTGTACACACGCTCGGAATTTCGGTCAACAAGTTTTGTTGTCGGAAAATTTGAGAACCTGCTCTCAAACATTTGTTGGCGGAAGGTCAGACAGCAAATGTTCTATGGAGCATACACACGGTCGTACTTTCCAACAACAAGCTCATATCCAACATTTGTTGTCGGAAAGTCCGATCGTGTGTACGGGGCATAACAGTATCACTGCATGTTTCTTTTCCATTATACACCATATGCTTTATGGACACCTTACCATGACAGTTATATGAGCTTGTTAGACATCTCATTGCAAAACCATGGGCATTAATATGGATTTGCACTTTCTTTGTGGCTATAATAGAATCCATTCATCTGGAAAGGCTTGCCAGAAGATTTTAGAGTTTGTGGGAATTTGTTTCTATTCAGCCAAAACAGTATGTGTAGGTTTGGGTACTGATGGTTGAGAAGACTTGTGTGTGTAATTCTGACGTGCAGTCATAGGCAGTCTCTTACAAAATGCAATCACTGTAGTGTCTATGTAGTGCAGTTGCCTATGCATAAGGATGAATTCTTACTTAAATCTATCTACTCAAAGTTAAACCATGCTTGTGCACTAGCAATGCCTGTCATTTGTGTCATTAATGGGCTTGCTCCTCAGTGATATGCTCCCCTCTGCCTTGACATATTTGTTTTCAGAAACGTCAGTGACAACACTCTGGAACATTGTCCAATTAGTTCTGTAAACAGCCAGAGGGCAACATGCCAGAGGCCCTTGTCAGCAGAGGTCCACCTGACTCAGAGCTGGGGAGCTGAGATAAAAACTCTTGTTGTGTTCTTCCTACGTTGTGTATTCCCTGTTTTTCTCAAATCCTGTTTCCTCGTTAATGGGTTTTCGTGTTGACAGAACTGGTTATGTCACTGCTCTTGCTGTAATGATTAGTTTGGTGACTTGTGCTGATGCCTCACTCAGAAGACATCATCAGATTAGTACTTTTGTCATTTGCTTAATTTATCAGGGGAATGTTACAGTGCTTACACATACATGCTGCTCTGCATCTAGACTGACCAGTAATTGTCTCTGTTAAAGGTTCAGTGCACCCAAAAGTCATGTGTTTTGGTTATAGCTGGGGGGTGAGCTAATTTTTGCATTGTTTCTGCCTGTAATCCTTAACACATAAGAGTTTTGGACGTTTATAGGTGGGGTGCAGCGTAGTGAAGTGGCAGTAACACTCACAATCCTAATGTGATGAAAGAACATATATTGATATAATGCAGAGACAGTTCACAAATAACCCAGTGGGAAGGCAGTCCAGCCTGGAGCACTCACAGTTCCAATAGCGTGTAGAGAGCAAGAGTCAGCTGAACTGACAGCATTGAGAGGGGCAGAATGTGGTCTGGCCATCTTGATGGCATAAATGAGCATAAAGATGATAAGAGAAGTTGTGAGCCCTACGCTTTCCCTCCTTGTCAGGAACCTTTCCCTGCCGCTAGTTCTGTTCCTACCAGGTGGGGTACCTGTCCCTACTCTACCAACTCACAAAAAATGCACCAAACCAATGAGCCAGGGCCTTAAAATGGCTCTGCTTGACCCAAAATGGCTGCTAGAGTCACATAGGGTGGCAGCATCCAATCGTATAGCTTTCCAAGTGACCCAGGAAACCATAGAGGAACCATGTTTCTATTGACTTCCCCTCTAACTACAGAGTTGCTGCAAAAAAGCACCACCTGCAGAGCAGAAAGTAGCTTGTATGTGCCTACATGTTCCTCTACATCATTGAGCTGTTCAAACCTCTCCCACACCATTTTCTATCAAATACAAAACAATTTCAACAAAGACAATAGGATCCCTTCTAATGTTTGTGGCAGGCATGAGGACTTGAGCACAGGGTTCAAACAAGCAGAGTCCATGAAAGCTAAACAAATTATTTAGATACAAAGGGGGGGATTTACTAAAATTGATGCACACAGAATCTGGTGCAGCTGTGCATAGTAACCGATCAGCTTCTAATTTTAGCTTGTTCAATTAGGCTTTGACAATAAAACCTGATTTTATTATGCAGAACTGCACCAGATACTGAGTGCTCCAGTTTTAGTAAATCCCACACACAGGTACATTGTAGATAAGTTTGTAAAGAGACAAAGATCCATCCACTCCAGCCTATGTGTGTGTCATTGTGTGTATGTTTAAGTTTGTATTGATTAGGCAGTTTAACTTCCTATTATCAAAAAAATACCAGTATTGGGTAGTCTGATACTTTAAAGGATAACTACCCTTAACAACATGTTGGTACTTATAATAGACAACCATCACAAAAAGATTTATTTTGACCCTTCTGATTTAATGACTCAGTAAAGTTGAGCACCTGACTATTGCAAGGGCTACTAGTCACACACAAAGGTTTTCCAACTTTTTGGAAAAACTTTGTGCAGGGGGAGCAATCCCTATTGAGCTTTCTTCTTTCCTATTAAGAAGTAAAGAAGTACTTTACTACCTTACATATACTGCTTAAGTCCATTTGCCAAGATGGCAGACACCTGCAGTAATATCTAGACATGTGCAATGTTTCGTAACAAATCGAAATTCGGACGAATTTTGCATCTTTCGGACATTCGGATGCATCCGAATGTCCGAATAAAAAATTAACGAATTTCAACTAATACGAAAGAAATTATAGCGAATATAACAAATTAATTCTACATGATTCGGTAATTCGTTAAAGATCTAATGAAACAAAAGGTCAACTCAAAGTAAATCTTACAATTCAATCAGCTGATTAATTTTGTGCTGGAGGTTGGATTACTGACAAAGTGCATTCCTGAGAACTGAGTGAGAAGGGTGTTGTATTGTATTTGAGCAGAGGAGAAGAGATATTGTCATTGTGTGTTTTAATAGATTCAATAAACAAACGACTTTCCAAACTAAGAATCATTATCACGAATATATATACATACATAAATATTGAATTTCAACTAATTCAAAAGAAATTAGAGCGGATATAACGAATAAATTTGACACGAATCAAGATTCAGTATAACGAATATCAACACTCTACGAATAATAATGAATTATCCGAAAACGAATTAACGTAACATAACGAATATAACAGAACAAAATTATGTATTTTACGAATGACAGCAAACCGAAACTAAACAAAATTTCCCGTTGTGCACAAGTCTAATATCTAGTGCAGCCCAAGATAGTCAGATGTCTTTCTGCCCATTGTTCTTGATGTAAAAAGTGCCCATTTATGTACGTTCCTACATACATATCCACTCTAATTAAAAACTATTTCTAACATCAGACCATCATACACAAGCACGCATAATAGGATAGGAAGTATCTATAGCTTATCATCTATCTTAGTAAAGCAATAACGTTTAATGCATATATTGTGGTGGCTGTATTACTTTTCTTTTTTTTTCCAAGCTTGTTTTCCTGGAAACCTTTTCAGTTATATACTTCCTGTGCTAGGGTGACAGCATTCATTCACTGTGTTGTACCTACAGAGGAGCCGCATTGATATTCTAGGTTGCTGCCCAGTTTGGGCTAAAAACAATTCCCCCTCTCCCCATATTCATTACTTAGAGGGTTAGATTATTATTGATAATTAATGCTAACATTGTTACATAATTAAGTTCTGTACAGAGGAAGTTACATGCGTACCAAAGTTCTAGCATAATCAACAGGTATTTTTCTATACTTGCAGAAAATGTACTTGGCCTTTACCATTGGAAGACCAATGTAGCCACCTCATCTATGAACTGGTAGGCTGCAATATAATATATATAATACTTTTCCATTCTTAGGCTTACATATACCTTAAGTGTTTCCCTGGTCCTTAGCGGAAGAACAGCTGCATGAACCAGGCTGTCATCATATGCTGCCTTTTCTGCCACCCCACATTCTCTCTCACTCTCACTCTCTCTCTCTCTCGGACCACTGCAGAGCCGGAGGATTGACTGTGGAGAGAGGCAGAACACTAGCCATTTTTAGGGCTGTGTGCAGTCCAAGGAAGCCCTGTCCACCACACAGAGGAAGTGGATGTAGACAGCTTTGCATCCTAATAATCACAAGAGCCTGCTGGAAGGAACAGAGACTTGTGGGGGATGTAGTCCCCAGACAGACTGAACCTGTGTTTCACATTGGCATTGGAACTCCATATCTCAGAATCACCTGGGGGGGGGGTGAAAAGAAGGTCTGTTTCTGGGCTCAGGGGAGACATGTTGAGGATGTGGGGATAAACAGAGAGTGGAACTGGCAGCTGTCAGGATATTTTTTTACCACAGAGTAGAGGATGCAGAGAAGCTGAGTAGCAGACATCTCCTGGCTAGTGAGAACTCCACTACTGAGCCTGGTGTCACCACCTGAACGCTGTGGAGGATGCCACTCCAGCTGACTTCACTGAGTCGAGGACAGAGAGCAGGAGATCTGTTGTCACCCCAGGAGTCGGTGAGAGGCCACTGGCCAAACCCCACTACACACTATCCAAAGGAACAGAATTACCCATTTAGGATGCAATGCAGGCCTCTTTACTTGGGTGGAAGGACTAAAATTTAGTGCTCCAGCACTGGATTTGGACCCCAACATGCTGGCCAGAAGGGAAAGGTTTTGATACAGACTGACAGACTATTATTGTCACATTGCACTCGCCAGGATGGAAGGGTTAAGGGTCATTCTCTGGTCCACCTGCTTATTACTAACTGTATACTCTATTTTGCTGCTGTTTTCATATATTTGTTTGGGTAATTATTGTCGTTTCCTTTTCTTTGGTTGTATTATTAGAAATATTGTTGCAATAAATATCCACCCTGGTGTGTCGAAGATCATGGTGTCACTTGTAAAGTGTAGGGGTAAGCGCTACATAAAAAAAAAAAAAAAACCTCAAAGCTACATGTGTGGTCTTCCTGAGCATGGGTTGACTAAATATTGCATTGTCTTAATGTTGTTAAAGCAGTTCCTCACTCCGTTTTAAAGAAATTATAAGTCAGCAGCTACAAATACTATAGCTGCTGATGTTTAATAAAAGGATACTCATCTGTCAAGGGGTCCATCACCATCCTCACCCGAACCGTTTTTTTGCCGGTCTTCATGTCCCTGGCACCAGCATGTTTACTGTGGGCAGCTGGCTGTTATTTGTTGAGGCTTCACATCTGGCTGCCCATTGCACGTGCACGAGCTGCGCTACGCTTTGTGAATGTTCCCGCAACCTTCTGGTATCTGCAACGTATCCCAGAAGGTTGTGGGGGGTTGAACTTCTGGTGGATCCGTTGGGCCAAAGCAGAACTTCCACTTAAGGGTGAAGTTCCACTTTAGTTATTCTGGCTTAAAGAGGAACTTCACCAGGTATTGATAAAAGTAGGATTCAGCAGCCCCAAGCACTGTAGCTGTTGATGTTTAAAGCGTAGGTAAAAACCAGTCCATACAGTTGGGGTCATGAGTCCTTGTGGGTTTCCCCGCATCCAATTTGCATGTCAGGAGATTGTGACCGGCTCTCTATGGAGCCAGTTTACACATCTCAGGAGCGGCTCCGGAGCAAATAGCACGGGAGACCTGTGCGTCTTCCGGTCCATTTCAGATCTGAATTCAGCCAAAAATTTCGACTTAAATCGGACCTGAAATGGTGAATAGGGATGTGCCGGACCCCTGCTATGAGCAGCTCTGTGCGCCAGTGTGAACCCAGCCTTAAGGACGCTAATATATGAACAGGGGCCACCCGCCCAAAAACGCCTAGATGTGAATGGAGTCTTACTTTCACCTTGTTATTCTGTTAATAACACGCTTCCTGCTCTAAGGTGACAACACTCAAACATTGAGATATATCTCTCTCAATATTGAGCAATGTTGTCGCCCTACAAAATGACTACAGAATACCTCCCTCTCTCCTCAACTGTATAACATGTATGGGTGTTGCTTTAAGATTGTTTAAGATTTAATTTCAGCACACAAGAAGTTAGAAAGACACCTCATTTCTGTCAGGGGCAAATACTGTTAAAAGCATTTATAAGCTGAAAAATACTAAAGTGATTGTAAACCCTCAAATGTTATACTTATCTGCTCTGTGCAATGGTTTTGGACAGAGAAGCACAGATCCTCCTCGTCTCGAATACCTCGCCAGGGCTGCTGGCTTCTCCTCCCTGCCAAGTCCCCCAATAACAAGCTATGGGGGCACTCATGCAAGCTGGCTCCTGAGCCAGATCTGTGTCTCCACAAAGCGTGTCTTGACCCCGTCCCCACTTGTCCCCACTGGCTGCTATTGAGGAGGGAGAGAGCAGAAAAAAAATTGCTTTCAGGCACATCGCTGAGATCAAGATCAAGCTCAAATAAGTATAAGGGTGGGGCGTCAGAGAATGCAGTAATGTAAAAAACCTTCAGCCTTTAGAACTACTTTACATTTTGGTTCTTGGGTTCAGAAATATTTTACAAAATGTAAATTGTAATCTCAATTCATAAATAACTAAACAGATAAACAGATTTTTTCAAATGTTTCAGGTTAACAATTTTTACAATTTTTCAACAAACTTCATTCTCAAAAACACATTTTTCAGTAATTTATTTAAAGTAAAATGATTTAGCTATAATATACTGAATAACATAGCCATTAACTTACGCTAACGGGTGGGAACAAGATAATCTCTACCAGTATAATACAAATGCATCCACACTGTGTTTGGATTAGTCATAGAACAGACTGCATTCACCCAACTGCTGTACAATGATGGCAAAAGAATTAAAATCTTCTACAACTGTGGGAAGGATCCACTGTTTAGATTCAACCATTTGCAGGTAATTCCCCATCTATTGTTCACCTTAATGCTGGGAAAAACCTATTTAATGGTGGCTGAGCTGCCTAATCCAGTCAGGGCAATCAGTTTGGGTAATTCTCTATTAACTAGCAGCAGTTGAAATCTGTCCACAGTAGAGGCAGAATGACAAAGAGCCCAACTCGAGAGGGATGAAAAAACAATGGCCATCGCTGATGGTTGCATGTCAATTAAGGAGAGGGTGCCATCAACATATCAATAATCCTTGACTTAACTGTATTGCTTCTTTACAATACTTTTTGCATGTTTTTCCATAAGAATACTCTATGTTTGTTTTATTCCATTTTGTTAAATTGGTTTAAAGCTGACCATGCATTGAAACATGATGCCCTGTAACCCAACTTGGGTCAGAATTTAGGTGACCTGCTTTCTACCATATTTGAATACATGGTATGATCTGTATGGACATAACCAAATGATCTAGAGAATCTGAAGTTCTGCAGAACGCCAGGATCACTTTGTGAATAACATAGAATAAATTCAATAAGTATTCAACTTTGTTCTGTAAATTATTTCCCAACATGTTTGAACATGATGCTGGTTGGTCCACATTAAACGGTGGTAGTTAACGTCTCACAAACAAACCTTTTATCTAAGGCCATCCTTACTTGCATATATGAGGTCCTTCATGGTCACTCCTCCTTGGGTTTTGCCATTCACTAACTCTTACTAAGATTACAGAAATTATGTTAGAAATGAGATCATTTTGGTGCAGTTTGCTTTTATAGACCCTGCTCTCCTTCTGCAACAATTTCATAAATGACTTACCTAAAATTGAAAAACCCACCAATAGCTTGACAGATGGCATATGAGGTTTATATTGTTAAGTTAACCGGGTCAGGGAAGAGGTACACAGGTGGGAAAACTTTATAAGCTGCATTTTAGTAATTCTATAAGCATTTTTTGGTTTAATGCAGAGTGAGAGATTATTAAAACCTCAGGCCCAGGGTTTTATTGCCACCTGAAACCATGTTAGGAAGACTTACCCCCACTGTCTGTTCTGGTGACAGGGTGCTGCCAGGACAGGAAGTGATAGGTAATGTCTCTGATGGAGACAGACATAGCAAGAAAAGTTCCTTTTTTTTAAAAATAGTGTGGAGAGGGATGAGAATATCTGTCACTTTGTCTGTTACTATAGCCTGGTACACACTACAGTTATTTTTTGTGCAACCCAGCGGGTTTTATGAAAAAAAAAAAAACTGACAGCTCCAGTCAGAGCCACTGTACTAATCATGCAAGGTTAGTCCAGTGATCTGCCCCGCTGAGCTATTGTATTTTGACAGGGGGACAGCCCCCCCGCTAGAACACTCCGATCAGCACTCTCTGCCATTGGCTGAGAGTGCTGATCGGGTGTCAGTCGGCTGCTGGTTTTCTACCATGCGCGTCCAACAGAAGCAGGCTGAACGACTGACTTATTTTTTATAGACCGACATAGGGCCGAATGTCAGCTGTTTTTTTTTGTTTTTTTTTAAACGCCCGTTGTCACCTGTACCTTTTCATTTCTTATCATGGTGTCACCAGAACAGGAAATCTGTCCAGTGACAACACAGACACAGAGGATTTGACAATTCCCCCCTCCACTAAATACTAAAAACTGGCTTGGCTCGAGTAAACTTTAAAATAGATGCAAAAAGAAACTGAATAACATTTAGTTTGTTATAGCACTGTGCACCATTGACAATTGCAATGTTTTAATATAAAATATTGTTTTCACCTGTTTTCAGAAAAATAAAACAAACTGTAGCACTTGGCTTAAGAGCTTAGATGCCCAGAAACGTGTTGCTTTTTTTCGTCACACCGCTGACAGCCTAGTATAGCTGTGCACTGTGCCTCTCACTCTTAGCTTTCGACCTCCAGTCCGGAGTGCAGCTTGTTTTGCTTTGCCAGCTGTCTGTATATACCAGCTTTGAGCTAAGGCTGTGCTGCAGCAGCTGTTTGTGGATCGCTTCTCGGCCTTTTGGTTAAGATCTTAGGATCTGAACCAAGAGGTTTCTAAAGATACCAGTCCCACTCGGCCTGGGGGTGTTTCCTTAATTGGTGCACCCCCTGTTGCTATTGGGTGGGATGCTATGTGAAGTTAATGGGTGGCAATCGCCTTGCCAAGCCTTCCCTTCAGGGTTGGTGGAAGCCTGTTTTTTTTCCTTGGAGGGATGGCAGCGGTGCCCCCTGATGCGCCTAAATCCGTAAGGGTGGTCATACCCGAGCCCCGGAGGGCCGAGTTTGGACTTTTTTTCGTTCAGAAGAAAATTATCATGGAGCTTTTGGCGATGCTGCATGAGAGTAATTTTTGTGTCCAGTCGTTTCCAACAAGTGTTTTTATTTAGATAATTTTTTTCCGGCAGTCCGAACTACAGACCTGCTTATTGCGGAAAAGCGAGAAGGAGGATGACCCTGCCCTGGATGGTATCATCTTTTTGGCCACAGGGTCCAGAAAGTGTGTCCCCCTCACTGTACAGATGTACAATCCCTTTGTGGGGGAGGATGAAATCCAGACCTTTCTTCTGCGCTACTGCTCTGCTGTGTCTCCTGGGGTCAAACAAACAAATGTATTGGGCACATTTAATGGCCACCGCCGGTACTATGTCCAATTTAGGGCTGGCGGGGTTGGTGGTGTTATACACCCTCTACAGGCCTTCTCTATTGGATCAAACCGTGGGGCGCTATGGTACCCAGAACAACTTCAGTTTTGTCGCAATTGTTTTGCTTTCAGCCATACAAGAGAGCATTGTGAGGCAGGGCAGGTATGCCGAAATTGCTTCCGGCCTGGGCACAAAACAGCTCAGTGTCTGGATGTGAGAAAGTGCCACTACTGTAATAGTGGAGAGCACCTTGCCAAACAGTCCCCACAGCTGTACCAATATTTGGACACTGTGGCAGAATTTGTCTGCCGCAAAGCGGAAAAGTGGGCTAAGGAGCTATCCTATGCTGAGGCTGTAAAAAGCATAAACTGAGAGGTTGGGTGACTAGTGATCTAGTCAATGGGGAGGTCCCAGTAGCAGCTCCAGTTGCAGTGGTGACTGATGATCCAGTGAACGGGGAGCCCTGTGGGGCCCCCCCCACCACAAAGCACCTTGTCCCCAGGACAAGGGCCTCTTCCCGACAACCCTGGCCATTGGTTGTCGGGGTCTGCAAGCAGGGGGCTTATCGGAATCCGGGAGCCCCCTATAATAAGAAGGCCCCCAAATCCCGGCCCCCCACCCTATGTGAATGAGTATAGGGTACATGGTACCCCTACCCATTTACCTAGGGAAAAAGTGTCAATAATAAAACACACTACACAGGTTTTTAAAATAACGTATTAGACAGCTCTGGGGGGAGTCTTCCTCCGGCTTCGGGGGTCTTCTTCCGACTTCGGGGGTCCCTCTGGTTCCCCTTCTCTGCTCTCTCTGGCCTCTTCTCTTCTCTTCTCTTCCTTATATAGGCGGAGACCCCGCCCCCTTATGCCATCACAGTCCCTAGGCATGCTGGGACTGTGACGTTTTAGGGGGCGTGGTCACCGGGTGATGTTGACCACACTCCCTAAACCGTCACAGTCCCAGCATGCCCAGGGACTGTGACGGCATAAGGGGCGGGGTCTCCGCCTATATAAGTCACATCGGAGCGCTCACAGAGCATTCCAGCCAGAGAGACTGTCGTGTCAACATCTGGAGAAGAGAAGAGAAGAGAAGAGGGGAGAAGGCCAGAAGCCAGAAGTCCAGGCCCCCGTTGGCAAAAGAGCAGCATGAAGACAGTGGAGGAGCCGGCAGAAGAACTGGAACACCGGAAGAAGAGGCCAGAGAGAACGGAGAAGAGGAACCAGAGGGACCCCCGAAGTCGGAAGAAGACCCCCGAAGCCGGAGGAAGACCCCCCAGAGCTGTCTAATAAATTATTTTTAAAACCTGTGTAGTGTGTTTTATTATTGACACTTTTTCCCTAGGTGAATGGGTAGGGGTACCATGTACTTGTTATGCCTTGTTATTATAGGGGGCTCCCGGATTCCGATAAGCCCCCGCCTGCAGACCCAGACAACCAACGGCCAGGGTTGTTGGGAAGAGGCCCTTGTCCTCGTCAACATGGAGACAAGGTGCTTTGTGGTGGGGGGGCCCCGCAGGGTGCCCCTTCCCCCAAAGCACCTACCACCCATGTTGAGGGCATGCGGCCTGGTACGGTTCAGGAGGGGGGGCGCTCGCTCGTCCCCACCAACTATCCTGACCGGCTGGGCTGTGTGCTCGGATCGGGGTCTGGTATGGATTCCAGGGGGGACCCTACGCCGTTTTTTCAGCGTAGGGGGTTCCCCTTAAAATCCATACCAGACCTAAGGGCCTGGAAAGCCCCACGACGGGGCTTGCAAGGTGTCAATCTCACCAATAAAAGCGGCGAGAGTGACTTCCTTTTCTAGTCCCATCGTACCCGAGTCACGTTCAAAATGAACGACTTGGCCGTGTGTGGGCAAGTCCGTTGATTCTGAAAGTCCGCCGTAACCTCGGCGAAAGTCCGTCGGAAAGACGGGTGGACTTAGCCTGCCGGAAAGTCCGGTCGTGTGTAGGCAAGTCTGTCCGTTCAGAAAGTCCGCCGGAAAGTCCAGTGGGAAGAATGTCGGACAAAGTATGCTGTAAAGTCCGATCGTGTGTACAGGGCATAAGGCTCCTAGAGCTAGAGGAAAGATGGCCAAACGTGATACCTGATATTGACCTTTTTTCTTTTTCCTTTCTAGTATAAAATGCGACTGAAGGTAGCCTCTCTAAATATAAGGAGCATCTGTTCGGGACCCAAGAGGGCTGCTGTTCCGAAATATTTATCCCTGGTACCGAACAATATTGTGTGCATCCAAGAATGCAACTTGCAAGAGGAACCTCCAAAGTATATGTGGTCGCATGGACCCGTAATTTGGTCAACAGGGAATAAAAGAAATGAAGGGGTGGGAATATTAGTTAAGGGGTGGAGATTTAAAATTTTGAATAGTATTCATATTGAAAGAGGAAGGGCATTATTAGTGAAAGTAGAAGTTGATGGTTTTGTGTTTAGGGTGGTGAATGTTTATGCTTTTACAAGTAAGAAAGAACGTATTAAGCTTTTTGAGAAATTAAAACATTTTTTAGGCGGAAGAGAGCCTCTTCTAGTCCTAGGGGACTTTAACTGTATTTTGGAGGAGGTTGATAGGAGGGGTGGAAGGGGTGGTGGGGTTGGTTGGTGGGAGTGGGATTGGTGGGAGCGGGGTTTGCGAGAGTGGTGGGGGAGGTGATGGTGTGGGTGGTGGGGGTGGTGGGTAGATGCGGAAAGGTTTTAAGACAACTGTGTGTGGATCTAGGGTTGGAGGATGTGGGAAAAGATAAAGGTTACACCTATTTTTGTGAAAGCCGTAATATTTGCTCACGTATCGACCTTTGTTTACTTTCTAGGAGCCTGAAGCCTATCTCATTTGATGTTCATCATGCACCATTCACGGATCATGGCCGTATTGAATGTACTGTGAGTATGGAGTCGGACAGAACGCATGGAAGGGGTGTTTGGAAAATGAATGTGGAGTTGCTAGAGGATGTGAGAGAAGAGTATGTGGGGATGTTTGAGAGATGGAAGAAGAGAAGATTGGATTTTAGGAGTGTGATAGAATGGTGGGAGTGGGTGAGAGAACAAAAAGGTTCTTTATTCGGAAAGGGTTTGAAAGAGTGAAGGGAGAGCGTGAGGAGTATAAATGGTGGCAGAAGAGATTGACGCATTTGGAAGAGATGAGAGTTTGGGGTGAGAATGTTTGTAATGAGATTGTAGTAACGAAGGAGAAAGTGAAACAATTTATAGAGTCGAAGGGCAAAGCAATCCTGGCTCAGGATAGGGCAGTGATAAAAGAAAATTATGAGAAATGTACAAAGTTCTTTTTTAAAAAGGTCTATAGAAGTAAGAGTGAGTTGTTGAGTATTTTGGATGAGAATGGTTGTGAGGTGAGTGGAAATGATAAGGTGAAGAATAAAGTGTGGAAGTTTTTTGACAATTGGTTTTCTGAGAAAATTAGGGACATGAGAGTGGAAGAGGATGTGTTGGAACAAGTGGAGGTAGGTCTAGAGGAAGAGGACAAGAAGGGATTGAGTGAGGATGTTAAATTGAATGAGTTAGAGGCTGAGTTAAAAGAAATGAAAGGGGGAAAAACACCTGGTTTGGATGGATTGGCTGTAGAATATTATAGAGCGTTTCGGGATAGGATTGGTGTGTATGTGCATGAAGTGTGTGTGGCTGTGTTGAAAGATTGCCTAAGTGTATGTCTGAGAGTCTGATTGTGTTGCTATACAAGAAGGGAGATAAAAGGGACCTCAAACACTGGAGGCCGATCTCGCTACTTAATGTTGATTACAAAGACCTCAAAAACTGAAGGCCGATCTCGCTACTTAATGTTGATTACAAACTTATAGCTAAAGTGTTAGCGTGGGGTTATGCGTGGGGTGATTGAACAAATGGTTGGTGAAGAGCAAGTGTGTGCGGTACCAGGTAGAATGATTTCTGAAAGTTTGGTGTGTTTGAGAGATGTGTTGTGGGACTGTAAGGAAAGAATACAGAGGGTGGCTGTATTGACGGTAGAAAAGGCATTTTTTTTGTTTAAAGTTTTGGCGAGAATGGGTGTGCCTGAGAGAATGATTGGATGGGTGAAATGTTTATATGTGGATATTGAAAGCAAGATTCAGGTTAACGGGTGGTTGATGGAAGGAGTTTAAGTGAGATGAGGAGTTAGGCAGGGGTGTGCCCTTTGTCCCCCCGTGCTTTTTATATGTGTCATTGAACCTTTGATGAGAATGTTGATGAAGGATAAAAGTGTGCATGGATTAATTGTCCCGGGAAGTGGAGGAAGATGTTTGAAAGTGATAGGCTATATGGATGATGTGACTGTGATTTGTAAGGCTGTAGCAAGTTTGAGAAGAGTAAGATTGTTGCTTGATATTTTCTGTATGGGGAGTGGTTTTAAAATCAACATGGATAAGAGTGAATGCAAGTTTTTTGGGGAGCGGGGTGTGGATGTACAGAGCATTTGGAAAGTATGCAGGGGGAGTGTGAGAGTGTTGGGTGTGAAGTTTGAGTGTGACTTGTATGGGAGAGAAAGTTGGGAGGATGTGGTAACCAAGATTCAAAGTAAAATAAATTTCTGGTCTTTAAGGACTTTAACTATGGAAGGAAAAATCTTTATTATTAAGTCAGTGATCTTACCTATTTTACTGTTTTTATACCAAGTGTTTCCGCCGCAGGACAGGATAATGAGGAGAGTAGTGAGGATTGTGTTCCAATTCTTCTGGTCTTCAAAGGCCGAGAAACTAAAATGAGAGAAGGTAAGGGTGAATGGTGGGAAGGGAATGGTATGTGTGGAAAGATTTTTGTTTATTAGGTATATAGGGATGTGTGTGAAGTCTTGTAGAAAGGAAAATTTGGCTGGATGCATGTTAACATTGTGTGAGGTGGATTTGAAAAGACCTGTGAGCTTTAAAGCTCTGTGGTATTAAGTACGTATAGAAAGAGGAGTGGAGAAGTTTGAATGGAATAGAGAAAGAGTTGTGGTATGAAAGCAAGAAGGTGAGTAAGATTTTGGACGCAAGGAAAGAGATGGAGGGAATAGGGGGTTTGACACTAGTAGAGAGTGAGAAAATGTGGAAGAATGTATGTATGAAGGAGTTGGATAATAGACAAAAAGACCTGGCTTGGATGGGGGTGCATGGTTGTTTACGGGTAAGAACGTTCCAGAGAAGAAGAGGTATGTCGGATATCGAAAAGTGTCCAAGAGAAAGATGTAGGGGTTTATAGAGTATTGTGCATTTATTTTGGGAGTGTGGTTTTGCAAGAAAGTGTGGATGAGGTTTGGAAGTATGATTGAATGATTGACTAGTGTCAAGGAAATGACGTATGAGATGGTGTTGTATGGGTTGTGGAAGTCAGGGAAGAGGGAAGGAAGTAAATTGTGTGAAAGAATGTTTGTGGGATGTGAGGAACATCTTGGTGTTTGTTGGTGAGAGAGTGCACAACCATGGTCCGTTGACGTTTATTTGGCTATGGATATATGGACCGTATTAAGATGGGCATAGAGGAGGCTGAAAGGATCTGACATTTTAAGTCCTGGAAAAATTGGGCAGTTATTTAGTAACTAGCTCAGGTTTTTTGAAAAAAATAAAAATTTTTTTTCTTTATCTTTTATGTTCTTTTTGGCTAATAATGTGAGCTGACTTCCATCATCCAATCATGTGGAAGCAAAAATTCAGTTTCTTTTTTTTTTTTTTTTTCCTTCCATGTGATTAGGTACTCTTTGTAAAGTGAACAGCTCTGGAGCAACAGCACGTGCAACGTCCAACTGCACTGTGCAAAGTGCACATTATATTTGCCTTTAGTAAATAAACCCCAAAGACTGAGCATTGGCACCCTACAAGAAAAAGTGCTCCGAAGAAAGACTTTCACGGCAGGATCGCCAAGTATTATTTTAATGAGAGTTTCGTATTTAAAGATATTGAAATTTGACTGTTAAATTATATTCGCACATTAAAATTTTACTGAGATGGGTTTACATGCTTTAAGGCAATGCAAAATCACTGACTCTTACAAGAGCGTCGAAACCAGAGTCTGTGATGAGTATTTTTTCCTTATCTCATCTCATTTTTATAGGTTTTTACTGGTGTTTCTTTTATGCAAAGTCTGCTATATATAGGAATACATTTACTTGAAATAATAGAGATTTTATTTAGTTTCTATGTTCTTTTTGTGTTGATTCACAATAGTTTACTTGTATTTTAATACATTGTAAGGTTACATGGTCAAAGTGTAGGCAAAGAAAATAAAGTATATGTCTCAAGTTTACTAATTATCTGCTATTACCTGGAGTTTACAGACTACAACCAATCTATGAAGAGTCTAAGAGCAATCCTAGTTAATCCAGGAGGATTATTGTCGGCAGACAGACAGTAAAGTGATTTTCCACTTCAGTATAAAGTATAGTATAATACATGCAAATGTTTCACTATTCTTTGCGTAGCAATAATTTAGTTTTATGGGGAAAAATAAGTTATAATAGAAATAAGTGTGAATACTGACTATGGCTTTTCCCAGCACAAAATGGAACTATCATAGCTTCCTGTTAGAATCTTCTGTTGGGCCTGTGCATGTGCGCCGCCATCTAGATTCAACCTTTGTAGATAATATGAACTCTGTATTCCAATCCATTCTATGGAGAGTTTATACTCTGTAATCTATTCTCTTTTTAAATTCTTTGGAGAATTTATACTATGCTTTCTATTCAGTCCTATGGAGAGTTTGCACTTTGTACTTCATTCTCCATTCAATCCTACGGAGAGTTTATACTCTATACTTCCTTCTCCCTTCAATCCTGTGAAGAGTCCATACTCTGTACTTCATTTCTTATTCTGTCTCATTGAGGGTTCGTACTATGTATTTCCTAGTCTATTTAGTCCTGGAAAATTCGTACTCCATACTTCACTCGCTATTTTTTCCAGGGGTTTCTAAACAAGAGGCCCGTTTACTGTCTTTCAAACTTTAGGGGGGCCAGATATTGGCCAATGAGTATAGAAAAAGGCCTGGTGTCAGTGACAAGAAACAATGCCCCATCATTGGTGGCAGTGGGAGAAATAGTGCCCCATGATTGGTGTCAGTAGGAGGCCCCATTGTTGGCATCAGTGGCAGGAAATATGCTCCACTGTTGCTAACAGTGGGGGTAATAATGCCCCAAGGACCGGATAAAATCAAGCAAAGGTCTGCATCCGGCCCTCAGGCCGCAGTTTGGAGACCACTGATTTATTCCTATGAAGAGTCTATAATCCCTACTCTGTTCTCCATTCAATCCTATAGACAGTATGTACATTGCAATTTATTCTCCATTCAATCTTATAAAGAGTTTGTACTATGATCTCTATTCAATCCTATGGAAAGTTTGCACTGCATAATCCATTTTTCATTGAATCCTATTGAGAGTCTGTAAATCGTACTTCATTCTCCATTCAATCCTTTGGCAAATTTTTACTTGGTGTTTCATATAATCCTTCATACATCATACTCTGTTCACAGTACTGACACTACATGGAATCAAATGGAGAGAATGATGTGCACGCACAGGCTCAGTGGATACAATTCTAAAAAAAAGACTGTACGGTGCCAAAAAGGATAGCCATCCAAAATTTTGTTGGATCGGGGGAGATGATTATAAGACTGATGGAGGGACTTGAAACAAAATAAATTAGTGTAACTGCTCTGCAAAGGCAAACATATTTGAAGTTCAACTGTGTGACAGCCATGACAATCTCTATAGATACGATGGAAAAAAGATGTAGACACGAAGGGACAGTGAATGTAGTTACAAGATTACCATTTAAAAATAAAGGAAAAAAGCCTAAAAAAGAGAAAGCTAATGCAGCCATCACTTGTAAAGATTAGTAAGCTGTAATATATATATATATAAAGCCCATCAAATACAGAGATCTCCGTGTGATGAATAGAATATTTCAAAAGCTCCAGGGTGTATGTTCCCACCACCGACTTGCACTCTTACCTCAAAAAGATGAGTCCTGAGCAAACAGGATGGTCACAGCACACTTTTTACCTTCAGGGAGTGAACTTGTATGGAGGTACAGACCTTCATTTATGGAACTGGAGGAAGTGGACTACCAATGTGTTGAAATCAATGTACTTGTGCTCCATGGTGGAGGATGGGACTTTTAGTCTTTTATTCCAGATTCCTGTGAATGGATTTGTGAATGGATGATGCCGATGTACGGAGTCATGTACAGTCATGCCAAATTCAGAATCATACAGGATTCTGAGGGGAACAGAACCCAGTGATCCAGAAAAGTTGTGAGGGAAGGCAGTTGGTGGGTAGGAGGATGCCCATTAGTGCAGCCTGATCAGGGTCCATCAATGCAGCCTCATCAGTGCCCATCAGCTCTGCCTCATCAGTGCCCATCAATGCAGCCTCACCAGTGCCCATTAGTGCAGCCTGATCAGTGCCCATCAGCTCAGCCTCACTAGTGCCCATCAATGAAGTCTCACCTGTGTCCATCAATGCAGTCTGATCAGTGCCCTCAATGCAGATTCACCAGTGCCCATCAATGCAGCCTCATCAGTGCCCATCAATGCAGCCTCACCAATGCCCATTAGTGCAGCCTGATCAGTGCCGATCAGCTCAGCCTCACCTCTGTCCATTAGCAGTGGCGGCTGGTGCTCTTTCTTATGGGGGGTGGCGGAAAACAAGCAACCACCTCCCCGGCAGCCTGCCGGCGCCACCTCCCTGCCAGCCCGCTTGCCTGCTGTCTGCATTTCGGTCTGGCACTTACCACATCTAGGTGGTGGGCGGAGGGGCTTCGGGCAGCTGACAGCCGTGATTCTCCTCCCCTCCTCCTAGGTGTCCAATAGGATTTCCTCTGCTTTCAGCCAATTGGGTGACGGGTCTCACGACCCGCTTCCTGATTGGCCGGGAGGAGGTTCAGTGTTACAAATAGTGAACATTCATTCACTATTGTAACACACCTGGGTCGGCTCGGTTTGCATCCTCTGCTCCCCGAGCCCACCCTATTTTGAAGCCTATTAAAACCTCTGGCTCTAATTAGATGATTAAAAAAAACACCCCCTCATTGGAATTCATGCGTCCGTTGTCCTGTATAGGGGCGGGACCCATGGATATGGGGGCAGCACCCGTGCACCCTTAATGGATGGGCCGCCCCTGCCCATTAGTGCAGTCTGATCAGTGCCCATCAGCTCAGCCTCATCAATGCCCATCAATGCAGCCTGACCAGTGCCCATCAAAGCAGCCTCAACAGTGTCCATCAGCTCAGCCTGATCAGTGCCTATCAATGCAGCCTCACCAGTGCCCATTAGTGCAGCCTAATCAGTGCCCATCAATGCAGCCTGATCAGTGCCCATCAGTGCAGCCTCACTAGTGCCCATTAGTGCAGCCTGATCAGTGTCTATCAGCTCAGCCTCACCAGTGGCCATCAATACAGCCTGATTAGTGCCCATCAATGCAGCCTCACCAGTGTCCATTAATGCAGCCTGATCAGTGCTCATCAATGCAGCCTCACCAATGCCCATTAGTGCAGCCTGATCAGTACCCATCAATGCAGCCTCACCAGTGTGCATCAGCTCAGCCTTATCAATGCTCATCAATGCAGCCTCACTAGTGCCCATTAGTGCAGCCTGATCAGTGCCCATCAATGCAGCCTCACCAGTACCCATCAGCTCAGCCTTATCAGTGCCCATCAATGCAGCCTCACCAGTGTCCATCAATGCATTCTGATCAGTGCCCATCAATGCAGCCCTACCACTGTCCATTAGTGCAGCCTGATCAGTGCCCATCAATGCAGCCTCACCAGTGCCCATCAGCTCAGCCTAATCAGTGCCCATCAATGCAGCCTTACCAGTGCCTATCAGCTCAGAGATGAGATGGGGGAGAGAGAGAGAGAAAAAAAAATCCAGTACTTTAATTCTTCAGGCCCATGGCCGTTCTCCCTCTGCATATCACTCCACACTTTCCGTAGGCATCAGTTCAGTGGGCAGCGCCGGATCGAAAGGGGAATCCAGCGCCTTCATTTTTCCGGCCCACAGTTATTCTCCCACTGCCATCAGGCATATCACTTAGCAGGAACCAGTTCAGCGGGAGGAGCTGCGATCGGAAGAGGAGCCATCGCATCGTAAAAAATGCGGCTGCCACCTCTGCTTTTCAAGTGACAGAAGCAAGCTCCTAGCCCAAAGCGGCCCCAGGGCAGTGAGGGCACCCAGCCTACTTGGAAATTTCCCGCTATCCTGGTAGGCCAGTCCGGCCCTGCTTTAATATCAGAGCCACTCCCCACTTGTACATTGCAGTTTCCCCTTTAAATCACAGCCCTTTTCACATCACAGTCTCGCCTTTTACACCACAGCGCCCCCTTTTTCCATTGAAGAACCCCCCTCTTTACATCACAGTGCTCTTCTTTATATCACAGCGCCCACCCCCTTTACAATACAGCCCCTTTTACATTATATCACCCACTTTACAACACAGCGCCCTCTTTACATCACAGCATTTCCCTTTACAATACAGCCCCCCTTTACAGCACTCCCCTTTACAATAAAGCCCCCTTTGCATCACAACACTCCTCTTTACAATACAGCCCCCCTTTACATCTGTCCCCCCCTTTACATTACAGTGCACCCTTTACATCACAGCCCTCCTTTGCATCAAAGTCCCACATTTACATCACAGCCCTCCTTTACATCACACTGTCTCCTTTCCTTCAGTGTCCCCAGTCCCCCTTCACATCACAGACCTCACCCCTTTACATCAGTTTCCTCAGCCCCCACTTCACCTCACAGTTCCCCCCACATCAGTGTCCTCTGTCACCCCTTCACATCGCAGGCCCCCTGACAGGTCATTTCAATTGGTGGTAAATCTCAGTTCCCTTCATATAACAGCCCTCACCTTACATCACAGCCCTCACCTTGTATCCAGTCCCCTTCACACCCCGCCCCCCTTTACTTGCATCCCAGTCCCCTTCACAGCCCCTTTTCCTTGCACCCCAGTTCCCCTTCATAGCCCCCCTGTCCTTGCACCCTAGTCCCCTTCACAGCCCCCATTCTTGTATACCAGTTCCTTTGCAGCCCCCCATTTCTTGTATACCAGTACCCTTAACGGCCCCCCTTTCTTGTTTCCCAGTTCCTTTTACAGCCCCCTTTCTTTACATCACCCAGTCTACTTTACATGAAAGCCCCCTCCCTTGCATCCCATTTCCCCTTTCCAATCAAAGCCTCTCTCCAACATTTCCAATTCTACCTTGCGCCGTGGTTGGTGGGCCGGGCCGGGGCGTGGCATGTCTGGACAGGGTCGGGACTGCCCAGCTTTTCCTGTTGGCAGGCAAGTGATTCGTTGTTAGGGCCACCCTTTGTCTTGCTGGCAAGTGAGCTTGGGGGTGGGCCTCTGTCCGGGTGTACCGCGCCTTTATTTAGTGACGTCTGATCTATACTGAAAAAGAAAGTGTAGGGAAATACAACATTTTTGAGTTGTCACCAAAACAAGAAGAAAGGGTAAAAATGCAAGTGTGGACATCTGTTCCATTGACAATTGTATAAGAGGGGAATTACCCTACCCCTTTCACACCAAGGCGCTTCAAAAATGCCCTAAAAACGCCTTAGCGTTATTACAGCGTTTTTACCGCGTTTTAGGGGCGCTAGTGGTAAAATTAACGCCACGCTGCAGGCGTTTTAACAGCGTTTTTCAAGCGTTATTGAAGCATATGTTATTGATGCTATCTTTCTGCTTGCATGTTTATCCTTTGTGAGATCATGTAAAACAAGCAGTGTCTTGTAAAGTAACAAGCAGTGTCTTGTAAAGTAACAAGCAGTGTCTTGTTTTACTTCAAATCTTCATTTTTCTGGGATTAAGGCCCTTTTCACACTGGGGCGGTGGGGGCGTAGGCGGTAAAACAGAGCTATTTTTAGCGATGTTTTACCGTCGTTTTTGCAGCTGTATTCGGCCGCTAGCGGTGCGGTTTTAACCCCCCGCTGGCGGCCGAAAAAGGGTTAAATCCGCTCGTACAGCGCGGCTATAGCCGCGGTATTACCGCGGTATAGCCGCGCTGTCCCATTGATTTCAATGGGCAGGAGCGGTTTAGGAGCGGTGAATACACCGCTCCTTCACCGCTCCAAAGAAGCGGTTGGCAGAACTTTTTTTACCGTCCTGCCAGCGCACCGCTTCAGTGTGAAAGCCCTCGGGCTTTCACACTGAACAAACAGCGGAGGCTGTTTAGGGGCGGTTTGCAGGCGGTATTTTTAGCGCAATACCGCCTGCAAACCGTCCCAGTGTGAAAGGGGCCTAATTCTTTTTTTGGCACTTTAATTTTGTTTTTTGGCACTTTGATGGTCTGTTTAATCATTCTGACCTTCCCACAAGTTCAGTCCTGTAGTTGTAGATGCTCTCTTTTCTGCTTGCATATTTACCTTTTTGTGAGATCATGTGAATTTTCTACAGCTCAGGGCGGATTATAGGCACTATTCAGGCGTTTTTACAGCGTTTTTAGTTCATTTCAATGGAGAGGGGCGTTTTTCAAGCGCTTTTTTCAACGCCCAAAAGCTGCTCCAAAGATGCTGCTTGCAGGACTTTTCTCAACGCCCCGCCAGCGCAATGCCTCAGTGTGAAAGGGTCCATTGAGATGCATGAGGAGCGTTTTATGAGCGTTTTATGAGCGTTTTATGAGCATTATTTTTAGCGCTAAAACGCTGCAAAAACGCCTTGGTGTGAAAGGGGTCAGAGATTTTCTATCATTTGCTGTTATGTCTTTTGGACATAAAGTGAAGGGGTGACACATATGGCAAAGAAAAAACTCCTGCCAAGTGCCCCCACAGCAAGCAGCTTGCTATGGGGGGACCCAAGCTGAGCTTCTACTCTGTGTATCCATTCAGACACGAAGCCACGGCTTGGCCCTGCCCCTCTCTTTCTTCATTGGCTCACTGACTTTGATTGACAGCAGCGGGAGCCAGTGGCGCAGAACTTGTGTATGCATTCCTTTGCATACACTGTCTGTAATAACATTCAAGAGAGCTATAATTTCTATCAGTTGTGGTGCTATCATTATATATACCTATTAGAATGCAGATTTTTGGAGACTAATACTGTAATGCCCAAAACAAGAGTTCATTGAGCCTATTGAGGATTCAGGGCCTTGGTATCTTCATTCTGGGATTCAATTATCCACAGGAAATGATTACTGTGCATTAATAGAGTTGTTCTGGCATGTGGATATAGCACCCTGATGTTTAGGCAGGGTTACTATTAAATTTTTTTGCCAAGTGACAGTTGCCTTGGCCCATTGCTAGGTCAACTGACTTCGCCCTAATTCTGGGATTGCTGCACTTCTCTCTTCTGTGGCAAGGTGGCCGGGTATCTGGTGACATTAGATAAGACAGGGGCATTGCAAGGACAGATTAGGAATGGGTTGTCTCAGCCAATGGCAGGGATTTTCTTTGGTCCCTTGGCCTGCTGGGAGAACCTATTTATTTGGGTGGAGTCAGGTGATCGGGCTTCTGTGCCACCTGGACGGCTGTCTGGGTGGACGTGTGTTGTATTGCCCCGGGCTTCTAGACCAGAGACGTAAGGCCTATCCCGGGGACATCTGGCTGCTAGGCTGTCTGAGGGCCTATCCAGAAGCAAGAGAGCAGCGTAGGGTTGGGACTGCAGGCTTGCAGTCCAACCAGAAGTAAAGGTTCTGCCTGCCAGAGAACCAGTTGTGGTCGGAGGTAGAGGGAAAGCTGTTGCCACTAAGGGACTATCCACCTTGTTACCGGGGACCACCGTGAGTAACTGAAGCAAGTACAAGAGCAGTATTCTTACCAGCCAGGGACGGTGAATATATGGGAAACTTCAGCAAGTGCCAAGCCAGGGACCCAGCCATTGGAGGTGACGCTTGCACAGCATTATTGGGTGCCAAGCCAGGGACCAAGCAGGCCAGAGAGGTGATGCTTGAGGAGTATCTGTGAGTGCCAAGCTAGGGACACAGCAGGGACGCGGGGGTGCCACTTGAGGAAGATACTGAGTGAGAAGATTGGAAGAGCTCAGGGGATCCAGTAGAGAGTGGATCTGTTAGTCTAGTGAAAGACTGGGAGCTCAGTTGAGTGAAGTTCTACAATAGGAGGTTGTAGAAGAAGTAAAGGAGTTTGTTACAACCTTTGTTAGAAACTGTTATGCAGCGTACACACGACCGGACTTTCTGGGAAACTAGGTCCGACGGACTTCCGACGGACTTTCTGAACGAACAGACTTGCCTACACACGACCGGACTTTCTGGCAGAATAGGTCCGCCGGTCTTCCCGACGGACTTTCGATGGAGTTACGGCGGACTTTCCGAATGAACGGACTTGCCCACACATGGACAAGTCCGTTCATTTTGAACGTGACTCGGGTACAACGGGACTAGAAAAGGAAGTCAATCACACCACTTTTATCGGCGAGATTGACACCTTGCAGGCCCCGTCGTGGGGCATACCAGGCCCTTTGGTCTGGTATGGATTTTAAGGGGAACCCCCTACGCCGAAAAAATGGCATGGGGTCCACCACAAAATCCATACCAGACCCCTATACGAGCACGCAGCCCGGCCGGTCAGGAAAGGGGGTGGGGACGAGCGAGCGCCCCCCCCGGACCGTACCAGACCGCATGCCCAACATGGGGGGGTGGGTGCTTTGGGGAAGGCCCCCCCACACCAAAGCACCTTGTCCCCATGTTGATGAGGACAAAGGCCTCTTCCCGACAACCCTGGCCATTGGTTGTTGGGGTCTGCGGGCGGGGGACTTATCGGAATCCGGGAGCCCCCTTTAATAAGGGGGCCCCCAGATCCCGACCCCCACCCTATGTGAATGAGTATGGGGTACATCGTACCCCTACCCATTCACCTAGGGAAAAAGTGTCAATTAAAAAAAACACACTATGCAGGTTTTTAAAGTAATTTATTGGACAGCTCCGGGGGGTCTTCTTCCGACTTCGGGGGTCTTCTTCCGGCTTCTACCTCTTCTCCCGGTGTCCGGTTCTTCTGCCAGCTCCTCCGCTATCTTCTGTCGCTCTTTTGCTAGCGGTGGTCCGGACTTCTGCGTCGCCTTCGTCCCTCTTCTCTTCTTCCGATGTTGACACAACGCTCTATCCGGCTGTAATGCTGTCTGAGCGCTCCGCTATGACTTATATAGGCGGTGAAGAAGACCCCCGAAGTCGGAAGAAGACCCCCGGAGCTGTCTAATAAATTACTTTAAAAACCTGTGTAGTGTGTTTTTTTATTGCCACTTTTTCCCTAGGTGAATGGGTAAGGGTACGATGTACCTCATACTCATGCACATAGGGTGGGGGGCCAGGATCTGGGGGCCCCCTTATTAAAGGGGGCTCCCGGATTCCGATAAGCCCCCCGCCCGCAGACCCCAACAGCCAACAGCCAGGGTTGTCGGGAAGAGGCCCTTGTCCTCATCAACATGGGGACAAGGTGCTGTGGGGTGGGGGGCCGCAGGGCGCCCCTCTTCCCCAAAGCACCCACCCCCCCCATGTTGAGGGCATGCGGCCTGGTACTGTTCAGGAGGGGGGGTGCTCGCTCGTCCCCACCCCCTTTCCCGACTGGCCGGGCTGCGTGCTCGGATAGGGGTCTGGTATGGATTTTGGGGGGACCCCACGCCGTTTTTTTGTGGGGGTTCCCCTTAAAATCCATACCAGACCGAAGGGACATCATCGCCTCGCGCTCGCCGCAATAGGAAAATTTGTTTTTCCTATTGCAGTGAGCGCGAGATGTAGTAACCTGCCCTTGCGTCGTATCTGGTCCGTCAGATCAGCATACAGACGAACGGGCTTTCCGTTAGGAACTGAGTCCGGCGGAGTTACGACGTAAAGATTTGAAGCAAGTTTCAAATCTAAAGTCCATCGGATTTCCGACCGAAAAGGTCCGTCGGAAGTCCGATGCAGCCCACATACGGTCGGATTGGCTGCTGGATTCGGTATGTCGGACCAGTCCGGTCGGAAAGTCCGCCCGTGTGTATGCAGCATTACAAGTTTGTTCCCATGGGGGACAGTGGTCCTACTCTTGCAGATGTGGTGTCTAGCTGGATGCCTTTCCCTGCATGGCTGTCTACCTATAGAAGTCTCTGAGTCTGCCAATTAACATTGCATCTACTTAAGGGTGTCCTGGCCCCAACCCTCTCTCCCACAGTTCTGTTCAAGAGACAATAAATCTTTTTGCATTCAAGAAGTGTCTGGCGCCCATGAATCTACCTTGCATTACACCCACAATGCCTTGTGACCCACTCTACACAGAAGGATGTCAGCTGTCCCTGACTCTGGAGGTCACCATTAGGCCTCTGGGGGTCCAGGACCTTGCTACATGAATTTAGTGGACATCTGTGATCAACAATGGTTTAATGGAAATATCCTAATAATGTGCATGGATGGCCACATAGATCAATTCTAGTATTATCTCTGAGCCTGGGTTTACACATATGCAAACACAGACACCGGATGTGATTCGCACTGCATTGCTGATGCAGATCACTGTGCAATGCAAATTCAGCCATACAGTTGTATCCATACAGTTGAATCCAACTCGCATTGAATTTGCAGAAAAAAAAGGTGTAGGGACTTTTTTTTCCCTGCACTGGAATCGGTTTTCACACCCATGCAATCCGATTCCTGTCTGAATCCACAGTTCACACTGCATCTGTGAATCGATCTGGGGGTGGGGTGTATTGACACCCCCAGTGGTTCACAGAGGGCAGTGTGAACTGCCTGTGGGGAAGATACGATGTGGGAATCGGCACTGGAATTGCGCTGGTTCCCACATCGCAAGAGTGTGAAACCAGGTTGACAGGTTATTTCAATTGGTGGTAAATAAAATATTTGTTTTCTTTTTTTATAATCCATGGTTTAACACTATAACCCATGTGTATTTATTACTTAACCTGGCAGAGGTTTTAGCCCTCCTCATTCTACTTTTGTTTGAAATGGCTGGAATTCCACTTTAAGGCTGGGTTCACAGCACGGCGCGGCTCACAGCAGGGGTCCAGTGCGTCCCCGTTCACCGTTTCAGCCTGAATGTTTGGCTAAATTCGGACCTGGACCTGGACCTGGACCTGATGACACACAGGCGCCACACCGGACTCCAGTGACCGGAGATATGTGAACTGGCTTCATAGAGAGTCGGTCACAATCTCCTGACATGGAAAACCCGAATCCAATTCACAATAGTGTGAACCCAGCCTTAAGAATATCTTAATGCAATAACAAAAATGTATTTATCTTGATGCTCATGGAGAACCAGCCAAAGTCTTGTGCGGACAGACTATAAAAAAATCACAAGTAGGAGCAGTTGATGATTCTGCGGTAGTACTTGTTGTCACCAATTACCTGGATATTGCTAATTTGTTGAAGTAGCCTCACACCCTTCATAGCCTCAGGCCTTACATAGCGCTTGAGATCATTTGCATTGTTTTTATAATGAGCTCCCTGCTGTGTACTAATTAACTTCTAAGCCTAGGTAACAAACAAAGTTTAAACAAAGCCTATTACTACCTGGCTCAGACACAGATTTTACATATTTTATTCTCATTAAAATTGGTGGACTTTTTTTTTACTGACATTGTCTGGTCAGCATCTTCAACATACTCGTATAATACAAGATATACAAATATGACCCAGCCAGGCAGCTGCCATAATGATATTTTACTTGGAAATCTGTGTGGAGCAGAATTTTAAATGGTATTGAATGATAGAAATATTAGTCATTTAGAAAGGCTAACATCATAATTTTAGTAGTAAGATATATAAAAGTAATATAGCAGTAAGTTAAAAAAAAGTAATAATATAGTAATATTACTGTGTAAACTCTGATGAGGTTTACTCCAGTAAGAATGTCAAAACTATTGACTGACAGTACTGTGCAAAGTAATAAAGCAATGATTGGACCAGAATGCTGGCCCCAGGTCCACATTATCCAAGTGTGAGTGCTCCAGTGCAGAGGATAACAGAAGGCTGATATCGAGACAGATTAATTTATATGTGCTACTTCTATATACTGTCGCAGTGGCTCCCTAGGGAGCTGCTGAGATGTGGGGTCCCCTGGCTGCTCCCAGTGGAGACCCACCCTGAACTGAACCCAAAATCACCAACACACCAGTAATATAAAGTGGGCTTTTTGTTTAGGTCAAAAGAAATTGGTGCAAAGGAAAATTGGTTAAGTCAGTGTGGAAATACCATGGCAAACTTAATAAAATTTTAGAAATAAATATTGTTATAACTGAATATAAGAGACAACAATATGGCCTATCTAAAATTCTAAAGCCCTAACTATGCCACTGGCCAGTTCTGGCCTAGCACACAGTTTGCCAGAATTGTGGCCCATTAACTCGTTTGAAGGCCTCTCACCACTAATGCAGTTTAGTGTCTGTTCCCTTGAGATCAGGTGAGAGGCCACACTGCACACAGGGACCCCCT
This sequence comes from Aquarana catesbeiana, assembly GCF_042186555.1. Classification (NCBI taxonomy): domain Eukaryota; kingdom Metazoa; phylum Chordata; class Amphibia; order Anura; family Ranidae; genus Aquarana; species Aquarana catesbeiana. Next base: position 63,437,081 of record NC_133330.1, read on the forward strand.
ATAAAGCCTGCATTAGCTGAATCCTCAGGCTTCTCCCTCTCTGGAGCTCCCAGTGGGCAGCCCTGACAGGTTCTTTAGAGCTTTCTCATCTTCTGTATCACAGCACAGCCTCCCCTGCTCTGCACCTTCTCTGCTCTATGCACAGTTCTCTTGGCTCTCCTCCCCAGCTTTGTACACCTCACTGACCAGTGGCTTGGTTCTCTCCTCTGCACCACACACACATACAGTATATACACAAACAACCCTCATGGTGCTCCTTCCTGAGCTGAACCATGGGCTCTCCACCCAGAAAATCCAGTGGGTAGGGTAAAATTCAAACCTCAGGCAGGCAACTAATCCCAGTCTTGCCACTCCTCTTATATTAGAGGTACCTCCTCCCCTACTTTTTCTGGCTAATTTAGCTATATATCACTGCTTACTTGTGTGAGTTAACTTCCCTCATGGGCGCAGGTCAAATTCCTGCACTAGGTCCCACACTGGAACTATAATGTAATTTCACTTGCCAGTTACACCTGTCCCAATACTTACTACAGAGTCATTTTGACGGATAGAGCATTAAACACTAATTTGCCTTCACCAGCTATTTTATTCACATTACAAGTTACAATTAACTTAATTCAGCCCGAAGGCATGGAGGGAATTTGCTGTATACTTTGCGAGGCCTCGCATACCTTTGGTCCCTAGGAGTTTCACTGGAAAGGGGTGGGACTTTGAGTGAGGCATGGGACTGTGCCTCCATCCCAAATTTTGCAAAAGAAAGAGAGGGGGCCGAGTGGGACTTTAAATGAGGCAGCAGACAGGTTGGGGTGAGAAAAAATGTTCAAATTTATTGTGTAAAAACATCCTGGTATATATCACATGTGAAAGGTTACGTGTGCCTGTGCACAAAACATGACCTACATAATTACATGCGTATACAGACAGTCATACCAATAAATAGCTGTTACAATTATAATATACAAAGATTACATGTAGACTGGGAAGCATAAAACACATGATGTAAAAAATGAGTATCAGATATATAATTGTGAGATGCATAAAAAGGTAAATCAGGGTACAGTCCTATATTAAAACTCAGTAGCTGCATCCATGGTGCCCGACACGTTTCTGTGAATACACTTCTTCAGGGGAGGATGCTACAGGACTTCTGAAATAACAAGGTATAACACCATCAAAAAAATGTAAAATAAAATGAAAAAAACAGAAAAGACAAAATGTCAATTTCTGGGTACTCACATTATGACCAAACTATGGAGCACGGTAGGGACTGGGCATGGAAACGCGCCCTTCCCTGGAGCTGAGGTGGCAAACAACACAACGCACAACAGGCGCCCACCGGCATCATCCCCAGATCCGCAGGTATCTCCTTCACACCATTGCCAGATGGATAAGGTAATGATCAGGTATCTAAATGAATGGATAAATCCATGGGGGTAGTCAGGGATACTGTGACTAAGAAGTAAGAAGGAGTAAATAAATGTGATAAGATAATAGAGTATTACCTGGAAGTGCTTGAAGCAAAAGCTTGCCAACGCTGTGGCGTCTGCACTTTTGTGAGAAGGAGAGAGCCGCACTCGAGGTGATGCCTAAATAGGCGTCCCGCCTGCGCCGGTGATTGCCACCAACGTCACGCTGGGCCGACGATGCGTGGGACGGGAACCGCCCAGGATGACGCCACTGCGTCTGGCTACGTCGGCACAGAATGGGAAAATATGCGCCCGCACAACGGCGCCAGCTGGTGACGTCATGCGCGGGAGCAGTGCGTGACGCTGATGCGATGTGAGCACCCGCACGATCCCCCACACCAAACCAGCCCAAAACGCGGGCGGACGTGGGGGGGATGGGGAGGGCACGCAGGGCGCATCGCAGCTCCAGAAAAAGAACAGCCCAAAGCCCAGAACCCAGCCACCATGTTGGATTGTGTGCAGTGCACCCAGTATGTTGAGCAACATGTAGTTGCACAAAAAGTGTGTGTGTGAACCTGAAAGGTGCACCAACACACAAAACAATCAACCCCAAACAGAGCTGGCAGGGGATAACTGCCTACAACTGTCTACTGCCTCCATCCCTAGTAGCGGTTTCACTGGAAAGGGGTGGGACTTTGAGTGAGGCATGGGACTGTGCCTCCATCCCAAATTTTGCAAAAGAAAGAGAGGGGGCCGAGTGGGACTTTAAATGAGGCAGCAGACATTTTGGGGTGAGAAAAAATGTTCAAATTTATTGTGTAAATACATCCTGTTATATATCACATGTGAAAGGTTACGTGTGCCTGTGCACAAAACATGACCTACATAATTACATGCGTATACAGACAGTCATACCAATAAATAGCTGTTACAATTATAATATACAAAGATTACATGTAGACTTGGAAGCATAAAACACATGATGTAAAAAATGAGTATCAGATATATAATTGTGAGATGCATAAAAAGGTAAATCAGGGTACAGTCCTATATTAAAACTCAGTAGCTGCATCCATGGTGCCCGACGCGTTTCTGTGAATACACTTCTTCAGGGGCGGATGCTACAGGACTTCTGAGATAACAAGGTATAACACCATCAAAAAAATGTAAAATAAAATGAAAAAACCAGAAAAGACAAAATGTCAATTTCTGGGTACTCACATTATGACCTAACTATGGAGCACGGTAGGGACTGGGCATGGAAACGCGCCCTTCCCCGGAGCTGAGGTGGCAAACAACACAACGCACAACAGGCGCCCACCGGCATCATCCCCAGAACCGCAGGTATCTCCTTCACACCATTGCCAGATGGATAAGGTAATGATTAGGTATCTAAATGAATGGATAAATCCATGGGGGTAGTCAGGGATACTGTGACTAAGAAGTAAGAAGGAGTAAATAAATGTGATAAGATAATAGAGTATTACCTGGAAGTGCTTGAAGCAAAAGCTTGCCAACGCTGTGGCGTCTGCACTTGTGTGAGAAGGAGAGAGCCGCACTCGAGGTGATGCCTAAATAGGCGTCCCGCCTGCGCCGGTGATTGCCACCAACGTCACGCTGGGCCGACGATGCGTGGGGCGGGAACCGCCCAGGATGACGCCACTGCGTCTGGCTACGTCGGCACAGAATGGGAAAATATGTGCCCGCACAACGGCGCCAGCTGGTGACGTCATGCGCGGGAGCAGTGCGTGACGCCGATGCGATGTGAGCACCCGCCTGTACCCTGATTTACCTTTTTATGCATCTCACAATTATATATCTGATACTCATTTTTTACATTATGTGTTTTATGCTTCCCAGTCTACATGTAATCTTTGTATATTATAATTGTAACAGCTATTTATTGGTATGACTGTCTGTATACGCATGTAATTATGTAGGTCATGTTTTGTGCACAGGCACACGTAACCTTTCACATGTGATATATACCAGGATGTTTTTACACAATAAATTTGAACATTTTTTCTCACCCCAACCTGTCTGCTGCCTCATTTAAAGTCCCACTCGGCCCCCTCTCTTTCTTTTGCAAAATTTGGGATGGAGGCACAGTCCCATGCCTCACTCAAAGTCCCACCCCTTTCCAGTGAAACCGCTACTAGGGATGGAGGCAGTAGACAGTTGTAGGCAGTTATCCCCTGCCAGCTCTGTTTGGGGTTGATTGTTTTGTGTGTTGGTGCACCTTTCAGGTTCACACACACACTTTTTGTGCAACTACATGTTGCTCAACATACTGGGTACACTACACACCATCCAACATGGTGGCTGGGTTCTGAGCTTTGGGCTGTTCTTTTTCTGGAGCTGCGATGCGCCCTGCGTGCCCTCCCCATCCCCCCACGTCCGCCCGCGTTTTGGGCTGGTTTGGTGTGAGGGATCGGGCGGGTGCTCACATCGCATCGGCGTCACACACTGCTCCCGCGCATGACGTCACCAGCTGGCGCCGTTGTGCGGGCGCATATTTTCCCATTCTGTGCCGACGTAGCCAGACGCAGTGGCGTCATCCTGGGCGGTTCCCGCCCCACGCATCGTCGGCCCAGCGTGACGTTGGTGGCAATCACCGACGCAGGCGGGACGCCTATTTAGGCATCACCTCAAGTGCGGCTCTCTCCTTCTCACACAAGTGCAGACGCCACAGCGTTGGCAAGCTTTTGCTTCAAGCACTTCCAGGTAATACTCTATTATCTTATCACATTTATTTACTCCTTCTTACTTCTTAGTCACAGTATCCCTGACTACCCCCATGGATTTATCCATTCATTTAGATACCTGATCATTACCTTATCCATCTGGCAATGGTGTGAAGGAGATACCTGCGGTTCTGAGGATGATGCCGGTGGGCGCCTGTTGTGCGTTGTGTTGTTTGCCACCTCAGCTCCGGGAAAGGGCGCGTTTCCATGCCCAGTCCCTACCGTGCTCCATAGTTTGGTCATAATGTGAGTACCCAGAAATTGACATTTTGTCTTTTCTGGTTTTTTCATTTTATTTTACATTTTTTTGATGGTGTTATACCTTGTTATTTCAGAAGTCCTGTAGCATCCGCCCCTGAAGAAGTGTATTCACAGAAACGCGTCGGACACCATGGATGCAGCTACTGAGTTTTAATATAGGACTGTACCCTGATTTACCTTTTTATGCATCTCACAATTATATATCTGATACTCATTTTTTACATCATGTGTTTTATGCTTCCAAGTCTACATGTAATCTTTGTATATTATAATTGTAACAGCTATTTATTGGTATGACTGTCTGTATACGCATGTAATTATGTAGGTCATGTTTTGTGCACAGGCACACGTAACCTTTCACATGTGATATACACCAGGATGTTTTTACACAATAAATTTGAACATTTTTTCTCACCCCAACCTGTCTGCTGCCTCATTTAAAGTCCCACTCGGCCCCCTCTCTTTCTTTTGGTCCCTAGGAGAGTTCAATTACTTGGCAGGCATTAACATAGGGACCCTGACGCTTAGAAGGGTAGACTATGCAGCCAACAATTCACCCTCCGATGAAACCTCCATCACTGGCCACCACCACCTCCTCTCCTAAACTTGCTGCTCCTTCTTCCTTTTTACTTTTACTTCTCGCTCTCCATAACCCGGGAGTTAACATGATGATTTACACTTCTTTCCCCCTTCCTAATCACTGTAGGAGCACTCTCTTATTTTCTTTACCAGTTATTCAGAATTGACTTACTGTTACAAAAACATAACTTTCTTACTTAAATAATATAGTGTAAAAATAACAGTTCCTTCACATCTCCACATTACAGTTCTCCAACAATTACATGGGCGATGCAACAGGTTAGCAAACATGACTATACCCCTTCTCTCCACTTATATGCTATGCCTGACTTAGGCAATGCTGTGGTGCTCATGTCTTTGGCTTGTAGTAGTTTCCAACCAGTGCTAACATGGCTTTATCTTTACAGTCCCACTTCAGGGTGTTGACATGTGGTGACTCCACTCCAGGTTTCACTCTACATCCTAATGTGTGTAGCACCCTGATGTCTAGGCAGGGTTTCTAGCAAATTTACCTGCCAAGTGATAGTTGCCTTGGCTGATTGATAAGAGGTCAATTGATTTCACCCTAATTCTGGAGTTGCTGCACTTCTCTCTTCTGTCACTAGATGGTGGTATTAGATAAGACAAGAGCAATGCAAGGACAGATTAGGAATAGATGGGATGACTCAGCCAATGGGCAGGGGTTTTCTTGGGTCCCTTAGCCTGCTGGGAGAGCCTATTTATTTGGGTGAGGTCTGGTGATCAGGGTTTCTGTACCACCTGGATGGCTGTCTGGGTGGACGTGTGTTGTGCTGCCCTGGGCTGCTAGGCCAGAGCCTGAGGCCTATCCCAGGGACATCTGGCTGCTAGGCTATCTGAGGGCCTATCCAGAACCAAGAGAGCAGCGTAGGGTTGGGACTGCGGCTTGCAGTCTAACCAGAAGTGACAGTTCTGCCGGCCGGAGAACCTGTCGTGGTCGGAGGTAGAGGGGAAGCTGTCACCAATAAAGGACCATCCACCTTGTTACCGGGGATCACAGTGAGTAGCTGAAGCAAGTACCAGAGCAGTATTCTCACCAACCGGGGACGGTGAAGAATTGGGAAACTTCAGCAAGGTGTCAAGCCAGGGACCCAGCCAGCGGAGGTGACGCTTGCAGAGCAGTCTTGTGTGCCAAGCCAGGGACCGAGCAAGCCAATGGGGTGAAGCTTGAGGATTATCTGTCAGTGCCAAGCTAGGGACCCAGCAGGGATGTGGGGGGGTGAGGCTTAAGGAAGATACTCAGTGAGAAGATTGGAAGAGCTCAGAAGATCCAGTGGCAGTGGATCAAAGGTTCTAAGTAATAGACTGGGAGCTCAGTTGAGTGAAGATCTAAAGAGGAGATTGTGGAGGAAGTGAAAGAGTTCATTACAACCTTTGTTAGAATAGAAACTGTTCAAGATCGTTGCCATAAGAGACAGTGTTTCTACACATGCAGATGTAGTGTCCCATCTGGGGTGCCTTTCCTTGCATGGCTGTTTGTCTATAGAAGTCTTGGAGTCTGCCAATTAACATTGCAACCACTTAAGGGTGTCCTGGCCCTAAACCCTCTCTCCCACAGTTTTGTTTAAGAGACAATAAATCTCTTTTGTTAAAAAAAGAGACAATAAATCTCTTTGCATTCAAGAAGTGTCTGGCGCCCATGAATCTACCTTGCATTACACCCACCATGCCTTGTAACCCACTCTACACAGAAGGATGTTGGCTGTCTCTAACTCTGGAGGTCACCATTAGGCCTCCGGGAACCCGGGACCTGGCTACATGTATATGGCCTTTCCAACTCCCAAACAACACACTGGCTCATCCCCCTATCAAGATATATATCTGAACTATGGGAAGCACCACATGCCAAAAAGGACAAGCATACCACATCGCATTAACCTTTGCATTACCTACCTGAATTGAAAAATATTATTTAATTCAGAGCTGCACAGCCTGGGAGAATTAAATACACAATTAGTGAAGATCACAACTAAAATGCAATGTACCTGCTAACACTCTGAAGCCAGTGAGCAGGGCTAGAACCTGAGATTACTGAGGCCAATCAGGTCCCTCCTCTCCTCCTCCTCACCTTGCAAACTGTCTATCAAAGGCCAGGAATGGAGAGGAAAGAGAGGACTTCCAGGCTGTGCAGCTCTGAATTAAAGGGCCTGCTGGCTGGGTTCAATACATTTTGTGTTTTTTTATGAATATGCAACTATATTTATTAGATTTTTTATTTTTGTCTGTGGTTTAGCTTTTAAGCCATCCTGCTTAATGTAAGGTTAATTCCACATTAAGGAATATTTTAACAACCATAGTTAGTTGCATACTATCCAACCTGCAAGGAAATTCCCAGTTCTTTTAGGTTTGCCTTTACCATGCTGCACCCTATGAAATATGTTAGAATTGCAGCTTTATTACGTTCCAGCTTTAAGAATACGCCTGTAGAGAGGTGTAGTTTGGCCTCCCTGCTGTGGTGCTATTTAGCAGCCACCATGCAGAGAGAGCAGAGGGCGAGGGGAACTCACGTTCCTCTGAGGACTTCGTAGGTGCACGCAGACTCTACCCAACCTTGTTCCACATTAATATGCACTACTTGGCCTCCTTGTGTATTCTCTCCTCTACAAGGACTTGGCTCCCCTATATGGCAGCTAAAAAATATATATTTAATAATAATAATAATAAAAAAATTCAAATAGAAGATCAAAAATGCCTGGAGGAAATTGCTTGGGTCAGCATGTGACAATTAGACACGTTGGTAGGGTTCTCATGGCTCAGCTGGGTGCCAAATTAAAATTTTTTTCTTTACTGTAGCTTTGCAAAGATGGCCGTGACTTCTAGCATCACTATGACATACGGTGCAAAATGCCATACAGAGACGCTTTGTAGCAGTCATTTGTGTGCAGAATGCCAGCACACAATTATAAGCCATCTTATCTTCCCTTTTGCACCTCCAACTGCTTGGAAACACCACAGAGTTGGTACCTTTCTCCCCCATATATACTAAGTCCACAGCATTTTGCTTCTGTCACTGAGTATATCCAAGATGCTTCTCGTTAGTATTCCAGACTCTTTCTATATGTCCCATTCTATAGTTTTTCCCAGCCAGGCATGCTCCCAGATGTTACTCTTGCTCCCAGTTGTAATACTGACTGCAGAGGACTCTTAGCCTGGCCTAAAAGGCCTTTTTCATCCCACTCACAGTCAACACAGACCGTACTGATCCTTCTGGGTGTTGAATTACCTCACTTGAGGCTTCAGCCCGGTGTTTGGCTCCCAAGCCCCATCTCTCCAAGGCTCTCTAAAAGGTTTTCTCTAAAAGGGGATCTAACACCCAATTACCTAATTCCCTCTACCATATTGTTCTGACACAGAGCAACCTAGTGGCAGACTAGCTAACTGCACCTGCCAACAGGTACAACATTACACAGTACAAAGAATGGTATTAGTACTTCTCATCAGAATAAACAGTGTTAACAGAGCTCTATGGCATGATCCATGATAGTATGTGATAATATACGGACAGTGTGTTGAATAGCAAATTTGTTTTAAGCATGGCTGACGTAATCTTAACAATAATATCATTCCCTTATAACCACAAATACTCCAAGATCATTTTCTTAATAAACCCTAATTTGTTAGGCAAATGAAATACCAAGTTTTAACATTATAAAACAATTATTTAAATTGCCACATGCTAACTGTGTGTTGAAGTGTTTGCACTCTTTACTTACAGCATTACAGAATGCTATTTGGTCAGGATAAATTATATACATACCATAGAGTGTCCCCATTGCTGCTCGAGACCATAAAGAGTAATATGGTTTACTTTGGCTACTGTTAATCCCTTGTCCATACTGCATTAATATATTATTGCAATGCAGAGAATATAATTGATCCCCGCACCCTTCAATTGTACATAGTCCTCTTCTCCAGTTACTTATCCAAAATCTCAAGTTGGATAACTCTACTACAAAAGTGAGAAACAGAGAAGGTGCTTCTTCCGGGACCGTGGATCACATGCACCGGATGTCAGGAGAGGGGCGGTAAACCGTGTTTTTGAGCATGCCCAGAAGCTCCTTCTTCAGACCACTTTTAGTCTGAAGAAGCTCTGAAAAAGGAGCTTCTGAGCATGCTCCAAAAATGCGTTACCTCCCTTTCCTGACGTCACTTCCGGTGTGTGCGTTGCATGCCGGGCCTGCGTTTCACCTCTCCTTCAGCTGCTGGCCACCTGAGCGGGCTTGGATGGACAGTGACAGGAGCCCTGCCTCTTTCATGATTACTATGAGCCTGATTTACATTGACTGCTTGTAAGTCTTTTTAAAGGAGCTTTCAAACAAGCCACCCCCAACCTCTCTAACTGTTTTTAATGTAAAGTTAATAATTTTCAAAGATCCCATCTAAGACTCTAAATTCCATTTTTCAGTAGGTTTCTAACAGCCTAAAAACACCTACTGGTTGTTTACATTAGAAGGCTGATAGCCTGTTAACCTCTGTTCCTATAGAAAAAAAGATTTCACTGCCTGTGTATTTTGACGGCTCTTGCACATGGCTACATATTATGTTTTTGCGCGCAAAGCCGTGTACAGCGTTTTTTTAAATGTATGTCTATGAGCACAAATACACTGCAGCTGTGGTTCCTGGGAGCAACAACAAGCATAATTTACACTGTACAGCCAAACGTCTAATAGACGGGAATGTACAACAACCCTAAAATGAATTTCTCCACAATGCTTATAGATACAGAGATAAAAAGCTTGTTTAAAAGTGTTTAAAGCTTCTTCAAAATATATAAATACTTTAGTGTGCATAGTCTGGACACAGGTTCTCTTTAACAGTAAGAAAAAGAGACTGTTATTGCACCAAGCACTGAGCGCTCCCTCTAGTGGCTAATGTACACATCTCTATATTCAACACAGCAACAAAAATGTATAAAAGCAAGCATGTAAAATTGGAGTAATTTTTTAAAATTACTTTAAGATAACAATGTAAAAAAAAAACAAAAACAAAAAAAAAAACCTACACCATACTTTCTGTTAAAAACAGGCACTGCGATGATTTAAAATCATATTTTTAGTTTAAGCATTTGCATTAACCACCCTTGCTGTCCAAACATTTAAGAATGTAAGGCAGTAATTTTAGATAATGTTTATCCTATGATATCTATTAATACAGTTACAGAAAGGAAACAAACCATTCTAATTTATATGTGGAAATTTTCTTTTGCCTTCAAATCTGAGATAAAATCATACTATGAGTTCCACATATGGAGAGCTGGGAAGCAGAGGCAGACCAGATGTTGGATATTATAATCCTGAGGGTTTAAAGAGAAGTTGAACATTAGATATTAATGGGAAGGTTAACGTCCCATGAGGGTGGTACAGTATCATGCAGTGTAAGGCTCAGTGATGTTATATATAGGATCATCACATCCAATGCATGGCCTCAATTCCATCCTACAGACCAGAGCTGTGCACTTCACTCATACATACAAAGAATTCAAGAAACCATATTAAAAAGAATACTTAGTTAAAGCAGAATATGCTCTTGCTACTTTATTTACAGTATATACTTGGAATTATAGGAATAAATCACTGATGGGCAAATTAATGAGTCCCTATAAGTGGGCTTTGACACAACACAGTGTTTTGGGGAGTCCTTGAACAGTCTGATTACACAGTGTTACCATATTTGATCAATCACAAAGATGTATCATACTTCTAGGTGCCTGAAATGCTACACTGAATATTGGGACACAGATCTGTCTTGAGCTAGCTGTAAATGACTCGAATTTCCTTCTGAATTGGCCAAAATTTGAGCCATAGGTGGCCCTGTCAGCACCAGTTGGCTAGACAAACGTTGATTTAAAAGTCAAAAGAGTGGAAAATTCTTAGGTGAACAGTAACAGCATCCAATCCATCACTTGGGCACAATAGCCAAGTAGAGGTGAGGGCAAGGTGCTGGATCCAGATCTTTGGATAATAGATGTAAAGGTATTAGATTGAGTTAGATGGCCTAGGTTCAACAGCTCTCCAAAGATGGTAATCACCCAGCCGGAAAAGTCTATACTGTATATAGTTGAGCAAGAAGAAGTGATAAACACAGATTGTTGGGCTACAAAAGTATCGTATTTGTTCCTCAAGGGACAACAGGGAAAAAACAGTAGGCAGGTGCCAAAGTAGCCCCTTTAATCAAGACTTTTGCAATTATCACAGTATCTATAGGATTCAGAATTAAAGTGATTGTAAACGTTCATTTGTTTTTTTTTTGTTTTTTTTTTGTTTTTTTTTCCTTGTCAAAAGAAGTTTATTGAGTATACAATGTTATAAAGATACATAAAGTAAGTTTACAAGGATCTATAATGTAAGCTCATTGTTTTACAGTAGGGTTTATATAGGTAAATATCATGACATTTCAAATATTAAACATTGGGTTCACGTAAACCTAAATTAAAGATATATATCATTTCCTTAGTTACTTTTGTAGGTATTTAAATGATTTATACCTACTATACATATTGTTTACAGGTAGAGTGTATATAGGTCAAATAAATTCTGATAATGAGCTTTAATCGTAAGGTGGAGAAAAGGAAAGAGAAAGAAGAAAAAGGGTTGAAAGGTAGAGGTATGGTCCACAAGGTTGTCCCGCTCGTCAGTTTATTATTCTTTTTAGTTCTCTTTGAAGCCTTAGAATGGGTGTCTCTGTAAGTCATTTAATCTGTTACCATGGCAACAGGACAGAGTCATTGAAGTTTGACAGGAACTGTTGTATTATCCAAGGATGCCAAAGTTTTTCAAATTTTGGAATTTGATTTTGATCGATGGCTACCATCTTAGCATGGGACATTGTATTATTCATTCTGTGAATTGTTTCTGCTAGTACCAATGTAGGAGATTTCCATGCCTTGGCCACTGTTTGTTTTGCAGCCGTTATTAGTTGGATCATAAGTTTGAATTGAGAGAGTGTTAACCATTCCGGTTTTAGATTAAGTAAAGTTAAATATGGATCTGGTTGTATTATTTTTTTAAATATTTTAGATGCAATCACGAAGACTTCCTTCCAGAAGGTTTGGATTACTGGGCACGTCCACCATATGTGTAAATGTGTGCCTATTTCTGGGCATCCTCGAAAACAAAGAGCTGAGGTATTAGGTGAATATTTTGCCACTCTAGCGGGTACAAGGTACCAGCGAGTTAGGACTTTATAATTTGTCTCCAGTGCTAAGATGTTGGGTGAGGATGACTTAGATGTGAGCCATATGTTAGACCAGTCCGTGTCTTCTAAAGTTCGTCCCAGGTCCTCCTCCCACCTCTGAACGTAAGAGGGTCTATTAAGATTTACTACTCCATATAATTGATTATAAAGTGATGAAATTGTACCTTTAGCAAATGGATCTTTTGTACAGATTGATTCAAAAATGGATAATTGGGATAATGGTGTATCCCCCTTTAGGAATGGTGTATAGAAATGTTTGATTTGGAGATATCTAAATATCTCAGAGTTTGGTAGATCATATTTTTCTCTAAGCGATGGGAATGAAAGGAATGATTTAGATGCTATGAAGTCATTTAGTGTCTGAATGCCTGATGTTGTCCAAGCTTTAAAAGAATTTGGGTAGATCCATGCCGGATTTTTTGTTTTTTTTTTAAACAGAGAAAGTTTATTTAAACAACAACATTACAGAACAATGATCAATGATCAATAGACATACAACAAATCACATATCAGTTTTAGTAAAAAAAATCTGTATCTGGTAGGGGATCTAGTCCCCTATCCTGCATCAGTCATCCTAGGCATAGCAGATCAAGACCTAACAACAAATGATTTGGTTCACCAGCATCATCTTCCAATTTCCCATACCCCTCGTATTCAATCATGAGAAATTGATTGGTGTGGCAGCGGGGAAGGGAAGAGAAGGGAAAGGAGTTGAAACCCCGAATGAACAACCCCACCAGTCAAGTACATTAGGTTAACTGTAATTGTATCAACCACAGGCATCTATCCATCTGGACCTTATCAAATTTCTCTGGGCATTGCCTGTTTTTGTAGGTGATTCTGTATAAGGGCAGAACCGAGTTAACCGAAAGTCGCCAGGAGTCACACGTAGGTGGCCCAGATGACATCCATCTCAAGAGTATTTCCCATCTGGCATAGTACAAAGAGAATGTTATGCATAATTTAGTACACCTGTCCCCCTCTACCTCCTCCAAATGGCTTAGTAATATGGTCAAGGGATCTTTAATTTGTTTTTTTAAATAAAGATGTTATACTTACCTTCTCTGTGCAAAGGTTTTGCGCAGAGCAGCTGCAAACCTCCTCCTCTGGCAACCCCCGCTGGCGTTCTCAGCTCCTCCTCCCTTTTGCTTGTCCCCATAGCAAGCAACCTTTTATTGGGACACTCATGTGGGCTTGATCCTGACCCAGGCTGTGTGCCGCTCCCTCCTCACAAGATTTGATTGATTGCCATTGGCTCCTGCTGCTGTCCCTGAGTCATGTGAGGAGAGAGAGAGCAGTGCCGTTGCAGACAGGCACAGCGCTGGATCGAGATTGGTCTCAGGTAAGTGTTTAGGGGGTGCTGATCATGGAATGTTTTTCTACCTTAATGCATTCTCTGCCTTTTACCTTTACAACCTTTTGCCTTTACAACCACTTCTTTAAAATCCTGGGCATTTCAGTCAACATCAATGGCTAGCATGAAAGCTCACTATACACTCTACAATTTAACTGTAAGGACAGCTATAGATATTTAAAATCATGAATGGGCAGGTTGAATGTTAAAAGTTGATCAACTTGGGTACATCCAGCCTGCCGGATTCGCTTGCGATTATCGTAAGTGGCTGCTATAGCCGCTAACTATAATTACTGCCTTCTCCTGGTGGGGATGGCTTCCCCTGCCCTCCCCCACTGGGAGAAGACAATGGCCTGGCAGGAGGGATTCCCGCAACAACAAGACCTCCCCAGCAACAATAGACCCCCTTGCAAAAATACATCCCCTCTAGCAACAATAGATTCCTAAGACCCCAAAAGCCAACAACAATAGACCCTCCAGCAGCCAACAATAAAGACCCCTTCCTCAATGGTAGATCCCTACTAGCAACAACTGATTCCCCAGCAACATAAAACCCACCCCAGAACAATAAATCTCCCATGAGCAACAAAAGACCTGCCCAGCAACAATAGACCCCCTTCCTCCGCAAAAAAATAGATTCCCTCCAGCAACAATATATCTCCCATAAGCCAGCATCAATAGACCCTCCAGAATACCACAGCACTCGTTGCCATTGCCATTACATACATTCAGCGCTGGAGGTGCCAGAACTGTGTTTCCGCACATTCCTGCTAAAAAAAAGCCCTGCTTATCATCATCCTCACACTTTTTGACGAACCCCCAGGTAAAATATTTGATTTGATTAAAGCACGGTAGGGTTAAACCTCTGTATTGTTTGTACTGCTGTTCTGCCTGGAGTTCTCCTTTATAATATGGAGTGTAAGGAAAAAATATAATGTATACAGAGAGATCAGACCATAGTCAAATGTCTCACTGACCTGTACAATAAGTGAAATACAGCCTGCTGTCAGTTGTTAGTCCCTAAATAAAACCAGTCCAGAATCCAGAGCCTGGGCTTCAGCAGCACTTAGAGGATTTCACCCAATGCTTTGTTTACCTACTTAAAATTACATCTGAACATTAGCAACAAATAACAATGGTGACTAGTTTAGGTGAACAAAACTAATGTATTTTTCAGGCTTAGGGGACTTAAGAGCCCTAAAGTCCCTGGCCACATCATTAACCAGTTAGGTGTGGCTCTCATATCACGCTGATAAATCTGGCAGACAAAGTGGACTTCTTAGAGCAATACACATTTCTGAAAGGAGCCATTAACAGAACCATTATCATTAACAGTGGTTTATCTTCTCCATTATATCATGATATGATGAAAAGTATAATTGTCAAAAGTACATTAGGATTAAAAAGGAGACCATAAATGGTCTATATTGTAAATCCACTGGAAAGGTACTGCAATAGGTACAAGGGTTGTCTGTGTCTCTGAGACTGGAGGAAAGGAGTGTAGCAAATTCCTGGGCCTCTCTAGGGCTATTGGTGTCCTCAAGAGTTAGGGACAGCTGACATCCTTCTGTGTAGAGTGGGTTACAAGGCATGGTGGGTGTAATGCAAGGTGAATTGATGGGCGCCAGACACTTCTTGAATGCAAAGGGATTTATTGTCTCTTAAACAGAACTGTGGGAGAGAGGGTTGGGGCCAGGACACCCTAAGTAGATGCAATGTTAATTGGCAGACTCTGAGACTTCTATAGGCAGACAGCCACGCAGGGAAAGGTATCCAGCCAGACACCATATCTGCATGAGTAGGAACGCCTATGGCAACAGTCTTGTAACGGTTTCTAACAAAGGTTGCAATGAACTCTTTCACTTCTTCTACAATCTCTTATTAAAGAGGAGTGAAGTTAAAAATAGCGCTGTTTTACCGCCGACGCCCCCTACCGCCCCAGTGTGAAAGGGGCCTTAATGTAAGAGTTAAACCTTTGTTCTGCAAACTTCTACCACCTAGTGGCAGAAGGCATTGTGGCACAAGTCCTTGATGCAAGTACTGGAGTAGGCAGAAGATCTTGACTCGAAGTTCTCCATTAGCTAACACTACCTAGCTATATACCCCACAGTCCTTGTAGCATAAAAGGTTGTTTTTTTTTTCCAAAACGACATCAAACAAAACAGTCACTGTAACTTATCACCAGTAAAAGCGAGGATCTGAGAAAGTCAGGTTCTTCCCTTGCATATCCAAGGTAGTGATAAAGTACGCCACATTGTCTTTACCAGGCCGACAGATGATCACTTTATCAGCATGAATGTCTCTTCCGTAGCTCCAATGTAAAAGGCATCATCCCCCGAAACATCTGGCAGGAAATCTAACTCAGAGTCCCGTAACTCCTCCGCGGGCACATATTTACACACAGTCCCTCTATGAACATTGTCCCCCGATCTCTCACCTGTTCCTGTCGTGGATTCCTCAGGAGAGATTTCTTTCTCTGGATCTGGTTCGGGTAGTCTTAGAGGTAGGCCTCGTCCGCGGCCATGGGAGGCTTTTACGTATCCCACCTTCTTTTATGCAGATACAATAGGGTTTACAGAAGTAGAGGTAGCAGCAACAGCGTCATCTCCCTCCAGAGTACTTGTTGTAGCCGCTGAGACAAGCGTAGGCCTCATCATAGGAGCAAACATAGCGGTCTCCTCAGTAGCAATGCCTGTAGCCCAGTCTATCCGGTAGGCTCGAGGTGGCTTGATGGGTTGTTCCACAGTGAACAGGTACTCTCCGCAGTGTAGACATCTGGTGAATCGACGGGGGTTTATGACCAGTCCCTCGCACCTGTTGCATAACATATCCAGAGCCTCGACATCTCCTGCCGTGTGCAGTATGAAACGCCCATGCGGTTTCAGGAGAATACCAGTGTCCGTCAGCAAAGTTCCAGGCAGTCTGACATTCGTAGTGTTTTGGACCGAACAGAACCGCTCGGTACTCTTGTTTCTGTCCCCCTGGCCAAATTAACCTTCGATGTGAAAATGTGCACATTTAACCACAAATCACTGACACGGACACGTTCAGTAAGTTTGGTACTTCTGATGTTTATTTCCTGGGCTCAAAAATTATATATTGAGAGTCGGATATTTCGTTATCAAATCAAATATCGAATAAAACAAGCGTGTACAAACCGCAAATTATACATATTCATTATTGTGACGAAATGTAAGTTTTGCTGGGTTATATCTGTATAAGGAGATAGCAGACTATCATAGCTAATTATGTCTTATTTTCAGTTCCTGTTTGTCTTGAGTGTAGCCTCATAGGCCTGAAAAATAGGTGCAATCTTCTTAACTTTGTTCTTTGTACTTTAACTCTTGCAGTTCTGTTTCACATGAAAGGAGAAGCTGGCGGACATCTAATTTGAGCATGATTAAGGCTAATAGCTGGTTATAAGAAAATAAGCACTTATATATATGCGATTATATTAGAAATAGGCATTTCACAATAACGCTCATAATCACATTCCATTACAGTCCCCCCTTGAAATGCGTATTTCCTAAAACTGTCCCTCACACTGGAGAACAACCTGTCATTTTCACCCGGCTCATTTCACTGACTGCAACTCTTTTAAGCTGTATGTAGAGAAAGGGCTGTGACTAGCTCACCCACCCCCCTCAATACAGCTGGTGAAACTCCGCCAGGTACTATCTGTCCCTATAGCCCTACGGTGTTGCATCTCGGGGAAGGGTGACTGTAACGGAGCGTAATGTGTAACTTTCATCATGGGTTTCATCAAGCCTTACGTAGACGTCGTCGTCATCATCTGGGATCTCTTGGTTCACAAATGTGGGGGTACTTTGGTCAACAGCTTTTTCTACGCACTTCTTAATACAGGGGAAGACACAGCAGATTATGGCAGCTATTGTCAGGACGGCTATCCCTATCTGGGTCAGTAGTCCCTGCCACCCTCTCTTTATCCAGGTAAAATACTGGTCCCATGGGTTGGTGAGCCCTGAATTCTGTTTTAATTCTTTGGACAGATTCTCTAGTTTTTGGATGGCTAAAGTCACTTTACCATTTGGGCCGGTGTTGTCTGGGATGTAAGTGCAACATGTACTTGTCTCAGGGATCATCTTGCATACACCCCCCTTCTCAGCTAGGAGCATGTCTATGACCATACGGTTTTGGAAAGTCATGTGTGATGCTGCCTCTAACTGTTCGGCCAGACCTTGGAGTGCGTCCCTGGTGTAATTGACAAATCTTTGCTGGTTGTAGTAGATGTAATTTATCCAGTCTACATTCTTGTTTACGGTGATAATGGGAATCAGTGACTCGAAACCTGCTGCTACTTGGTCTCTTGCTGTGAATTCATCGGGGACCCCCCTTGGGACCCCTATGGCGTCTATGTATACATGGGGGTCAAAGCCTCCCACTGGGGCACTCCTACGTTTCCTGTTTGATTTGCGTGCATCACTGGCTTCCGGCTCTGGGGTTTGTGGGAGAATATGCAGGGGCATTATGGCTTTAGCCAGTGCACATTCTCCTGTCCACTGTCCTGTCATTCTACTTCTAACTTTCATGTCCCCACAAATCCAGTACACATCTCCCAGAGACTGGACTTGATTCTGCATTAGGTCTGCAGTCACCTTACTGTAAGACTTGCAGTAACCCTCAGTGAAGTTCCCAAGGGGTTTTCCCACCCCATGGTACTTCCCATAACATGTATAATTGCCAGGATATATGGTAATACCTTCTGCTGGTTTAGGGGCTATCTTGACTATGGGGTACTCCTTTTTCCAATGCTCACATAGGTAGTGGTTTGTAGCTGTGTTTGTAAACAAACTAAGGACACAGGTCTCATGTTCTGGGGGTATGTTAAGGGGGACTGTTCCTAGATGTGGTTTAGCCCCCCCACACACATAGCAATTAGTCTTGTTATGTTTCCCTGCATTGTACTTCATCCATTCGAGCCATAAGTTGACATCTGAAAAAACGGTCTCAGCAGCCATGGTGTCCTCAAAGGTAGGGTCTGCTATGGCTACCATGTCTCCTAATGTTTGCATGTGAGGCTTTAGGGGGTTTGAATTGGATGTAGATTGGGGAACTGTCCACTCTGGGTTATTGAACATGTCTTTCAGTTGAAAAGGTTTCCTAAAGCTGGGATACCTATTTGCCCACCACAGACCCAATACATAGGTCCCACTGTCCCCTGGGCTGGGATTCTCAATGGTTAGTCTAAACTCTTTTGTGAAGTATTGATCTGTGTGCTTGTTGATTGCCATTCTGTCTAGGAGTGATTTCCCATTCTTGTCTTTCTTATTTTGGGCGATTTCAGGCTTATACCCCCAGTTTGTGTCCCCAGTGTTCCAACCCACTGCTCCCCAGTAATCACAGTTGTCGCCCCAGTAGTCGTCAGTGACACATACATACACAGTCATGGGACCTACTGTTCCTTCATAGGTTCGGATTTTGTAATCTGTACCTGGAAGTACCTTACTATAAGGGGATATAAACGTGGCAACATGTGTGTTGGATGAGTTGTACTAGAATTGAGTTATACCATTTTCCTGTTTAATGGCCACCTCTTGGGCCTGAGCAAAGATTATTACAAAAAGGATAAACAGGATCATGGTTTGGTCTCCTCAGCCTCCTCTTCGGGCATGGGGACTTTCTTGCAATGAGAGGCGTGTATCCACGAGTTCTTTCCGGCCACTTTTACTGATGTGGTGGTTGTCAGAAGGACTTGGAAAGGACCATCATATCTGGGTTCAAGGGTGTGTTTCCTCAAAAACTTCTTTATCAGGACCCAATCACCAGGGACCAACTTGTGCGATCCCGTGTCTAACTCAGGATCTGGAATGGAAGAAAACACTTGCGCATGGATACGGGTTAATTCTCGAGATAAGGCAGTCACATAATCAGTTAATACATCAGATTGCAGTTGCAGTTGTTGTTGTGGAAAGTAACAACCCAGTCTGGGGGCTGAACCAAACAATATCTCATAGGGTGACAAACCATGATTTCCCCTTGGGGTGTACCTGACACTGAACAAGGCAATGGGTAGGCTGTCTGGCCAACTCATTCCTGTTTCCTGAGACATTTTTAGCATTCTAGACTTTATTGTGCCATTTAGTCTTTCCACCTTCCCACTACTCTGAGGATGGTATGGAGTGTGGAAAGCTAGTGTGACCCCTAAGGCTGTCCATATCTCCCTGGTTACTGAGGCCATGAAAGCCGGCCCCTGATCACTCTCTATAACCTCTGGAACACCATATCTGCACACAATTTCGGTCAAAAGTCTTTTGCTGTAGTCTTGGCCGTCATGTTGGTGACAGGGTAAGCTTCTGGCCATCCGGAGAACATGCAGACGATGACCAATGCGTATTCATACCGGCCACTCTTCGGCATCTGGATGTGGTCAATTGCATCCTTTGGAAGGGGTACTGGGCCTTTGCCAGGTGCTTCAAAGGTATCTTCTCTGTCTTTCCAGGATTGCATTTGGCACAGATAGCGCTTGATCTGCAGAAGTTGTTGGTAAGTGGGGTGATGCCTGGGGCTAGGTAGTACTTGTTGATCAGGGCATTCATCAGAGTCTTTGACAGGTGGGAGGCCCCATGGGCCCACTGTACCACTGCAGGAAACATTGATCGTGGTAGGCACGGTCTTTTGTTTAACTCCATGATTCCTTCAACTTCTATGGCTCCTTTCTTGACCCACATTTCCTTTTCTTCTTTATCAGCTGTCTCTTGTTGCTCCTTGAGGTGAGTTCTGCTTACAGGAGGGGTTTGTAGAATCATGGTCGTTTGTGTTGTCTCTTCAGGGCTGTCTATTGGGTCATCCAGGATAGGTGCATTCACTCTGCTGGCCACTTCTCGCGTTCCATCTGCAGCTTGCTTTGCGGCAGTATCTGCCAGATAATTGCCTTGTGCTTCTTGGGAAACCAGTTTGCCGTGTGCTTTCACTTTAAGTATGGCCACCTGCGTTGGGAGCAGTAAGGAATCCATCATGGTTCTTGATAGCCATGCTGTGTTTTACAGGGGTTCCTGCTGCTGTCAGGAATCCTATAGTTTTCCAGATGATCCCAAAATCGCAGGCCACTCCCAGAGCATATCTTGAGTCTGTGTAGATGTTAGCTCGTTTTCCTTCTGCCAACTTGCATGCCATAGTTAGGGCCTGCAACTTTGCTTCTTGTGCAGACATGGAGGGGGGTAACGCTGAGGCTTGGAGGACTGTATCTTCTGTGGTAACTGCATATCCTGTATGGTACCGCCCAGCATCATCTGCATATCTGGAACCATCCACAAAGATTGTCAGGTCAGGATTTTCAAGGGCAGTTTCACTGACTGTCGGCAGGTGCGATGTCTCCATCTTCATCACTTCAAAACAGTCATGGGCGGTATAGTGGTAATCATCTTCCACAGAGGTTCCCCCCTCGAGAAGGGGAAGTAGAGTGGATGGTTTAAGGGTATCACATCGGAGAATGGTGATGTTGTCAGGGAGAAGTAAGGCACACTGGAGTCTTGGGTGCCTTTGTGAACACAGGTGTCTTGGTTGGATCTGGTTTAGGATGGCAGTGATGTTATGAGGAGCAAGAAGGATTAAGGGGTGACCCAAGACGAGGTCCGCAGTTTTGTCCAGGAGAAGTTGGGCTGCAAAGACGGCTCTGAGGCAGGAAGGTCCCCCCTTGGCCACTGGGTCCAGCTGGCCAGAGTAGTATCCAATGGGTCTGAGTCTATTGCCATGGGCCTGGGTCAGAACTCCTGTGGCATGCCCCTGCCTCTCTGAGATGAACAGTTTGAAGCTCTTTTCGTAGTTGGGCAAGCCCAGGACGGGGGCCATGGAGAGGACCTTCTTCAGAGTTCCAAAGTTGTTTATAGCCTCTGGGGAGAGTGTGAAAGGGTCAGACTTCAAGGCTTCATAGAGAGGTTGCATCAAGAGAGAGGCTTCTGGGATCCAAGCACGACAATAGGAGATTAGTCCTAGGAAGGCATGGAGGGGTTTCTGTCCTTGGGGCAAAGGGATGGTCTTGATTGCAGCAACTCTTTCTTCAGTGAGATGTCGAGTACCTTGGGAGATGCAATGACCCAGGAAAATCACCTTCTCTCTACACCACTGGACCTTCTGTTTTGAGGCCTTGCAGCCTTGCTCAGCCAGGTAGCGGAGGAGACTTTCTGAGAATATGGAGGCGTCACCAAAAGAATCTGCACACAGCAGAAGGTCATCTACATACTGGAGAAGTACAACATCTGGGTGTAGTCTCACCCATGTGTCCAGGATGAGAGCCATTGCTTTGGCAAACTGAGTAGGGGAGTTCTGGGCCCCTTGGGGCATGACAGTCCAAGTGTAGCTCCGCCCCTCGTGGGTGAAAGCGAAAAGGTACTGGCAGCAGGGACTGAGCGGCACACTAAAGAAGGCGTTCGCCAGGTCTACCACTGTGAAGTATTTGGCTGTGGGTGGTATTCCTGCTAGCAACGTGTGGGGATTGGGGACGATGGGGGTCTCCAGGATGGTAGCTTCATTCACTGCTCTGAGGTCTTGTACCATCCTGTACTTTTCTGGTTCCCCTTTTGCGGTTCGCTTCTTCACTGGGAACAGTGGTGTGTTGCAAGGAGATGTACAGGGTACCAAGACTCCATTTGACAGAAGAGCCTCAACTTGTCTTGAGATGGATGCCGATTGTGCAGGCTTCAAGGGGTATTGTGGTTTTCTGGGTAGGGGAGCCCCAGGCTTCAGTTGTACCATGACTGGCGGCACTTTCAGATGTCCTATGTCTTCCGGCCCTGTGGACCATAGGCATGTGGGGACCCAATCCAAAACTTCTTCGGAGACTTCAGATTCGTCTTTTTGGTTCAAGGATAGCAGGAGTGGGATGGAGCAGAGTGCCGATGCGTCATCGATGGCCAGTGGTGAGGTGATCAGAACATCACCATCAGGTTGGAAAGAGATGGAGGCTTGGAGCCTGGACAGAACATCAGTTCCTAGTAGGTTCAGAGGGCATGTGGATGAGACCACAAATCTTGCTAATAAGTCAGGAAAGTTGCTGACTTGCAGGGGGCGGGTCAACGGGCCCTTTCTGGGCGTTCCATCAACCCCTACACATGCTATGTTAATGTCCGATAGGAATGAGGTATCGGGTAATTCTTCTGCCCTGATTACGGACCCAGGCTTGCCGGATTCCTTGCGGAGAAGGTCCATGTGTTCCGAAGTGGGGTGTGGCGGTTGGTGAGGTGGGTCCTGAGATTCTTGGCGACGAGTGGGAGTGGTTTCATACGGCCCACGGTTCGGTCCAGTTTGACTGTGGTTGGGGTTCAGGGGACTTCGGCACTCTCTCTTGAAGTGTCCAAGCCTCCCGCAGTTATAGCAGAGGCTTGGAGTTGGCGGGTATGGGCGGTTTGAATATGGATTTTGCGGTGAGGTGCGGTTTGAATATGGATTTTGCGGTGAGGTGCGGTTTGAATATGGTATACCAGAGGCCATCATGAGAGGAGCTACCTTCTTACTACTTTGTGTAGACTCTAGACCTTTTGCTACTAGTAACAACTTATCAATTTCCATTGTTCTGTACTCTGGTCGCGCCAGGAGCAGACCTTTCCGGATAGGTTCTCTAAGACCTGAAACAAACGCAGCAGTCAGCATCTGTGCGTGAGCTTTGGTCCGCATACTAAAACCTAAGTCATTAAATGCTTGGATGATTCTGGTGTGAAATTTCTCAACTGTTTCGCCCGTATCTTGTGACATATCTTGTATACTGGTAGCCTGATATGCCAACCGATCTTGGGCCCATTGTTTCAGTTGGGCCACAAATTCACACCCAGAATCCCAAGTATCATCTCCATAACTTGTGTGCTCTTTAAAGCACTTCATTACCAGCCAGTAGGCGTCCCCTGCTCTTATTTCACACAGACTTATTAAATCCTGCCACGCACTTGCGTATGTTTTTTGGATTGCATCAACCTTTCTATAAAAGACCATGGGCTGCCTCTCTGGGTCTGGCAGGCTTGCAACCAGAGTGGCAGCATCTTTGGGCCTAAAGGTTACGTACATCAGAGGAGCCCCTCGTGCCGCAGCTATCCCCCCAGGTGGCGGTCTACTGGGTGGTGGTGGGCCACTTGGAGTTCGTAGTTGTCCCCTTCCCCCAGGGGGAAATGGGCTGAAGTATGGATCCAGTCCCTGAAGCCAGTCTGAAGGGGGAGGGGGAACTTCAGTACTTTTTGGGGAGACTGGAGGGTACCGGGGGGCCTCAACTGTGTCATTGAACAGGGAATCCGTTCCGGTGCCGGATTGTGGGTCATACTGTGGGAATGTGACACTTTGTCTCGGTGGAGCTGTATTTTGGGTCAGCGGTACAGTGGTTGCGCTGCTGTCTATGTTAGGCATACCACCGGACAGGACAATGGCTTGTGTGCGGGGGTTGTCCTGGTTGCTCAGGGCTATGATGAGAAGGACCAGCCTGAGTCTCTATGTGTGTTGAAGAGTGAGCACCGCTGTGATCTGTCAATGTATGGTTTGTCCTGTCAGTGAGGTTTGTCTGGTTTCGGTCTCGTACGGAGTCTGGTGACTCTGTGCCAGAACGAGGGGAATCCTCCACCTCGTCCTGTGAACCTGCCATCATCAATGGAACAGGTTGGGCAGAGATGGGAATGAGTCGGGCCTTGTAATATGTTCCAGTTGATTGGTCTATCACCGGGTATATGTGTGTGGGTTCTGGCGAGGACGGTGGTGCGGCTGGTTCAGGTGAGTTAGGTGTATTACGGTGACTGCAATTGAGTGAGGGGTACAAAGACAAGTGGGCCTTGCTAACCACCAAACATGGCGGCGAGGGTGTTCCCTGTTGATTTATTTCTTGCTGCGTAGAGGCAGTAGGGGGAGGTTCTGTCTGTGGAACAGGGGCGGTAGACGAAGGGCGGTACTCATTTTCTGCAGGCCAGTCGCCATCATAGGGCGGTGGCTGCCTGCTCAACTTCCACTTTTCTACTTTCTTGTACACGTACACTATGTGGCCGTTCTGGTTTGTTTCCTGCTCGACCCAGCCCTCTTCGTGAATGGCTTTTGCAACTTTAAACCAGGAGTCTGCTGCACGCAGTAGACCGTGATCTGATAACAGGCCTCTTTTTCTCTTTAAGAGAGTACGCCATTCGTCTACTTGTAATCTACCACCCAAATGCATATCAATTCCACAAACTTTTGCTAATTTCTTTCCCTTTTTCACGGCATCCTCTCCCTCCCGCTCTCGTACCAAATCACAAGCCAAACTGCTCTCTGTGGGCCTAATTAACTTATTCCCCATTTCACACAACTTTTGAATTGAATAGGAGGAGAGGAAAGGAAGAAAGGTTGAAATAAAACAGAAAAGAAATGAAGATGTGCAGTGACAGGGTGATATAGAAGATGAGGAAGTGAAGCGATCTCTGTTAAATCTGCAAAAGGGGAGACATGAAACAGACCAGACAAAACACAGAATGTGAGTCAACAACTGGTACTAAGTAAACCACTTCACACGTCTTCTACATGTCCCAACTCAAAACCCAAACTCCTCACTCTGGCTTTCTCTGCCTCCTCGTAATCTTCTGGCTGCTGAGGTTGCAGGGGACACCTTTCACTTCCCTGTCCTGCTATCCTGGCCTCAACTTCAATAACTTCCAACTTCTTACCAACTGAAAACTTCACTGGATAATGTACATTCAATCTGAATACCATTACTTGGGGGACCTCTGGCACTAGAGGTTTGTAACCGAGAATAGATCTCTTATAACCTGGCTCTACCTTTGTGACCAAGCCCCAGGCCTCCTCATTAGTGCCAAATAACAGTCCACAGACACATCTAGGACATGACATTACCAACAACAATTGATGTGACGACTGGAGTGAATTCTGGACTTAATCAGATCCTCACGGGATCCCCACGCCACCGCTGGGCGTAATTTGACGCCCCCTTTCCTGGTAATCCATGCTTTACCGCACAATTATTTGCCCCAGGAGTGAGTTTACCGCGTCCTGACGCCCTCTCTTGATATCAATCCTCAAGAGAAGTTCAACCACGTCACCTCCATCCGTGAACATATAATCAATCCCTCATTCACAATAGCCGTCACACAACACGATCAATCAACAAAACAAACCACAAGTTACTCCAAATACAAATACAGGCGGGTCAGAAACAATTGCAGGTTCGTACTATATAAATAGGCTAGAGACAAGATATATACCTGTCTTTGTGGACCACGGGAAGCCGATGCGAAGACAGAAATTAACCAAATACAGAATGCGGATCAAACAGCAGACAAAGTATTAAAAAGTGTCTTACCGTTTTCTCCAGAGTTGATCAGGCTCTGCTCCGCTACCCGTATTTGGTCTTTCAGTTCCTCTAAGTTCGGCTTCCTTTCGGGCCAATCTTGAGCCCCACGTTGGGCGCCAAATGTTTTGGACCGAACAGAACCACTCGGTACTCTTGTTTCTGTCCCCCTGGCCAAATTAACCTTCGATGTGAAAATGTGCACATTTAACCACAATCACTGACACGGACACGTTCAGTAAGTTTGGTACTTCTGACGTTTATTTCCTGGGCTCAAAAATGATATATTGAGAGACGGATATTTTGTTATCAAATCAAATATCGAATAAAACAAGCGTGTACAAACCGCAAATTTTACATATTCATTATTGTGACGAAATGTAAGCTTTGCTGGGTTATATCTGTATAAGGAGATAGCAGACTATCATAGCTAATTATGTCTTATTTTCAGTTCCTGTTTGTCTTGAGTGTAGCCTCATAGGCCTGAAAAATAGGTGCAATCTTCTTAACTTTGTTCTTTGTACTTTAACTCTTGCAGTTCTGTTTCACATGAAAGGCGAAGCTGGCGGACATCTAATTTGAGCATGATTAAGGCTAATAGCTGGTTATAAGAAAATAAGTACTTATATCTATGCGATTATATTAGAAATAGGCATTTCACAATAACGCTCATAATCACATTCCATTACAGTAGCGTTACCCACAGGGAACATCCTGGGTCCCATGACCGACTGCATTCCTGGCATTTGGAACATGTTTGTAGAGTCAAATCCTTCTTTCTGAATCTTTAGACACACACGCGCGGTGTCTCACGCAGCAAGCAGACAGATGAACTCCTCCCACTGGCTTTCTTTATCACGTAGCTTTCTTGGCTCCGCCCACAGCTCACGCGGCCGGGTAGTGACCCGCAATTAACTCCCTTTTTTTGGAAAAAATTGGCACAGTCCATAACCTCTTTTTTTTTTTTCGGTGAACAGTTTCCTTAGTTTGCGAGAGGTAATGGCAAATCCCAGACTCGAGCCCCCACATGTAGCACTTACCCCGGAAGGAGCTGCTGGTTTAGATTGGGCTTACTGTTACCTCGTGTCTGTCACAGGGGTCACAATGATGAGGAGGAAAAAAGAGTATTAAATGATGTCTGCACCAAACACTTAGTTTCTTTCATTGCAATTCTTTTATTCTTTGAAGCCAAAAGAATAGGGATGGAGGATTAAGGGAGATTCAGAGTCAGGGTATTTCTACCTATCCAGAGGACTAACGGTCTCCCCAACTGGATATAGCAATCACCGGATAGGCCTCTCTCACTGACCTAGCAGCCAGGTGCAATGCTTGAACACAGTCTCTGCCACAGACTTGATGAAAAAAACAGATAATCGTCATTACACAATCCTCTGCCACAACACAGGACCAACCTCTGGACCAGCAGGCCCCAGAACACCTGGGTCTACTTCTGTAGTAACAAAGCCTCGGGCCAGTCGGCCCTGAAACAGCAGAGCTGCCACGGCACACCCTGGGCCAGAAGGGCCTTCAGGTCGGGAACAACGAACCCCAACCAATTGGCGCCTGTACCTTAAGGTACCTGAAGGTACCTGTACCTTCTGGTCTGGTATGGATTTTAAGGGGAACCCCACGCCAAAATTTAAAAAAAATGGCATGGGGTCCCCCCAAAAATCCATACCAGACCCTTACCCAAGCACGCAATCTGGCAGGCTGCAGGAAAAGAGGGGGGGATGAGAGAGCGCCCCCCCCCGAACCAAGCCACATGCCCTCAACATTGGGAGGGTGCTTTGGGGTAGCCCCCCAAAACACCTTGTCCCCATGTTGATGGGGACAAGGGCCTCATCCCCACCGGCAATTCATTAATAGCCGCGAGTAGTTTTAAATGACTTTTTTTCCTTTGAAATGTAATTTTGCTGTCAGACTGTTCTAAACACGGGAAACATGCGCCCCTTTACAGGCATACTACAGACATCCCCCAGGTACGAAATTTAAAGGAATATTACACTTTTATTGTTTCACTTTAAGCATAATTAAAATCACTGCTCCCGAAAAAACTTCAGTTTTTAAAACTTTTTTTTTGCATTGATCCATGTCCCCTGGGGCAGGACCCAGGTCCCCAAACACTTTTGACAATAACTTGCATACAAGCCTTTAAAATTAGCACTTTTGATTATTCATGTTCGTGTCCCATAGACTTTAACGGTGTTCGCGTGTTCAAACTAATTTTTTCCTGTGTACGTAAGTTCTGGTGCGAACCGAACAGGGGGGGTGTTCGGCTCATCCCTACTCCCTATCCTTCTACCACTTGGTGATACCCCACAGATGGCTAAAGTTTTCTGTATGACCAAAATGATTGTACTATCAAATGCTTTTGGGGAATCTATTGTTACTATAAAAAATTTAAACAAAAAAAAATTTTAGATCAGCTGGCTTAGAATGGCAAATAATAGATACTTTGTTATCCGCCAGCCCCATCACTAGGGATGAGCTTCGTGTTCGAGTCAAACCCATTTTCGACTCGAACATCGTGTGTTTGGTCGTTCGCCGAATTACGACCGATATGGGCCATTTGCGCAAAATTCGAGTGGCGCGTCACGGCCCATAATTCACTGCGGCATAATTCAGTGCATTGCTGGCTGACGATTGGCTAAGCATGCACTATGACCCGCATTTTTGGCCAATCACAGCGCCATCTGAACAGAGAGCCATAATTGGCCAAAGCCAAGGAGGCTTTGGCCAATTATGGCTCAGGGGGTTTAGTACACGCCCCACACTATATAAGGCCGCCTGCACGGTGGCCCTGTGTAGTGTGTTCCGGCGTTCAGAGATAGAGAGAGAGAGAGACAGACAATGTCATTTCATTTACGTTAGAGTAGGCAGGTCGAGTCAGTTAGCTACAGTGTATTGTGTATATATATGCATCCCAGGTGTATATATACACTGTATTCAGTTTAGCTAGATCCTGTTCTTCTCTTCCTAATATACTGACAGGCAGGCAGGTGTTTTTACAGTATTTCCAGCTACTGTACTGTATACCCTGCACAGTCTGACCTACAGTATAGCAACCTGCAGCCAGGTGCTTGTGTAGGCTCATTGAAGTATTTCCAGCTACTTTATTGTGTACCCTGCACAGTCTGACCTACTTTATAGCAACCTGCAGCCAGGTGCTTGTGTAGGCTCATTGAAGTATTTCCAGCTACTTTACTGTGTACCCTGCACAGTCTGACCTAGAGTATAGCAACCTGCAGCCAGGTGCTTGTGTAGGCTCATTGAAGTATTTCCAGCTACTGTACTGTGTACCCTGCACAGTCTCACCTACAGTTTAGCAACCTGCAGCCAGGTGCTTGTGTAGGCTCATTGAAGTATTTCCAGCTACTTTACTGTGTGCCCTGCACAGTCTCACCTACAGTATAGCAACCTGCAGCCAAGTGCTTGTGTAGGCTCATTGAAGTATTTCCAGCTACTGTACTGTGTACCCTGCACAGTCTGACCTACAGTATAGCAAATTGTAGCCAGGTGCTTGTGTAGGCTCATTGAAGTATTTCCAGCTACTTTATTGTGTATCCTGCACAGTCTGACCTACAGTATAGCAACCTGCAGCCAGGTGCTCGTGTAGGCTCATTGAAGTATTTCCAGCTACTTTACTGTGTACCCTGCACAGTCTCACCTACAGTATAGCAACCTGCAGCCAGGTGCTTGTGTAGGCTCATTGAAGTATTTACAGCTACTTTACTGTGTACCCTGCACAATCTCACCTATAGTATAGCAACCTGCAGCCAGGTGCTTGTGTAGGCTCATTGAAGTATTTCCAGCTACTGTACTGTGTACCCTGCACAGTCTGACCTACAGTATAGCAACCTGCAGTCAGGTGCTTGTGTAGGCTCATTGAAGTATTTCCAGCTACTTTACTGTGTACCCTGCACAATCTCACCTACAGTATAGCAGCCAGGTGCTTGTGTAGGCTCATTGAAGTATTTCCAGCTACTCCACCCCCTCCTCTTCTTCTTCCTCCATGGCCTCTTCCTGTGCTTTGTCCTCGGAACCAGCGGTGCTCCATAGGGGTTCAAGGGGCTACGCAAGTACGCAGGCCAAAAGATGCCATGCGGTGCTTGAGCAGGTGTGCTTGGGGGACAGGAGCCACACTGAAGCAGAGGTTCTGTCAGCTCTGCAGGGGCAGGTTCAGAGGTGGTTGACGCCACACCAACTTAAGGCAGGAATGGTGGTTTGCGACAATGGCACCAACCTCCTCTCCGCCCTCCAACAGGGACAAATGACCCATGTGCCCTGTTTCGCTCACGTCCTTAACTTGGTGGTGCAGCGGTTCTTGGGCAGGTACCCGGGCTTACAGGATGTCTTGAGGCAGGCCAGGAAAGTCTGTGTGCAATTCCGCTGGTCATATAATGCCAGTGCTCGGCTGGCAGACCACCAAAAGTAATTTAACCTGCCCAAGAACCTGCCTAATCTGTGACAAGCCCACCAGGCGGAACTCAACGTTGGCCATGCTGCAGCGGCTGCACATACAGCAGAGGGCCATCAATGAGTACCTGTGCGACTATGGCACCAGGACAGGGTCACGGGAGCTTGTTTTTTTCCCCACGCCAGTGGGCCATGATCAGGGATGCATGCACTGTCCTGTCACCATTTGAGGAGGCCACGAGGATGGTGAGCAGTGACAGTGCATGCATCAGTGACACTGTCCCCCTTATCCACCTGTTGGAGCACACGCTGCATGGAATAATGGACAGGGCACTTGAGGCAGAACAGAGGCAGGAAGAGGGGGACTTCCTTAGCTCTCAAGACCTCCTTTATCCAGACAGTGTTCCTGCGTGCCTGCCGATCACACAGGAAGAGGACGAGGATGAGGATGAGGATTGTGTCAGCATGGAGGTGGAGCCTGGCACTCAGCATCAGCAGCAGTCTTTAAGGGATCATTTACAGTCCCAAGAAACCCATGGACTTGTACGTGGCATTTTCGACTCGAACATCGTGTGTTTGGTCGTTCGCCGAATTACGACCGATATGGGCCATTTGCGCAAAATTCGAGTGGCGCGTCACGGCCCATAATTCACTGCGGCATCGCAGTGCATTGCTGGCTGACGATTGGCTAAGCATGCACTATGACCCACATGGTTGGCCAATCACAGTGCCATCTGAACAGAGAGCCATAATTGGCCAAAGCCAAGGAGGCTTTGGCCAATTATGGCTCAGGGGGTTTAGTACACGCCCCACACTATATAAGGCCGCCTGCACGGTGGCCCTGTGTAGTGTGTTCCGGCGTTCAGAGATAGAGAGAGAGAGAGACAGACAATGTCATTTGATTTACATTAGACAGAGTAGGCAGGTCGAGTCAGTTAGCTACAGTGTATTGTGTATATATATGCATCTCAGGTGTATATATACACTGTATTCAGTTTAGCTAGATCCTGTTCTTCTCTTTCTAATATACTGACAGGCAGGCAGGTGTTTTTACAGTATTTCCAGCTACTGTACTGTGTACCCTGCACAGTCTGACCTACAGTATAGCAACCTGCAGCCAGGTGCTTGTGTAGGCTCATTGAAGTATTTCCAGCTACTTTATTGTGTACCCTGCACAGTCTGACCTACTTTATAGCAACCTGCAGCCAGGTGCTTGTGTAGGCTCATTGAAGTATTTCCAGCTACTTTACTGTGTACCCTGCACAGTCTGACCTAGAGTATAGCAACCTGCAGCCAGGTGCTTGTGTAGGCTCATTGAAGTATTTCCAGCTACTGTACTGTGTACCCTGCACAGTCTGACCTACAGTTTAGCAACCTGCAGCCAGGTGCTTGTGTAGGCTCATTGAAGTATTTCCAGCTACTTTACTGTGTACCCTGCACAGTCTCACCTACAGTATAGCAACCTGCAGCCAGGTGCTTGTGTAGGCTCATTGAAGTATTTCCAGCTACTGTACTGTGTACCCTGCACAGTCTTACCTACAGTATAGCAAATTGTAGCCAGGTGCTTGTGTAGGCTCATTGAAGTATTTCCAGCTACTTTATTGTGTATCCTGCACAGTCTGACCTACAGTATAGCAACCTGCAGCCAGGTGCTCGTGTAGGCTCATTGAAGTATTTCCAGCTACTTTACTGTGTACCCTGCACAGTCTCACCTACAGTATAGCAACCTGCAGCCAGGTGCTTGTGTAGGCTCATTGAAGTATTTACAGCTACTTTACTGTGTACCCTGCACAGTCTGACTTACAGTATAGCAACCTGCAGCCAGGTGCTTGTGTAGGCTCATTGAAGTATTTACAGCTACTTTACTGTGTACCCTGCACAATCTCACCTACAGTATAGCAGCCAGGTGCTTGTGTAGGCTCATTGAAGTATTTCCAGCTACTCCACCCCCTCCTCTTCTTCTTCCTCCATGGCCTCTTCCTTTGCTTTGTCCTCGGAACCAGCGGTGCTCCATAGGCGTTCAAGGGGCTACGCAAGTACGCAGGCCAAAAGATGCCATGCGGTGCTTGAGCAGGTGTGCTTGGGGGACAGGAGCCACACTGGAGCAGAGGTTCTGTCAGCTCTGCAGGGGCAGGTTCAGAGGTGGTTGACGCCACACCAACTTAAGGCAGGAATGGTGGTTTGCGACAATGGCACCAACCTCCTCTCCGCCCTCCAACAGGGACAAATGACCCATGTGCCCTGTTTCGCTCACGTCCTTAACTTGGTGGTGCAGCGGTTCTTGGGCAGGTACCCGGGCTTACAGGATGTCTTGAGGCAGGCCAGGAAAGTCTGTGTGCAATTCTGCTGGTCATATAATGCCAGTGCTCGGCTGGCAGACCTCCAAAAGTAATTTAACCTGCCCAAGAACCTGCCTAATCTGTGACAAGCCCACCAGGCGGAACTCAACGTTGGCCATGCTGCAGCGACTGCACATACAGCAGAGGGCCATCAATGAGTACCTGTGCGACTATGGCACCAGGACAGGGTCACGGGAGCTTGTTTTTTTTCCCCACGCCAGTGGGCCATGATCAGGGATGCATGCACTGTCCTGTCACCATTTGAGGAGGCCACGAGGATGGTGAGCAGTGACAGTGCATGCATCAGTGACACTGTCCCCCTTATCCACCTGTTGAAGCACACGCTGCATGGAATAATGGACAGGGCACTTGAGGCAGAACAGAGGCAGGAAGAGGAGGACTTCCTTAGCTCTCAAGACCTCCTTTATCCATACAGTGTTCCTGCGTGCCTGCCGATCACACAGGAAGAGGACGAGGAGGAGGATGAGGATTGTGTCAGCATGGAGGTGGAGCCTGGCACTCAGCATCAGCAGCAGTCTTTAAGGGATCATTTACAGTCCCAAGAAACCCATGGACTTGTACGTGGCTGGGAGGAGGTGGCTGCGGATCATGTCGTCCTTAGTGACCCAGAGGACTCCAGACCGAATGCCTCAGCAAACCTACGCTGCATGGCCACCCTGATCCTGCAAAGCCTGCTGTAGGATCCTCGTATTCGTGGTATCAAGGAGAGGGATCAATACTGGCTGGCAACCCTCCTTGATCCACGTTACAGGGGTAAGGTTGCAGACCTTATCTTGCCGTCGCAGAGGGAGCAGAGGATGAAACATCTTCGGGAGGCCTTGCAGAAAGGTCTGTGCAACGCATTCCCAGAGACTGGGAGGTTACAAACTCCTGTTCCTGGACAACATGTTGCTGAGGCTTCGGTCAGTCAAAGAAGGAGCGGTGCAGAAGGTGGCCGTCTGACCTATGCGTTCAGACAATTTTTTAGTCCGCAGCCCCAAGGTATGATCGGTTCCAGCAACCATCGCCAGCGTCTGTTTCACATGGTGCAGGAATACCTAGGGGCAAGATCTGACTTGGACACCTTTCCCACCGAAAATCCTCTGGGTTACTGGGTCTTGAGGATGGATCACTGGCCAGAGCTTGCACAGCATGCAATTGAGCTACTGGCCTGTCCTGCATCCAGCATTCTTTCGGAACGCACATTCAGTGCTGCTGGAGGCTTTGTAACTGATCACAGGGTGCGTCTGTCCACCGACTCGGTCAATTGACTGACCTTCATAAAAATGAATCAGTCTTGGGTCACCACCAGCTACCAAGCACCTGATGCTGATGTAACCGAATAATTCTTTTTGAAATGTCAGATCCCTTCAAAGACTGCCTATGCTGATGCTGAGTGACTATCCTGTTATGCTGAGTAATTATCCTCTTCCTCCTGAATGATCATGCTGATAGCTTGTAAGAACATTTTTGGTTCTGGGCGCCGCCACCAGTGCCTAAGGCCCAATTTTTCAGCCCCTGTTTAACAGGGGCGTGTAATTACAATTTTTGATGCGATTCTTTGCAGCAGGGCTAGTTCTTGCGCTCCAACTAGAGTATCTGTGAGGGGTTGCAGTGTTGTGGCACCAGCACCAGTGCCTAAGGCCCAATTTTTCAGCCCCTGTTTAACAGGGGCGTGTAATTACAATTTTTGATGCAATTCTTTGCAGCAGGGCTAGTTCCTGCGCTCCAACTAGAGTATCTGTGAGGGGTTGCAGTGTTGTGGCACCAGCACCAGTGCCTAAGGCCCAATTTTTTTGCCTCTGTTCAACAGGGACATGTAATTAGAATTCTTGATCTAATATTTCACAGCAGGGCCCGTTTCTGCGCCCACCAAGAGTAACTGTGAGGACTTACAGTGTTGTGGCACCAGCACCACCACCACCATCACCAAAGGCCCAATTTTTCTGCCCCTGTTCAACAGGGGCATGTAATTACAATTCTTGATCTAATATTTCATAGCAGGGTCCTGTGAGGGCTTACAGTGTTGTGGCAACACCAACACCTAAGGCCCAAATTTCTGCAGAGTATATAGGGCAGGCCCCTACTTTCAAACATCCAACTTACAAACGACTCCTACTTGCAAACGGAAGGAGACAACAGGAAGTGAGATGAAATCTACCCCTAGGAAGGGAAATTCTCTCCTGTAAGAGTTAATATGGGCAAAACATTTCTCCTTTCCACTGATGCTTTATCACCAATCCTTGTTTCACTAAAAACCCCAAATTTTTAAAAAACATTTGTCATTGGGACAAAAAACTAGGTGAAATCTTCTGAAGAGGAGCACACACAGCAAAACAAATGTCACAGGGATGATAACCCTTCCCTATGTTTTCCAAAAAGCTTAAAATAGATTTTTTGACTGGAGCTAAACACGTTAAAAATGTACCAGTTCAAAATTACAAACAGATTCTACTTAATAACAACCCTACAGTCCCTGTCTTGTTTGCACCACCTGTATACTGCTGTTCAGAGTATATAGGGCCTGGTAGCCCCACACCTTTCCTTTTTTTAATTTGGGTGCGGGGTTCCCCTTAATATCCATACAAGACCCAAAGGGCCTGGTAATGGACTGGGGGGTACCCATGCCGTTTGTCTAACTGATTTTCATCCATATTGCCAGGACCCGGCATTACATTTAGCCGCAAGCAGTTTTAACCACTTGAGGTCCGGGCCATAGCCGAATGACGGCTACAGCGCGGACCTCAATCTCCGGGAGGACGTCATATGACGTCCTCCCCTATGCACGCGCACCGCGCGCACCCTGCAGGGCGCGCGGTGTGCGCGCTGTGATCACCGAGTCACGGAGACTCGGGTGATCACAGATCCGAGTAAGGGGCCGTTCCCGGCCCCTTACCATGTGATCAGCTGTCAGCCAATGACAGCTGGTCACATGATGTAAACAAAAGCTGACAGCGTGAGGAGGAAAAAAAAAGCCGATCACCGGCTCATGTCAAAGGGACATCGGTCCCGAAGAGGAAGGAGGCACAGATGCCAGTGCCCACAGTGCCCACAAGTGCCATCTAATAAAGCCCACAAGTGCCACCTAATAAAGCCCACAAGTGCCACCTAATAAAGCCCACAAGTGCCACCTATCAATGCCCAAAAGTGCCACCTATCAATGCCCAAAAGTGCCACTTATTAGTGCCACCTAGCAGTGCTGCCATCAGTCAGTACCCAATCAGTGCCCAACACTGCCACTCATCAGTGCCCATAACCGCCACCCATCAGTGCCCATCACTGCCACCTATCGGTGCCAATCAGTGCCGCCTCATCGGCGTACATAAACGAAGGAGAAAAATTAACTGTTTGCAAAAATTGATAACAAAATATAAAAAAAATATAATTTTTTTAAAAAAATTCTGTCTTTTTAAATTTTTTTTAATAAAAACCGTAGAGGTGATCAAATACCATCAAAAGAAAGCTCTATTTGTGGGAAAAAAATGATAAAAATTTCATTTGGGTACCGTGTTGTATGACCGCGCAATTGTCATTCAAAGTGCGACAGCACTAAAAGCTGAAAATTGGTCTGGACAGGAGGGGGGTTTAAGTGCCCAGTAAGCAAGTGGTTAAATGACTTTTATTCCTTTAAAAATGTCATTTTGTGCAGGGACTGTTCTAAGCACAGGAAACACGCGCCACTTTACAGGCATACTATAGACACCCCCCAGGTATGATATTTAAAGGAATATTTCACTTTTTTTTTTTTTTACTTTAAGTATCATTTCCGAAAAAACGGCCGTTTTTAAAACTTTTTTTTGCATTGATATATGTCCCCTGGGGCAGGACCCGGGTCCCCAAACCCTTTTTAGGACAATACCATGCAAATTAGCCTTTAAAACGAGCACTTTTGATTTTGAACGTTCAAGTCTTATAGACGTCAATGGGGTTCTAACGTTCGTGCAAATTTTCGGTCCGTTCGCAGGTTCTGGTGCGAACCGAACCGGGGGGTGTTCGGCTCATCCCTACCCATCACTATAAAGGTGAAGGCACCAAGCAGCCATGAAGTAAAGCTGCCCATGGATTAATCATTTTTTTAAAGTCATTCAACAGGCTAAAAAAAAAAAAAAAAAAAAGAATGGATTCCCCCATCCATACAAGCGAGGTGGATGGAGGAATCTTCCTCACTGTAAAAAATCTTTCAGCAGTTTTACTACCCTACACACATATGGTTTAAAAAAAAAAACAGCTGGTTATACAGTAAATATAATTATTTACCTTCATACAAAAAAAAAAAAAAAAACTTTTAAAGAAAAGGATTAAAACTTAAACATGATTACATATTGATTGAAGCTCCCAGATTCACTTAAGCCTATTAC
This sequence comes from Aquarana catesbeiana, assembly GCF_042186555.1. Lineage (NCBI taxonomy): Eukaryota > Metazoa > Chordata > Amphibia > Anura > Ranidae > Aquarana > Aquarana catesbeiana. Next base: position 63,474,012 of record NC_133330.1, read on the forward strand.
ACACTACTATCAACCCAGCGGGTTGAATGGAAAAAAAACTGACAGCTCCGGTCAGAGACGCTGTACTAACAATCCAATGTTAGTACCGCTTTCTCCCCCAAGGAGCTATTGTATTCTGATAGGGGGGTGGCTCCTTGCCAGAACACTCCGGTCAGCGCTCTCAGACATTAGGAAAATCGTTCCTAATGGCTGAACACAGAGCTGAATGAAAGAAATATAGAACTTTTTCAGGGGGGAGGGCATCATTGTAAGCTCACCCATGCTCCACTCCTTTTTGACAATGTCATGAAGGGGAGGGGCTTAGTCATCACATAAAGTACAGGAATGCAAAGGTTTGAGAAACCTGATGCAAAAGCTTAATAGAAGGCTTGAGCTGCCATTGTCTGATTAACAATTTCGAATCTGTTTTTTTTTTTTTTTTAACAGAAAAGTTTTATTTATAACAAAAACAAAACAATACCAAAAACAAAACAACGGTACAGCGTAAGCATACAATAGTGAGGTATTCAAGACATTAAAAGAACCGGAATAGTCACAGAAGAGTTGGTGATGCTAGACATTGTAAGATCTAAGGTGGGCAACAGGGTGAGATGTCCCTGACACACAAAAAAGTTCAGTCTGGGAAGTGTAATCAGTGATGGGGGGGGGGCCTATGAGGGTCCAGGTGTTTTTGGTAGTCAGCTTTTACTCTTTGGGGTGATAGCAGGTTGAGAGGATGAGGTATCAGCACCTGGGGGCTTATGCAGGAAGGGAGACCAATAGATGAAGGTATGGGAGTCTCGACTATGTAAGCAGGGGTATATCGGTGGTCTTTAGGGGATCTAAGTTGACGAAGACTGATCTGCATTTCCTAATTTGTAGCCAAGGAGCATAGACTTATCTCATAGTTATTTGAGGTCACTGTCATCTTATCTATCATCACTTACACCACTATACAGTGAGCGGCCTAGCAGTCACCCATGAGTTCCAGACTTTGTCAAATTTTTGGGGACATTTGTGGCCCGTATACGTTAATTTGTACAGAGGTAACACAGAGTCCACCAGTGCACGCCACTGGGTCACCATGGGGGGAGTCGTCAGTTTTCCAGTGTTGTAGGAGAACCTTCCAGGCATAGGAACACAGATAGAATAGTAGCAGTTTGGCATGTGTTGAATGTGTCACCAATTCTGTGATGCCTAGAAGGACCTTCGGGTCCATTGATACTGAAAGGTTGGTAACAGTATTGACCTCCGCGACCACTCTCCTCTAGTATTCCTGCATGACGAGGCAGTCCCAGATAACGTGGTAGAATGTTTCTATTGATTGTTGACATTTTGGGCATAGTTCTGATTGCGTGGGATATATCCGGGATAGCCTTTGGGGGGTGTAATAGGCCCTGTGCAGAAACTTTAGTTGGATAAATCTATCTCTAGCAGAGATTACTGTTGGTATATATTGCTGTAGTGTCAATTCCCAGTCTTCCTCCGATAGGGTGGGGATGTCCATCCTTCATACCTGAAATAGGGGGGATTCCCCCTCTGAGACGGAGATATATGGAGATAATATTCTATCTACCCCACGGGAAATAAGAAACCTCTCTATTATATGCGGTTCTACGGAGATTACCCCGGGAAACTGTGCCTGTGCTGCGTGTTTCAACTGTAAATATCGGAATAGCATCCACGAAGGGAGCTGATATGTCATGTGCAGTTCTGGGAAGGGAAGTAGTTTCCCGGCAAGCATAATCTTCTAATCTGTTTTTGAACCCTACCCTGCCCCGCCCCTAAGTCCGCCCTTAAACACACCCTCGTAAGTTATCTCATGAAATTACACTGTTAAATGTTTTAAGCAGAATTAAGTTCCAAAAATAAATAATAACAACAACTTTAACAATATTAACATAATTAACATAAAGCATATCAGTGCCCATCAGTGCAGCCTCATCAGTGCCCATCAGTGCAGCCGATTAGTGCCCATCAGTTCTGCCTCATCAATGCCCATCAGTGCAGCCTCATCAGCGCAGCTTAGCAGTTCCCCCTCATCAGTGGCCAGCAGTGCAGCCTATCATTGGCCTTCAGTGCAGCATATCAGTGCCCATCAGTGCAGCCTATCATTGGCCTTCAGTGCAGCATATCAGTGTCCATCAGTGCAGCCTATCAGTGGCCATTAGTGCAGCCTATCATTGCCCATCAGTGCAGCCTATCATTGCTCAACAGTGTAGCCTACCATTGCCCATTAGTGCAGCGTATCATTGCCCATCAGTGCAGCGTATTATTGCCCACCAGTGCAGCGTATCATTGCCCATCAGTGCAGCGCATAATTGCCCATCAGTGCAGCCTATCAGTGCCCACCAGTGCAGCCTTTCATTGCCCATCAGTTCAGTGTATCATTGCTCAACAGTGCAGCCTACCATTACCCATCAGTGCAGTGTATCATTGCCCATCAGTGCAGCGTATCATTGCCCATCAGTGCAACATATCATTGTCCATCAGTGCAGCATATCATTGCCCACTAATGCAGCCCATCATTGCCCATCAGTGCAGCATATCAGTGCCCATCAGTGCAGCGTATCATTGGCCATCAGTGCAGCATATCATTGGCCATCAGTGCAGCCTATCAGTGTCCAGCAATGACTTGCCGTTTTGACACAACACGGGCAAGCATGTACACTCTGGTACATGAAGACTTTGCTGTTTTGACACAACAGTGGGTAAGGAGGAAAAGGTTGTCTCTGCCGCGGGGGCAGCCATTTTGTTGGTTAGTATCAGAGCGGGCATAATAATATCCGCTCATAATACCATGTACTGGAGTGTACACGGTTGCCGGTGTTATGTCGAAACAGCAAGTCGTCGAAATCTCCAATTACTGACGGTTTGCAGTAACCGGAAGTGACATAATTGGAGATCTTGATGAGTTTGCTGTTTTGACAGAACATCGGCTATTGATATACAAGCTGCGTCTCAGCGGGAGATTTCCGCTCTGTGTCATCCAGCTGCCTGATCCTTCTGATAGTTTCCTGGCTGATCGCTTCTGGCAGAAGCGGTGCAGCCTTTTGTACAGAACATCAGAGTGGCCCGGGGGTAGCCCTCCGGGCTGCTCTGATAGCCACACCGCTTCTGCCAGAAAGCGATCAGCCAGGAAACTGTGAGCACAGTCCACCCCTGCTCCACACTCGTCCTCTGCCAAATGCGAGCAGGCGAGTGGAAATTTTGAGGGCTGCGTGTGCATCTGCCCCCCCCTGTCCCCCTATACGGGCGCCCATGACTGTCAGTGACTATACATATTTAACATATATAGTAACTCCTGCAAAATTTCACTTGTTTGCTGTAACAATATTGCAAATTTCAACATTTGATTTTAGGACTGATGGAAGTGAATATGCTTCCAAACAGGAATCACATTAGTGTTGCCAACCTACCACGACACCCAAAATTTACTGGCACAGCCAAGTTCTTACTGTCATTTCCAAAAGTTACAAAAACACAGTTTTAAGTGCAAATTTCAGTATTTAGGCTACAAACAAGTACAATATGCAATTAGCGATGTGATTTAACGTAGATGTTAAGGCAAAAAACATATTTCTTATTTTATTTTTGATTTAGTAAGTAAGTAGCTCAGGGACATTCACGCTGCAATCGCGGCAACTGGCATCGTGGGAAGCATGTCGCCCAAAACAAGTTCAGGAGCTACTTTTGGGCGACATGCTTCCCGCCATGCAGGTTGCCGCGATTGCAGCGTGATTTATCGTGCGACAATTGCAGCAGACCTGCACTGCGATTTGAGGTGCCATTCAAATTAATGGAATCTCAAATGCAAGTCTTTTCATTCACATATCGGCGCTTTCAAATCGTGGGCAAATTCGCTGAAGTGTGAATGCAGCCTGACAGCAGTGTGCAGCAGCACAGATCAACAGTGATAGTCTCTCTCCACACCAGGTGGTCCCTTTAGTCCACTCCAGTCCAAAAAGCACTGACAGTCCTGCTCCTGGCTTGCCTTGCTCTCGTTCTGCAGACAGCATATGAGGCTCGGGCTGCTCAGTTCGGCTCCCTTGCACTATGACATCAAATGACACGCTCAGGCACCGCCTCCACCAGACCCGCCCCCCACCGGTGCCACCCGAACACACAGCAGCAGGCACTCAGATGGTCTTGGCCGGCTATGGACCACGTGTCACAGACATATTTTTTACAGGCAACCTTTTTCTGTCACTGGCAGGGGAAAAGTGCCCATTTTTCACTGGTTGCTAGTAAAAATGTAATGGGTGGCAACACTAAATCACATACATGGTTACAATTTTGATCAGATATACAGTAAAACAAGAAAACAATTCCATCCTTTTTTCATCCTCGTGGCCAAAAACGAATGTTAATGACCCTAGTCATTAGAAAATTGAAAGAAAATGTCATAATTGGCTGCTTTCAAACAAAATTCTGCCAGTGTATGGCTGCCTTTACTCCACAATGGTTGGATTGCCTGTTGGGTTGGCAGGCGGTTGGGGGTGTTACAGCCAAAGGACAGGTGCAGGAAGGCACATCAGACTCCCATTCAGACTGCTGGTGTCAGGATGCGTTTGCATTGAAATCTGAGATATTTTCCTTTCTTCATTCCATTACAGAGAGAGAAGCCGGAACATCCTGTGTGGCCTATAGTGCTCAACTTGCATTTAGCTGGTCCAGATGGTATTTTGTATTTATCTTTTTTAATCCATTATTCTATAATTCCCTTTGAAATGATTCGCCTTGTCTGTACACCAGAATATTTACAATGGATGCCACTAACAGTTATATTCAGCTGGTACTCTGTTCATGAGCTGGAGAGCCGCTTTTATAGGACAAGACTGTATAGTATGAATACACTGAATATCGGTAAAATACAACACACAATTAGATACATTTCAGTTGGTGTACATGTTATAATGATACATTATCAAAACTTATTCTCATATTCTTTCATATCTATAACTTTTTGTCATGTCAGAAAATGTTTTGAAGATTTTATTATTATATCTTAATGCTAAATCGTGTTTTGTTCAGTTATGTTTTCACTTAAAGAAAATGATCTTTTTAAAATGCCAACATATATGAATAAAAATGTTTTTCTGCTCCAATTGAATGTTTTCAGGTTTGAGAATACATACTGGTGTTATCAGCTATCCACTGGATACTTGTATAATTTATACTGGTCATACATAAAGCAATTTTCAGGCTCTTTCAGCTACTTTTAACTAGTGGTATCATGTTCTATATATGTATATATATGTATTTTATTTGATACTTACCTTGACATCACTGTTTTATCATTTGATATACAGTTATACATGTAATAATAAAATGATTGACCTTGCCATCCACTTAACTGCTGCGAGCTTCATATAAAGTCCCACTCCCCCTTTTTTCTTTTTATACAGCAGGGATGGAGGTAGATGGCAAATGGCCATTGCCTCATTTAAAGTCCCAATTGCCCTTTCTATAGTACTTTTAACTAATGTTGACAATGGACGCTGTTTGATCAAAGTGAAATCTGCATATTGTTGGTTTCCAATATCAAATGCCAAAGATCTCTCAATTTTTTTAATTTAGTCCCTGAACATTCCACTAGAATATTTTCAGAAAAACATAGTAATATTATAAACAAGTAATGTAAGTATATAGGATTTGAAAAAGCACAGTACCTGATAATTGGAACCAGTAAACCCACTGATTGTGATGTAGCAGACACAATGTAGGGAATAGACACCATCTAGTGGGAACATAGGGTAAATACTAATACAGTACAAAACATTAACTGAACCAAAGCCTGGTACACGGCAAAGTTTTTTGTTTTTTTCGTTCAACCCCTGAACAAAAGAAAAACTGAAAGATCGCCATACCAAAACAAGCATTGTTGGTTTGGCAATCTCCTCTGCCGGGTGTTTGCATTCTGATACCCCCCCTGCCAGAATACACTAATCAGCGTGTAAGCAGCTGCTTACAGGGATGTTAAATAAAAATAAAGTTCATATTATTTTTGTACTGTAGCATAAAAAAAAAATCCTCAAATATGGATAAATAAATTGGAACAAGAAAAATGTTACCAAAAAAGGCAGACTTTATTGGCACAACAGGAGGCAATATTCATAAAATCATAAAGTGTATCACATATTGAATTTAAATAATTTTATATAAAATAAACAGCAACACCCCAAACCACAAATGTCCAATTTGGTGTTTATTTTATATGAAATGATTTTAATTCAATATGTAATAAACTCTACGATTTTATGAATATTGTCTCCTGTTGTGCCAATAAAGTCTGATAATGCTGATAATTGGAACTGTGATAAAGTCCTATTTGGCCACACAGCCATTTTTGGGCAATGCTGTCAATGGTTGTGACATCACCCAACCCATTCACTTATCTGGATGGGAATTACCGGCCATGTAAGCAAATGGGCACAGTAACAGTGGTGAAATTGTTGCCCAAATATAATCAATGGCAATATTTGGGCAATGATGGCACCGCTATCATTACCACTTCCTTCAGGGAGCTGTCATTTGGCTAGTGTTACTATCGGGGATCAGTTGAGTGTGGCGGGTCGTCAGGTTCTTTTGTCTGCGGATTGGCAAAAAGCATCTTGGTTGATTTATTTTTTTAATAAAAGACATGCCAAATGTTTGGGTGTCATTATCTCTAGGCTACAACACTTTTTTTGTGAATGAGTAGGGGTACTAAGTTCCCCATACTTATTCACATGGGGGGGGGCTGTATCTTGGGCACACTTTATTATTAAACGGGGCTTCCAGATTTCGATAAGCCCCCCTGCCAGCAGATCCCCACAACCACCAAGTAAGGGTTGTGAGGATGAGGCCCTTGTCCTCATCAACATGGAGACAAGACACCCCCATTTTTCACAGGACACAGAGCAGCCATATTAATCTTTACTTGATGGGCTATGCGCCACCCACACATGACTAGACACTAGCAAAAATCCAGTTTTCTTTATTGTACATCATGGGACACAGAGCAGCCATATTAATCCTTACTTGATGGAATGTCCTGAAGCACTGCACATGAGTGGTGGGAGACACAGCCACCACCTACATGCAAGGAAGAAACTATACAGCAGCCTGCAAAACACTGCATTCAAAGGCAGTATCCTCAGCAGCTCTTACATCTACCTGATAAAGCCTAGTAATGGCGCAGACCAAAGACCAGGTTACAGCCCTATAGACCTGAGCCAGTGTAGCACCCTCTAGTTAGGTAGGTGCTAGAGTGAGGATTTTTCTATAGGGCAGGAAAATGTAGGTAGGCCTAGCTGGTGGCTAGGCTTGTTTTGTTTTTATTCTGGGCTGGGTGACTCCCAGTTAGCATTACTGTCACCTCCCTCTTCATTCGAGAAGGTGCTAGAAAGAGAGGAAGAGAGGAGAGGTGGAGCTGCTTGGGGTATTTTAAGGAGCCTTGACCAATCCCCAACTTGGATTGGCAGGGGGCAGGCCTCCTTAAGTACACAAGGTCAGCCCAGCTAGGGAGAAGTTGTCGGGTGGAAGAGCTGGAGTGAGGGAGTGTGGAGGCTATCAAGGCCCACACAGAGTTCCCCAGTCTGATTTGGGGGGGGGGGGGAGTGGTGACCTTGGGCCGGGGCTCAGGTGCATCCAGGAGGAGAGAAGAGATCCTGGAGGAGAGGCACATGAGAGAGCAAGGAGAGGACAGTGGGAGAGAACACTGCTAAGAGACTTCAGGGATGACAACTGGTCGCAGCCAGGAGAGCTAATGACTGAAGCACAGTCAGGAGGACTGGGAAGGCACGCTTGAGAGAACTGGGGGATTGCAGGCTGAGATAGATGCAGAACCAGAGAAGTGGACTTTGGGAAGGGCAGTGGAAAGAGGTCATTGTAGCCAGGCTGGCTGGCAGGGCCTGAAGAGAGCTATCTGGGATCAGTAGCTGGATAGAGGACAGTTAGCACCTTAACTATTTCTACGTCATAGGACGTCCGGGACCTCTGCCCGCAAAAGGCAGTTCACTGAGGCCTGGCTGAGTTAGTGACTTGCTCAACCATATGGTGCTAGCTGGCCTGGGAATTTGCAGAAAGTAAAGTGCTGGAGGAGTAACGGTCTGCAGAAAGTGAAGTGCTGGAGGATTAAGGGAAAGAGGTCTTAAGTAAGAGTTGTGCTGGAGAGAAGACTGGAGTGTATATACAGGAGTGTATATAGAAGTTTCAAGCAAGTTACACTGAATCTTTCTGGGCATTCCATAATTTCCTTTTCCCATCCAAGTTCAATCACCTCAATAAAAACCAAAAAAACAAAGCTTATGGACTGTTTTATGTCTCTGAGTGTCTGAGAGATGGATGCCAGGCTGTGCAGGGTGACAGGTGAACCACAATATTCAGAAACCCCTAGGGGGGCATAGCTACACCATTGAGGCCTGATAACAGACAGCCCAGGAAGCACCAGCACTCTGAGTAGAATGTGCCATCACCAGAAATTGAGGAGTCTTTTCCTTCAAACCATAGGCTTGGGAAATACGCTGATGAATCCAATATGAAATGGTTGACTGCCTGACCTAACTACCTGACTGCGGCAGTCAATTTCAAATACACCTTGATAGCCCAACATGCGCAGGGCCATATCTCTTTATGAGGCCTAAGAAGAAATGCAATTTCCTGGTTCAGATGGAAAGAAGAGGCCACTCTTGGCAAGAATGATGGCTGAGGCCAAAAAAAACAGTCTATCATGGTGAAATATCAGAAATGGCTCCTTACAAGAAAGAGCCGCCAATTCTGACATTCTTCTTGATAGCAACATAGAACACAGCCTTCTAATTCAAAAGAACTAATGGAAGGAATCAGCACAAACTGTGTTTTTTTGCAAATTAGACAATACTAGACTAAAAGAGAAGTATGGGATTTTTTTTTTTTCAAGAATCACACTTACCTAGGTGGATGCAGCGTCGGTCTGATGCTGCATCTGTCTTCTACCAGACTGAGAACCAAGCAATCAAACAATCGCTTGGTTCTCAGAGCTCCCTGCGCAGAGAGCTGGTGACTGTCGATCAGCGGCTCTCTGCTCTGCTCACCCCCCCCCCCCCCACGCTCACTGGAGCGCTGGGCAATTGAGGGGCGGGAGCAACCAGCTGAGGGTGGGAGGCTAAGCTGGGTGCCGGTCCAGCATGTGGGTGAATCCCGACTTCGTTGTCGCAATCTTGTCTAAGCCTAGACCAGCTCTGTGACATGTTTAGAGTGCTTTCTTTTAACCTTGTGGATTGAAGGACAAAAATCGATTCCCCCACCCATGATAAACAGTAAGGCATCTCCCCTGACAGTTAAAAGAGAAGTATGGACTTTTTTTATTTTTGGCAGATTCATACTTACCTAGGTGGGTGGAGCATCAGTCTGATGCTGCATCGGTCCCCCACCGGCTCTAACATTGAGAACTGAGCAATCAAACACCATCGACTCACTGGAGCGCTGGGCTGTGTAGGGGGCAGAAGCAGCCAGCTCAGCTTCCCAGCTGCTCACTGAGAGGCTGAGCCGGGTGCCGGTCCAGGCATGTGAGCGGATCCCGACTTCATTGTAGCGATCTTGCCCAAATCTTGACCAGCTATGAGACGTCAGCCGACAGTGGGCTGAAGCCCGCTGTCTACTGAAAACGGGTCACAGGAATGTAGAACGAACTGCACTCATGTGTTCCTCAGGAGAAGTACAGCCAAACAAGCTTTGGCTGTACTTCTCCTTTAAGGTTCCATGGGAACAAAGGTGACCTAACCAGAGACACCTTGAAGAATGGCATGCACCAAAGAATTTGAAGCAATTGGTCTTTGAAAAAATATTGCCAACGCCGACATCCCTTGATTATACTCAAGGCCACCTTCATCTTTACTCCAAACTGGAGGAAAGCCAAGATCCAGCCTACCACATATTTGCAAGCATATAGAGCTTCCTAGCTTTATACTAGGCCACATAAGATTTCCAGGTACTATGATAAAACTCCCTTGAAGTAGCCTTCCTGGCCCTCAAAAGTGTGGGAATGACAGCATCAGACACCCCTATCCTTCAAGACCAATGCTTCAATAGGCAGGTGTACTCCTGGGCCAATTAGAATCATCAGTGTTTCCCCACCTGAATCCTTAGTAGAAGGTGTGGGAGAAGCTGTATTGGAGGGAAGGCATAAATCAGAGAGAACTGGGCCAATGGTGTCATCAGGTTGTCCACTGCAAAAGCTTGAGGATCCTTGGTCCTGGAAATGAACCTGTCCAACTTGGTATTGAATCTGGACACTAGCAGATCCACCTTTGGTGTGCCCCACCATCGACAGAGTGCTTTGATCACCTCTGGGTGGAGAGACTCCACCGGTGACAACTGCCAACAACTGAGGAAATCCACTTGCCAATTTTGGACTCCTGGAATGTGAACTGCAGACAAAGCTGGAACATGGAGATTTGCCCAGGACAGGATGAGATTTACCTTTTTCTTGGCTGCACGGCTCCTAGTATCCCCCTGATGATTGATATATGCCACATATGCCGTGGCATTGTTTGGACCCTTACTGGAACGCTCCACAGCTGATTCGACAAGAAGAGCCAGGCAGATTACCAACATCTCCAGAATATTGATGGGTGATGCCTTTTTTGTGCAGACCAGTTCCCCTGCAGTAAAATAAGTATCTAAATTCAATCAGAATAGTCTGCAGGGAGCCCATAGGGATGAGGCTATTCTTGTTTGTATGGGTTGACATGCCCACTATTTGGCCACCGTATTTGATCACATGTTTCAATCTCATTCCTACTCTACGCCTAAAGGAGTTTCATGGTCACATTTTATAATATCAGCTTTTAATAACAATCCAAACAATTTTTTTTTTTTTTTTTTTGATAACCGGTGCCTAGGACAAAGAAAATAATCACCATTAGGTACAGAAAGGGACGGGGCCGATAGCACCAAAATGTTTGCTAGTACCAGTGAAATTGTAAAAATGGTGCACAAATATATAGCTAACAGTGGTAAAGTAAAATATTTCCCTGAGCTGGTGTGACTGGAATGAAAAAATGTCCTTGTGTAGGGCGTCAGTGAAAACAAAAAGTGTCTACCAGTCAGAGGTGTCACTGAAAGGAAAAATGTCCCTGCATTGACAGTGTTTGTTGGTAAGAAACACCACTACAAAGCTCCTTCCCCACTCCCCACTCAGAGTACAGAGTTCTCCCCCCAAACCCCCCCCCCCAGTCCTGCAGAGCTCTCCCTGTTCTGCAGCTAGACGGCCCAGCTTGAGGAGGTGCTGTCACTTGAGGCATGGTCATCTGTAAATACAGAATCCATCATAGGAAGCAGCTTGGCAGTAGTCCTGTGCTCCCTGCTGGCTGCTGTCAATTGTTGTAAACATATTACACGCTCCAAACGAAACAGAAGCCCCGCTGAAAGAGCGACAATGTACAAGTGTAAGCATGTAAATGTAAGTCATTACTTTAAAATAAAAATGTAAACAATTACTTTATACCCTCCAATCACTGAGATGACTTAAAATCATATTTTTAATTCAAGTATTCTAATTAACCAGCCTTGCTATCTTAACAAGCGCTAAAGAATTTAAAACCGTAAGCTTAGACTGTTTATCCTGTGACATATATTAATTCATTTACAGAAAGGAAACAGATCGTTCTAATTTATATGTGGAAATGTCTCTTTAAGGCTTAGAAAAAACGTTCTTTTCCCATCAAATCTGAGGGTCGTAGAGATAAAATCATACTATGAGTTCCACATGTGGAGAGCTGGGATACAGAGGAAGACCAGATGTTGGGATATTATAATTCTGAGGGTTTAAATAGAAGTTAAACCTTATATATTGATGGGAAGGTTAACGTCCCTTGAGGGCTGTACAGTATCATGCAGTGTAAGGCTCAGTGAGCATATTTATAGGATCATCACAGCCAATGTGTGGCCTCAATTTCATCCTACAGACCAGAGCTGTGCACTTCACTCATACATATGAAACAACTCAAGAATCCATATGTAAAAGGAAACTTGTAGTTCAAAGCAGACTATGTTCTTGTTATTGTATAGAAATACTCAGAAATAAATCACTGATGGACAACCTAATACATTCAGAGTCCCCATACATGTTCTTTAACACAACACAGAATTTTGGTGAATCCTTGCACAGTCTTGTCACATTGTATGTTATCAAATAAGCAGTAGTATACTTCAAGGTGCCTGAAACACTACAATGAACATTTTGACACAGACCTGTCCTATGCTAATCACACACAATTCAAATTTCCAGCTGATCTGGCAATCGAGCTATAGGCCTGACTGGCCTTGTCGGTACCACTTGGCTTGACAAGTTGATTTAACAATTGACTGGGCCGAGTGGAAATTTCTCAGGAGAACAATGACTACATCCTATCAATCACTTGGTTATAAAAGCCAAGTAGAGGTGGGGGCAAGGCACTGGATTCCGATTCTTGTTTAGGAGTTGGAAAGGTCTTAGTTTGAGTCTGATGGCAAATTGGGGATGCCTCGAGGGATAAAGGTCACTTAAAAAAATCAACCTATAGTTGAAGAAGCAAAAGAAGCATCTGTTGTATATTTGTTAAGCTCTGTGTATTGCCATTTTAAGAGAATGTTATGGCATTTTCACTTTAAGAGATACTAGGAGGAGTGTGAGCAGGATATTTGTGTGATTAATAAAGATAGTGACCTGTTAACAGTCTGTCTACATTTCTGAGACACAACAATGGCAACTTGGACACGTGAACCCTGTGTGCAGCCTCCAGAGAAATGTCTACAAGATCCTAGAGAACTGACAGTGCCTTGGTGTTTCTGGCATGAAAAATTTAAAAAAAGGCTTTATAAAGACTATTTACAAATCCCACTTGCATTGAAGGCCAGGAACCTAACGGCTTTCATTTTTCACATTTGGGACTGCTTTTAACACATGCCTTTAAAACGTTGCAGCTGTTTACAAAACATAATGGTCACTGTTTTTGCATACCTGGTGTAACCATTTTCTTGGATGACATCCTTATCCATGCAGCCTCTCTGGAGGACACAATTCAATCCTTACTCAAGTTTTTCACAGACTGATGGAATATAACTTCACCAACAAATAAAAATGTGTTTTTTACGCAAACTGTGGTTGAATTTGTGGGCCACAGACTCTCATCACTGGGTATACAACTCTTACAATCCAACATTAATGTTATACATGAAATATCCGAACCACGTGATAAAGAAGAGCTTGCTTCAATTCTAGGATCACAAACTATTATTTAGGGTTTGTAGCTGACAATGCTGAAATCACAACACCTATGAGTGCCTTACTCAAAAATGATGCAGAATGGCCGTGGACACAAACCTGTACCAAGGCTATACGTGCCTTGAAACGCCGTATAGCATCTGCACCAACACTTGCCCATTATTCACCAAATGCACCAACGTTTGTCTCCTGTAATGCTTCCACTGTTGCTTTAGGTGCAGTTGCATTACAAATTCACCAGGGAGAGGAACCTCTTGTCGCTTTTGCTTCTTGAGTTTTTTCCCCAAGTGTGCAATAGTATTCTGCAGGAGACATGAGGCATTGACCTGTATATGGGCATGTAAATGGTGGCATCACTTTATGGTAGAAAGTTTACTCTGGGAATGTATCACCAAGCCCTAACTTTCTTGCTGGCAGCATCGGGGTCTGGCGATCATCCTCTTCATATACAAAGATGGTTGGACAGGTTTCAGTACAACTTTGACATGTGCTAGAGGCTAGGAAAGTTACATCAAGTAGCAGATTATTTGTTCCACGTTGTCCTCAATGCAAAAGAGGGACAGGAAGACCAAGAAGAAGAGCAGCCACTTGAGATATGTAGTTCACCAGTTTCAATGGTTACACCACAGGACCTGGTGACCGTATCTCAGAATGATCCAGTGATTCAAGAAATGCTGACCTACTTAAATGGTGAGTGCCAGTGGCTTTACCAGGACATCTTCGGCCTTGCTACCAAGTAAGAACATTTAATAGTGTGCAGCTGGCTGTGGAATCCCCTGGTCACTCCACCCCTCTCTGCTAATAGAAGCTGGTTGGCATACAGAGAGAGAAGAATGCAGCTGGCTTCTCTCCCATCTCTCTCAGAGCTGACAGAAGCAAGATCTGTGTAAAATCTCCAGCTCATCAAATAAAGTAGTAGAACCACAAAATGTGTAAGCTAGGGTACAGAGGTACCAAGCCAAAGCAAAAAAGAATGATGCAAAAAGATACGCCAAGACAACTATCCTCGTTCTTGGGTGAGGATAAGGAAGCCACTAATCAAGTCAAAGTTTAACCCCAATATATTTATTGCTGTTCTGTCTGAAGTTCTCCGTGAAAAAATGGGGTAAAAGGAAAAATATAATGTATATTGAAAGATGAGACCATAGGCAAATGTCACACTGACCCATAAAATAACTGAAATACAGCTAGCTTTCAGCCGATAACTCCTAAATAAAACTGGTCAAAAATCCAGTCTGGACTCTGCAGCACTTTTCACCCAAAGCTTTGTTTACCTATTAAAAATGACATCTGATTATTGGCAACACATAGCAAAGGCTGGCTAATTTAAGTGAACAAAACCAGGGCCAGCACAAAGGGGTGGGGGCAGAAGAGAAAGTGCCTTGGGCGCAGTGTTATGTGGATATAGTCGCCTTGGGAGGGTAAGCCACTCTTTTTTGCAGTTGCCTCACTGACAGGTGGGAGGGCAGCGCCACTCCTGTCAGGCAAGGCAGGGACCACAATAGCTGCTGGAGGGAGGATTCTGCATTTTCCTCCCTCCAATAGCAACCTGTAAGAAGAGGATGCCCACTCAAAACACTGCCTTCTGTATACAGGAGCTCGTTGGGGAGTGTCCTCCTTCCTGTTCAATAATAGCAATAACAATAGCCGAGTTAACAGGGAGGCTGTCATTGCTGAGGTTTTTTCTGAAAATGCTAGTTTCCTGGTTGTCACACTGACTGCCTTGTTCTGATTCACTGCAAGTATACAGATTGGGGCATCTGAATTTTTTTGCAGACTATCCTGCATGTTTTAGGTCAGAGGTTCAGAAACTATTGAAGATAGTCAATTCTAGTAACAGCCAACTAACTTACATTTTCGAGAAGAGGTTGGCAATAAAAGGGCTTATAGTTTTCTAATCAGAGTTACCCCCACCCCCTTTCCCCCCCAAACACACGCAAAAGCACAGTACTATGCTAAGGGCGAGGGGTGTATTTAGTAACATGTAATATGCCTGAAAGGGCATTTTTAAAGGGCGCAAGGGTTAGTTCACCTTTTCAGAAAAAATATAAAGGTAAACTAACACACTGTACCTCTCTCTATCCCCCCCCCCCCGGTTCCAGCTGTACTTACCTCCATGGGTAATGAAATTGATCTGCACTTCTGGGACAGATCAAAGTGATTCTGATTGGTCAGCACCTGCACAAAGTATTGTTCTGATCTGCCCCAGATGCACTGCAGAAAGAAGGGGGGAAGAGCATGGATTTCAACTCAGCTTCCCCGGAGGTAAGTACAGCAGAGACCAGGGGGTGCGGAGTGTGTATGGTGTTTGTTCACCTTTTCATTTTTTATTTAACTAACCCTTTAATGCCCCGTACACACGGTCGGACTTTGTTCGGACATTCCGACAACAAAATCCTAGGATTTTTTCCGACGGATGTTGGCTCAAACTTGTCTTGCATACACACGGTCACACAAAGTTGTCGGAAAATCCGATCGTTCTAAACGCGGTGACGTAAAACACGTACGTCGGGACTATAAACGGGGCAGTGGCCAATAGCTTTCATCTCTTTATTTATTCTGAGCATGCGTGGCACTTTGTCCGTCGGATTTGTGTACACACGATCGGAATTTCCGACAACGGATTTTGTTGTCGGAAAATTTTATCTCCTGCTCTCCAACTTTGTGTGTCGGAAAATCCGATGGAAAATGTCCGATGGAGCCCACACACAGTCGGAATTTCCGACAACACGCTCCAATCGGACATTTTCCATCGGAAAATCCGACCGTGTGTACGGGGCACAAGGGTTCATTTACACATGCTTTGCCCTTCAAAGAGTGATCTACAGTGGATTTCTTTTCACAGGGAGATTATGGTTAGGAGGCATTATGTAGCCTCCTCAGCGCAGTGCTATTGTGTTCTGCCGGCGGGGAGCCTTCCCTGCCAGCAGAACACAATCATCACTGCTGGCGGCTATAGCTATAGCCAGCCGGGCATGATCACATGAAAAAAATCAGACAGGTTTGTTGTACTGAAGTCAATCGATAGATCGACTTCAGTAAAACCAGACTTCCCATACACGGATCGAATCTTGGCCAGTCCCTGCTGAACCGGACAAGATTCGATCCATCTATGGCCAGCATTAGTGTGCAGCAGGTTACCCAGATTAGTCTGCACCGGTGTTATGAGGGGGGAAGGGAGCATTTTTAAGACTAATTAGGTTCAGGTTGGAATTCTACCTTAAGCTGGCAATACACTGAGTAATTTTCGGCCAGTTCCAGATGAACAGGTCGAAAATTAAATAATTGGTGGACTGTCAGGACCATTCCACCCAACATCCTTCAACCTGAAAAAATCTAAGGAAACAAGTGGAAAATTGTTGGCGGTCAGAATACTTAAAGGAGAAGTACATCCAAAGCTTGTTTGGCTATACTTCTCCTGTGGATCACAGGAGTGCAGTTCGTCCTGCACTCCTGTGACCCGTTTTCAGCTGACACCCACTGTCAGCTGACGTCTCATAGCTGATCATGGCTTGGGCAAAATCGCTACAATGAAGTTGGGATACACCCACATGCCTAGACTGGCACCCGGCTCAGCCTCTCTTCCGCCCTCTACACAGCCCAGCACTCCAGTGAGTCGACGGTGTTTGATCACTCAGTTCTCAATGTTAAGGCCCATACACACGATCAGACTTTTTGACAACAAACATGCAAATTAGCTGTTTTAAGGCAACATCCGACCGTGTGTATGCTCCATCGGACAAACTTTTTCTTTTTTTATCGGACAAATGTTGGCTGTGCGAACAGACAAACTTGGCGGCAACAAAAGTCCTACCTCAGCAAGTCCGATCATGTGTACACAAAACCATCAGACTTCAGTATAAAGTACAAACACACATGCTCAGAACCAATGCAAAAGATCAGACAACAATACAGACGTTGACCAAAGGGTGGCGCCAGAGAATTGAACGTCCTCTTTTGAAGTGTCATCAGTACGTTGAAACGTCACTACGTTCGTGTTTGTTACCTAAAAAGTCCTGCCGTGTGTATGCAATACAAGTTCGCTGCCAACGCCCTTTGGACAGAAATCCGCGGAAAAGTTTGTTTAAAGTCCGATCATGTGTACGAGGCTTTAGAGCCGGTGGGGGACCGATGCAGCATCAGACTGATGTTCCATCCACTTAGGTTAGTATGAATCTGCAAAAAAATTTAAAAATCCATACTTTCCTTTTAACTGTTATAGGAGATGCCCTGCTGTTTATCATGGATGGGGGAATCGATTTTTCTCATTCAATCCGCAAGGTTAATAGAAAGCACTCTAATGCCGTGTACACACGGTCGGATTTTCCGTTGTACGTCTTGTACGTCACCGTGTTCTTATGTTTGGAATTTTTGGCCAACATTTGTGTGACCGTGTGTATGCAAGAGAAGTTTGGGCCAACATCCTTCGGGAAAAAATCCATGGTTTTGTTGTCGGAAAATCCAATCGTGTGTACGAGGCATAAGAGTGTATTGCAACCCTGTTTTAAGTTGCCCATACAATGTTCGATTTCTGTGTAAACGTTCATGCGCAGTTCATTCGTCAGAACATGTTATAAGATCATTAGTGACTACACAAATTCCATATGAAAGTTCTGAAAAATTTCATCCGATTGCCATTGTGAATTCTAACAAGAATTAACATATAGAGTTAGAACTCCGTTCAGTCAGATAAGAAACTAAATTTTTTTTACATCCTTCCCCTTTGATTGTTCTTGTTACTGTTGTTGAAAACAATCGTTGATTTGATGATATTAACCATTATGCCCTGTACACACGATAGGATTTTCCGATGGAAAATGTGTGATAGGACCGTTTTGTCGGAAATTCACACAAAGTTTGAGAGCTGGCTATAAAATTTTCCGACAACAAAATCCATTGTCGGAAATTCTGATCATGCGTACACAAATCCGACGCACAAAGTGCCACGCATGCTCAGAATAAATTAAGAGACGAAAGCTATTGGCTACTGCCCCGTTTATAGTCCCGACGTACATGTTTTACGTCACCGCGTTCAGAACGATTGGATTTTCCGACAACTTTGTGTGACTGTGTGTATGCAAGACAAGTTTGAGCCAACATCCGTCGGAAAAAATCCATGGATTTTGTTGTCGGAATGTCCGACCAATGTCCGACCGTGTGTACAGGGCATTAGAAAATTGAACAAACATGCCGTGAATAACTGTTTTTTTTTTTTATGTATTTCTAACGCCGCGTACACACAATTGGATTTTACGACAACAAAACCATGGATTTTTTTCCCGAAGGATGTTGGCTCAAACTTGTCTTACATACACACGGTCACACAAATGTTGTCGGAAATCCCGAACGTAAGAACGTACAAGATGTACGATGAGCCGAGAAAAAGGAAGTTCAATAGCCAGTGCGCCTCCTTCTGCATGATTCCGAGCATACGTGAGCTTTTGTGCAACGGACTTGTGTACACACGATCGGACTTTCTGACAACAAGTGAAGTTGTCGGAAAATTTGAGAATCTGCTCTCAAACATTTGTGTGCGGAAATTCCGACAGCAAATGTTCGATGGAGCATACACACAGTCGAACTTTCCGACAACAAGCTCACATCGAACATTTCCCGTCGGAAATTCTGATTGTGTGTACGCGGCATAAGAGTGTATGGCCAGCTTCACTCTACAATGGTTGGATTGCCTGTTGGGTTGGCAGGCGATTGGGGGTGTTACAGCCACAGGACAGGTGCAGGAAAGCACAGCCCCCTCCCATTTGGATTGCTGGTGTCAGGATGTGTTTGCAGTGAAGTCTGAGAGATATTTTCCTTTCTTCATTCCATCACAGTGAGAGAAGCCGGAACATCCTGTGTGGCCTATAGAGCTTACATTTAATTTAGCTGGTGCAGATGGTATGTTGTGTTTATCTTCTTTAATCTGTTATTCTATAATTCTCTTTGAAATGATTCGCCTTGCCTGTACATCAAAATATTTTAATGGAAGCTCATTAACAGTTAATTCTTAGCTGATACTCACTTACCATTGGTTGCAGCTCAGTTGCTGGAGTCAGACGTAAGGTAAGTATTTACAGCCTTTTCATTTTTGAATGAACACAAAGCAGTTTCTGGTTGGACAAGGTGGAGAGAAGGGGTGGTGATATCACTATTTCCACCTCATCCAATCCTTGTGTTCATTGAAAAATATAAGCCATACTGTGAATGGCGTCAGCGCCGAGCGAGAGATCCCCAGGATGGTTAGTGTGCAGAAAAGAAGATTCTTGACACAGGACCCAAAAGGTAGTGGTGACTACTATAGTGATCGCCAGCTTTCCCAGTGTCCCCTGAGATATGAAATGCAAACTTACATTGATCCAAGTGGGTCTAATGTAAGTACACAATAAAAATCATACCTGGAGTCAGGGGCATTGCTGTCCGTCAATGTCAGTAACAGACATTCACGGACAGATGTAAAAATCACAGATTTTACAAAATGTTTGTGAATTTACTGACAGCTAGCAACCCTGCTCCCCAGCACTAATTCTCTTCCACTCTCCCGTCCAAATCTCCCCTCACAGCACAAATCATTCTCTCAAGACTTAATGCTCTCCTTGTCTGTCCCCAGAATAATCTTTGTTCCCCAGGCCAGTCTGTCCCGAGTTTGGGCCACCCCAAAGTCGCTCATCCATGTCTTTATGGACCTTGCTTTGTGCACTGGAATACAGTCATGTTGGAACAGGAAGGAGCCATCCCCAAACTGTTCCCACAAAGTTGAGAGCATGAAATTCTCCAAAATGTCTTGGTACGCTGACGCCTTAGGAGTTCCCTTCACTGGAACTAAGGGGCCAACACTATAATTCCCCCTTTCAAGGCCCATATAGACATGGATGAGCGAGTTTGGGGTGGAGGAACTTGACTGGCCTGCACAGAGTCCTGACATCAACCCAATAAAATACCTTTGGGATGAATTAGAGCAGAGACTGCAAGTCAGGCCTTCTCGTCCACATCAGTGCCGACCTTACAAATGCGCTTTTGGAAGAATGGTCAAACATAGACACACTCCTAACCCTTGTGGACAGCCTTCCCAGAAGTAATCGCTGGCAACCCAAAGCTTCTTCTTATAAGAATTTATTCAGGCACAATAGCAGTGTACAATTCAAATAAATGCTAACATATTTCGGCCGAAACGCGTTAGAATTATTTGGATTGTACACTGCTATTGTGCCTGAATAAATTCTTATGAGAAGAAGCTTTGGGTTGCCAGCGATTTCTTTTACCACATATTTACAGTGAACTACACAGCCAGGGCACCGACTCCGCTCACTAACTTCAGTATAGCAGTAGAGCTTGGGTGAGTTTTTTCCTAGCCTTCCCAGAAGAGTTGAAGCCGTTATAGCTGAAAAGGGTGGGCAAACTCAATATTGAACCCTACAGACTAAGACTGGGATGCCATTAAAGTTCATGTGCGTGTAATGGCAGATGTCCCAATATTTTTGGTAATATAGTGTACATATATAGATATAAAGATATAAATATATCTATATATATACATATTCCATATAAATAATACCTTTTATATATTTTAGGTTGGCCAACTTTGTAGGTTAATTTATCAAATGCCATTCTGGAAGGTGTAAGTGGGTAATACTGCAATTTCTTTTTTTTTATATGGTGTGTATGGTGCTTACATTGATCAACTAGACATTGGCTAAATAAAGATAAAAAAAAAACTTTTTTAGAAGGTTATATTGTTTATTTATATCAGATTATATTTATGATGTTGCATTATAGAATGTCTGTCGATTAGAGGCACTGTTTTGCTGTTCTATCTCGTAGTGGCAGTGGCGTCAGGGCTTATCCATCCAGGTAATGTATGGTGAATATTATGATGAGTGGTATGTTGATGCAGATGTTGACTTGTAACATGAAAGTATTAAATTATTTTTCCATGTTTACAGACATTCGTAAAACGATGTTCTTGAAGAATAGTGCGTATTTTGCAGACCTCACTTTTTGTCACAAAGTTTTAAAAATTCAAAAAAGAAAAAAAAAATGTTTTTTCTTGTCTTTCTTCATTTTCAAAAACAAATGAGAGCTGCAAAATACTCACCATGCCTCTCAGCAAATAGCTTGGGGTGTCCACTTTCCAAAATGGGGTCTTTTGGGGGGGGTTTTGTGCCACTTGGGCATTCCATGGCCTCCGAAACTGTGATAGGCAGTGAAGAGTGAAATCAAAAATTTACACCCTTAGAAAACCTGAAGCCGGTGATTGGTTTTCGGGGCCCCGTATGCGGTTAGGCTCCCAAAAAGTCCCACACATGTGGTATCCCCGTACTCAGGAGAAGCAGCAGAATGTATTTTGGGGGGCAATTCCACATATGCCCATTGCCTGTGTGAGCAATATATCATTTAGTGACAACTTTGTGCAAAAAAAAAAAAAAGTGTCACTTTCCCGCAACTTGTGTCAAAATATAAAATATTCCATGGACTCAACATGCCTCTCAGCAAATAGCTTGGGGTGTCTAATTTCCAAAATGGGGTCATTTGGGGGGGGGGGGTTTGTGCCATCTGGGCATTTTATGGCCTTCAAAACTGTGATAGGTAGTGAGGAGTGAAATTAAAAATTTACGCCCTTAGAAATCCTGAAGGCAGTGATTGGTTTTCGGGGCCCCGTACACGGCTAGGCTCCCAAAAAGTCCCACGCATGTGGTATCCCCATACTCAGGAGAAGCAGCTAAATGTATTTTCCTTTCAGTGATTTTTATTGAGAATAGCATATACAAAATACACAACATATATTCTTTGAGTACAAAAATAGAAAAGGAAAGAAATGGGGGGGGGGGGGGGGGACATATCTCAGCCAATATGGCCTGCCGGAATCCCATAAACAGACTATGTCATCCTTATTTTCTCTCTCTAGATGAGGTGGATGCGTCTATCCGACTGTACATGGTCGGTGACATTTCCTTTATTTGCATATGTATCTAGGCTGAGTGCAGAGCATCATGCGTTTGGATATATATTTATCTTGCTTTATATATTTATCATTTCTAGCGCTATTCTCACACCTCTCTGTATTGCATGGAGAGAAGGCGTGTCGTCAGGAACCCAACCATCCACCCTATTTGGGATCTTTACTGTGGACGGGAGGGCCCCACACCCCTCTTCCTTTATGACTAATAATTCAGATCTCAGATCGTGACCTTTCGTATCTGTCATTAGGACAACGACATAAAGCAGGAAAACCTGCAAAAATATACCAGAGAAGGAAAGGAAAGAGTAAGAAAAATAAAGAGGGGAAATGAAGAAGAGAAGAAAGGGTAAGGGAAGAGATGGGGTTGAGTGCACCCCTAGGGATCCCTCTTGGGATCCATTAACTGTCAAAACCCATAGACAGATAGGATAACCATGGTTCCCAAATCCTGTCGAAAGCCCTCTGTTTATCTAAAAGAATCGCCGAAAGGCGTTCATTAATTATGATCCACGTCAGTTTTGCTTTAACCATTTCAAAGGGGATCAGGGGCTTTCTCCAGGATCTAGCCACCGCTATTCTAGATGCTGTAAATATAAAACATATGAGCTTCCTGGTATGTCCAGGTATTTCTTCCACTTGATCCCCCAGTAGTGCTTGTTGTGGAGATTTGGTTAGATTAACTTGAGTCAGTGAGTATATAAAGTTATAAATGCGTATCCAAAATCGTTTGACCTTAGGGCAGGTCCACCAAGTATGATATATTGTACCTTCTTTGCCACATCCCCTGAAACACAGAGGAGAGGCATCAGCGATATATGTCGCAATTCTCGCCGGGACCATATACCACCGTAATAAGACTTTATAATTTGCCTCTATCAGGGAGGTATTAATATAACCTTTTGAAGCTGACTGTGCCACCTTAAACTATTTATCCATTTCCATCGTTACCTCCATATCCTGTTCCCATTTTTGCATATAAAATAATTTCCCCGTTTTGGAAGTCAGGATACTATAAATTTGTGATATATGACCTTTATGTTTGTCATAAGACTTGCATAGATATTCCATTGGGGTGGAAGACATAATGTCGGTCTTACGCTGTAGGGTATGCAGGAAGTGGAGTATTTGGAGGTAACGATAAAATTCTGTGTTAGGTAGCTGGTACTTTTCTATGAGTGCTTTGAGTGCTTGTTTCGATATTATACCTTTATGATCACACATATCAGCTATACGTATCAGACCCTTGTTAGTCCACCATGATAGACTTTGAGGATTAAGACCCGGGGTGAAATCTGGGTTATCCGTTAGCGGGGCTAAAGGAGCATGCGTGTAACGAAAAACTAAAGACTTTTGTAATCTATCCCATAGACTCAATGAAAAGGATAGTGTAGGGCACAATATGGTCGGTCTGTCTTTCATATGGAGCCACATCATATGGCTAATGGGTTTTGTGGGATAGGGGGCTGATTCCATTTTCATCCAGGACGGAGCTGGTGACCCAGAATGGGAGCGAATTAATTGGGCCAACTGGGCTGCCTCAAAATATTTGACCAAATCAGGAACTCCCAGGCCTCTTTTAGTTTTGGGGGTATAGAGAGTTCGCCTATTCACCCTAGAGCTGAATGTATTTTGGGGTGCAATTCCACATATGCCCATGGCCTGTGTGAGCAATATATCATTTAGTGACAACTTTTTGTAATTTTTTTTTTTTTTGTCATTAATCAATCACTTGGGACAAAAAAATTAATATTCAATGGGCTCAACATGCCTTTCAGCAATTTCCTTGGGGTGTCTACTTTCCAAAATGGGGTCATTTGGGGGGGTTTTGTACTGCCCTGCCATTTTAGCACCTCAAGAAATGACATAGGCAGTCATAAACTAAAAGCTGTGTAAATTCCAGAAAACGTACCCTAGTTTGTAGACGCTATAACTTTTGCGCAAACCAATAAATATACGCTTATTGACATTTTGTTTACCAAAGACATGTGGCTGAATACATTTTGGCCTAAATGTATGACTAAAATTGAGTTTGTTGGATTTTTATTATAACAAAAAGTAGAAAATATCATTTTTTTAAAACATTTTCGGTCTTTTTCCGTTTATAGCGCAAAAAAGAAAAAACGCAGAGGTGATCAAATACCATCAAAAGAAAGCTCTATTTGTGGGAAGAAAAGGACGCAAATTTTGTTTGGGTACAGCATTGCATGACCGCGCAATTAGCAGTTAAAGTGACGCAGTGCCAAATTGTAAAAAGTGCTCTGGTCAAGAAGGGGGTAAATCCTTCCGGGGCTGAAGTGGTTAAGAGGCTCCTCTGTCCTCCACTCATTACCTGTATTAATGGCACCTGTTTGAACTTGTTATCAGTATAAAAGACACCTGTCCACAACCTCAAACAGTCACACTCCAAACTCCACTATGGTGAAGACCAAATAGCTGTCGAAGGACACCAGAAACAAAATTGTAGACCTGCACCAGGCTGGGAAGACTGAATATGCAATACGCAAGCAGCTTGGTGTGAAGAAATCAACTGTGGGAGCAATAATTAGAAAATGGAAGACATATAAGACCACTGATAATCTCCCTCGATCTGGGGCTCCACACAAGATCTCACCCCGTGGGGACAAAATGATCACAAGAACGGTGAGCAAAAATCCCTGAACCACACGGGGGGACCTAGTGAATGACCTGCAGAGAGCTAGGACCAACGTAACAAAGGCTACCATCAGTAACACACTATGCCGCCAGGGACTCAGATCCTGCAGTGCCAGACGTGTCCCCCTGCTTAAGCCAGTACATGTCCGGGCCCGTCTGAGGTTTGCTAGAGAGCATTTGGATGATCCAGAAGAGGATTGGGAGAATGTCATATGGTCAGATGAAACTAAAGTAGAACCGTTTGGTAGAAACACAGCTCATTGTGTTTGGAGGAGAGAGAATGCTGAGTTGCAACCAAAGAACCCCATTCCTACTGTGAAGCATGGGGGTGGCAACATCATACTTTGGGCTGTTTCTCTGCAAAGGGAACAGGACGACTGATCCGTGTACATGAAAGAATGAATGGGGCCATGTATCGTGAGATTTTGAGTGCAAACCTCCTCCCATCAGCAAGGGCATTGAAGATGAAACGTGGCTGGGTCTTTCAGCATGACAATGATCCTGAACACACCACCCGGGCAACGAAGGAGTGGCTTCGTAAGAAGCATTTTAAGGTCCCGGAGTGGCCTAGCCAGTCTCCAGATCTCAACCTCATAGAAAACCTTTGGAGGGGGTTGAAAGTCCGTGTTGCCCAGCGACAGCCTCAAAACATCGCTGCTCTAGAGGAGATCTGAATGGAGGAATGGGCCAACATACCAGCAACAGTGTGTGACAACCTTGTGAAGACTTACAGAAAACGTTTGACCTCTGTCATTGCCAACAAAGGATATATAACAAAGTATGGAGATGAACTTTTGATATTGACAAAATACCTATTTTTCACCATAATTTGCAAATAAATTCTTTCCAAATCAGACAATGTGATTGTCTGGATTTGTTTCCACATTGTGTCTCTCATAGTTGAGGTATACCTATGATGACAATTACAGGCCTCTCTCATCTTTTTAAGTAGGAGAACTTGCACAATTGGTGGCTGACTAAATACTTTTTTGCCCCACTGTACATTGGTGCTCGATGTATGTGGAAGAAATAGAACGCTGGATTAAAAAATGGATATCAAAGCATCACAGGGCAATACAGGCTAACTGCACAGCTCTGGTGCGTTTCACACGCGTTTCACATAGCTGACTAAGCACCATATCTGGTGTGAAAAGCGTCAGCTGTTGTGCAGTTAGTCTGTATTGCCCTGTGATGCTTTGATATCCATTTTTTAATAAAGGTGCACTTTTTTGAAGTGTTGCTATCCAGCATTCTATTTCTTCCATTATCTCTGTTGCAAACAGAGCCAGCACCCTGCCTGATTGCGGAGACAGCTGTTCTTAGGAGAGGTGATTACTTTGGAGCAGTGCACTCCCTTGCTCGGTGTATGTGCCCCCTTACCTTGGTGGTCCATGTCTGTACCCCTTACACTGGTGATCAGTGTCAGTGCACCCTTACATTGGCAGTCAGTGTCTGTGCCCCTTACATTGGTGGTGGTCAGTTTTTGTGCTCTCTTTTTATTGGTCTTTGTTATGATCTCTTCATGATCAATATGCCCTCTGTGTACCCCCTTTGCTGTTCAGTGGTGGTCAATGTGCCCTCCCCTTGCTGCTCAGTGTGCCTCCCCTTTTGTTGGTGGTTACTGAGAGCATTGTTACTCACAGGATCTGTGGGGACGCATTGGCAGAGAAAAAAGGAAGAGGATAGGTGGCAGAGGAGGAAGGGGAGGGCTGTGTTTACATTTGTGATCACTGTGATTGGTCATAACAGTGATCACAAGGAACAAAGCCACTCTGATCGGCTTTTCCTGTGATCTGTGTGCAGATCACAGGCAATTTGCAGGTGGTCGCAGTGTCAGGACCCGGGACATCCTGCAAAAGATGTGAGCAATATGCCCTGGGTACCTGTACCTATTTACGAGGGAAAGAAAATAAACAAACATAGTTATGGTATTCTTTTGCAAGATAGCCAAATGGTCTGAAATAATGTAGTTAAGCCCTATAGTATATAAATAAAATATAAAAAGTTAGCCCTAAATAAATAAAATATATACAGAACACTAAACAGTCTCTGCTCTTTGCATTACCACACTAATAAAAAGCAAAATCTGGTGTTTTACACAAGATCTCCAGACACTTTTTGCATTGGTGTTTTTCAGATGCAGTGTCTTCTTTTGCCTGCAGGTGGCAGGGTTGCTCTTGATACAAGATACTAAAGGCAATTTTCAAAGGTGACCCTTAGTTGTTCAACACCTTTTACTAGAGGTGCTGTACAATTAACAGTGGTGTTTTACACCTATTGGGGATGAGGAAAATTGAGATTGTTCATTTTGGTTAAAAAATCCAAAGATTTCAGCTACAATGTTTTAATGTTGATTAATTGCATTGAAGTTAATAAGGAGGGTGGCGTTAAGGTTGTTATTTTTGGTTTTTAAGACCTCTTTCACACTGTGGCTAACGCGGCCACGGCCCCAGTGTGAAAGGGGTCTAAGGGAGCAATTGGATTTAAATGATTCCTGTGGGATACAGAACCTCTCTTCCACTATCCTTGGCCCATTCTTGTGCTCT
This sequence comes from Aquarana catesbeiana, assembly GCF_042186555.1. Classification (NCBI taxonomy): domain Eukaryota; kingdom Metazoa; phylum Chordata; class Amphibia; order Anura; family Ranidae; genus Aquarana; species Aquarana catesbeiana. The sequence continues at coordinate 63,501,370 of NC_133330.1, forward strand.
CTTCATAGAAATAAAAAATGATTAAAGCAACAGTACACAAATAATGGTCAATACAAACACAAGAAAAGGAAAATAAGGACACAAATACAAAGAACACAAAATTAATAAAAAAAATATGAAAGATAATAACGAAAATAACTAAATACCCCCCTCCCCCACAAAAAAACCCAAAACAAAACATTGCCAATGGGAAATCGATAATTTTGCAGTGAAAGAAACTATGCAGAAATCAATACACTTCTTCAGCCCAGTGAAATGACACTGTTCTGTTGGAGCTCATCAACATGTGTAGCACCATCCTAGTGTTGGATGCTAGGCAAATTTAGTTTTTGGCTTCTTCTATAGACAAGGGTGCAGTGATTGCTTTGGTTTGTTGAGGGTTTCACATTTCGGGAAAGTTTGATTGCTTCCCCCTGTTTCTGTAAGAAGCTGCCAGAACATAGCACGGGAGATTCAAATGCCTGAATGTTTATGATGCTGTAGCCAATCCCCGGAGAGAAGGGTCCAAAAGGTGGCTGGAGAGGTGGTTAATAGTCTGAAGCCCTGGGGAGATTGTTCTTTCCTTGACAGGGAGGGTTCCAAAAGCCTCTGAGGCTGCTACCCTAGGGGGCAGCCTATGGACTGAGTTGCTGTTGTATGTAGTCTCAGCTATGGCAGAGCTGTGGACCTAAAGTGATCTTCTGAGAAGCTGGCTGTGAGAATTCACCATAAAGGATCTGGTCTGGAGAAGGTTTGTCTTCCTCACTGGACCGTGTCCAGAGGAAGCTTGAAGATGCACAGTTGTCCTGGGGACTTGTGAGTAATGACCCTGCATTGATTCCTGGTGACAGTGTGCTTTTGGGATGTAAGTGCCAGAGGTAGCTATGGACTAAGACGACTCTCATAGGGTCTCAGAATACTGGCCATTCCACAGTCCTCAGCAGAATCCTGGAGATGGAGTCTAGAGAAAACTGTATTCCTGTTACTGTGCAAGCATTTTGAAGCATCTCATGCCACAACCCTCTCTTGTTTCAAAGTTCTTCAAGCAATAAATATCAAGAAGACTTCCCCTACACTGATTTGTTGGAGCCAGTGTTTATGGACTGGTGCTTGTGGGGATGGGAAGACTCTGTACTGTTTGGAACAAGCTAGCTAATACCAGCTGCCCCTAAAGTGGTACAGCTACAAATGCAAAAAAATATAAACAAATAATAAATGATAACATGAAAACCTATATACTAAATATACCATTGAAAATGTTATTTACTATATCTGTTTGATAAGTGCAAAAATAAACCTGTTGATCATATAAAAAAAAAAAATTCTGGCCTATGTCCTCTGTAAACTTCCTGTGTTATCTCAATGAGTTTAATCAGCCCTCCTAGTTCTTCCAGTGGACTATAAAACACCTCCCTTCTATATTGTGGATATGAAGAGAAGGGGAGATGTTCTGTAATTTAGCAAAAACACAACTAGCCAGGGCTGACACCCTTCCTTGCGATCTCAGTCCAGTATGCCCACAACAGGAAATTAGGTGCTAAGTGCATATCTGCCAGGATCAGCAGGTGCCAGGTGTTTGTCTCTACTTGCAGGATCTTTGAAGGGCTAAAACACATGGAAATGTACATATATTACAGTGATATACTGTACATGATTTTCATTTGCACTTTAAGGCTATGTTCAAACAGGAGGCAAGGAGGTGGTAAAAACAGACAAATTTACATTGCAGATGCTCAGGTCAATTCACCTTGCTGTCTTCACCATGTGGCAAATTCAACTTGGCATGTCAAAATCACCAGGCATTCCACTTTCCAAATGTGACCGTCAAAGTCAATGGCACAGAGACGTAAATGTGTGCCAAACACTTACGTACGCCTGACCATCAAGAGCATGGTGGTACCCTCCAGAGACATTCCACTTCAGGGGCAGATCTCTTAGGCACACTGGGACATGTGAACAGATGGGCGCCAGTCACTTTAAGGTGCAAAACAAAAAAGGAGTATATTGCTCACACCAAACAAACTCTAAGGAAAAGGAGTACGGAGTTTAGAACACCCATTCCTGGCTTGCAGATTCAATAACACACAAAAAGACACCAGGACAGAAAAAGAGCCTTAAGGCTAGGTTCACACCTGTGTGGCCACGCGGGCACGAGGCCATTCATTTGAATGGGCTACCGTGCCCCTGAGACATGCAGGAAAGAAGTCCCAGCACTATTTTTGAAACTTTGGTTCCCAGTACAGTTGCAATTTCCGTGCGGACAGCGCGCCCTTAGGAATAATGGCATCTACCCGCAGGTCCCGCATTTCTCTGTGTGAGTGGTTGCGGCTGCCGGTATTTGTGCAGATCCTGCAGCAGCACCACCTGCACAGATGTGAACCTAGCCTTAAGCCATACCTCCCAACTTTTTGAGGCATAGGACACACACCCCCTGCCACGCCCCCTTAAAGGAGAATTATAGAAAAAAATGATTGGTTAAACCCACAAGTGTTTTTTTTTTTACCACTACTATTCCTTTATACTGGGTTTTGACATTTACAAATGAAGCCAGTTATAAATTGGATGAAAGGTTTAGCACTGGGAAACACTTTTTGAAAGATAAATAGTGCATTTTATATACAACTATATAGATCAGACCAAATAAGGAGGAAAGAGGGATAGAGGGACTTTGTTCCAAATCAGGGATAGTCCCTCGAAATCAGGGACAGTTGGGAGCTATGCTTAAGCTGAACCCAGAAATCTCTACCGTCTTTGTAGCAACCATCTCCATTAGCAACCCCAAGTTTCCAGAAGCAGCAGAGGTAATCCGAATGAGTCCATCTTGATGTTTTCAGAGACGTTCCTCACCCAGGACCCTGGGTCACTGTGATGACCGATCACAGTGATCACAGTTTTTTTCCCCAAAATTTTCAGTCTTTTTTCTTTTATATAATAGGAAAAAAAAAAACCTCTTTGTCTCAAAAATGGTACACATTCGAGTCCAGTGTTGCATGACTGAGTAATACAGGTCTGTACTAAAATGGTTAACCAATGTACCTGATATTCCATGTTATCAGAAAGTGGAGGTCTTCTTTAACAAAAACAGACATGGTGCAGTACTTCTGACTCAAGGAGGTCACAGTACATCCTCTTGCATGAGAAGATGAAGATTTAGGTTAGTGGAAATGACATAAAGCATTGAGCAAATATTGACTGTGACAACAGGAAAGGTCTATATAACATTTACACGTCTATTATCATTTAGATAAGCATGGGTAAGTACAAGGCCATATCTGACACCAACCGGTGGAAATACTGAGTAGTCTTATGATGACAGCCGTGTTTTTCAAAACCTTACATCATTGTCCTGTGTTTATAGACCGGCATGTCCTAACATGTTCCATAGGATGATTTAACGCAAACCTGCACTTTGACCATTCATTGCAATGCTTTAAAAGTGAAGTAGTGCCAAAACTTTTTTGGCCATACTTCTGGGTCACAGGAGTGCACTTACTTTTGTTCCCTTTTGACTCAGAGTCAGCTTTTAGCGGGATATTGCCATCACAGCTGCATCATGGCTCTTCAAGGATGTCGACCAAATTGTCAGGATCCCCCCAGATGCCTGATTGAAAGCTGGCTCTAACTCAGAGCACATGGCTGAGAGCTAAACCTAGCGGTGCCCACCCCTCCCCAGCCCGGCACTCCAGTGAGCAATGGAGGGGCAAAGCAGAGAGCAGCAGTGACAGTCAATGCTCTCCACTCCAAGCAGACCGAGAACTGAACGGTCAGCAGTCATGTGATTGCTCAGTTCTCGGCCTTAAAGCTGATATGGGACAGCTGCAGTCTAGAGGTGAGCATGAAGGGGATTGTTTATGTACCCCAAACTTCTCCCTTAATCCCTAATTTCTTAGCTGTCCTATTAATTTACCTCCTCCCTGCCACTTAACTTCGCACAAATGAAAACGGTTGCTGAATGCTGAGATCAGCACAAAACAGGGTAAGGTGGAGAGGTGTGGGGGGACAGATGGAAAGGATGGTGGTAGAGATGGAGTGCTCCACAGGTTAAATCTCCTGGAGCTGGCAAGGTGGCAGGTTAAAGCGGACCTTCAGTAATTTTTTCAACTTACCATCTATTAAATCTTCTTCCCTTGTTGTTTTAACTTTGGATAGTAAAACATTTTTTTTTCTGCCAGTAAATACCTTATACAGCCAACTTTTGTTTCTTGTCTGGTAAAAAGCCTAGGCTTATGACATCATGCACAGCTCTCTCTCTCACGAGAGTTTGCCAGGAAAAGAGGGGGGGGGGGGGGGTGAGTCATAAGAGGGCCAATGAGAGCTGCAGAGCTGGAGGTGGGCCTTCGTGTGTCTGTGTAAATCCAGGAAGTGAACAGGCAGCAGCTTCAGATGCCCACAGTTAAAATGGCTGCAGCCAGACTCAGTGGAGGGAGATTTCTGCAGCATATTTGGCAAGTACAGAATCACAGTATATATAAAATAATATGCAAAGTGGTTGGAGGGAAGCTTCAGAATGGCAAAGAAGTTTTTAGTGCAAATTATGTGAGCAGACTGCAGTTCCTCTTTAATGTAAGTTAAGGCTGTCAACACAACCCAGCTTGTGAATTGCTTTGTAACACAATGCATGGCAACACACCACTGTACCTTGTAGTATATTACAGCGCAGGTGTGTTGGGATGCCATTCAAAGTGAATTGCACTAAATTGCACCAATGGGTGAGTTCCCGCAATGCAAAAGCATGATTCAGACCCTAACGAACCAAACCTTGGGCAGTAATTGATATTTTCCTGCACCTGATTAGCAGCAGTCACCGAAAACACCACAACGCTGATCTGATGGAATGTGAAATGTAATGCAGTGCCAGAAAACACAGGCATGCAGGTCACCACAGCGCGGCTGCAGTGCAGGGACTTGAATACATTGTAACCTTGTACACTTTCAATAAAGTAAAAAAAATGTAAACAGTGTGACACCCTGAAACAGCACACAGACGCATGGTAAAATTAAGTGTTTAAGGCTCTGTTTCCACTAGTGCGACTTTTCATGCGACTTGGGACTGAAAAGTCGCATGACAAATTGTTTCCCATGATTTCCAATGAGTACCGTTCATATCTGTGCGACTTCAAGTCGCAGCGACTTCAAAGTAGTCCCTGCACTACTTTGGTCCCACTTTGATGCGACTTGAGGGACGCACTAGTGGAAACATAGCCTTAGTGTGCAGTTTATAGGCCTTTAGCCCATGTGTGCATTATGCTCAGTATAACACAGTCTGGTACGCGTTGTGTATGGGCAGTGTTATGTGTTGTTACAATGCATTGCACTGTTTACTTTTTTCTTCTTTTTTTTAAAACTTTATTGAAATGTTTTAAAATTACATACATTACAACATAGACCTCCACACATGTCTGGGGTTTTCTATGTGCCCTTGTATTGAGACTGCATTGGTCTACTTTTTTAAACGCATCTCAATCTACCTGGTGTGACCGAGCCCTTACCAAATTTCTTATTACCAAGTGTATGTCTCTCCTTACATAACATGCCATGGATATTACCACTTGAAAATAAGGGAGTAATAACTTAAGCTGCCCATACATTACTCAATCTTTTTTTGTTCAACCAGTGGGTTAAATGAAAAAAAAGACTTGACTCCCCCATCCACACATTTGAGGTGTATCGAGGATTCCTCCCCGCTGAACTATCGTATTATGGCAACGGGGAGACCAATACCGTTTTTTTGCCGGCCAGTACGAGTACCGATACTTTTGGTGAAGTACTTACTGATACTGAGTACTGATACCTTTGCAGTGCGATTTAAGCCCATACAAGATGAATGGGCTCAAAGCGCACTGCAAAGAATTGCATGCGATTTAAACAGGAATGCGATGCCATTCCTGTCCAAATTGCATGCAGTTTCCCGCACCACTTCTTTGTGAACCCAGGCTGAAGTCACTATGACTGCTAAAATCGCATGTGATTCTTTCCAGTGCAATTTGATCCCATTCATTTGCACCACAAAGGTATCGGAGCATTTGCATGAGTACGAGTAGTCATGCAAATGCTCAGTATCGGCACAGATATAATACAGGTATCAGTACACTGATCAGCGTTCCTGGCTATAACTGGCAACGCTGATTAAGTGGAATGTACAGAAGTCAATCGATAGACCAACTTCTATATGACATCCCTGCTCATACATGGATTGAAATTCAGCTGGTACCTGCTAAATCATGGCCAGCCCAGAAATCTTTAGAAGGTCTCGATAGAGGTGACACTCGTCCCCTTAATTTCTCTCATTTGTGTGACCTCCTCTGATGAATAAAAATGGTCTTTTCTAAGGTAATGTAACACATCCATTGTGACATTGCGGCCTGGGATGAATTGCTGAGAGGCTGTGTGAATACTAAACACAACCATTATACTCAGAGGACCAGGAAACAGAGTCCTCTGACAAGTACTTGAGGCTGGGGGATCTATTGTCTTTCACAAACAAGGTGAGAAGTCTCAGTCAAGGCAGGAAGTGCCTCAGCAAACATCTCAGCAGGGGACTCCTCCTGGATGGTTCTTCTCTGTGTTTTCCCCTAAACACACTTTATTTACATGCATGTATTTACTCCATTTGAGAAAAAACAGAGCCTCAGCCACACAAACAATGGCAAGTGCAGCAACTACGAATGTGTTTAACATTTTGTCCTCCATTGTATATCAGTGTACCAGTTCCATTCAGTCCTGGTCACAAGGCATGGGCCATTTCTTTGCATGAGGATGAACTTTTGGCAAAAATCAGGAGATTTAATTTAACTTTCGCTAGTTTTGGTGAAGCACATTGCATTCAAGTAAGACAAAATTGGGTTGGTTTCTAGCAATGTTTAAAGGCTTATAAGGCCTCCTGCACACTGTGGGTTTAGCCCCAAGTTCAGCATATGGCCCCTTTCACACGGGTGGACCATATGTCCGTTTTCCATCCATCCGTTTTGCAGATGAAAAACCGACATACATGTATCCCTATGGGATAGCTGATGTCAGTGGAAGAACATCCGCTGACATCCGATGACATCAGTCTCCGCTATGCTCCGAAACTGATGACGGAGGAAAACCCTATTTTTCCATCCGTCTGCAGATCGGATCGGATGAAAATGGACAGACGGTCCGTTTTCATCCGATCCCCCCATAGAGGAAAGCGGAGATCTGACCGGTCCGTTTCTGCACAGTGTGCAGAGAGGGGCTAGTCATCCGCCGGCTCAGCGGATATCAACGGAGCGATCCCCGCTGAGCAAGCGGATGTCCAAAAAATGGATCCTCCCGGGATCCGCACGTGTGAAAGGGGCCTAAAGCTTCTGTTTGGGGTGTTCATCCCTGTGCACATATAACCCTAAATGTAAGTACCACTATGGGCGCCGTACAGCCCCGTCCACCTACAGCAGCTGTCAGCCGCTCATGGAGTATTACAGGCTGCCAGCTATGGGATTGGACAGCACACGTGGCTAAACGGCAAGCGTTAGGGTTGCCACCTCATCCCTTTAAACCCGAACACATATGAATTGCACGGGTTCAGAGGCTAATTTAATTCAGATAAGGCACCAAGTTTAATTACCATCTTAAAGAGGAGGTCCAGCCTGGGCGCAAAAAATTAAAAATCAGCAGCTGCTGACTTTTAATAGTAGGGCACTTACCTGTCCAGGGAGCTCACGATGTCGGCACCCACGCCGATCTTCAGATCGACTCCCAGGTGCTGCCACAGCCATTCCTGATAAGGGAACCTGGTAGTGAAGCCTTTCGGGCTTCACAGCATGTCCCCTACTGCCCATGCGTGACGCACGCTGCGCTTTCTAATTGGCCTGGTGGCGGGGGAATAAGGAGGGGGGCCGAACTTCCGGGAGATTGGGCCGTGGCCCATCTCCAGAAGTGAGGATGGGGACCTGTCAAAAACAGGCCCCCCGTCCCCCCCTTCCCCCTGACCTGACAAGTTGTCTATTTTGACAGAACACAGGCATCCCCATGCTCCAGCAGTCTTCATGGACTGTTCCTTATGTCAGTACGCTCAGAGCATGCTCTACAGACAGGAACAGTCCACTGATGGACCATGGGGGGGAGTGCGTTTTTTTTGGAGGATCGCCAGATCAGGTGAGTATAAAGTTTGTGTTCACCCCTAGAAAAAAGGTCAGTTGACCCAAGCAGTGGGGACACAGCCCCAAAGCATAGGGGGAAATAAATCTGCCCGGTTTTGGGCTTTAAATGCCCTTGAGGGTTACATGAGCCAAAAACATTCTCTCAATAGCCTCAATATTTTTTTGCACAGAAAGAAAACTAAAAGAAATAAGTAGCAAAATAAAAAAAAAATGAAAGCAGCAGTATAGCATTAGCAATTCAATACTCAATGAAAGAAAGAAAAACATAATCACAAAGAGCACTAAATGAAATATACTAAACTTGTCTAATACAAACTCTCTAAATAAAAGGTTGGGGGTGGTAAAACCCAGAAGTTGAGACTCGCCTTTACTGCCCCCCCGCCAACCACTACCCCCTTTAGCTGCAAAGACAGCGGCCAAAGCATACACATGCTGAGGCCTCAATGCTTTGCTTCTTGTCTGGAATTATGCCGCCTGTCCCCTTTGACCCACAAACCGTGACTCTAAAGTGAATGGGGCTGCTCAAGCACCCTGCAACTGCACATAAGGCATGCGCTTGCAGCATGCTAGTGCGGCGATCAAGGGGTTAAAGCAGGCGGTCAGGAGGCTATGTAATGCCTCTTCACCACCTGTCAAATGCCAATTGTGAATCAATCTTCAGACCAACACTAGTGTGAACAAGCCCTTAGAGCCCTTTCACACGGTCAGCTGTAAAAAGCAGGCGGCTGAGTCGTGGTTTTACCGCAACCCTCCACCGGGTCACCCAAATGCTAACATTACAGCCCCACAGGGCTTACACATGCTGCTGCCAGGGTGCTTTGTTTCACGGCAATGGCAATTTTAATTCAGGCTGCAGAGTTTGACTGACGGCAATTTTTGTAAAACTCACCCATTGAGATCAAATAGGGCTGCACCACAACCACGCGCCAAGAACAGTATAAAGAATGAGAGTTTCCATTTTGGTAGCATTTCACTGATGGCAAAATTGATCACTTTAAATTAAAATCAATTTTGTAAGAATCCTTGAGCTCAACCTTATTTGTAGTACCAGAAGTTTAAGTATAGAGTATAGACCACCATGACACCGTAACATGAATGCCATTCAGAGAACAATGCAATGGGACCTGGAAGACAGTGTAGGATCATAGTAATAGTGGCATCTGCTTATAAAAAAATGGCTATCCAACTCAAAGCTTTTTTTTCATACCCTTTTTCCTTTACTCTGGATTTTCCGAATAACAAGTGCAATAAATGAGAGGTTGAATATTTTCATAGGTCTCTACACTGGAACAAAAAGAGCGACAGAGGGATTGGGTTCCCTCTAAATGAAGAGGGTTGGAAGTCATGGTATAATACAGTCATTAGTGATCAATCTTTGTCTCCAGGAAGATGTTCTGATGCAGATCAGATCTCAGGTTCTTACACTGGGGGTTGGAGCTCAGACTGGACGAGAGCCACATGACTCTCTAGATTCCTTTTCCTACTTTGCCAAGTTTGTTTTTAGATCCAAGGAATGATAACATGTTTTTTCAAAGAATAACGCTTTATTAACATTTTTCATGCAAAAAAACCCAAACAAAACAAAAACAGCTATTGGTCTGTGAGGGGTCATAGGTTCTTGCCATAATATAAAGTGTAGAGATAAGACAATTATAATGGCACAGATTGCATATAAAATGATGAGACAATGGGGAGAAAGGAGACAATAAATTAAATGTTGTCACATGGTAAGATGGTAACATTTTTTTTTTATTTGGATCCTTGGATTAAAAAGCTTAAGAATTCTTACTCAATGATGATGTAAGAGTAGGGTGCAGGTATTACAGGGGGGTGGAGTTGCACCCAGTACAGGTGGTACAGATGGGGGGGGGGTTTGGGTTGCACCAAGTACAGGTGATACAGGAAGGGGGGAGTGGAGTTGCTCCCAGTACAGGTGGTACAGATGGGGGGGGGTTGGGTTGCACCCAGTACAGGTGATACAGGAAGGGGGGAGTGGAGTTGCTCCCAGTACAGGTGGTACAGATGGGGGGGGGTTGGGTTGCACCCAGTACAGGTGATACAGGAAGGGGGGAGTGGAGTTGCTCCCAGTACAGGTGGTACAGGAAGGCAGGAAGGGCAGGGGGCGGATTGCACCCAGTATAGGTGGTACGGTGGGGGGGGGGGGTTTGGGCGTGGAGTTGCACCCAGTACAGGTGGTGGTGGTGGGGTGGATTGCACCCAGTACAGGTGGTACAGAAAAGGGGGGTGGAGTTGCATCCAGTACAGGTGGTAGAGGATGGGGGTGGAGTTGCTCCCAGTACAGGTGGTGGGGGGTGGACTGCACCCAGTACAGGTGGTACAGGAGGGGGAGTGGAGTTGCTCCCAGTACAGGTGGTACAGGAAGTAAGGGGGTGGATTGCACCCAGTACAGGTGGTGTGTGTGTGGTGAAGTTTCACCCAGTACAGGTGGTACAGGAGGGGGTGGAGATGCACCCAGTACAGGTGGTACGGGTGTGTTTGTGTGTGGTGAAGTTGCACCCAGTACAGGTGGTACAGAAGGGGGTGGAGTTGCACCCAGTACAGGTGGTACAGGTGGGGGGAGGGGTTGTGTTGCATCCAGTACCGGTGGTAGAGGAAGGGGGTGGAGTTGCTTCCAGTACAGGTGATACAGGAAGGGGGGGTGGATTGCACCCAGTACAGGTGGTACAGGTGGGGGGGGTGGAGTTGCTCCCAGTACAGGTGGTACAGGAAGGGCGGGGGGCGGATTGCACCCAGTACAGGTGGTACAGAAAGGGGGGGTGGAGTTGTACCCAGTACAGGTGGTAGAGGATGGGGGTGGAGTTGCTCCCAGTACAGGTGGTGGGGGGTGGACTGCACCCAGTACAGGTGGTACAGGAGGGGGAGTGGAGTTGCTCCCAGTACAGGTGGTACAGGAAGGAGGGGGTGGATTGCACCCAGTACAGGTGGTACAGGTGTGTGTGTGTGTGTGTGTGTGTGGTGAAGTTGCACCCAGTAGAGGTGGTACAGGAGGGGGTGGAGTTGCACCCAGTACAGGTGGTACAGGTGGGGGGAGGGGTTGTGCTGCACCCAGTACCAGTGGTAGAGGATGGGGTGGAGTTGCTTCCAGTACAGGTGATACAGGAAGGGGGGGTGAAGTTGCACCCAGTACAGATGGTACAGAAGGGGGTGGAGTTGCTCCCAGTACAGGTGGTGGGGGGGTGGATTACACCCAGTACAGGTGGTACATGAGGGGGATTGCACCCAGTACAGATGGTACAGGTGGGGAGGGGGGGTTGGAGTTGCACCCAGTACAGGTGTTACAGTGGGGGTTTGGGTGGCATCCAGTACAGGTGGTACAGTAGGGGAGGGGGTTGCACCCAGTACAGGTGGTACAGTAGGGGAGGGGGTTGCACCCAGTACAAGTGGTACAGTTGGGGAGGGGGGTTGGAGTTGCACCCAGTACAGGTGGTACAGGAGGGGGGGATTGCACCCGGTACAGGTGGGGAGGGGGGGTTGGAGTTGCACCCAGTACAAGTGTTACAGTGGGGGTTTGGGTTGCATCCAGTACAGGTGGTACAGTAGGAGAGGGGGTTGCACCCAGTACAGGTGGTACAGGTGGGGAGGGGGGTTGGAGTTGCACCCAGTACAGGTGGTACAGGTGGGGGGGTGCAGTTGCTCCCAGTACAGGTGGTACAGGAAGGGTGGGGGGGGGGTGGATTGCACCCAGTACAGGTGGTACAGAAAAGGGGGGGGATTGCACCCAGTACAGGTGGTACAGGTGGGGAGGGGGGGTTGGAGTTGCACCCAGTACAGGTGTTACAGTAGGGGTTTGGGTTGCATCCAGTACAGGTGGTACAGTAGGGGAGGGGGTTGCACCCAGTACAGGTGGTACAGTAGGGGAGGGGGTTGCACCCAGTACAGGTGGTACAGTAGGGGAGGAGGTTGCACCCAGTACAGGTGGTACAGGTGGGGAGGGGGGGGGTTGGAGTTGCACCCAGTACAGTTGGTACAGGAAGGGGGGGGTGGATTGCACCCATACAGGTGGTACAGAAAAGGGGGGGGATGGAGTTGCACCCAGTACAGGTGTTAAAGTGGGGGTTTGGGTTGCACCCAGTACAGGTGGTACAGTAGGGGAGGGGGGTTGCAACCCAGTACAGGTGGTACAGTAGGGGAGGGGGGTTGCACCCAGTACAGGTGGTACAGGTGGGGAGGGGGGGTTGGAGTTGCATCCAGTACAGGTGGTACAGTAGGGGAGGGGGTTGCACCCAGTACAGGTGGTACAGTAGGGGAGGGGGTTGCACCCAGTACAGGTGGTACAGGTGGGGAGGGGGGTTGGAGTTGCACCCAGTACAGGTGGTACAGGTGGGGGGGTGGAGTTGCTCCCGGTACAGGTGGTACAGGAAGGGCGGGGGGGTGGATTGCACCCAGTACAGGTGGTACAGAAAAGGGGGGGTGGAGTTGCACCCAGTACAGGTGGTACAGGTGGGGAGGGGGGGTTGGAGTTGCACCCAGTCCAGGTGGTACAGGAGGGGGGATTGCACCCAGTACAGGTGGTACAGGTGAGGGGGAGGAGTTGCTCCCAAGTTCAGGTGGTACAGGAAGGGCGGGGGGGTGGATTGCACCCAGTATAGGTGGTACAGAAAAGGGGGGGTGGAGTTGCACCCAGTACAGGTGGTACAGTAGGGGAGGGGGGGGGTTGGAGTTGCACCCAGTACAGGTGGTACAGGAGGGGGGGATTGCACCCAGTACTGGTGGTACAGGTGGGGAGGGGGGGTTGGAGTTGCACCCAGTACAGGTGTTACAGTGGGGGTTTGGGTTGCATCCAGTACAGGTGGCACAGTAGGGGAGGGGGCTGCACCCAGTACAGGTGGTACAGTAGGGGAGGGGGTTGCACCCATACAGGTGGTACAGTAAGGGAGGGGGTTGCACCCAGTACAGGTGGTACAGGTGGGGAGGGGGGGGTTGGAGTTGCACCCAGTACAGGTGATACAGGAGGGGGGGGGTGGATTGCACCCAGTACAGGTGGTACAGAAAAGGGGGGGTGGAGTTGCACCCAGTACAGGTGTCAAAGTGGGGGTTTGGGTTGCACCCAGTACAGGTGGTACAAGTGGGGAGGGGGGTTGCAACCCAGTACAGGTGGTACAGTAGGGGAGGGGGGTTGCACCCAGTACAGGTGGTACAGGTGGAGAGGGGGGGTTGGAGTTGCATCCAGTACAGGTGGTACAGTAGGGGAGGGGGTTGCACCCAGTACAGGTGGTACAGTAGGGGAGGGGGTTGCACCCAGTACAGGTGGTACAGTAGGGGAGGGGGTTGCACCCAGTACAGGTGGTACAGTAGGGGAGGGGGTTGCACCCAGTACAGGTGGTACAGTAGGGGAGGGGGTTGCACCCAGTACAGGTGGTAAAGTAGGGGAGGAGGTTGCACCCAGTACAGGTGGTACAGGTGGGGAGGGGGGGGTTGGAGTTGCACCCAGTACAGGTGATACAGGAGGGGGGGGTGGATTGCACCCAGTACAGGTGGTACAGAAAAGGGGGGGTGGAGTTGCACCCAGTACAGGTGTTAAAGTGGGGGTTTGGGTTGCACCCAGTACAGGTGGTACAAGTGGGGAGGGGGGTTGCAACCCAGTACAGGTGGTACAGTAGGGGAAGGGGGTTGCACCCAGTACAGGTGGTACAGGTGGAGAGGGGGGGTTGGAGTTGCATCCAGTACAGGTGGTACAGTAGGGGAGGGGGTTGCACCCAGTACAGGTGGTACAGTAGGGGAGGGGGTTGCACCCAGTACAGGTGGTACAGTAGGGGAGGGGGTTGCACCCAGTACAGGTGGTACAGTAGGGGAGGGGGTTGCACCCAGTACAGGTGGTACAGGTGGGGAGGGGGGGGTTGGAGTTGCACCCAGTACAGGTGTTACAGTGGGGGTTTGGGTTGCATCCAGTACAGATGGTACAGTAGGGGAGGGGGTTGCACCCAGTACAGGTGGTACAGTAGGGGAGGGGGTTGCACCCAGTACAGGTGGTACAGTAGGGGAGGGGGTTGCACCCAGTACAGGTGGTACAGTTGGGGAGGGGGGGTTGGAGTTACACCCAGTACAGGTGGTACAGGAGGGGGGGATTGCACCCAGTACAGGTGGTACAGGTGGGGAGGGGGGGTTGGAGTTGCACCCAGTACAGGTGTTACAGTGGGGGTTTAGGTTGCATCCAGTACAGGTGGTACAGTAGGAGAGGGGGTTGCACCCAGTACAGGTGGTACAGGTGGGGAGGGGGGTTGGAGTTGCACCCAGTACAGGTGGTACAGGTGGGGGGGTGGAGTTGCTCCCAGTACAGGTGGTACAGGAAGGGCGGGGGGGTGGATTGCACCCAGTACAGGTGGTACAGAAAAGGGGGGGTGGAGTTGCACCCAGTACAGGTGGTACAGGTGGGGAGGGGGGGTTGGAGTTGCACCCAGTCCAGGTGGTACAGGAGGGGGGATTGCACCCAGTACAGGTGGTACAGGTGAGGGGGAGGAGTTGCTCCCAATTCAGGTGGTACAGGAAGGGCGGGGGGGGGTGGATTGCACCCAGTACAGGTGGTACAGAAAAGGGGGGGTGGAGTTGCACCCAGTACAGGTGGTACAGTAGGGGAGGGGGGGTTGGAGTTGCACCCAGTACAGGTGGTACAGGAGGGGGGGATTGCACCCAGTACTGGTGGTACAGGTGGGGGGGGGGTTGGAGTTGCACCCAGTACAGGTGTTACAGTGGGGGTTTGGGTTGCATCCAGTACAGGTGGTACAGTAGGGGAGGGGGTTGCACCCATACAGGTGGTACAGTAGGGGAGGGGGTTTCACCCAGTACAGGTGGGGAGGGGGGGGGTTGGAGTTGCACCCAGTACAGGTGATACAGGAGGGGGGGGTGGATTGCACCCAGTACAGGTGGTACAGAAAAGGGGGGGTGGAGTTGCACCCAGTACAGGTGTCAAAGTGGGGGTTTAGGTTGCACCCAGTACAGGTGGTACAAGTGGGGAGGGGGGTTACAACCCAGTACAGGTGGTACAGTAGGGGAGGGGGGTTGCACCCAGTACAGGTGGTACAGGTGGAGAGGGGGGGGGGGTTGGAGTTGCATCCAGTACAGGTGGTACAGTAGGGGAGGGGGTTGCACCCAGTACAGGTGGTACAGTAGGGGAGGGGGTTGCACCCAGTACAGGTGGTACAGTAGGGGAGGGGGTTGCACCCAGTACAGGTGGTACAGTAGGGGAGGGGGTTGCACCCAGTACAGGTGGTACAGTAGGGGAGGAGGTTGCACCCCGTACAGGTGGTACAGGTGGGGAGGGTGGGGGGTTGGAGTTGCACCCAGTACAGGTGATACAGGAGGGGGGGGTGGATTGCACCCAGTACAGGTGGTACAGAAAAGGGGGGGTGGAGTTGCACCCAGTACAGGTGTTAAAGTGGGGGTTTGGGTTGCACCCAGTACAGGTGGTACAAGTGGGGAGGGGGGTTGCAACCCAGTACAGGTGGTACAGTAGGGGAAGGGGGTTGCACCCAGTACAGGTAGTACAGGTGGAGAGGGGGGGGTTGGAGTTGCATCCAGTACAAGTGGTACAGTAGGGGAGGGGGTTGCACCCAGTACAGGTGGTACAGTAGGGGAGGGGGTTGCACCCAGTACAGGTGGTACAGTAGGGGAAGGGGGTTGCACCCAGTACAGGTGGTACAGGTGGAAAGGGGGGGTTGGAGTTGCATCCAGTACAGGTGGTACAGTAGGGGAGGGGGTTGCACCCAGTACAAGTGGTACAGTAGGGGAGGGGGTTGCACCCAGTACAGGTGGTACAGTAGGGGAAGGGGGTTGCACCCAGTACAGGTGGTACAGGTGGAGAGGGGGGGTTGGAGTTGCATCCAGTACAAGTGGTACAGTAGGGGAGGGGGTTGCACCCAGTACAGGTGGTACAGTAGGGGAGGGGGTTGCACCCAGTACAGGTGGTACAGGTGGGGAGGGGGGTTGGAGTTGCACCCAGTACAGGTGGTACAGGTGGGGGGGTGGAGTTGCTCCCAGTACAGGTGGTACAGGAAGGGGGGGAGGGGGTGGATTGCACCCAGTACAGGTGTTACAGTAGGGGAGGGGGTTGCACCCAGTACAGGTGGTACAGTAGGGGAGGGGGTTGCACCCAGTACAGGTGGTACAGTAGGGGAGGAGGTTGCACCCCGTACAGGTGGTACAGGTGGGGAGGGTGGGGGGTTGGAGTTGCACCCAGTACAGGTGATACAGGAGGGGGGGTTGGATTGCACCCAGTACAGGTGGTACAGAAAAGGGGGGGTGGAGTTGCACCCAGTACAGGTGTTAAAGTGGGGGTTTGGGTTGCACCCAGTACAGGTGGTACAAGTGGGGAGGGGGGTTGCAACCCAGTACAGGTGGTACAGTAGGGGAAGGGGGTTGCACCCAGTACAGGTGGTACAGGTGGAGAGGGGGGTTGGAGTTGCATCCAGTACAAGTGGTACAGTAGGGGAGGGGGTTGCACCCAGTACAGGTGGTACAGTAGGGGAGGGGGTTGCACCCAGTACAGGTGGTACAGTAGGGGAAGGGGGTTGCACTCAGTACAGGTGGTACAGGTGGGGAGGGGGGGTTGGAGTTGCACCCAGTACAGGTGATACAGGAAGGGGGGGAGGGGGTGGATTGCACCCAGTACAGGTGTTACAGTAGGGGAGGGGGTTGCACCCAGTACAGGTGGTACAGGTGGGGAGGGGGGGTTGGAGTTGCACCCAGTACAGGTGATACAGGAAGGGGGGGGTGGATTGCACCCAGTACAGGTGTTACAGTGGGGGTTTGGGTTGCACCCAGTACAGGTGGTACAGTAGGGGAGGGGGGTTGCACCCAGTACAGGTGGCACAGGAGGGGGGTGGTGGAGTTGCACCCAGTACAGATGGTGGGGGTGGGGGGGTGCTCCCAGTACAGGTGGGGGGAGGGGTTTCACCCAGTACAGGTTGTACAGTAGGGGGTGGGAGGGATTTCTCTCAGTCCTGGGTTGGCCTCCCTCCCTCTCTGTCTCTCTCTCTCCAGCTGTCAGTGGATCTCTCCGCTCTGCACACTGATCTCCCGGTCTGGTCCAGCAGGGGGCGGAGCTCGGCGTTCAGTGCAGTACATGCGCAGTGGACGGACAGGAGAGATTCCCGTGGGTTGCGGACCATGGCACCGAGCGTGCGATCCCTCATCTCTCTCCTGGCCCTAAATTTCTTCTTATTACCCGGCCCGGGATGTGGAGCTACCAACGGGGCCCGGAGAGGAGCCACCGATCCGTGTACACCCAAGGTGAGTGTTCTCCCCGCCGCCACAAACTCTTATAGACTTGTTTGGAAAGATTGCAGAAAGTTGTGTCCGGACTGTCCCCGGTGCTGTGTGCGATCCCCGGGAGTGTCATTGTGTGACTTCATATATGTGTGATCTGTATGATTCTGTATGTGTGATATGTCTGTACATGTACTCTACATCTGTCTGTATACTGTGTGATCTGCACTCAGCTCATCTTCTATATCTATAATATACAACAAGTGTACCATAACATACATCTACTGTATACATATATAGTACGGTAACATAGAGAATAGTAGAGTATAATATAGTATAACATATGATCATATAGTATATAGTATAGTATTGTATAGTATAACATAACAGTATGTGTAGTATGGTATCATATAAGTATAACATATGATTATATACGATAGTATTATATAGTATACTGTAAGTATAGTATTTGTATAGTATAACAAAGTATCATATAGAATAGTATAGTATTGTATATTATAACATCATATCATATAGTATGGTATCATTTAGAACAGTAAAGTGTAGTATTGTAGTATAGTATAAAAACGTGTCATCTAGTATAGTATAATATAGTATTGTATAGTATACCATGGTATCATATAGAATAGGTATAATATTATATAGTATAGTATCGTATAACATAGTATCATATAGAACAGTATAGTATTGTATAGGTATAGTATAAAATAGTATCATGTAGTATAGTATAGTGTCATCTAGTATAGTATTATATGGAATAGTTTTGTATAGTATAACATAGTATCATATAGAATCATATATTTATATATAGTATATGTATAGTATAGTATGGTATAGTGTCATCTAGTAAAGTATAATAAAGCATTATATAGAATAGTATAGTATAACATAGTATATAATATAATATGGTGTCCAATTGTAAGTCTAGGAGCTCCTAGTATTTCAGATGACTTTGGTTAGATTCGTTCCCAGGATACGTTCACACCCGATCCCAAACCCAGCAGAACGTCTGTGCACTGCGATGTGATGGCGATGCTTTTATAACATGTTTTAGGTTTTTTTCTTTACTTGTGCTGCATTTTTAAAAAGAAATTCCATTCCTGCTCATTTTTGTTGAATGTTTTGCTGTCATTTTTGACACCTGTATGGTGCGTCTTACATGAGCTTTACAAAGGTTACCATTGAACTCCATATAATGTGCGTTTTGATGAATGCATTAAGCAGGATTTTTTTTTTAATGCACCGCACCTAAACGCAGAGGGGTGAACGGGGCAGTTTTTGGGTTAAACGCTTTTTGACATTCATTTCTTTGTATCGTGAGATTTAAAGCAAGATGCATGTCAAGCACTGTTAATACCATTTTTTCAAACCACATTGGACCGTGAAGAATGTTTATCATTGGGGACACGTATCCCATCATGTGTGTAACGTGCATTTTACATGTAAGATAAAGAGTACAGGTGTGACTATACCGTGCTTTGTATATCATCATTGTTCTCTGGGCCTTGTGCTAAGTCTAAAAATGGTGGAACAGTTGAGGGATGGATGGATGGATGGATGAATGGATGGATGGATGGACGGACGGATATGTACGGTTTCATCTCTTGTCTCTTATATTTCAGTTCTGTTTTGAAGTAGTCATATCACTTGTGATGGTTGTAGCTGGTTGGTGGATGCCTATTTTTGTGTTTGTATCCTTCCAGCTGTTCTTCATTTGTATATATACATATTTAGGCTTCGTTCACACAGGCGTAAAGAACAGACGCTTGCTTTGCAATCAGAAAGCTTTCTAAGCTCTTTTCAGAGCAAATGCTGTTCTTTACATGAATTTACATGAATTGCAGGGGCTCTAGTACAGCCGTACCTCCCACTGACCACCAATGTTAGGAGCATTTATCCCACTGACCACCAATGTAAGGAGCATTCCTCCCACTGACCACCAATGTAAGGGGGGCATTCCCTCCACTGACCACCAATGTAAGGGGGGCATTCCCCCCACTGACCACCAATGTAAGGGGGGGCATTCCCACCACTGACCACCAATGTAAGGGGGGCATTCCTCCCACTGACCACCAATGTAAGGGGGGCATTCCCTCCACTGACCACCAATGTAAGGGGGGGCATTCCCACCACTGACCACCAATGTAAGGGGGGGCATTCCCACCACTGACCACCAATGTAAGGGGGGCATTCCCCCACTGACCACCAATGTAAGGGGGGCATTCCTCCCACTGACCACCAATGTAAGCGAGGCATTCCTCCCACTGACCACCAATGTAAGGGTGGCATTCCTCCCACTGACCACCAATGTAAGGGGGGCATTCCTCCCACTGACCACCAATGTAAGGGGGGCATTCCTCCCACTGACCACCAATGTAAATGTTGCACTGACAGCCAGTGTAAAGGTTTCATCCTTCCCACTGACCACCAAAGTAGGGGGCATTCTTCCCAAGAACCACTAATGTATGGGGCAATCTTCCCACTGATCACCAATGTGAAGGGGGCATTCCTCCCACTGACCATCAATGTAAGGTGTCACCACTCCCTTCCCACTGACAGCTAATGTAGGGGGTGGGGGCATTCCTCCCACTGACCACTAATGTAAGGGGGGGGGGCATTCTTGATCTGACCACTAATGTAAGGGGGGGCATTCCTCCTACTGACCACTAATGTAAGGGGGGCATTCCCCCCACTGACAATTAATGTAAAGGGGGACATTCTTCCCACTGACCACCAATGTGTCGGGCATTCTCCCATTGACCACCAATGTATGGGGCAGTCTTTCCACTGATCATCTATGTAAGGGGGGCATTCCTCCCATCAACCACCAATGTAAGGGGGACATTACTCCCACTGACTGCTAATGTAATGGGGGGTATTCCCCCACTGACCACTTATGTAAGGGGGGCATTCCTCTACTAACCACTAATGTAAGGGGGGCATTCCTCCACTAACCACTAATGTAAGGGGGGCATTCCTCCACTGACCACTATTGTAAGAGGGGCATTCCCTCACTGACCCCTGATGAATTAACTTTTGCAGGAGTTCCCAGATCTTTATTTCAAGGGGTAGAAAATTTGAGACAGACTGGTCTAGTACATAGAGCACATTTTGCAGGTTTGATCCTGCCTACAACGTTTGGCCAGGCCTTGCAACTTTCAATACTTGCCTAATGCTTCTATTAATGTAAATAGAAGTTCACCACAAATGCATTCTGAATACTCCTAAGGTGTTTGGCACACAATTGCTCTTTCAGGGCTCTTTTTCCTTGTTCCCCCAGCAAAAAAAAAAAAGCAAAAAACAGGCGATTGGAGCTCTTCAGTATTCTCTAACGTTTTTAAAATGCACCTAAAACATGTCTAAAAAGCAAACTAACACTAAAGATGTTTTAGAGGTCTTTGATTAAGTTTTAATGCCCATGTGAACTCATCCTAAGAGACTTTGATTTACTAAAGGGAAAATAGACTGTGCACTTTGCAAGGTGTAGTTGCATTCTGCAAGTGCAGTTGCTCCAGAGCTTAGTAGAGCAGAAACTCCGCTGGCTTCCATCCAATCATGTGCAAGCAAAAATGCGAATTTGTCTTTTTTCCTTGCACGTGATTGGGTAATCTTTGCAAAGTGAAGCCTTACCTCATTTACTAAGCTCTTCACTTGCAGAGGGTAACTGCACTTTGCAATGTGCACAGCCTATTTGCCTTTAGTAAATCAACCCATCTGTTGGGAATGTGCAGTGGTGTGTGGAAACCGCAAGCAATCATTCAGAAGAATTCTTTCTTCATTTTGTTTTTTATCTAAGCAACTGGTAGTCAAATTCTTCTTCATCTGCACATCCTCCCCAACTTTGCTGAACACTGCATTGTTTTGGTAGAAATCAGAATCAGACACAATGATTGGTTGAAAGGTACCACATTGAACATGTTCTCCAAGTTATTTGGCCTAAAATATGTTTTTGTGATGAATGTCTATTTTCACGAACAGATGTCCTTCCAGCTGCATGTATTATTTGGGTATGGGGAATGAAAGTTGTTATTTAAGCAAGTGTTACAATGTAGCATCTAGTTGAAATCTGCCATTTGATTTTCCCAGGATTGTAAATTAGGATGAAATGTAGAATCTGGTTGCTATGGCTAAAACAGACTGCAGATGTTTGACCACTGAAGCTTTAAGACAGTTCAAATCTCGGCTTGTTCAGCAGGAACTGGCTAAGATTTGAACCATGTATGGGCAGGCTGAATGTACCCAAGTTGTTCGATCAACCAACTTGGGTACAACCAGCCTGTCAGATTTTACATGTGATTATTGCTAGCGGCTGGTATAGCCACTAAACAATAATCACTGTCTTTTACAGATGGGGAAGGTTTAACAATGGGTAATTCAAAGTCATGGTAGATTTGCTCAATGGATTCCTAACAGTGTATATAGACACATAGAGGAAAAGGAATAGAAGTATAAAAGAGGGGCAGAAAGATTAGGAACAAGAAGCACTCCGGCCTAGTTATGAGGTGATGTCGTCTAGGCTACTCTCAGCCCAAGAGATAAACTCAAGAGGAGTATCGGAACATGGACCACGAAGTCCAAGTGAGAGAAAACTGTTCGTCTTTACCATGTTCCTCAGCCAACAGACGTTCAAGGTCCCTAATACGGTCTACTTCAGTAGCCCAATTCCCCAGGGAAGGCATGGTTGTCGATCTCCAGTGACGGGCAATCACTACTCTGGCCACTGCCAGAAAGTGTTGCAATACATCTTTTTTAATGGATTTGAACTTTCCAGGGAGTATAGATAAGAGAGCTACCTTGGGTGAAGGTTGAATAGATGGTCACATTCTGTTTTCCACACTTGGACAGGAAGGGCTGTGGGGGGGGCATATACAGGAACCGATGCTCTCCATTCTTCTCCTGCAACCTCTGAAAGCCAGCTTCTTCTCCTCACCCTGGCATTCAGTGGCTGCAAGAGGAAAATGTGCATTATGCTTTCAGAATTAAAAATTAAAATTTTTTAACCATTTAATTCCATTGTGGCCAGTGACCGATTACCAAATCCCTTACATGGCCCCTGCTTATCAAAAGGTTGAAAAGGTTGAGCACCCCTGATATATACCATGACCTGGAAAATGAGAACCTTCCTAGATGTGAAGCCTTGTTGTTTGGCATGCCAAACCTAGTTGCACTCTAATTTCTATAACTTAGGTCCATACATGTATTTTATATTTGGACTCCAGTTTTGGAAAATGTGCTGGTGGTTGCTGTCACGGGGCTGTTGGAAAGATCAAACACTGGCGTCTCCAGCTCCTGCTAGCCATGTTGGGTGTTTATGTCATATACTTGTTGCAGGAAGTTCCACAGTATATATGGCTGAGATGCAAAGTGTTGATGTGTCCATTCATCTCTCCTCACCTTACACCTGGGGAGGAGGGGGTCTTAAAAGGCCTTTTCCCAGGATGTTTCCTGTATGCGTTCATTGTGCCCTGGGGCGTCAGGAGGAGGAGGGACACATATCTTGTAGCCGAAGAGTGTGAAGAAGTCATTTGAAAAAGCCTTTTCATCACACTCAACCAGTGCTTTATTAGTAGATTCCTTACAGGGAAATAATAGGGTCACCTCATTGTGCTCGGGATGAATGGAGAGTGCAGATCACTCGTGTGTAGAGGACTCTGCATTGGACAAGCAGAAGTGGATTGTCTCACTTGTATGTTCTATTAGATCAAATACTTCCTAGGCGACCTGTACTGTCATGCCTGCCCTTTTACTAATTTGTGCAGAATGATAGGAGTGCAGTGCATCAAAAGGCACAATATTGAAGGGTCAATCCACCCGAAGACCTACCTAGTATGAGATCTCACTGTTGTAATGCCTCACTATGTTTCTGTCCACCTGGGAGTTTTGGATGTTCTTACCCTCCATTGTGTGTTCCTCCTGTTGTACTCTGTTAGGTTCACACTATTCATTTGAATTAGCTGCTGTGCCCCCTGAAACGCTGGGAAAAGGTCCCTGCAGCATTTTAGAAATCGCAGCCCACACGGGAACTGTAGGTGCAGCGCTGTTCCCATTGTGGGAGTGATTCCCAGTGCTTTCACACTGATGAGCTGCGGTTTACCCACACCGAGGGTGCAGTGCAGTGTACCTGCAGCTTTCCTGCGGGTTTGCTGCACTTAGCCATAGACTTCTATTATATCCTGCGGGTTTGGTGCACTTTCTGAATGCAGGAGTTTTGGTGTTCTTTCAGAAAGTGCACCACACCTGCAGGCTATAATAGAAGTCTATGGCAAAGCACAGCTAACCCAGAAAAGTCGCAGATGCACTGTGCTGCAACCGCAATGCAGGTAAACCCCAGCACATCAGTGTGAAAGCAGCCTTATAGGGGGCTCAGAACAGTAAGGGTTCATTTACATTTGCAGTTTGGGGGGGAACCACATAGTTAGGATGTGTTTTTATCACCCCCACCGCAAACCGTATCGCCAGGGGTGTACACATGCCGCAGCCGCAGCAGAAGTTATATATCCTGTCATGGTTGGCGGGTGTAGCACCTGCCAAGCATGACCCATTCAAGTGAATGAGGCCACTCTGCATCTGCCCTCCTACCTTGTGCAGTACGGCAAACACAGGGTTAAAGCAGGCTACATTATGTTGCTTTCTCACCACCTGCTTTAACCCCTTGAACCCTGCAAAAGCATGCAGTTGTGGGGCGCTTGCAGAGTGGCCCCATTTAATTGAATGGGTCGTGATTGGCAGGCGGTAGCACCCGCCAAAAGCAACAGGAGGTTTAATTCCTGCTGCTGCATGTGTACACTTTTGGCTGCTTCCTCAGCAGCTAAAGGGTTAGAGACTGGAGGTAAACTCAACTGCAAGGTTTTACCACCAGCCAACTTTATGTGCGAAGTAACTCTTATGCCCTGTACACACGATCGGACTTTCCGCCAACAAAACTGTGGATTTTTATTCGAAGGGTGTTGGCTCAAACTTGTCTTGCATACACACGGTCACACAAATGTTGGCCAACAATTCCGAAAGTGGAAACGCGGAAACGCGGGAAAAAGGTAGTTTAATAGCCAATGCGGCTCCTTCTGCTTGATTCCGAGCATGCGTGAACTTTTGTGCGACGGACTTATGTACACACGATTGGACTTTCCGACGACAAAAAGTTTTGTTGACGGAAAATTTGACCTGCTAGCAAACTTTGTTGTCGGAAAGTACGACAACAAATGTTCGATGGAGCATACACACGGTTGGACTTTCCGACAACAAGCTCACATCCAACATTTCCCGTCTGAAAATCCGACCGCGTGTACGCGGCATAAGGGTGCCGCAGCGGAATGGAACTAAAAGCTCATTCAGGCACTACTTCTCCTCTGAAAAGCGATCTGAGGAGGCGATATGTTGCTGCCTAACCACCTGATTTAAACCCATGATTGCCGTGCAATGCACATGATTGCAACATGGTAGTATGACAGTTAGAGGTTTAAATCAGGCGTGAGGAGGCGACACTGTACCTGGTGATACTTTGACTTCTCGCATGTTGTTGGTAGATCTCCACCTCTGTAAGGTTGCCTACTACTGCTCTATAGTATAAAATATGAAGCATTCCTAAAGAGAGAGTTCAAATCCTTCATAATGGCTATACTGCAGAGATCTCGGCTATAGAGTGCCCAGGAGCTATAAGAAACTGTCAGGTGCTCCAGCATTTTCCAAAAACTAAAATATCAATTTTGCTTCAAGTGAATGGGGGACACGCTGCAAATCCTAGACTCACAGTTGCAGTTCAGACATTCTTAACCCATTTTGTCTGTCAAGATAAAACAAAAAACAGGCAGTCAGGGGTAGGCAGTATCATCTCCTGAATACCTGTCAGCTGCTCTTGTACCGCTCTCGGAAAAGCCTTTCTTCACACATCGCTTTTTAGAGACCAAAGCAAGTGTAAATTAGTCCTTTTACATATATACAGTAAAAAACAGTGCATTTCTCCTTCAGCATGCACTGCGAGGTATACTGCATTGGCTGGATGGTGCAGCTAGTGCTGCTAATTTCTAGGGTAGTTTGTGCCAAGGAACAAATGCCAGGAACGCAGGCTTCTTGCATTCCAGGCATTCACCCTTGGGTGCAAACTGCCCTAAAGGTTAGTACGCCACCATCCAGTGCCATCCAGCCGCAGCAGCTGTCAGACTCTCATAGACTTTTTCAGGCTGTCAGCAACAGGGCTGGATGGTGCGTCTGTGCCTCACGCCCGCTTCTAAACACCGGCGCAGGCCTAAACACTCAGTGTGCATGAGACATTAAGCCGGCCATAGATGGTTCAAACCATTGGGGCGGCACAGTGGTGTAGTGGGTAGCACTTTTGCCAAGCAGTAAAAAGGTTCGCTGCTTCAAATCCCAACCACGACACTACCTGCCTGGAGTTTGTATGTTATCCCTGTGCCTGTCTGGGTTTCCTCCCACACTCCAAAGACATGCTGGTAGGTTAATTGGATCCTGTCTAAATTGGCCCTAGTATGTATGAATGTGAGTTAGGGACCTTAGATTGCAAGCTCCTTGAGGGTAGGAATTGATGTGAATGTATAATATATATATGTAAAGCACTGCATAAATTGACAGCGCTATATAAGTACCTGAAATAATAATGTATGGGCAGGCTGAATGTATCCAAGTTGATTGATCAATCAACTTGGGTAAAACCAGCCTGCTGAATTTTACATGTGATTATTGTTAGCAGCTGTTATAGCAGCTAGAAAAAAAAATCACTGTTATCTGCCAGCCATTGATTTTCCCAGGATTGTAAGTTAGGATGAAATGTAGAATCTGACTGCTATGGCTAACACAGACTGCAGTAGTTTTGCAGATGTTTTGACCACTGAAGCGTCAAGCCGGTCATAGGTGGCTCGAATCTTGGCCGGTTCAGCAGAAACTGGCTGAGATTTGAACCATGCATGGGCAGGCTGAATGTACCCAAGTAGATCAATCAACTTGGGTACAACCAGCCTGTCCGATTTTATAGCCGCTACCAATAATCACTGTGTTGTCCCAGCGGGAGAATACAATGGATCTGCAGAAGGGATTCCCCCATCAACATTGACTGTGTTGATGGGTTAATCAAGCGATTTTCAAAAATCACTCTGTTTATGGCCATCTTTAGGGCCCATTCACACCACAAAAAAATCACTGTGTTCTCCCGCTGGGAGAACACAATAGCTCCACGGGAGGGATTCCCCCATCAACATTGACTATGCTAATGGGGAATCGAGCGATTTTCTTTCTTGCAACCCATAGTTGCAGGAAAGAAAATCGCTCCCTTTATGGCCAGCCTTAGAAAACCCAGTTTGATGAGTGCCAAGGTGTGAAAATAGAACTTTTGTCAATCAAATTCAACACACAAGATCATTTATAACATTATATGGAAATCTGCATATTAGGGAAGTATTAATTTCACTGTACTACACATGGGGGGAGATTTACTAAAACTGGAGCTCTCAGAATCTGATACAGCTGCGCATGGTAGCCAATCAGCTTCTAACTTGAGCTTGTGCAATTAAAGCGGAGTTTCACCCAAAAGTGCAACTTCCGCTTATTTGCTCCCCCCCCCCCCCTCTCCAGGTGCCACATTTGGCACCTTTCAGGGGGAGGGGGAAACGGAGACCTGTTTTTGACAGGTCCTTCTTCCCCACTTCCAGAGATAGCGCCGTCGCTCGGAAGTTTAGCTCCCCTCCTCCTTCCTCCGCCGCCGGGCTAGTTAGAAAGTGCAGCGTGCTTCGCGCATGCGCAGTAGGGAACTGTCTGTGAAACCGAAAAGGGTTCACTGCCCGGTTTCCCTTAGTGGAGATGGCGGTGGCAGCACCCGACAGCTGATCCGACGATCGGCTGGGGTACAGACATCAGTATTTGTAGATGCTGACTTTTAATATATTTTTCCCCAGGCTGGAACCCCTCTTTAGGCAAAAAAACATGGAAGCTGATTGGTTTATATGCAGAGTTGCACCGGATTTTGCACTCTCCAGCTTTAGTAAATAACCCCCATAGTCTGATTTATGAAAACTGATGGAAAGGCTGAGCTGTTGTCCTCAGTAACTGGTCATTATGGAAGGTACAGTAAAACCTTGGATTGAGAGTAAATAGGTTTGAGAGCGTTTTGCAAGACAAGCAAAATTTTTAAATACATTTTGACTTGATATACAAGTAGCGTCATGTCACAACTGGGTATAAAAGAGAAGAGAGATGCATCTAAGTGTAGCAATATGGTTACTTTCAATGAAGGTACAACATTTAGCAACTCACATGGTTGATGAATAAAACAGGCACATCTAAGTATGCAGGCATCTGGGGCAAAGCTGTCCACATAGACCATCCTCTGGCTTACTGTATGTCAGTGATGGAGAACCTTGGCACCCCAGATGTTTTGGAACTACATTTCCCATGATGCTCATGCACTCTGCAGTGTAGTTGAGCATCATGGGAAATGTAGTTTCAAAACATCTGGGGTGCCAAGGTTCACCATCACTGGTCTTCGTGGACAGCTTTACCCCGGATGCCTGCATACTTAGATGTGCCTCTTTTAGGCCCCTTTCACACTGGGGCGGTAGGGGGCGACGGCAGTAAAACAGCGCTATTTTTAGCGATGTTTTACCGCGGTATTTGGCCGCTAGCGGTGCGGTTTTAACCCCCCACTGGCGGCCGAAAAAGGGTTAAAACCACTCGTATAGCGCGGGTATTGCCGCGGTATAGCCGCGCTGTCCCATTTCAATGGGCAGGAGCGGTGAAGGAGCGGTGAATACACCGCTCCTTCACCGCTCCAAAGATGCGGCTGACAGGAGATTTTTTCTTCTCTTGCCAGCGCACCACTTTAGTGTGAAAGCCCTCGGGCTTTCACACTGAACAAACAGCGGAGGCTGTTTTGGGGCGGTTTGCAGGCGGTATTTTTAGCGCAATAACGCCTGCAAACCGCCCCAGTGTGAAAGGGGCCTTAATCATTAACTATGTGAATTGCTAAATGTATCTTCATTAATGTAACCATAATTGCTACACTTAGAAGCACCTCTCTACTCTTTTATACTCAGTATCTCCTGCTGGATTTTGCTTCTAATCCCCTTGTGGAGACTTCCATTTGTGGATGGACATTTTATGGTTACACAACATTGCTATTATCTTTTTATATGGACTATAAACTGAAGGACTTATGAATAAATGGTTGTGGAATGAATCATCTGAGTTTCCATCATTTCTTATGGGAAAATTTGCTTTGATATAAAGCCGCGTACACACGAGCGGAATGTCCGACAGAAAAGTCCAACGGAAGCTTTTTATTGTCTATTCCGATTGTGTGTATGCCTCATCGGACTTTTTTTTTTTTAAATTCTGATGGACCTAGAAATAGAACATGTTCTAAATATGTCCGACGAAACCAATTCCTATCGGGAAAACCGATCGTCTGTAGGCTGTTTCAACGGACCAAAAACGGCGCATGCTCTGAAGCAAGTACGAGACGGAAGCTATTGCCTACTGGCTATTGAACTTCCTTTTTCTAGTCCCGTCGTACGTGTTGTACGTCACCGCGTTCTGGACGGTCGGACTTTGGTCGGACTTTGGATTGACCGTGTGTAGGCAAGAGCGCTTGAATGGAATTCCGGCTGAGTTCCATCGGAGAAACCTTCAGAGTTTCGGTCGTGTGTATGCGGCATAAGAGTGCTTTGGATTACAAGCATGTTTCCGGAAGGAATTATGCTCGCAATCCAAGGTTTTACTGTATGCCGTAGGCGGCAACGGGCTACAATGTCAGTTTTCCTAAATCAGATCCAGGCAAAGCCCAGGGGTACCCCAGATGGGACCCAATTTCCTGGGGGTACCCCAGATGGGACCCAATTTTCTGCTGTAATAGCATTGCAAACAGGAGTGATGTTACCGATTGTATTTTATTTTTGATGGCTATTTACAAATCACATCCCTGCTGCGTTTTGGGTGACAGGTACACTTTGATCTGAAGATTTTGCCATACTCTCAGGTACACCACAACTAGGCGGCGTGCAGCTGGTGAGCTTTGGCATATTTTGACAGTTGTGCCATGTCCGGACATGCCTCTGGAGTATTCCAGAAGTTCTTTGAAGTTTATAATAATGCATCTTATGTTCTTTCTCTACACTTTGAAATTCTTTTGTGCGATATCTGTGCGAGTCTGGGGCCTTTTGAAGTGTGTCATTCTAATTGCCCCGGTAATAAGGCCCTTTTCAGGGCTCCTTTGCTGCACAAAAAGATCTCATTTCCAAAAACACTCTCTCTCTCGCGGTGTATCAGCCCGGCATCTCGGCTGATCTCTCAGTACAGACTTGCTTGACCTGTTTTGTCATGCTGACTGTCCAGCTTTGCTCTATCAAACCCTGCGTGTAAACCTTGAATAGGTTTCCCATGCTATTAGATGACTGATGGCCTCTGTAACATATTGTTTGCTCTGGGGTTGGGCTGCCTTTGAAGTCTTGCCTATAGGAAGCGCAGCCACTGTTTGTTCTATTAAAATTCCTTTTCATTTCCTCCCCTTAAACTGCAGGCCACTTCCCCCTGTCATTCAGCACACTGCAGGGACGCAGCTTGATTGAAATGCATCACATCCCGACACGGCCAGCAGACGCATAACACGCACTCATTATTATTTACAAATTCCTGAGCGTCGCTCCGAACGCTGATTTCCATGATATTTACTTTATGGGTAAAAAAAAAAAAAAAAAAAATCGGATTCGACAAAGGCATCTGAGGTCAGCGTAAGCATTGTATTTCCAGAGAAAAGTATTTTCCGTCGCCGTAATAATAAAACCATCGCCCTGATCAAAGAAAGGAATAGAAACCAGGACCTGGTGTGGCTAATTACATTTGTTCTGTGCATAGATCAGCTGGGCACTGCTGTGCTGGCTGGATATTGCAGAATTAAGCCCAGCGTCTATCCTTACTGGCAGCTGCGTGCATGTGGATTGATCAAACCCTGCGCTTAAGTCGGAGCCTGCTTTTTGATGGCGTGGAGAAAGCCGCTAGCGTTTTTTTTTTTTTTTAAACTTTAAACTGTGCAGGGAACTTTAACATCTGGAAAGAGACTTACTGGGTAGGATTTTGCAGATAAGGCAAAAATGAGGGGAAAAAAGGCCCCAGGATGGATATTTAAATAGCGTAAACAGATCCAAAATCAGGGTTTATTCCATGCAAATGTATTGGTTTGAAGAACTTAAATGTACATTGTTTGCATCTGAAATGACCATTTGGCATAACCCCAGAAAAAAAAAAAAATTAACAGCGTACTAATGGATTTAACTGCCTGGTGTGTGTGTGGAGATTTTTAAATTTTGTTCCTGTGTGGTCACTGCTCTTTAGAGTGCCTCGGAAAAAGATACCCCCCCCCCCATTATTAAAGTGTATGTCAGGACAAATTAAAAAAACAAACCTATGCAGAACATCTGTGTTCTTCCAAAAATGCAATTTTTTTCTTTTGAAAAAAAAAAAGAAAAGTCAGCAGCTACAAATACTGCAGCTGCTGACTTTTAATAATCGGACACTTACCTGTCCCAGGGTCCAGCAATGCGGGGGATCGAAGCTCCGCTCATCTCCCCCTCCGCTCGGCGGCGCCGGCATTGTAACTGTGGGCGCCCGACTGTGGCTTCACAGCCGGGCACCCACTGCACATGCGTGAGCGGCACCGCGCGCCGTGATTGGCTGCGCAATCTTTTGGGACCTGTGATGTGTCCCAGACGATTGACAAGAGGGAGGGGGCAGAGCTGATCTCCTTTCCTGCACCAAGGGAAGTGACGTCAGGAGGCAGACTACGAGGGACCCCCTAGCAACAGGCATTTAGAGGTGAGTAAAAAAAAAATTTCTCCAATTTTTTTTTTTTTTTTTATGCACATGAATGAATTTTTTTTTTTTTTGGGTGGAACTCCACTTTAAATTGCAAAATAGGGTTTCAGCCCTGCCCAGTTGGCTGTTGATAAACTACTGAAACTAACACATTAGCTTAAAGTGGTTGTAAAGGAGGAAGGGTTTTTTGTGTTTTTTTTTTCAATACTTTATCATTTTTAAAAAACTTACAGAAAAAATCTTGCTCAAAGCTAAAAAGTAAAAAAAAAAATGCATCATACACAAAAGGCCTAGAAGAATTAATATACATTTGCAAGTCTGTAGAACTTTGATCAGGGAAAGTTGAAGGTTTTTTTTTTACCTCAATGCATTTTCTGCTTTAAGGTAGAAAGCCCTCTATTGTCAGCCCCCCCCCAAAATACTTACCTGAGCCTGATCTCAATCCAGTGCTGTGCCCAAGTTGTCACATTGTCACTGGATTTGATTGGCAGCAGCAGGAGCCAACGGCACAGCGCAGCTCAGGATCAAGCTAGCACATGTGCCTCTATAGGTAGTAGCTTCCTATGGTGGCACACAAAGAAGAGGAGGAGCCAGAAGCGCCGGTGAACTAATGCCGTGTACGCACGACCGGACTTTTCGGCATCAAAGGTCCGACGGAACAAATCCGTCAGACAATTCGATCGTGTGTGGGCTTCATCGGACCTTTTCTGTCTAAAAATCTGACGGACTTTAGAAATAGAACATGTTTCAAATTTTTCCGACGGACTTGAGTCCTATCGAAAAATCTGTTCGTCTGTATGCTAGTCCGACGGCCAAAAAACGACGCAAGGGCAGATATTGGTTACTGGCTATTAACTTCCTTATTCTAGTCCGGTCGTGAGTCATCACGTTCGAATTAGTTGGACTTTGGTGTGATCGTGTGTAGGCAAGTCCGTTGTGTCGGAACTCCGTCGAAAAGTCCTTCGGGGTTGAGTCCGACGAAAAGTGTGTACACGGCATAAGAGGAGGATCAGGGCAAGTATAAAATGTTTTCTTAACCTCTTCACGCCGGCTGTACGCATATATGCCGCCTCTCTGCAGGTGGGCCTTAATGCCAAGAGGCCGCATATATGCTTACCAAAATGTAAACAATGCCGTGGTGGGAACACACCCTGTGTGCTCCCGGCACAGTTACCGGTGGGTAACAGGAAGCTTCTTATCGCTATTTGCGACAGCCAATAACGGTGGTCACATGACCGAAATGTCCACCCCTGCCTCCTTACATTGGAAACCCTATAAAGGGAGGGGAGGTGCCGACGCTAAGGGCTTAAAATTAATTTTACAATCACTTTAACACATTAAGGACAATAAAGTAAACATTTCCCAGTATACTATTGGTATTTTTTGGTCCAGCATGGACCAATGTAACTATGTGTATCCCATACCTGTGGGATCCTGCTAGAAGCTGGAAATCACCCTGGGGATCTCCACTAGCTTCCAGGTCCTGTGCCGATTGGCTGTCCTGCTGCATAATGAACACAGGAGGTTGGCTGCTTGACACGGACGCCATTAAGAATGAATTGAAGGTGTTCTCTGACTTCATAAGACTTATGCCCCGTACACACGGTCGGACAATGCGTGATAGGACCTTGTTGTCGGAAATTCCGACCGTGTGTAGGCTCCATCACACATTTTCCATCGGAATTTCTGACACACAAAGTTTGAGAGCTTGCTATAAAATTTTCCGACAACAAAATCCGTTGTCGGAAATTCCGATCGTGTGTACACAAATCCGACGCACAAAGTGCCACGCATGCTCAGAATAAATTAAGAGATGAAAACTATTGGCCACTGCCCCGTTTATAGTCCCAACGTACGTGTTTTACGTCACCGCGTTCAGAATGATCGGATTTTCCGACAACTTTGTGTTACCGTGTGTATGCAAGACAAGTTTGAGCCAACATCCGTCGGAAAAAATCGATGGATTTTGTTGTCGGAATGTCCGATCGATGTCCGACCGTGTGTACGGGGCATTAGAGGTGGGGAGGTGCCACAGCATCCACCTCATCCAATCAGAGAATGATTTTCATTCATTGAGAAAATGTTTAGCATTTTAAAAAATGGCGCCCGTACTAAGCGGCAAACCTCCTGTATTCATAACACCCCCTTGGCACGGGACCCTGAAGCTAGTGGAAATCACTGAAGTATCAGTGTCTACGACAGGGAGTTTTTAACTTCTAGTATGGTATACAAGGTAAGGTATATGCATAGTTACATTGGTCCAGGCTGGATCAATGTAACTATGTAAAAAATAACAAATAATAAAAAAACGCCATACCTGAAATTCTTTCATGTGTTATTGGCTCCTGCTCTCACAGTGCTGCTTCCCTGAACTTCTGGTTTTCAGAGGAAAAAAGTTGACAGTAGACAGTGCAGTCCCCAGTCAGTCTGTTAGTTTGGAGAAAGAAGGAGGAGCAGAACTAGGTGGAAGAGATATGAATTAGGTGGGCTTTTTGAGACAACACAGAAAGTGTTCAGAGGACACAGAACAACTCAGAATTTTTGATGAGATCAACAGTTGTTTCTTTTTGTACTTACCAAACCCATGTAAAAAAAGTGCTTCCAATGGTATGTTTAACAGACCAAAAGGGAGCAAATAAGAGAAGCAGATTGTTAGAGTTTGCATACACCTTAATTACTGATAAAATATCTTATTGTTTTAGCTGTTAAGAGTACTTAGTGTGTGATCTTACAAGTGTTTGAAGTTGTCATAAGCTGGTGTCAAGAGCAACTTAGCAAGTTCAAGACTATGGTTTAATGGCAAGTGTTTAGTAATGCACGTAGAAGCACTACCGATATTATTTCTTGTACAAGAGGTCGGCAGATAATATGAAGGACAAATGTAAAGAATCCTTTGCACACCAGCACCATTGAGAACCTGCATTTATCAGCCTTGCACAAGATCAAAGCTCCTACTATACCAAGGACAACTGTTCAGCTGTAGCTCTGCCAAGAACTCGTTCATTTGTGTTCCAAGCTAACACGACAACTGTGCGCTATTCTGTAGACTCTTGGCCTGTCACAGGGAGCTCATATATGTCGTGGCCTCACATTTGTTCTGCCTTTTTATGAGCAGACATGTCTTAGTAGTGAAAATAGTTAAAGCAAAATAATAAAAGAACCTATTTAGTACATCTGTGCAATACATGCACAATTTCCCCATGTTTTATATCTAGAAACATGCTGCAAGCGTAGAAAAATAACTGTTGATGTGCCAGGAATATAATGTGCTCCTAACTTCCTTTTCAACGTGACAACACAGTTTTTGGCTGTGAAGTTCAAAACATATGGTGTCAGCCCTGCCTACTTCATTTCTGATTGATTACAAATAACACATACCTCTCATCTTCCACTGCTCCTCATTTCCATAGCCCCGCCTTTTCTCCTACTTATCTCCATAGCCCCTGCTTATCTCCTCCTCATCTCCATAGCCCTTCCTTATCTCCTCCTCATCTCCATAGCCCTTCCTTATCTCCTCCTCATCTCATCCTCATCTCCATAGCCCCTGCTTATCTCCTCCTCATCTCCATAGCCCTTCCTTATCTCCTCCTCATCTCCATAGCCCTTCCTTATCTCCTCCTAATCTCATCCTCATCTCCTTAGCCCCTGCTTATCTCCTCCTCATCTCCATAGTCCTTCCTTATCTCCTCATAACCTCCACAGCCCCTCCTTATCTCTTGCTCATCTCCATAGCCCTTCCTTATCACCTAAACATCTCCATAGCCCTTCCTTATCTCCTCCTCATCTCCATAGCCCTTCCTTATCTCCTCATCTCCATAGCCCTCCTTATCTCCTCCTCATCTCCATAGCCCTTCCTTATCTCCTCATCTCCATAGCCCTCCATAGCCCTCCTTATCTCCTCCTCATCTCCATAGCCCTTCCTTATCTCCTCTCCATAGCCCTACCTTATCTCTTCCTCATATCCATAGCCCTTTATTGTCTTCTCTTCATCTCCATAGCCCCTGCTTATCTCCTCCTCATCTCCTTAGCCCTTCCTTATTGCCTCCTCATCTCCATAGCCCTTCCTTATCTCCTCCTCATCTCCATAGCCCTTCCTTATCTCCTCCTCATTTCCATAGCCCTTCCTTATCTCCTCCTCATCTCCATAGCCCTTCCTTATCTCCTCCTCATCTCCATAGCCCTTCCTTATCTCCTCCTCATCTCCATAGCCCTTCCTTATCTCCTCTTCTTCTCCATAGCCCTCCTTATCACCTCCTCATCTCCATAGCCCTTCCTTATCTCCTCTTCTTCTCCATAGCCCTCCTTATCGCCTCCTCATCTCCATAGCCCTTCCTTATCGCCTCCTTATCTCCATAGAAAGCAATGGCTAAACCTGGGTTTCCTCTGGTACTTGCCTTAACATGTGCCAGTTTACGGACATACAATCTTGTACCCAGACAGTCACCGTCCAGAGTTGTACATACGTATACATGCATTTGCATGCGGCCATATGCTTGAACCCTCAAAGTGACAGTCAGCACTCCAATTGGGATCTGTGTTTATCATTCCCAATCTAAACTGAAGAGTTCCGTAAGGATTCAACAAAACTACTCGTAGCTTGCTGTACATATTGTTCTTTCACATACTGAAGCTCATGTGTACATGGCCTATCTTCCTAAATACTTTACTGTCAGCTCATCTATCCTTTCTCTTGTAAAGTCTGTTTAAGTGTCAGCTGATTTAAATCAGATGTAAAAAAATAGTCCGGAAGGGGGGTATTATATGCTATATGTAACAGGTCATGTTGAAGGACCTGAGCTTACTGTTCGTCTTTATTTTTTATTTTATTCTTATGCTGATGAACCCTGATTAAAATGCAAACGTTCTAGTAGGGAATTGCAACATTTATAAACACTCTTTTAACTTTGAATTTATATTAGGTAACTAATAAAATAGAACTATAGGGCACTAGTGTCATTTAAAGCTGGCCATACTTCATAACATTTGTCTTTTTCAGCCCCATGGCTGTCAGATAACCAGAACCAGTGCCAAGACAAGGCTATCCAGTACCCAGGGCAAAGATGCCAAACTGCTCCCCCTCTTTCTTTAGCGTTAGGATGCCCACATCCCTGCAATAAACCATTGCGCCCAGGGCAGCCGCCCCTCCCTTGTCCTGACCCTGACCAGAACAGTGGCTGCATATGATTGGATTCCATCACTGTTCAGCTGACAGTTTTTCTATTACAAGTATTTTATTGATTTTGTTTACAAAACTGTGCAGGTACCTTTAAAAGAAGGCGGTAACAGCAAACACATTGGGGTTGATTTACTAAAGACAAATAGACTGTGCACTTTCAAAGTGCAATTGCTCCAGAGCTTAGGAAATGAGAGGAAGCTCTGCTGACTTCCATCATCCAATCATGTGCAAGCAAAAATGCAGTTTTTTTTTTTATTTTCTTTGCACGTGATTGGGTTTTTTTTTGCAAAGGTAATCTTTATCTCATTTACTAAGCTCTGGAACAACCGCACTTGCAGAGTGCAATTGCACTTTGCAAAGTGCAGTCTATTTGTCTTTAGCAAACAAGCTCTTTGTCCAATAGACAAGTTTTTTTTTTTTTTCAAATATAAATTTTATTGCTTTTAGAAAAAGGAAAAAGTCAGGGAAAGTACAGTACAATGCCAACTATAACAGAAGATGTTTCATAGATAATTACATTTAAAAGAAGTTGTTAACCTCGGCGATTAAAGCATAAAACATTGATAACAATGAGAGTTATGGTAACATATTTAGCGCCCGTAGTTAACATTTACTATAAACATCTGGGGTTATTTAGATAAGAGTTATCACCTTGTCTCCGTAAACAGAGATCTAGTTGCGCTATCCAATCCCCGAGTACTTATAAATCAGAAAAGACGATAGACAAGTTTTTGATTGATTGAAGGATGTCGGGTGGGAGGGTGAAAAAAACAGTTTAAATTTTCTATATGTTTGGCAAGCTTTGGACAGTTTGGACCAGCTATAGTAGGAAACTCATAAACTGATGTACACCCATCAATGTTGCTGTGCACTGAAGAGGACTCAATGGAGTTTTTAACATTGTAAATTATCCAAAGTGCTTGGATAAAGCTGTAACTTCACTTAGTTGTGTTTAATTATTAGTCCACATTGTCTTGGCTAGCAGAAATGAGAATTTATGTTGTACGTTTCCAGGGTTTTCACGTTTCCAAGTCATAAATTGCTGTTATACTTGCCCATGCGGTATCCACAGAAGGTTGTTTGTGTTCACTGGTAAAGCGATAAAAGCTTCTCAGGAGATTGGAATGACCATTAGCGATTCCAAAGCTGTAGATTACTATAGAACAAATTTGAAATGAAACCAGGACAGTGTACTTGGTTTTAGGATAGTTGAGAGGACATCTTGAACAGGAAGAGTGGCAAGTGAATGTATTTTAGCTTTCGTAGAATTGGTGGAACATGAGGTTCATGTAGTTTGGTGCAGTAGAGGAGGTGATGCTAATTTTCTAGATCAGAACAAATAGTCTGTGTGATGTGGCAGGTGATGAAGAAGCCGTCTCTGGGGTGGAGCAGAATATGTGGGTGCCTTTGTGGTGCAGCGAGAAATGCAAGTGCCCTTTTTCTGGTACAGCAGAATAGGTGTACTCTTTGTGGTGCAAAAGGTGCTGCAAGAGCCATCTGTAGGGTGTAGCAGGGGATGACGGTGCCTTCTCTGTGTTGCAACGGAGGAGTCCTCTCTGTGGTGCAGCAGAAGAGACAAGCGCCCTTGTCAATGTATAATAAGATATGTAAGATCATCCCCATCTGTGTTACAGGAAGAGTTGTTTTTCTGTGGTGCAGCCGAAGATGCAAGCGCCCTCTCCAATATATAGCAGTATATATCAGTGCTCCAATTGTGGTTCAACAGGATTTGTTAATTCCCTCTCTGTGGTGCAGCAGAAGATGCACATACCCTCTCCGACATATAGCAGGATATATTAGCACCCCATTTGTGGTTCAGCAAGATTTGTTAATGCCCTCTTTGTGGTGCAGCAGAGGATGCAAGATACATCTCTGTGGTACAGTAAGGAATTGCTGTGCCCTTTCTCCATTGCAGCAGGGTATGCAAGAGACATTTCTGGGTGTAGCAGATAATGCAAACAGGAGATGTAAATGCCCTCTCTGATGTACAGCAGGATAAGTGAGTGCTCTGTCTGTGATGCAAGACAAGCTGTTAGTGCCCTTTCTGTGGTGCAGCAGGGGATTATAATGCCCTCTCTGTGGTGCAACAGGGGAATCAAGTGCCCTCTCTGTGGTGCAGCAGGGGATTATAATGCCCTCTCTGTGGTGCAGCAGGGGATTATAATGCCCTCTCTGTGGTGCAGCAGGGGATTATAATGCCCTCTCTGTGGTGCAGGGGTTTCAAGCGCCCTCTCTGTGGTACAACAGGGGAATCAAGTACCCTCTCTGTGGTGCAGCAGAGCATTCAAATGCTCTCTATTTGGTGCAGCAACAAATACAGGAGTCACTCTTGTGGTGCAGAAGGTCCCATCAGTCCTGGATGAAGTCATAGACCTCTCCAAACTGCAGCCTGGGGGTCTGATGCGGCCCTTTCATTACTTTTATCTGGCCCTTGGAGAACTATTTCATCCACTGATACTAACAATGGGGCATATTTTCCCCCAGTGGCACCAGTGAAGGGGCACAATTCCTCCCAGTGGCACCAGGGCACATTTTCGATTTGGAGACTCTTGTCACACAGTTAGTTCTGCCTTTGCCCATTATTCTCAATGAAAGATCTGATTACATGTGTGTAGCCTGATTCTTTCGGCACCCACGTTACCTCTTTGTTAACCATTTCTATTGCCTGTTAGCGCCAGTACAAGTGCCCCCTATTTGTAGGGTTGGTTTCTGCTTGGTCTAGGGCCTTCAACTGTTGACCTCAAGCACAAATTACAATTAGCAGTTTTTCCATAATTTAGGGCAATACGACCTGCCCTTTGACCTCACACCATTTAGTAGCCCCAGGTTTACGCCTTGTATAATAAGAGTTCCCCCTCATTATTCTCTACATTTACAACGTCATTTGGATCCCACTGCTTTAAGTTTTTCTTTTTTGTTTGTTAATGTTAGCGTGATATGGACACGGCGTAATTAAACCTGTAGCATTTAAAGGGGCATATAATGTGAAACAGATGCCCCTTGAAGCACATCAGTTGAAAAATCAGGAAGCAGATCTGCACCAGGAACAAGCTCATTTCAGCCCAGCTCAAGCATGTGTTTGTCTGCCAAAGCTGGTAATTTACAAGGCTACAATTAACCTCTTCACCCCAGCGAGCAAGGCCTGTGGCACAATGCATGCATGGCCCCTGATTACAGCATAGGTGAAGCCGCTGACTAGGATGAAAGCATTATACTGCAAACATTATTGGCTGTGGGGGGAATGGAAATTGGTTACATTTGTTGCACGCAACAACAGGCAACGTTAGTAAATGATGGCTCCTGTTCTGCGGCCCCTCAAAAACACATGTAGCCTTTTCTTTACAAAAGTTTCAAAGTGCGGTTACCTTGTAAGGCGGCTTAAAGCAGATGTAAACCCAATCACCAAACCCTCACATTTTTTTAAATGTTATTTATTATAGATACTTATATAGCGATATCAATTTGCACAGTGCTTTATACATATATATTGCACATTTGCACATTCACGTCAGTCCCTGCCCTCAAGAAGCTTACAATCTAAGGTCCCTAACTCACATTCATACATACAAATACCAGTGCCAATTTAGATAAGAGCCAATTAACCAGTGGCGAGTGGTGGTGGTATATTTTTTAGGGTGGGGGGGGGCAATATTCCGCCAGCAAACCGCCCTGGTCAGTCGGATCACCCGCACTTACCCCATCTAGGTTGCAGGCAGTGCTTTCTCTGGGTGGTGGCTTCACCCTGTGTCTTCTCCTCCTCAACGGTCAATAGGATCGCGTCTCCTCTCGGCCAATCAGGAGAATCAGGAAGACTATAGCGAATGTTAATTTGCGACTGTCACACAACTGGGTGGGCGCAGCGCTCTGCTCCCCTAGCCCACCCTTTTTAAGCCAATTAGAGCCTCAGACCCTAATCATGTGCTTCTAAAAAAAATCCCAAAAAAACAAAAACAAAACCCCATTGGAATCCACGCGTCCGGCGCCCTGTATGTAGATTAGGGGCCAGACGCTTAGATTAGGGGGGCGGCACCCCTGCAATTAATGGGCAGACAGGCCGCCACTGCAATTAACCTACCGGCATGTTCTTTGGAGTACCCGGAGGAAACCCATGCAGACACAGGGAGAACGTGCAGACTCCAGTAGTGCCATGGTTGGGATTAAAACTGGTGATCCTAGCGCATGCGCAGTAAGTATTTTTTGGTCGGAACGTCACTTCCTTTACACAATCTGATGGGTAGCGGTAATCTGATAGAACACCTGCAAGTTAGAGTAGGTATCAATGAGTCTGGTAAATTTGTTACAGGCCGTGAAACAATAAGCAGATCAAAACATTGTATCTTAATAAACAGCATGATCTGAAAGAAGGAGGAAGGAAAGATGTCACAGTAGGAAGGTGGGAAAGAGAGGTGGGGTGAGAGGGAGGGGAGTGAGCATCAGGACTAATCTGTATTTTTCATTAAAGTAACACCTGGTGATCCTGCCATGAGGGTCCTTGTTCTGTTTCAATATGTTTATTGAGTTTTTGGGTAAACAAGAGAATCATAAACAAGCTCGCTGATCGCCCACGCAGGGGCTAGAGACGTGTAAAAATGACCAATGATCAATATCGTTCACAATTATCCTATGACATAGTGAAAATAGGGAATGGTATCAAAAAATGACTACTTCATGAAATGCTATGTCCCCAAATTCGTCGCCAAAGGGGAGGCTCTTCTCCAGCAACCCCCCTTCCTAGGAGGCAATGGTAGGAGCCAGGATAGCGAAAAACCAGAAAGAAAGCGAGAAGAGCAAAAAGACACAGAGAGGGGGTCATAGATAAGAGAGGGGGGAAAGGGAACGGGAGAACTCGGACACGGGAACCTCACAGAAGGGAGTCAGATAAGGCCCAAACAGGATGCTTGAAGTGTGGGGAA
This sequence comes from Aquarana catesbeiana, assembly GCF_042186555.1. Taxonomy (NCBI): domain Eukaryota; kingdom Metazoa; phylum Chordata; class Amphibia; order Anura; family Ranidae; genus Aquarana; species Aquarana catesbeiana. The sequence goes on from NC_133330.1 coordinate 63,542,613, forward strand.
CTCATAAGAGATCCATGGTTCCCAAACTTTGAGAAATTTGGCATGTGAGTCATTCACAATACTGAACGTTTGTTCCTGAAGTAACATAGCAGTCATGCTTGTCCTCACCCCTTGGAAAGCTACTCGTTGGGTCTTCCAGGCTTGAGCTATAGTTCGTTTAGCTGCTATAAAGAGGTAAGTGGCCAGCTTCTGCTGTGGTGCGAACAAACCAGGTATTGGACAATGTAATAGGGCTAGCTTAGCGTCATGAGGGTCCTTGTTCAAGCACTTCCTGATATAGGGTGACAACTCCCTGTCCTTGGCATCCAATTGTGCTCCTTCATTTTCACCAAATGAAGCAGACCATACATGGCTCAAATTTCTGGCAATCTCTGTGAATTGGTCAAAATTCAAGCTGTGGGTGGCTTGTTGACACAGCAGTGACATCGCTGGTGGTATCACAGGGCCTGATCATGGGATCCTGGAAAAGTAGAGGACATCTAATCTCACAAGAAAATGCTCCATCTTCAGCATTCCTAGGATCCCATGGGACGCCCCAGCAAGGTCACTCTCTCCTAGGTAAATTAAGTTTTTTTTTTTAATTTTTCTTTCCTAATTTAATGCTATTGATTTCAGTTAGTACGTTTTTTTTTTTTCAGGAGTCAAGTTCTCTTTCGTGCATGGCTCTTTCGTGCATGGCCTGCTTTAATTGGGCTCATGAATGAGTGGGGTTTCCTTCTACAAGCACGCTGCTTGGCCGGCCCTTCGACAGGTTAGCCGTGTTAGACTCAGTTTGGCAATATTGTTCGGCTTGCACCAGTTTGCCAGAACTTTTGGCCATATTCAGATGAATGGGTCATACTTGACAGCAGTGATGCCGAAACAGACAGGAGGTATCATTTTTTCCACATCAAGCAAAGCATTGTGGCCGTGACAGGTGTACAACTCTTTTTGGTGCCCCCTGACAGCAAGCGTAAAACTAAGCTGTAATGTTCCGATTTATGGTAGGTCTGTTTTAAGAAAACTTACTATACACAATACATACTTAGATTTCTCTTGTTCAGGCTGCAGTCTGAAGAAGAGAAAATCAGTAGATTCCTCCATCCATTTTAAAACGCGTGAATGGAGGAATCTGCACTGCTAGCTATTGTATTAACTGTAACTTACAGTTGTCTCAAACTCAAACAGTGACTGCCATTTGACAGCATGACCGACAATTTTCTGCCCAGCTCCTTCAATTTTTAAAATCAAATTTTGTTGAGCTGGGTGGTGCCAACAAGGTCACCCTTGCCTTGAATTTTGGACAATTCAGCAGGAACACAAGTTGTGTATGGCTAGCTTTACATTGATATCTTTCTCCACAATAATTACAGTTACAATAGTAACACGACTGACATAACTGTATGGAAAGGCCGTCATCTTTCTCTTGCTCTTGAGCGCTTTGTGTCTGCAGTCTTCCAGACCGTTTAGATGTCAGCTGCACAGCTGTAGCAAGCTGTTTATGAAATATGACTACACCCTGGGGCTCCATTCTTCTGGCTGCTAGAGCTAGCCTAGGTAATGCCGCAGTCCTACCTAGAATACACACACACTCACATCGCCGACATCAGTTCCAGGAACTCATCTCATGCACACTTCCTGGGACTTAGAAGCTTTCTTCTTTAAAGGATTTTCTAGATTAAAGACAGACACTTCTTTTAGGACCTCCATATTGTAAAATGGAAAGGTTCAACTTCTTGAAGGAAATTGTGATGTCTTCAATATTCTCTCATTTGCAGTTACTGGCAGAAGAAACAAGCACAGATTTAAGCCGGCCATAGACAGATCGAAAATCATCTGGTTCAGAAGGGAGTGACCAGATTTCAATCCATCTATGGTTGTTCCCACTCCACAGAAGGTGATCTAACCCAGGGCTTGATAAATTTGCTATGAATCTAGAAGCCAGCTAAAAAAGTTAGGAGCCAGTGTTTTTTTAACTAACAAAGCTTACAGGTGGACCATGTAACAGGTTCCTGAAGGTGAACTTATCCTTTAACCCAGCGGTCCCCAACCCATGGACTGGCAGCTCAGAAGTCAACCCCTCCATGGACCAGATGCGGGGGGGATGAGTCGGCTTGGTGGTTACTTAGTTATTTCCCCGGTGACCGGGGGGGGGGTTGTTTGTTTATTTGTGTGGTGGTTGCAGCTTGTCATTGGGGGGAAATAAGGGGGGTGCAGCTTGTCACCTCGGGGGGGGGGGGAGTGCAGCTTGTCACTTGGGGGGGGTATGGATGGTGGTTGCAGCCTGTCTGAGGGGGGATGCAGCCTGTCACCTTGGGTGGGTTGTACCTTATCAGCTGAGGTGAGAGGGTGGTGATTGCAGCCTGTCACCTCGGGGGGGGGGGGGGGGGTTTGCAGCCTGTCACCACGAGGGGGGTGCACCTTATCACCTGTCACTTGTGGGGGGGCGGGTGTGGTGGTTGCAGTCTGTCTGGGGGGGGGTCCGCCTGTCACCTCGGGATGGTTGTACCTTATGAGCTGAGGTGGGGGGGGGTTGCAGCCTGGCACTTCGGGAGGGGGGGGGGTTGCAGCCTGTTAACTCGAGGGGGATGCCCCTTATCACCTGTCACTCGGGGGGGGGGCGGGTGTGGTGGTTGCAGCCTGTCTGGTGGGGGGGGGGGTTGTAGACTGTCCCCTCGGGAGGGTTGTACCTTATCAGCTGAGGTGGGGGGGGGGGGTGGTGGTTGCAGCCTGTGACCTCGGCTTGGGGTAAGGGGTGGTGCCGCCTGGGTCTCAACAGTGCTGTAAGATCCTGTCACCGGCCCAGCTCTCCTCCCTCTTCTTCTCCTTCTTTGTGACCACAGAGGGGGAAGTGAATAGTGGTGCTGGGAGAAGCGGAGCGGGCACCCTCTGGTGCTCAGAGCATGGCAAGTGCAGGTTGCGCCAGCTTGCTCTGCCCGCCCGCCAGCCAACCCCCACCCTGCATGGCAGAGCTCCCTACAGACCACGGACTGGCAGCGGCCTAGGGGTTGGGGACCCCTGCTTAAACCCTTTTATAGCCAGAAACATTTTTACATTTTTTGAACATGTTTATGAAACCATTTTAGCCTAAAGATTACATAAAACCCCCAAACATTATATATTTTCTGAAAGCATACGCCCTAGGGCAGGGGTCTCAAACTGGCGGCCCTCCAGCTGTTGCAAAACTACAAGTCCCATGAGGCAGAGTTATGATGGGTCTTGTAGTTTCACAACAGCTGGAGGGCCACCAGTTTGAGACCCCTGCCCCCAGAGAATTAAATAGTGGTATTAAATGATAATAATAAATGACCCAATTTTTTTATTTACAAATGCATTCATGTATCAAAAAATGACAAAATTACAAAAAATTAGCCTCCATCTGCCCCTTTTACCCACCCCTCCGCAAACCAGTGGACTAGGTGTCACTAAGCTTGCTGGTATGCAGTCTTTGTGTTCAAGCTGAAATGCTGTCTTAGTTACGGATTCATCAATCTGCCGTGCTGTGAAAGAAAATCCCTGGTTGGCTCGCTATGAATTGAAGTACATTTCCAGCTTTGGCTCCCGTGGTTTAGAAAGGAGCCATTCTGTAGTATATGTTGATGTAGCTGTGCCGCTTTGGGAGAATTCTACATCTTCTACCAATGTTCTGGGCTCTATGAGAATGCCTCCACATTTCTTGCATGAGAGGTTTCCGAGGTGACCCTGCGTGAAGTAATTACTGTCACCCCCGGCCTTGGCCGTTCTCTGCTTTTCTCAATACTAACTTGTCGGGTTCTATGAGAATTGGAACCAGCAATTATCTGTACCTGGATCAAGACAATGGCGTCACACAGAGACCTGGCCAACGCTTGTCATTCCACAGCCGCCCCTCTCGCTCTCCTGCTCTAGGGATGATTGTAGGGCTTACAGGGACAATCTCCCCCCTGGAGTAAAGTGATTGACGTCACTGACTGTTCTACGGCCCCCTGCTATTTTATCCACTTCATCTATACACTCCGGCTGATGAGAGTTTTATTGGGCATAAAAAATGTTCTGTTAGCCTCAGCTGGTAGGCTGTATTAAATGGATCTTCCTGCTCAGTCTGCTACTGTAGAAGGTACGACGTGGACTTGTCAAAATACTTCTCATGCATCAGTTGAGAACATGTCGGCATTACCAAATCACATTATCTTAGTGTAAAAATTAGAACCTAGCACGTTATTTAAATGTACCCTGTTGTCTGAGCTTTCATTACAACAAAAACCTTCCATAAGATTTAATGTGCATTTAACATATTTTGTTGCAGTTATTTACTGGCAAGAGCCTCCCTTGTGTAGATATCCTAAAGCCTTGAGACTGCTGCTGAGCACTGCCATCTTGAATGTGATGTTGGCAGCCCCAGCTGACTCAGAGTTGTCATTTCAAGGGACACTCTATAGCACATGTATCAAACACAAGGCCCGCTGGCTGAATCTGGCCTGCCAGGCCATTTCATGTGGCCCCCCCCCCCCCCCCCCATCTCAGCCCCTACCATGTCTCTGCAGTCAGCAGCAGGGGAGGACAAAATTCCTTCACCAGATCCTGCACACCTTCATCTCCGCCTCCCCTGGTCTCAGCATTTAGCAGACTCCGGAGCGCTTCTCTGGTCCTCCTCCAGACCCTACATTTTCTGCTACCCAGCTCTTCTCCCAGCTTCTTCCCGGCAGCAGCACAAGATAAGGTGGGGGCACTGTGATCTAAGGGAGGATGGGGGACTCTTGACTTCTGATAGTGGTGGGGGGGCTCTTGACATCTGAAGGAGGGGGAGTTGGATGCTCTGGACATCTAGTCTTATGGATACAACCGGCCCTTAGAGAGTAACCATAATGCTAATGCGACCCTCAATTAAATTTAATTTGACACACTGCTCTATAGCAACTTTTCGTATCAGGGTTTCTCCAGAGTTTGTAAGGGGCTCCAGCAATTCCTGCCTGACCATTGACACCAATGATCTTTTTAGCATTCTATTCTTCCCACTAACCACCACATTCATGTACTGTGAGCTGTGGATATAGTACGGTAATTATTGGCAGGGCTTCCCAAAGACCTGAAAGTTGTTTCAATGGTTCCTCTGTGTTATAAAGGTTGAGAAAGGCTTCTGTATAATTATCCCCCTCACTCTTTTCATGGCAAGTGCATAAAATGTTCTGTAGGAAGGTGAGGAGAGGGACAGAGGAGCTGGGCCAGCACCTAGAGCAGTTAGATACACCCAGAACAGGAGAGGGCTATGACATGCAGGAAGGGAGGGGGCTGTACTAAGGAATTGATTTTTCCTGGGGTAGTCAAATTTTCTAGTAAGTTCAAAGACAGACACAAGTGGAAAAAATAATTTATGGAAAGGAAATCGCTGCAAGTATGCATAAGTATTTAATTTTTGTGTGCTTTTGCCTGCATTTCTTACCTTTGTGACAGGGAAACTCCAACGAAGGTTAAGGCGAAAGTGGTATTAAAGACTCGGCTCTAAAAAAAACACACATCATAGTTAACTGCTCTATGTAGTGATTTTACATAAAGCAGCCCCAATCCTCCTCTTCTCGGATCCTTCACCGGTGCTCCTGGCTCCTCCCCCTTGACCAGTGCCCCCAGTAGCAAGCCGCTTGCAATGGGGGCACTGGTGCATGCTCGTTCCCCAGCCCCGCTCTATGGGTCTATAAGACCCATAGAGCCATGGCTTGGCCCCCCACCCCACTCTTTCCTCATTGGTTCACTGGCTGTGATTGACAGCAGTGGGAGCCAATGGCTCCCACTGCTGTCTCAGCCAATGAGTAGAGGGAGTCCTGGGACAGCCGAGGCTCTCGTGCACACTACTGGATCAAGAGGGGGCTCAAGTGAGTATCAGGGGGGCTGCAGGGGGAACAGCACACAGAAGATCTTTTACCTTCATGCATAGAATGCAAGAAGGTGAAAATCCTTCAGCCTTTGCAACTACTTAAAGCGTAGGGTTGTACACTGGGGCGTGCAGCCTACCTACGATTAAGACCATAAGGGTGAAACCCGTCAGGGTAGATGGTTTGTAGGTGGGAACACTCTGTATGTTTGTGCTAAATAAACTCAACTACATGTCGCATCATCAGTGCGTCAACCTGTTTGGTAGGTTACCTATTTGGTATTGCGGTTTTACCATTTAGGCATTGCTATTACCTTAGAACCAGTATTTATGATGCAGAAGAGCTATTCCCAAACACACCCACTGTGGGCACCTGTTGCTTCTCACATACAGAAAGTCAGGTGCATTGAAGTACAGGTGCTGAGTTGTATTTCACAGCAACCTATTACATTTAAATCTGCTTCAGAGCAATATAATTGATGATTTATCAGCTAAAGACTAGAGAGGTATATAACACAGGGTTCAAGGGTTAACATTGCAAGTGACCATGTGGGGTGCTCTCTGGATTCTAGCTGCAGTGCGTTATTTTCTAAAGTAAACAGAAGAAGCTTTCTTATTTGAACACAGCTGCAGTGTTTGCTGAGCAGCTTTAGTAATACACTTGTTTCTTGGAATTGTTCCTTGAAGGAGAGTCGGTGTTCAGTTGTCATCAGTAATAAAGGTTTACATGGTTAAGCTGCATTTTGGTGCGGTCATTGGCTACCTGCTTTCTGAGGTTTGTGCAGCCCAAATGCCAGTGTTCTATAAAGACTTCAGCTGGTCTTTCTGGTACTTTATTAGTGGGATTTATTTCATGTATAACTGCTGCAACCTGCTGGATAAGCCGATAATTCTAAACCATGATTTTATGTCTTTACTTGAAATTATTACAACGCAGAAAATAAAATGAAAATCTTTTTATTCTGGAGATAAAACGATTTCAAGTAAGGCGCTGGGCATGGGATCCCGAATATGTTTTGTATTATATGAAAATTCTGCTCTGCGCAGTGGTCACATCTGGCTGGAAGGAACAAAAACACAGACATTTGCATTGAAACTTTTCAAATGTGGCACAGAGTTCAAAAAAGAGAGACGGAGCGAGGATTTGTTTTGGTACAATGCAGTATAAATTATTAGGCTTATATGTTATACATGAGCTGAAAATGGTCATTTGGGGTTTATATGGTCATAAGTTATGGGTAAGGATTTAAAGGGACTATGGTTTAATGAACGAATGGTAGAAATGGTCAAGATGGGGTATATCTCAGAAATTTGGTTGCCAATGTCTTCACAAAAAAAACATAAAGCTAAACTCCAGGCAGTTTTTTTTTTAAAGTGTTCCATTGGGGAGTCTTCCCTTAAAGGAGAAGTACAGCCAAAGCTTGTTTGGTTGTACTTCTCCTGTGGATCACAGAAGTGCAGTTCGTTCTGCACTCCTGTGACCCGTTTTCAGCAGACAGCAGGCTGAAGCCCGCTGTTGGCTGATGTCACAGAGCCGGTCCAGGCTCAGGCAAGATCACGACAATGGAGTTGGGATCCGCCCACATGCCTGGACCGGCACCCGACTCAGACTCTTAGCGAGCCACTGAGAGCCTGAGCCGGCTGCTCCCGCCTCCTCCACAGCCCAGCGCTCCAGTGAGCGAGGAGGGGCAGAGCTGAGAGCTGCTGACTGATGGTCACCAGCTCTCTGTTTAGAGAGCCCTGAGAACCGAGCGATCGGCGGTGTTAGATTGTTCGGTTCTCAGTGTTAGAGCTGGCGGGGGACAGGTTCAGCATCAGACCGATGCTGCAGCCTGCATCCACCGATGCTGCAGCCTGCATCCACCTATATATATATATATATATATATATATATATATATATATATATATATATATATATATATAGTCACTTTTAAACCTGTTTTACTGCTTGTTAAAGAGGAGCTCTGGGCCCCTCAAAATATTTAAAGTCAGCAGCTACAAATACTGTAGCTGCTCACTTAATATAAGGACACTTACCTGTCCAGGGATCCAGAGATGTCCTCACCCAAGCTGAATCTTCAATCTGCTTTAGGTGCAGGCGTGCCAGCATTTCAAGTAAGAGAAATTAGTAGTGAAGCCTTCCGGCTTCACAGCTGGTTTCCTACTACGCATGCGCTAGCCATGAATGGTCCCATAGTCTTCTGGGACCTGTGATGTGTCCTAGCAGACTGTAGGGGAGGAGAGGGGCCTAACTTCCAGCTCATATTGCCATGGCTCATCTGACCAGAAGTAGGAGCGGGTATCTGCCAAAACCTGGTACCTGCTGCCTCTTCCCCCACAAAATATGGCAGTGGAGGGGGAGGGGATGCAAACAAGCGTCACTTCCCCTGTTGGGTGAAGTTCCGCTTTAAGATTATACAAATATTAGAAAGACCCTGGGTTGAGCACATGTTAACATTAAAGTGATTTTAAGGGTTCGTTTTTATTTTTTATTTTTTAAATAACAAACATATCATACTTACCTTCACTGTGCAGCTTGTTTTGCACAGAGTGGCCCCCGAACCTGCTCTTCTGGGGTCCCCCGGCAGCTCTGCGGCTCTTCCCCACATCAGATAACCCCCTAGGAGAAGCGCTCTCCCAGGGGATTACCTTGCGGGCGCGCTCCCGAGTCCAGCATTTGGCGTCCATAGAGGCCGAATGCAGGACTCAGCCCCGCCCCCGGCACCCGCATCATTGGATTTGATTGACAGCAGCGGGAGCCAATGGCTGTGCTGCTATCAATCTATCCAATCAAGAGCCAAGAACCCCGGGCAGAGAAACAGCGCGTCCCCGCCGGGTCAAGTTCCAGGGCTCAGGTAAGTAAAATGGGGGGGCTGGGGGGCCGGTCACTGCCTGGTGTTTTTTCACCTTAATGCATAAGATGCATTAAGGTGAAAAAACACGTAGGTTTACAACCCCTTTAAGCCCTCATTCACACGAGGCGGACTCCGTTTCCACGGAGCCCGCCTCGGTCCGCCGGCTCAGCGGGAGATTAGTCCGTTGATCTCCGCTGAGCCGGCGGATGACAGGTCTCTCTCTGCTCACTGAGCGGGGAGGGGCTTGTCAGGCGCCGCTGCCGCCTATGGAAGGATCGGATGAAAACGGACAGCATCAGTCCGTTTTCATCAGATCTCACCCGATCTGATCCGCCAGCGACGGATCTGGACGTAGGGCCATCCGTCTGCTTTTTGCGGATCGGACCAGGTCGGATGTCAGCGGACATGTCTCCGCTGACATCCGTCGCTCCATAGGCTAACATGGAGCGCCCGTTCAGGTCCGTCGTCAAAACTGACAGGCGGACCTGAACGGTCCGATCGTGTGAAAGGGGCCTAAGGCAACCGATCACTAATGTTGAAGTTTTAAATACAATAGGACAGCCATGGTAATCTTTTATCTCTTGGGTAGTCCCCAAGATCTCCCGTCATTGTACGCCATTGTGCTGATCTTGCTCTTGTAGTCCCAATCCTGCTATTGCAGATTTAATCCTTTTGTAGAAGTCCGTATAATGAAGAATCCAAATGAGACACCTTTGTGATGTCTGCTGAAGGTGGAAATGAAACACAGATACCTTTCTACTAAATCCTCCAGAAAATAAAAAAAGCAAAAAAAAACAATAATCAGTATCTACCAACATCTGAACTCATCTTCAGCAGACTGAGCCTGTAGTTTTTACACTTTGTACTTTTCCATTAAATTGGCCTAGTTAGATAGTTGCTTTGAAATCAAGAGAAAACAGTATTTCTGGTTTAGAAAAGTAACAGTTTCTATTCATTTATTAGATGTTTGTTAGTAAATGGGTACCTTGTTCCCACTCATTTTAATCCCCCCCTTTCCCCACCCATCATTTTGATCTCAAGAAAAGGTCAGCGTGAGACATCAAGTCAAACCGTCCAACGTAACAGGTGAAAAGTTGTTCCCTGGCAAACCAAAATGGAGATTCTCACAAAGGACCCATCTTTTATTCATCAGCTAGGAACAATAGGAAATCGTCGGAGCTTAAATTTCAGAAAACAGCCTCATTTGGGGAGGGTAATACCCTAATCACTGTATTCACTTTATCCCCCCCTTTGGTTTCCTTTTAAGTTAAAACTGGAAAGTGTGAAGTATCATGCCGAGTTGCTGTTGCGTTCAGCCAAGCGGAGAAATTCTGAACCTCACCAGATCTCATGGGCACCGGGCTCCACTGGTTTCCAAAATCATGTCTGCACATCGTTCATTGAGGTTCTTCCTAATCTCACTGCATACATCCTTCCCCTCAGACTCTTATCGTAAAATCCTCTCCTATTGTAAAACACATAATAAAGCTTATTATCTAAGCTGTATGAATCATTGTGATAGAATGTACTGTTATTCTATACCGTATAATAAGTTCTTCCGAAAGGCTACACGATAGGGAATTCTTAGAATTCCTTGGGAACTCTGTCACTATTACAGGTACAGGTTGATCTGAGTAGTTTGTGTGTTGTAATGTATAGGTGATTGGGTCATGGAGGCTTTGGGGGAGATTTACTAAAACTGAAAAGTGCAAAATTTGGTGCAGCTCTGCATAGAAACCAATCAGCATCCAGGTTTTTTTGTCAAAGCTTAAAGTGTTACTAAACCCACAACAGTAAAATGAGTATGTGCTGCTGGTATATGTAGTAAAGCATGCTTGTTATACTCACTGTGGAACCTAAGGGGTTAATCCTCCACATTGGATAAAAAGGCTGTTTGATCCTGTCTTCTCTGATCCTCCCATTCTTCCACTGTCCCCATCTATCTCCTGATAAGAGAGAGCCTTTGGAGTCACTCTGCACATGCTCAGTTTTGTGTGTATTGCTAGAGATTTTAAACTTTTTTTTTTCTTGGGAGGGTGCATGTGATCAGCACAGGGCCAATCAGCACTGTCCAGACAGAGGAGAATGAAAACTCCTTCTACAAGCTTTAACCGGATACTAGAGAAGCAAAATGATACCCCAGCTCCACTGCCAATATGATGATCTATGAACTGTGATCCGGTGCTCTAGCCAGGACATTCAGGCCCCAAAATGCAGTATTTGAATCAGAAAAGGGCTGGCGACTCGGATGCTCCTGAATAAAAGTCCTTTATTGGGTTACATGGGTACACGGGTACAGGCTACGTTGACGCGTTCTGGCTAAGAAGCTTTCATCGGCTACTTAGACGAAACGCGTCAGCATAGCCTGTACCCGTGTACCCATGTAACCCAATAAAGGACTTTTATTCAAGAGCATCCGAGTCGCCAGCCCTTTTCTGATTCAAATTAACCGGATACTGCTAGAAGTCACAAGACTACTATATACTGCTGATGAAAAAAGCTATTTAGCAGTTTATATTTAGTATAATAATTGCATTTTGTGTACTGTGGGAGACCAGTTTAGTAACATTGGCTACCATGCAGGACTGCACCAGAATTTGCACACTCTAGTTTTACTAAATCAGCCCTATTGTAGTTATACAAAAAAATAACAGACTGCAACAGAACTAAACAGATTTTTTTTTTTTTTTTCATTTAGGCACCTTTCACATGGACGGACCGTTTAGGTCCGCCAGTCAGTTTTGTCGGCAGACCTGAACGGGCGCTCCATGTAAGGCTATGGAGCGACGGATATCAGCGATGACATGTCCGCTGACATCCGACCCGGTCCGATCTGCCAAAATCAGACAGATGGCCCTACGTTTGCATCCATCCCTGGCGGATCGGATCAGGTGAGATCTGACGAAAATGGACATGCTGTCCGTTTTCGTCCATTCTCTCCATAGCGACCAGCAGCGCTTGACAAGCCCCTCCCCGCTCAGTGAGCAGAGGGGGACCTGTCATCCGCCGGCTCATGAGGAGATCAATGGAGAGATCTCCCTCTGAGCTGGCAGACAGAGGCGGACTCCGTGGTAGCGGATCCACCTCGTGGGAATGAGTGCTAAGGCTCCATGTACACGGGATGTTTTTACAACCTCTCCTGAACGATTTAACTTGACAGATAGTAACCCACGTTTATAACGTCCGTTTTGCCGTGTTTACATGACGCGTTTAGCGGCGTTTCGCCACGTTTGCATTTAAACGAAAAAAAATAGCCAAAAAATAAAAACACCTGTAAATGGAACACGGCTAAACACGAGTTACCGCGTTTAGCCACGTTTGGAAGCGTTGGCGCTTGAAATGCCTCTAATCTCTGAACCCATTTTTTTTGTGTTCCAAAAAAACCCTCTAAACTCAACTGTCTGGAAAGGACTATAAACGACCCTGTGTACATGTACTGATAAGATAACATAGAGGAGAGTTCAGGAGCAGTTGAAATGCCCAACTGCTCCTAAACGTTTGTTTACCAGCAGCAGTGTACATGAGGCCTTAATGTCTAAATTAAATGTATGAAAAAAGAAATAATATTAAAAAAAAAAAAAGTTCAACTAGAGCTTTGTTCCCATAATACAAAACAGTTTTAACAGCGCCACAGATGAAAACAATCAATCAAAATGCACCACAGCTTTCTCAGTAAGGATGATCTCAGGCGTGTTCGCAAAGAGCACGTGCAGAGCCCGCCAGGAAGTCGGCACTGCGGAGCGCTAATCACAAGCAGTGAGACATTGCGCTGATGCGCGGCTGCAGAGATCAGGAAATGTCTCACTGCTTGTGATTAGCGCTCCGCAGTGCCGACATCCTGGCGGGCTCTGCACGTGCTCTTTGCGAACACGCCTGAGATCATCCTTATTTCTCAGTAATGACCTGAGTCAGTAATGGAAAAGTAAAAGAAAGATTAGCGCAGGTCTGCAATACTACAGTATAGAATGTAGTCCTCAATACAGTACTAAATATATTTCTAATCATGTATCTTCTGTGCAAATATGTAAAGTAAACTAATATGTGTAATTGTATATTCTGTGCAAACATGCAAACTAAACTAATACATATGTGAATAAATCAATAACATGTTATGAAAACTGATTAATAAATCTATAAGTGATATTTGTTAATATATAATCTACAATTAAAGTGCAACATGTATATGTGCAAATATGCATAAGCAGACTGTGACACCAAATATCATAAATTAGTCTCAAAATTAATAAGTTGTACCTCCTAATACCATTAAAAGTGCATCAATAATATAATTTCCTCAAAAAACAATTCTGCAATGTTCTTTGTGGATATAATGGCTCTTCAAGCCAATTGAAGCACCCAATGTTCAAAGAAAAACGTGAGTCCTTCACCAATCTCACCAATATAGATTTGCTGTTTGAGATTGTGGATCTTTTCAATGAGCTCCAATTACTGCTCCGCTGTATTATCTCAAACACAGACACATCTTGCCATGGAGTATGTAATGAGCGAGGGGAAAGAAGGAAAAAATGCTTCTCATAGCGTAATATGGTTCACACAGGCATTTAATAAAAGTAATTATAATTTTCCACTCACATGTTTCAAGTGCCCGCCTGACACTAAGGATAACACGCTTAGCTCAGATGATTGTTGCATGCTCCGGTTATATCACATAACATGGGCTCCGACCATTCACCATGCGATATCGTCAGCGTCCCTGTCTCACTCGATGTACGTTTCGTCTGATTGACGTCTTACACTCCGTGAGCAAAATGATAAACGCAACACTTTTGTGTTTGCCCCTATTTATCATGAGCTGAACTCAAAGATCTACGACTATTTCTCTCATATATTGTTCACAAATCTGTCTAAATTTGTAAGACCCCTTTCACACCGAGGCGCCTTTCAGGTGTTAAAAAAAATAGCGCCTGAAAAGCGCCTCTCAAGCCACCCCAGTGTGAAAACCTGAGTGCTTTCACACTGGGGCGGTGCTCTTGCAGGACAGGAAAAAAAGATCTGCAAGCAGCATCTTTGGGGCGGTGCGGCAGCGGTATATACAGCTCCTCCACCGCCCCTGCCCATTGAAATGAATTGGCAGCGCTGCCGAAGCGCCTGCAAAGCGATTTGGCAGTGCCGCAACCCGGGCGCTATTAACCCTCTTTTCAGCCATTAGCAGGGGTTAAAAGCGCCGCTAAAACAGCGATAAAGCTCCTTGTCCTCGGCCCGGGTGTGTCTGTGATGATAGGAGGAGGAGTAGAGAGAGAAGAGCATGAGGGGAACCCCAGGCAGCGGCCAGGACAGCAGGTGAAATTAATTTCTATTACTATAGCAGAAGCTCATATTTTTATGTTTGGATCTCATCTGGATTTTTTTTAGCAACTGCCCCTATAGACTGGATGTTTGTTTCTCACTCATTTGATACATTTAATCATTATTATTTCCACTATTTCCTAAAGTACTTGGGTGTGTGGGCCCCATTTTGTTCACATTTATTTCAATTAATTTATATTACTATTGTAATGTGTGTGTGCCAAGCAGCCAATCACATAGTACTCAATATGTAAATATACTGATCATGATATTGCAAAGTGATCCATACTACAAACTCATTAAACAGTCCACATTCAGTGAAAGTTCATGTACTGCAAACTTTGATTTCAGCATGTGCAAAGTGCCCCATGCATGCTGAAATCAATGCAAACTCATTAAAGAGGAGTTCCGCCCCCCCACCGTGATAAAATTAAAAGGTCTCTTTCACACGGGTGGTCCTCCCGGTGGACTCAGCTTTGCTCAGTGGGGGATCGATCCGTTGATCCCCGCTGAGCAGGCAGATGACAGGTCCGTCTCCGCTCACTGTGCACAGACAGACCTGTCAGAGCCCCGCTGTCCCCTATGGGGAGATCGGATGAAGACGGATCCGCCTGTCCATTTTCATCCGATCCGCTAGACGGATGGAAAATCGGGTCTCCATGAAAAAGTGACAGGCGGACCTGATCGGACAGCCCATGTGAAAGGGCCCAAAGCCAGCAGCTACAAATTCTGTAGCTGCTGACTTTCAATATTAGGACACTTACCTGTCCAGGGTTCCTGCGATGTCGACACCCCAGTCGATTTTTGGGGTGCTGCCGCCGCCATTATGGCCGGTTCCCTACTGTGCATGTGCGAAGCGCGCTGCACTTTCTATATGGTGCGCCGGAGGAGGGGGTGTGGTTTACAGATTATAGGGTGGGTCTTAAACAGGAAGGGGTGTGGCCTTGACAGGAAGGGGGTGGGTCATATTTAAATTAGGGGGTGCACGAGTTCAGTCAGGCCTAGGGCAGCACAGAACCTAAATACACCACTGCCCTGTGCTCCATACGTAGTGCACACCAGATACAACTGGCCCTTTGAGGGCAACCATATTGCTGATGGGGCCCACGATGAAATTGAGTTTGACACCCCTGGGTTAGATGATCTGATGGTATCAAAGGTTGCGGATTTAGCTTTGCAAGGCAGCAGTGCAAAACCCTGAGCAATCAAATATTTTATTTCCCCTTTTACAATACTCTTTAGAAGTTATCCTTTTTTTTTTATAAGTATTATACGTTGTGTGGTGTTTTTGCGTCTCGTGGAACTCGTAGAGTACCTTTTGTATCTTCCTGAGATCTTGTATGTGATGAAGTGGGACAGGAAGAAGTGCATGCCTACATTTTAAAGTGGGATTCTGTGGCCTTCTTGTAAAATACCATGTCTAGAAGATAACGTGGGCCTTTTGTTTTTTTCCAGGCCTCGATCAAAGCTACCCGGTTTCTCTGTTTTTGTTGCACGTTGACAATCTGTAGATACCATTACATTTTTTCAGCATGAAACCAAACTCTTTAAATCCCAGAAGCCGTCTCAAATTTATGGCCAATAAAGGAATTTATTGTACTAGATGACATCTGCTGTATCACTCTGGGAGCTGAAACTGGCAAGCTATAGAGGGAGAGAAAATTTCCAATTCAGATCACTGGAACAGGGGCAGAAGTGTCTCATTTCAGCTAAGTCCCCCCAGATAGAAAGATAATTAAAACTTTTTTTACCCGCCTCCCTTATTTCACAGAAACACAGTCTGGCCTGTTCCGGTATCAGGTACAAGTGTCCTTTTGTAATGCGCAGTAAGCGTTAGCTTTTATCAGAAAGTGGTAAAATTACAAGGAAAATCCCCCAGACTGGGAAAATGGGAACACAAGAGTTAATCTATATTCAGCCCTATTTTTCCAGACTGCAAGTCTGCAAAAACGTATAGTTCAATCTAGTTTGGCAAGACTTTTCTAATACTTGGGATTTTACACCAGTGATCAAAGTATGGATTTAAAGGAAGCATTGTAATGTATTTCCTGTATTTTCCATATTACGGGCCGACTCATAAATTCCTTTAAAAGCTTTACATTATAGAGAAGAATGGCAAGGATGCTATTTTTCCTTTTTGTTGTATAGTAACAAAAGTATTGGGAAGCCAAAATCTTTGAGATGTCCAATATTTTGTAAGGAAATGGAAAAAAACATGAAACCGGTTAAGCGCAGGTCTGTTTACAGCAGGTCTGTTTACAGCCAGCTACCTCCGATCCACTCTGCAAAAACGCAAGAGGACACAGTCCTCTTACATTTTTTTTTTTTGCAAACCGGATTGGACCCGGAGGTAGGGGAGTGCAAATGGACACAAGACCACACCCGCCTGTCCTTAGAGATGCATGGACCTTCTGATCAGGTCTGCCTGAAAAACAGACAGGTGGACCAGATTGGAATGACCATGTGAAATGGGCCTTACTGTTCAACCAACAATTTTCCACTGAGCTCCTTCAACAAAAGTCAAAAGAAAAATTGAAAAAAAAAGCTGGGTGATGCTAACAGGGCCAACATTCGAGCAGTGAATGGTCAGCTTCAGAAGCCTTCAAAGCTCTACCCTAAGTCAGGCCATAGACGGTGTGAATTTGCACGATTCCCCCATCAACACAGACAGTGCTGACAGGGGCACCCCTCCTGCTGAGACACAGGGGTTGATTTACTAAAGGGAAAAAGACTGTGCACTTTGCAAAGTGTAGTTGCTCCAGAGCTTAGTAGATGAGCAGAAACTCTGCTGACTTCCATTATCCAATCATGTGCAAGCAAAACTGCTGTTTTTTTTTTAATTTTCCTTGCACATGATTGGGTACTCTTTGCAAAGTGAAGCCTTACCTCATTTACTAAGCTCTGGAGCAACTGCATTTGAAAAGGGCAACTGTCCTTTGCAAATTGCTTATTGCTAGCTGCTATAGTAGCTGCTAGTGATAATCACAAGTAAAATCCAGCAGGCTGGTTATACCCAAGTTGATCGATTGATCAACTTGGTACATTCAGCCTACCCATACACAGTTCCAATCTCGGGTGGTTCCTTCTGAACCAGATGAGATTCTAACCGTCCATGGCCAGCCTACTAAAGCTGGCCATACACCTATAGATTATCTGCAGATTTTCTATGGTTAGATGGAAAAAGTGCAACAGATTTCTCCATGTATGCTAAACTGTGTGGATGGAGGAATCTCCCACTGGGCCAAGCTTCAGTATCTTGCTAGTCGGCCCCTCTGGCTCTCAACCTAAACAATGCCTGCACCCAATCAGAGTGTTCAGGTATTGTGAGAGCCAGCGGGACTGACTAGCAAGATATGGAAGCTTGGGCCAGTGGGAGATTCTTCCATCCACACAGTTCAATGTAGATGGAGGAGTCTCTTCCACTTTTTCCATCTGACCATAGAAAATCTGCAGATAATCTATAGGTGTATGGCCAGTCTTAGGGTGAATCTCAGGACATTCTGACCAAACAAAGCTTCAGCACCTCCAGGTAGTGCCAAAGCTTGGCAACACCTTCCTGGTTCAAACTCATATGCTGTTTAAGTGGCAAGGAATTATTTTATATAGTTGCTTGTAGCTTAGTGGCAGTAATCTTTGTAATACAATAGCATATATTTTAATCTTATCTAATAGCATAGTACATTCAACAGAAAGCTGTTTATTCCATTATCATTTGCACATCAGATTGAGCGGTTTTGATTACATGTATCTCTCTTTTTATTGCCAAGCGTTCAAGTCCAAACTAATTCCTGGAAGGTATAATTGGTCTTTGTTTTCTGTTGAATTCGGATTTTTGTCTTTGGCTTTCATTCATTTTTTTATCTGTTATAGTTTTTTATGTTTAAGGCACCTATGGTTTTCACATATTTCTGCATTAGCGTTCACTTGAGGCCTTTAGCCTACTCGTATTTAGGTCATTAGCAGTGTGAGATGCCAGGATACTGGTGAGATGGATAGTGAAGCCAACACGCTGCTGTTTAGTACATCCTTGCCTTTGGGCGCTATTTTAGCATGATGCAGTCAGATGGACTTAAGGTGAGTGCCAAGGTTTTCAGTGGACCTGGAATGAACTTCCTGCCATCTTAGTTGTGAAAGTGAATTTAAATGTTTCAGGCTTTACCGAGAAGTGAAGCTGATTTTTCCTTTTATCACAGGAACAGAAAAAAGGTAAGCTTCCACTTGACTGATTGCCTTTATGGGGGAATAGAGATTTAAAGCGGTGTTCTGCCCAGAAAAAAAAAAAAGAATTAAAGGCCAGCAGTTACACATACTGCAACTGCTGGCTTTTAACAATAGGACACTTACCTGTCCTGGAGTCCAGCGATGTCGGCACCGCAGCTGATGTTTCCATCAGCTGTTGGGTGCTGCCGCCGTCATTGCGGGTAAGGGTAACCAGCAGTGTAGCCTTACGGCTTCACGCCTGGAACCCTACTGCGCATGTGCGAGGCCCCGCTCCTCTATCCTACTGGCCCGGCGACAGGGGGAGGAGGAGGGAGCCCCGCGGTGATGTCACGGGCCGCGGCCCAGATTTCCGGAAGTGTCAACAGGATACCTGTCAGGTATCCTATCCCCCACCCGAAAGGTACCAATTGTGGCACCGGAGGGGGGGAGGAGGCAAGTGAGCGGAAGTTCCACTTTTGGGTGGAACTCCGCTTTAATGACTTGGTTCACTTTACAAGTGTATATGTTGCCAATTCTTCCTTCTCTGTTATATAGGGGTTCAATCACTAAACCGTAAAGTGCAAAATCTGCAGCTCTGCATAGAATCCAATCAGCTTTTTTTTGGTCAAAGGTTAATTGAAAAAGCTGATTGGCTACCATGTATAGCTGCACCAGATTTTGCGCTCTTCTGTTTTAATAAATCAACCCCATAATGTCATCTGAAAGGCTGGGTCAGCCATTGTGAAGTTTTGATCTCATTGATGACATGAGTACCTAGGTGATCAGATATTGGACCAGCATTAAAGGAACCAGGAGTAGCATTTTCTCTAGCAAAGTGAATTTCATTAGCACCTATTTTACTCCTAGTTATTTTTAGGAACACTGTTAAAAAATATTCTACTTGCCCACCCTCCATCTCAGCTATACTCTCAGTGCCTTGTTAAATATCTGGTGCTTCTGAATAGGGAAAAACTTGTGACTTCCTCCCAGGATGCAATGCATGGGCCTGAACAGCCAATTGCCAGGAGGAGGAGAAGGATGACAATGGGGGTTACTTACTAAAATTGGAGAGTGCAAAATCTGGTGCAGCTCTGCATAGCGCCCGTGTCATTGGATTTGATTGACAGCAGCGGGAGCCAATAGCTGCGCTGCTATCAGTCTATCCAATCAAGAGCCGAGAACCCCGGGCAGAGAGACAGCACGTCAAGTTCCAGGGCTCAGGTAAGAAAAATGGGGGGGGGGGTGCAGTCACTGCCAGGTGTTTTTTCACCTTAATGCTTAGGATGCATTAAGGTGAAAAAACACGAGGATTTACAACCCCTTTAAATATTAAACTAACCCAGAAAAGCGGACCTCCACCCACATTTTTAAGTCTTCACCATCCAGCAGTAAAGTGTGCAGTGGTTGCAATTTGGGATATCGTTTTTTTTTTTTTTTTTTTTTTAGAATCACTTACTGTAGTTATTTCCTCCTTCATGGTCTCGGGTCGTACGCGTCATTTCTGGCTTTGCAATGACTCAGAGACAACAGGCATGTAGTTTGCTGTAGATAGCTTATCTTCATAGCCATAACAACGGGGTGGGCACTTCCTCCGTCGCTGCCCGTCGTTATGGCAACAAGATAATCTCCCTGCCCTACGCTGTGTGTATACTGCGCACACGCGGGATTGGGAGGTGTATGCTGGGTAGCCAGCATCACCATATCCAGGAAGAGGCCGTTAGTGGGCTTCCCATGCCCACAGTGAAGATGGAAGCACTGTGCAGAGCTGAAATCTAAAGTAAGCAATTAAAAAATCCGGGAATTGAGCGGTGAATTGTTAAATGACAAGAAATAAAGAATTTAGACAAGTGTAGCAGAACAGATTACCTAAAAAAAATTAACAAAAATTCTGGGTGGAACTCCACTTTAAACTAGTTTCCTTGAAAAGAGAACGTTGAAGGTTTCACTTCTGACTTTTGGTTGTTTTTTCCTTTCCAACTTGTATGTAGTATACTACAAAGGCCATTTGACCTTCTAGAAGATAATTGTATGGTTTATTTAAAGATGTTCCTCCGGTTGTGGAATTACAAGGATTTGTCTGTTAGTGTTGGGATAAGCAATGCGTGCCAGGGGTAGATGGAGCCAATGGTAACTAATGATAGCTTGCTACCTCAATCCCACAACGCCTGCTCCTCTCTGCGTGTTCTGACATAACCTGTGTTTGATGCCGTGTTAAAGAAGGGGGATGGCATTTGTTTTGAGGAACTCTAGCTGCGCAAAAACCGTAATTATGAGCTAGTATCTGACTGCAGACTTAGCACGCAAACCTTTGTTTTGGCTTGCTTTCAAGTGTACTTATAACAAATCCTCAGGAAAATGGGAATTTCAAACTGGCTGCATTTTTTTTAGCTCTTTTATAATGTGACAGATCCATAGGGTGTAACTTTGGCGGGTGGAGCATAAAATTAGTTAAAAGTTTGTGTTCATCCAAGAAAGTGTGCAGTTTCAAATACAACAAAAAAATTTGCAGAATCAGAACAATATATGTTTTATTATAGCAAAATGTTTGCATGGGGTGTGTTAATGGGAATGCAGTTTTTTGGATTAAAATGAATGTAAATGTTCGCTTTTTTTTAAATAAAAATAACAAACATGGTATACTTACCTGCTCTGTGCAAGGGTTTTTCACAGAACAGCCCCGATCCTCCTTTTCTGGGCTCCTGCTGCTATCAATCTGTCCAATGAAGACAGAGACAATGGCTGGAGCCGCTGAGTTCATGCACATAGCTGAATTGGATCGGGTTCAGGTAAGAAAAGGGGGGCTTCTGGCGGCAGCTGCAGCAAAGAAGGGTTTTCACCTTAAAGGGGTTGTAAACCCTCATGTTTTTTCACCTTAAGGCATCCTATGCCTTAAGGTGAAAAAACTTCTGGCAGTCACCGGCCCCCAGCCCCCCCCCCCCCCCCCCATTATACTTACGTGAGCCCTGTAACTTCCCTCGGCATAGACGTGCTGTCCCTCTCTGCACGGGGTCCCGGCTCATAATTGGATAGAATGATAGCAGCGCAGCCATTGGCTCCCGCTGCTATCAATCAAATCCAATGACGCGGGCGCTGGGGGGCGGGGCCGAGTCCGGCATTCGTGTCTATGGACACCAAATGCTTCACTCAGGAGCGCGCCCACAAGGTAATCGCCCGGGAGAGCGCTTCTCCTAGGGGGTTATCTGATGTGGGGAGGAGCCACGAGAGCCGCCGAGGGACCCCAGAAGTCGAGGATCGGGGCCTGTACAATCACTTTAATGCATAGAATGCATTAAGGTGAAAAAACTCGAGATTGGAAGCCTGTATAAATCAATGACAGTCTCTGCAGCTGTTTATATGTAATTGTGTGTGGAGTGATTACTTCCAGTTAAGGCTGGGTACACACAATCCAAATAAAGGATGATTCAGCTGGAAGTGGCTGACATTTGGACCATGTGTACAACTATCCTTCTGACAGAAGCTGGTCTAAGGACCCCATTCAGAACACAATAGCTCAGCAGAAGAGGTTGATGCACTAACATCACTTAGTTCAGGGATCTCCAAACTAGGGCCCTCCAGCTGTTGCGGAACTACACATCCCATGAGGCATTGTAAACCTCTGACATTCCCAGACATGACTAGGCATGATGAGAAAAAGGAATGGACCATGGGCCCAAAAATTCTTCAGAAAGGAACAAATTGGTAGTAGCAAAAATAGTAATCTTTATTGAAAACAATTCCACCAAAATATTTTTCAAAAAGGGATACCTCCACCACATAAGTATAAAATATGATAACGTTATTAAAGCACAGATAGCCACAACAAACTAACATTCATTCAACCCTCATACAATTCACACCAGCTGATAAGGATGTGAACCTCTGGGAAAAATTATTTTTGACATGACTAGGCATGATGGGAATTGTAGTTTCTGAACAACTGGAAGGCCATAGTTTGGAGACCCCTGGCTTAGTTAGTACAGTGATTTCTCAGGGGGTTTTGTTTTTCGTTCAGCTCACTGGGTTGAACAAAAAAAAAAACTGAATGTGTGTACCAAGCTTAAGGATAGATGTGCATGCCTAGATGTAAACTGTCTGCATCCAGGGTGAACATCCATCTTTAAATAAATACTCCATGTGCAACTAAAAACAGACAGTTGAGGACAGTGCCAGCCTGTTATTGATTTGTACAGGCTTCCAATCCATAGTTCATTGGAAACGCCTGGCTGCAGCTGGCACAGATCTATGTCGATCTTGGAAAGGAATGGCCTTACATGTCTCTAGCCCCTGCGTGGGCAAACAACAAGCTTTTATATTTCTCTTGTTTACTCAAAAAACTCAATATACATGGAAACGGGAAAGGAACGGCCTTACTGCCTTAATTGTGTGCATGAGTCCTACGAGTGGTCACAGTTTACTAATAACAAGCAGGACAACCCGTACTAACATTATTTGCCATTATTGTGTTATGATAGGACCATTTAGGGGTTAACAAAAGTGTGATATTCAGTGTCACACAACATAGATTTTCCAACGCTGATAGAAAATGTGTATGAATGGAACTGATCATTCCATCTCTATAGAAAAGGAAACAAGACGGACCACACTAGCATCTCCACATCAGCTGGTCAGGCAGAAAATTGAAGGTATTGAAGATATTTCATTTGGCAGTGTATTAGATTCCATTGTTTTTTTTTAGTGTAGACGAAAACATGAAAGAAAACATCCGGTTGGGTGTTAATGGCAATACTTTTGGTATATATCAACAAGTAGTTTCTCTGTGGAAGTTGATTTGTGGTGACGTTGTTTAGTCAGTTTTTGAGTAGACGGTGGAATGCGACTGTTAATCCTGAACACTGAAAGTATCTCTTGTGTGTCCTGTTACAAGGTATCAGAAACACACATTTCACACAGACAGCCCTTTGTTCCCCGAATAATGAAACCTCTGCAAAACATATTCAGGAAACCAGGGCTCTGGCCTAGTCACTTGAGTATCATTTATACTGGTGTATCATGACAGCTTTCAGGATAACAGAATACCGCATACAGGCCCCGCTGATACCGAATCCCACAGAAGATTTGTTACAGATACTTTACTTTTTATTCATCTGAAACCATTTTCAAATGTCAGTCTTCGTCAAACTTCTCCTAACTACGTCCAATTTCCAGGTCAGGCCTTGTGCGTCAGGGGCATATTATGACACATGTAAATTTGGGATTATCTCAATGACGCTGTCATAACGTTTAGTGTTTGGCCACCCATGTGCTATTGAAAGACGTGTGCACACACATTTGTTTTTGGTCCAATTTAAATGTTCCTTTGAATCTGGGAATTTTTTTTGATCAACTACATAATGCTATTTGTTTACTTTGTGATTGACCAAAAGCGAACCTGGGCTTTGCCTAAGCTAAACTTTGTCTGCTTTCCCATCTCTCTGTTTACCCACTGAAGTGAAACTTTATGACCTCTTTCACACTGAGGCGCTTTTCAGGCGTTTTAGCGCAACAAATAGGGTCTGTAAAGCGCCTGAAAATCGCCTCTCATGCCTCCCCAGTATGAAAGCCTGAGTGCTTTCACACTGGGGCGGTGCGCTTGAGGGACGGGAAAAAAAGTCCTGCAAGCAGCATCTTTGGGGTGGTTTGGGAGCGGTGTATACACTGCTCCCAAAACGCCCTACCCATTGAAATAAATGGGCAGCGCCGCAACACAGATGCCTTTAACCCTTTGTTCAGTCGGGGTTAAAAGCGCCCCACTAGTGGCTGAAAAGCACAGCTAAAACAACGGTAAAGCGCTGCTAAAACTAACGTGCCCCGCTGTGAAGAGTAGCCTTATACCTTGTACTTCTGGGTATGAGGGAGCATTCTCTTATCTCTCCCAAAGTGTAGCATTAGGCCTCGATCACATGGGGTGTACTACATTGTGTGCAGGTGCAAGGCCATGTTTGCCCACACAGGGATGCATAGGTGTTCCAGACAGCCCCATTGATGTGACTTGGAACCCAGTCGCTGTTCTGAATTTGACATCCCTGTGGGTGCGTTTGGGGCCATGTACCCACATGGAGGTCATATTGGGAGCAGCGGCTGAGTTTGTGCAGCTGCTGCATCCCAGTTTTCAATGGGGCTTTTAGCAGGTGACCTGGCATCCACTGCATTACCACCCTCCTAAAAGTGAACCAGCACAGATCACTTTTCAGAGTAGCAATAGATGGTGCCACTTGTGTAGCTTTGGTGAGTTAACAGAGTGGTAGCTGCATGACACAAGGTGAGTAGTGTGGGGTGGGAGAGAGAAAGCCATGCATGGGCAAGCACAGGTTCTCTTTAAGAGCTAATGAAGGGAAGGAGAAAATCAAAATAAATTCTTACAATACTTTAACAAGCTGTGTACTTCAGAGTTTCAGATGCAGTAGACAAATACTGTAGATACTGAATTTTAAAAATCTAGTACTTTCCACTTCATGGATGGTTCCAGTGCTATCTTCCTACAGCAATTTTTTTCACCAGTCATTGCCAGCTCCCCACTGCGCATGTAACGTGTTCCAGGAGGTTGCAGGAGGGGATGCAGGATGAGCAACATCATCCTTTCCTTGGAGAGGATTGCGGTATAGGCAGCAGGTACCAAAAAAAAAAAAAAAAAACGGTATTTGTACCTCTCCCATCCTTTCTCCCCAGAAAACCTGCAAATCGGTTACAGTCTGGGGGAAGGAGGGAATCAGCTGTACTTCTCCTCATTGAGTGAAGTTCCGCTTTAAGGAATCTCAATTGCCCATGTACACTAACACTTACACACTTTCACACTTTCCCTATTGAAAATTTTTGGAAAATCCACAACACCCCTAACTGATTCCTTTTCCATTCAACTTGAAAATAATATCCACAAGAAGGCCAGGCTCAGTTCAGTTTTTATTAGAATAGCATTTGAAATATTGAACAAAAAAGATTATAAAGATTTGTTTTCATTTTTAAATACTTTTCAAAAGTATAAACCCAACAAATTGGTAAAATTGCAGTAGCACAGTTCCATTACAATTTTACGTCATTTAAAAAAATATTTAATCTTTTCTTTTCCAATCATTTTTATTAAGGTTAAAAACCATACAGACATTAAAACCATACAATACAGTATAGAAAAAAATATTAATCTTTTAAGGAGGAAATTCATAGTTAATATACAGTATGTTGTGTCATTGTTGTAAAAACTTACAGTGGTATGGTCAGGATTAAAATGTTGCACATCTATTATCTTTTAAGCCTCGCACACACGGGGTACGATTGTTGGACGACCGATCTTCTGATTTTTGTCAAAAGGGTGTGTGCCAGAATCTTGTCTTGCATACTAGCGGTACGCAAATTGTCGTTTGACAAACACGAACGTAGTGATGTACTATGAGAGTATAAAGAGAGTATAAAGAGGAAGTTAATTTCTCAAGCGCCACCCTTTGGGCCCCTTCTGCTAATTTCATGTTAGTAGAAGTTTGGTGAGCGATTTTCAGATCGTACAAAAAAAAATGCCTTTTAAAATACGTTTGGCATAACTACATGCAAAGCAGCGTCATTATTATCCCATTAAAGAAGATGAGAATTTTGACATTTCATCAATTGCCGCGTCACGAATGGTAATTCTAGATTACGGACGGTAGTTTGCAAGGCCAAACTCTTCCCAGTGGTTCCTTGATTTTTTGTGTTTGTACTTTCGACTTTTGTGTGACAGATTTGTGTACTCACCATCCGAAAATCAGATGTGAAGCCGATTTGTTGTCCGAAAATGGGAAAACAATTGTCTAAAGGAGTGTACTAAGAGCCCTTGCACACTGGGGCGGGGGGCGGCGTCGGCGGTAAAACGCCGCTATTATTAGCGGCGTTTTACCGTCGGTATGGGGCCGCTAGCGGGGCGGTTTTACCCCCCGCTAGCGGCCGAGAAAGGGTTAAATACCACCGCAAAGCGCCTCTGCAGAGGCGCTTTGCCGGCGGTATAGCCGCGCCGTCCCATTGATTTCAATGGGCAGGAGCGGTAAAGGAGCGGTATACACACCGCTCCTTCACCGCTCCGAAGATGCTGCTGGCAGGACTTTTTTTACCGTCCTGCCAGCGCATCGCTCCAGTGTGCAAGCCCTCGGGGCTTTCACACTGGAATGAAAGCAGCGGCACTTTCGGGGCGGTTTGCAGGCGCTATTATTAGCGCAATAGCGCCTGCAAACCGCCCCAGTGTGCAAGGGCTCTAATGGTAAGAATTTTGGATAACAGCCTGTCAAGCGACAATCACCTTCTGATTTTCGTACCGTGTGTACGAGGCTTAAGTATAGTAGTATAATGGCATGTGATTTTTTCATAGGTTTGGATGCACAGCTGTCATAGAGCCTATATTCTTCATCTCTAAGGAGTATGTTGATCAAGAATGAATGTAGTTTGACAAGAATATAATTCTTTGCAGAGAGCCAAGCCCTGCTGTCCATTAAAACAGATGCAAGTACCTGAAAAACAGTTTGTAGGACGGAGATACAGATCTGTGCTCAGCTGGATTGGATTTCAGGAATAAATTGATCCCAGAAATACATGTTTAATATGATCATAAGAGATCTGAGGTCTTTGTTGATGTAATTCTGTAAAATGTATACATCATAAAGCAGACCATAAGATGCAGTCTATACACAATTAACGTACTTAGCGTGTGCAGCCTGCTGCAAAGTGGATGAGCTCATAGGGATTAAAACTTTTTTCTTTTTTTTTCTTTTTTGCCTCTTAATCTTTTTTTTTTTTTTTTTTTTTTTTTACATTTTCTTTTAAACTTCCTATAGTAGTAGAATTATTTGTTGCACCCTGCATTGGCTCAGGCTGGGAGCTTTTCCTGTAGCCTGGCCTTGCAGATGGAAACCTGTTTGCCATTGGTGATCTTAATACTTTTTGATTCATTATATTATTTAATCTATGTTTCTATACTGCTTTTCTTCTTATGCCCTGTACACACGATCGGACATTGATCGGACATTCCGACATCAAAATCCATCGTTTTTTTCCGACAGATGTTGGCTCAAACTTGTCTTGCTTACACACGGTCACACAAAGTTGGTTGAAAATTCAGAACGTCAAGAACGCGGTGACGTACAACACGTACGACAAGTAGAGAAAAATGAAATTCAATAGCCAGTGCTGCTCTTCTGCTTGATTCCGAGCATGCGTGGAACTTTGTGCTTCGGAATTGTGTACACACGATCAGAATTTCCGACAACGGATTTTGTTGTCGGAAAATTTTATAGCCAACTCTCAAACTTTGTGTCTTGGAAATTCCTATGGAAAATGTGTGATGGAGCCGACACACAGTCGGAATTTCCGACAACAAGGTCCTATCACACATTTTCTATCGGAAAATCCTATCGTGTGTACAGCGCATAAGTACGCAAAACGCTTTATCTGCTGTTGAGGCAGATGGTTGTGCAGCCATGTGGGGCATGCTCTGTAGAATATCATATGAGAACCAATTGTTAAATATGTGTTGACTTGTTGACTTGCACCGCACTTTGCCACTTGCCTGACAATGGAGGTCTGCATGGCTCTGAAACGTTGCCTTCTGTGTTTTATGTGACCACGTTAATAAAGCTTTGGACCCTTCTTGAGGAATCCTTGATGTGCTGATCACAGTTCTTCACTTGGAATAGGATCTGGACATGCCTTAGCTCATCCCTGCTGACCTGGACTCAGACCAAGGGCCCCAGGGCTGTAAGGCAGAGATACTATGTTTTAGGTTAGTGGTTTAGAAAGTATTGAAACGTTTGGATCAGCATGACAGCCAGGCACCCGGGGTTTTCTAGCAGTGGCAGCCTTCATATTTTCTTGGTATAGGTTTTCTTTAAGCTGGAAAGCACACCAATTAACCAGTGTATTGAACTGTGGCAGCAGGAAGTGCAGACAAACAAGTTGTCTGATGCTTCCTAATGGGTGGAGTTGTGAGACAGAAAACACATGTCTTCTAATGAGTAACATATGTCGACTCCAACAAAGCCCCCTTCCCAGCCTTGCTGCACCCAGCGTTGCTTGAGGGCTTAGCTGCTTCCTATCTACTGTAATTATTATGCAACAATTATCCATCGCTCGGGTTCCCTGCTGCTTACTGCTCCCTGATTAGTTTATATTATACACCAAGGTTACTTCCTGGATTCATGCTTTTTTGAAAGTACCCTAAACCAGGGCAGGAAGAGACGATTTTTTTTATATTGCTTCTGTCTTGTAAATGTCTTGTAAATAAGAGATTGCTTCAGTTGGTAAATATGTCTTTGTGCATGGGGGTGGCAGAAAATTCTAGTTGAACATAATTTTTGTTTCTACCTTATAGTTGAGTTAGCAGCTCAGTGAGAATGAAAGTGTATGTTACCCCTAAATGTATTACAACTGATGTGTGTCTTGTATGCTTTGTAGGTGGGTGATACAGTAACCTGTTGTATTTCTATTTATTTAAACACAAATATCTGGTAATCCTGCCAGTCCTATTCATTTACTTATTCAGCTGACCATGCCAAGCACAAGCACAGAAGCAAACTGGTGCTGGTGTGGTCAGTTTTTAGTCTCACTTTCTACCTGCTAGAGCTATAGGATGTCACAGTTACACTCTACAAGAGCAGTTGTTTCAGAGCTTAGTAAATGAGCAGAAGCTCTGCTGACTTTCCATCATCCAATCATGTGCAAGCAAAAATGCTGTTTTTTTTATTTTCCTTGCATGTGATTGGGTACCCTCTGCAAAGTGAACCTTCATCTCATTTACTAAGGTCTGGAGCTATTGCACTTGCAGAGTTCAACTGCACTTTGCAAAGTGGTCAGCTGAAAAAGTAAATGAATGGGACTGGCAGGATTACCAGATATTTGTGTTTAAATAAATAAAAGTGCACAGGGGTTGATTTACTAAAGGGAAAATAGACTGTGCACTTTGCAAAGTACAATTTCACTCTGTAAGAGCAGTTGTTTCAGAGCTTGGTAAATGAGCAGAAGCTCTGCTGACTTCATCCAATCGTGTGAAAGCAAAAATTCATAATTTTTTTTTTCTTTTTCTTGTATGTGATTGGGTACTCATTGCAAATTGAAGCTTTACCTCATTTACCAAGTCTGGAGCAACTGCACTTTGCAAAGTGCACAGTCTATTTACCCTTAGTAAATCAACCCCACAGTCTATTTGCCTATAGTAAATCAACCCCCATGCGCCTGGTTGAAACCAAAAGCAACACCTCAGTGCCTCAATAGATGACGGTGGGATACCTATCAACTTCTCTCCAAGGGTATTATATCTCAGCATATGTTAGATCCAGAGCTATAGAAAACTGAATTTCATGCAGATCTTGTCTTTGTGAACTGATGCCTGCCTTCCAAGCCTCCCTTTTGGTCTTTCAATATTACGGGCAGCCAGTTTGACCAATAGGAAGAGTTGGGAATTGGGAATGGCTGCCCCAACGTCAATCTTTATAGAAAAGGGCAAGATTTGCCTATATTCTCTCAACTTACTGATTGAGCCTCTAGCATGATTCGTACAAATGCATTTAATGATTTGCCATAGAAATTATTATATTATTTTATATTATTATAATACAAGATTTACATAGCGCCAACATTTTGTGCAGCGCTTTACAACATGAGGGCAGACAGTACCGAAACAATTCATTTCAAAACAAAATCCAAGGGACCTGCTCGTTAGAGCTTGCTATCTAAAAGGGAAGGTCAAGTGATACAAAAGGTAATAACTGTTATGGATGAGCTTATGGAGAAAGTGGAAATACAGTTGTTAGGTGGAGGTGGGATAGGCTTCTCTGAAGAGAAGGGTTTTCACGGATCGCCTAAAGGTGGACAGAGTAGGAGATAGCAGGACAGATTGGGGTAGGGAGTTCCATAAGGTGGGTGAGGCTTGGGAGAAGTTCTGGAGGGCATGGGGGGAGGTGACAAGGGAGCCCATAGTAATCATTGTAGCAATGCATATGAGTTCAAAAATACAAAACCAGGAAATTTTACATTAGGTCGGTAATGATGCCAGGAGTTCCAACCATTTTCCCATGGATTCCAAAGGTTTGACATCCACTGACGAGAAAAGGGGTCACTTAGGCTGGCCATACATGATCGAATTTCGAAAGAATTTTCTTTTGAAACTCCGAAATTTTGTGCATTTTGTGATCCGATGGTGCCACCATTGATTTCGAAATTCGACCAACCAAGCCTTTAATTTCACCTCCTGTTGCTACAGAAAATAATTTTCCTGGCTGGGAATCTTCTTTTCTTTCCGGGAATTTTCTTTTCTTGCACATGCGCATTTCTTTTTCAATTACATTTCTCGCACGATTCTCCCATCATTGATTATAAAATCGTTAGTTTTTCAAAAAATTTCCAACATGCCCGATTACTTCAATTCGATTGCTGCACAAAAATCGTCTGTTGCTGCAGCCCACTAATGGTGCGAAATTCGATTATTTTCTAAGAATTCGAAATTCTTAGAAAAAATTTTCTTAAGAAAATTCTTTCGAAATTTGATCCATGTATGGCCTGCCTTATTCAGATGAAAAACAAGATCCCTCTGCAAAGAGGTTCTCCATTATGCTGGAAAAATGTTTTTGCCAGATAGCCACCTGTTTTTTTAATTTCCTTTGTTTTTTTTCTTTGCAATTAATCCTTGGAGTCTGTTGAATCAGACAAAATGAGAAAAATTCAGCCAGCTGTACCTTTTGGTCATGCATTTCTACACAAAATAGCATTTTTTGTGAGCCAGTGGAAGGAACATTGGCAGTTGAGATTGTAGTATTTAAAAGCAATTTATTTTAAGATCATTTTCTTTTTACAGAAATTACTTCTCTATTCTCAGTGTCTGCTAAATTCATCCTCTGTTTTTTCCTGCCATTAAAATAAGATCATATTATACATTAAGTCTGTGGCTTCCCTGCTGTGTGAGAGAGTAAGAGGCGTGTGGTCTGGGGTTTCGGTTCTGGGTCACCGATTCCCATAACTCAGGGTTAGCTCTCTGTTCCGTTCACGGTTCCCTGGAATTCACCATGTACAGACAGGAAGGGAAATTTGTTATGCAATTTGTAACTAGGAATGACATGACAATATGGGACTGAATTATGGAAATCAGCATCTGATGCGGGTCTGACGCGCGGTGCCTGCTTGATCGATTTCACACAATCATCCATTGACATTATACTAATTCATGTTTAGGAACTTCATCAGACAAATAGCACAGTGTTGCAGGATTTTTTTTTAAATAAAAGAGACACATGGATACAGCCATTGCCATCTGTTATTTCTTCAAATGCTAATTGCTTGGCTGTCTTGTTGACCTGCTGGCATTGAACCCAAGAGCGGAGGACCAATTCTTATAAATAGAAATTTGTTGGCCGAGTAGTGGCTGCTTACCATCAGATGCAGTCACTATTCGGGTATCTAGATAGCCACAGTTGCTGCTGTTTAGCATAAGAGAACCAAATGACTTGTCAGGGCTGAACAAGAGAAATGTAGGTGTGTATGGCTAGTCTTAAGGGCCGTACACACAGGCTGAATATGGGGCGGCATCGGCCGGTTCAATAGAAACCCGCTGACATTCGGCCGTGTGAATAGCAGCCACTCCGATAGAAGCAAGCCATTCAGCCGGTTTCTGTAGAAGGGGCATGACCGAAAAAGGTCCGACGATGGGCGATTGACTAAAGGATTTCCAATTGGCAACCAATGTAAGTTTGTTTGGTTAGTTTTAAGGGCCGTATATACAGGCTGAATATCAGGCGGCATCAGCCGGTTCAATAGAAACCCGCTGACATTTGGCCTGTTTGTACGGCAGCCAATGGCTGAGATCACTGAGCGGTATGTTCTGGTGGGGGGGCTGTTAGTACAGCGGCTCATCACGGTGGGTTGAACGAAAGAAAAGCGAATAGTGTGTATGAGGCTTTATAGTCCTTGATCTCTTGTGAAAAGTTTGCTTGGACATCGGACCTTTACACTTTTATAAGCCTGTTGGACATCCCTTTCCAAAGCCATGGTCATTAATATTAATATGTCTTTACCCAAGATTTTGGAGCGTGCCCATGTGAATATGTATCCATTTAACTGAAGAGCGTATTTAGATGAGAAAACTTGACTCGGAATTGGCGTTCTAATTCAGTTTTTCTCATCTCCAGTCCTCAAGGCTTCCCAACAAGTCATGTTTTCAGGCTCACCAGTATTTTTCACAGGTGATTTGATCAGTTTCACTGCCTTAGTAATTACCAAAGCCGTTTCATCTGAGGGAAATCCTGAAAACATGACCTGTTGGGACGCCTTGAGGACTGGAGTTGAGAAACACTGTTTTAATTCATCGTAAAGTTACTCAGTAGCATTGAGGTGAGAGCTCTGTACAGACCAAAAGTTCCTCCGTTCCAAACCCAACCAAACCATGGAGATGGCTTAGTCATGATGGAACAAAAAAGAGCCTTCACCAAACCTTTGCCCCAAGGTTGGAAGCGCACAACTCTCTAATGTGTCTTTGTATATTGTAGAAATGAAAGTAGTAGTATACCCTCAGCAGGTTCTAGCTTATCATGATGGGCACAATAAAATAAATATCATGTAAACTATTCGTTAAAATTCTTACCCCAGATATTGCAGTTTACAATTATCAATGCTGCTGGCTCCTGCTTTCTGAGTTTCCAGTCTTCACAGGAAAGAGTTAACAGTGGACAGTGCAATCTGAAGCCATGCTGTTAGTTTGGAGGAGAGGGGAAGAGCAGGGGAGTGCCTTGCCATCCTATGTTTTGGGGCTGCGTGTTTCTGTTAATGCATACAGTGCAGGGAGACTCTAGTCCCTGCTTACAAAGGTGTCTCCATGCAAGAGAAAGGAGCCATCCTGATACAGGAAGCCTGGGGCAGTGATTTTGGCACCAGTTTAAACTGGGACATAGGCAAGGATAAAGGCTCCTTTCACACTAGTGCATCTTTCATTCGACTTTACACTCTCTGGCACTTGTCGCAGGAAGTCCCATCAAATAGTGCATCAACCTTTTCATAGTGGCCAAAGTCTTATGACAAGTCGCACTAGTGTGAACTGAGCCTAAAAGATACAGAAGTTGCATACTTGTTAAGTGATTAAATCAGCTGCTGAAAGTGCTTAACAAACTGGGGGGTTAATATCACTTTAACAGAACCCTAAACTGCAGACATCTGAACTCCATAATTTGGAGTCCTATACTTTTAGGCCATCAGGGTATATGGTGGGTGGTTGTAATCAGAAAGCCAAGAGAGGTGATTAGGGCCAGAATGTTTTATACCTACAGGAGTGGGTCAGGTTGCAGAATCGCCATCCCTTGTATTTCTCTCAGCACAGGTTTCCTTTAACAATTGGAGAGGCCTTGGTTAATCAGACCTCATGCAGCTGACATAGATTAATGTGGATACCCCTGCGCTCAGCTGTGAGTGTTCTCTGTAAAGGCTTAGAAGCATTCATGGGAAACTGTAGCCCAACCAGCTGAATGGCCGCATTGCTCTCTGGGGTTTTCATCTGCCTGGAAAAACGTCCAGACTAATTCACACTGCAGCTAATTACAAATCAAAATGTTGGCCGCACAATGCTGTGCTCAAATATCATCAGCTGTCTCTTTCATTTCAGATTTGGGGATTGTTTTGTAAAGGAACAGCAGGAGTCATGTGTCTGCACCTCGCCTCAAATCAGTCTGTTTTCATGCCTACTGCGAAAAAATGACATGTGAAACAAATTTCTACCAGCAATTCCGATCTTTTTTTCCAGCCTACCCCCCCCCCCCAAACAGCAATACACATATATATACAGTGGATATAAAAAGTCTACAACACCCCCGTTAAAATGTCAAGTTTCTGTGATGTAAAAAAATGACTCAAAGATAAATAATTTTTAGAACTTTTTCCACATTTTATATGACCTATAAACTGTACAACTCAGTTGAACAACTGAAATCTTTTAGGTGAAGGGAAATAAGAATAAAGAACGAAAATAATATGGTTTCATAAGTGTGCACACCTTTAAACTAATACTTTGTTGAAGCACCTTTTATTTTTATTACAGCACTCGGTCTTTTTGGGTATGAGTCTATTAGCATGGCACATCTTGACTTGGCAATATTTGCCCACGCTTCTTTGCAAAAACACTCAAAATCTGTCAGATTGTGAGGGCATCTCCTGTGCACAGCCGTCTTCAGATCACCCCACAGATTTTCAGTCGGATTCAGGCCCGGGCTCTGGCTCGCCCATTCTAAAACTTTAATCTTCCTTTGTTGATTTGGATGTATGCTTTGGGTTGTTTTCATGCTGAAAAATGAAGTTCCTCTTCACGTTCAGCTTTCTAGTAGAAGCCTGAAGGTTTTGTGCCAATATTGACTGGTGTTTGAAACTGTTTATAATTCCCTTTATCTTGACTAAGGCCCCTGTTCCAGCTGAAGAAAAACAGCCCCCAAAGCATGATGCTGCCACCACCATGCTTCACGGTGGGTATGGTTGTTCTTTTGGTCATGTGCAGTGTTGTTTTTGAGTCAAACCTATCTTTTGGAATTATGGCTAAAAAGTTCATCCTTGGTTTCATCAGACCATAACACATTTTCTCACATGCCTTTGGAAGACTTCAGATGTGTTTTTGCAAAATTTAGTCGGGCTTGGGTGTTTTTCTTTATAAGAAAAGGCTTCCGTTTTGCCACTCTACCCCATAGCCCAGACATATAAAGAATACGGGAAATTGTTGTCACATGTACCACACAGCCAGTACTTGCCAGATATTCCTGCAGCTCCTTTAGTGTTGCTGAAGGCCTCTTGGCATCCTCCCTGACCAGTTTTCTTCTCCTCTTTTCATCAATTTTGGAGGGACATCCAGTTCTTGGTAATGTCACTGTTGTGCCATATTTTCTCCACTTGATGATGATTGTCTTCAATGTGTTCCATGGTATATCTAATTCCTTGTAAATTATTTTATACCCTTCTCCTGACTGATACCTTTTAACAATGAGATCCTTCTGATGCTTTGGAAGCTCTCTGCGGACCATGGCTTTTGCTGTAGGATGCAACTAAGAAAATGTCAGGAAAGACCAACTAGAACAGCTGAACTTAATTTGGGGTTAATCAGAGGCACTTTCAATGATGGCAGGTGTGCACTGACTCCTATTTACCATGAGTTTGAATGTGAGTGCTTAAGGCCCCTTTCACACGGGACGGATCCGTGTTGATCCGCCCCGTGTTTATCCGCTGCTCAGCGGGGATCGCTCCGTTTTCCCCAGCTGAGCAGGCAGATGACAGGGCGGGACCCGCACACTGTGCAGGGACCGCCCTGTCAGATCTCCGCTCTCCCCTATGGGGGATCGGAGGAACACGGACCGTCTGTCCGTGTTCATCCGATCCGCTCTGCAGACGGATAGAAAAATAGGATTTTCTTCCGTCCGCAGAATCGGACGAGAGCGGAGCCGGACAACATCGGGTGTTAGCGGATGTACATCCGCTGACACCCGCTATCCCATAGGGATGCATGTATGTCCGTATTTCATCCGAAAACGGATGGATGAAATACGGACATACTGTCCGCATGTGTGAAAGGGCCCTTATTCTGAACACAGCTACATCCCCAGTTATAAGAAGGTGTGCACACTTATGTAACCACATTATTTAGGTTTTTTATTTTTACTCCCCCCCCTAAAAGATTTCAGTTTGTTTTTCAACTGAGTTGTACAGTTTATAGGTCACATTATGGAAAAAGTTCTGAAATGATTTATCTTTGTCTCATTTTTTTACATCACAGAAACCTGACATTTTTACAGGGGTGTGTGGACTTTTTATATGCACTGTATATAATGGGGTTGGACAAAAATATGGAAACATTACATGATTTGCAGGTGTGAAAGTGACAACATGTTTCGTGTTGAAAGGCGAAGTGATGTAACACTAACTGGTGGGAAGCCTCACTTTGGTCATTCACTGTGTGCGGTGCTAGATTGCAAATTGTTGGTGTCCACTTAGCTAGTGCCTCTGTGACTGAAGTTACCAATTAATTTGCGGTGTTGTGAGGTACAGTATCAAAGGTTATGGTGGCATATACAGTTTCCTGGAAAATGTCGTCTGATAAGCATGGTCGACATGGTCAATTGACCAAAAGAGACAAAAAGACATTGCGCAGGATTGTGACCCGGATTTTTGCAGGAAGAGTGGCATCAGACTCCATTATCCACCAATATTGTCAATTCCAAGAAGAATTTAAACCATCTTGGATGCCAAATGTGGTCCAACATCTCATTAGGTAACAATGTCGTTCTTTTACCATTAGAGGTGCAGCGAATGGAAATTTTGGTAAAAAATTTATATATTTGAAATACAATTGTATTATATTCGTTTTTTTAATTAATATAATGAATTTAAATGAATATGAATTTTTTGTCGACCATTATCGGCACCTTTAGTGCAAGAAAAGCTCAAGAAAAATGCATCTCTTTAAATTCTGTGTATGTCTTCACACCGGTCTGTTGCACTTCCATTGTGGTGTTAAAAATCTTACTTGCTGCATTTTTGGTCAGTTAAAAAACTACACCAAAAACGCTCCTCCCCGTTGAAATGCATTGAAAATGCAGCAAGAACGCATCAGTAACGCACCCGTGTTACGTTTTTGATGCAATTTATGAGTCACATGACCTATGAAAAGCACACCAATAAGCACAGTAAAATTGTGGTAAAATCAAGGAAAATCACACGTGTGCTCTGCACCATTATTGGCACCTTTTTTTCTATCTGAAAAATGCCGAAAACACAATTTTCAGCGGCCAAAATTTTAGTTTCCATAATTTTGTCCAATCCCTGTATGTGTATATGTGTGTGTGTGTGTGTGTGTGTGCTGTTTGGGGGGGGGGGGGCAGATGTTGGCAGGTGGCAATTCATGCAAACAGGCATAATTGGGCCATGTTTAAAAAAAGAAAAAAAAAGTAAGGGAACACTTATTCCCTACGTTGCAGTACAGAACATTAAAGAAAAATTCCACCTATGTCTAGATTATACAAAGTTAATTGGGCCAACTTGGAACAATGTAACTGTATATACCATACCTGAATGATGCCCCTGGAAGCTGGAAATGACTGTAGTAGATGCCACTACTCCAGTGATCTCCACATGCTCGTGCGCCCCGTGCTGAGCAGCCGTCCTGATGCATTGTGAACACAGGAGGTTGGCTGCTCAGCATGGGTGCCATTCAGAGTATGCTTTGCATTTTCTGAAGGAAAATAAGTATTCTCTTATTGATTGCGGTGGAAAGCATGAGGTCATTGCCCTGCCTCTCCACCTGGTCTATCAGAGAAGATTCACAACCTAAAAAAAAAGTGGTATTGATAAAAAGGATAACCTGATAATCTTCATACATTGATATATATCGTGCAGCAAGAATCTAAAAAAATATAAACAAAATATAAGTGCATACAAAAACTAAAAAATGAACAAATGAAATATAAATAAATATAAGAATAATAGTCCAATGAATCTTGTCCCACAATAAAGTGCGGTCCTCTTCGTAATCTTCATACATTACCATCTGCTATCAAAATTGCACAAATATTGATAACCTAATTCAGTAATGTGTTTAGTAAGTCAAGGTGCTGGAAAATCGGGCTGCATTCTCTTTGTTGATTTTTTAGATTTAATAAAAAGCCTGTTTGCTGTGTGGTTAAGTGATAGGACCTCTTCAAGGGAATGGTTGTCATTTTGGTAACACCCAGAGGTTTTTGTCATCAATATAAACCCATCTGCTCACATCTGAGATGAAGGCTCGCAGAAGAATAAAGACACACTTCCTCGCTGCTTGTAAAGTGCCTTTGAACTTTGTATAAACTTTCAAGTAACACTTAAGGTGTTGGTGCAGGTGTGCGTTATTGAGGAGACTAAAGACTGTTTATTAGGCAATAAAGCCAGAGGGGTTTCGTCCCATTGTTAGCCAAGATAGAAGTCATATCCTTTTGTACCTGGATGGGGTGAGCAGTTGTAGAAAAAAAAGATAACAGTTCAGGATGTTGAAATTGATATAGCCTTTCTTTCCTAGAAACTGAACTTCAGGCAGATGTAAAAAAACACAGCTCTCTAATCTTTAAAGGCTAATTCCACATTTTGCAAAAATTGAATAAATACACTCACATTAATAACAAATAAATAAATAAATGCGCATTTATTGACTTTTGTCATTTCGAACCTGCAGAGTATTGCAACAGCAATCAGTAGATCTCTGGTGCAATCCATAGGCTCCTGCAGAATCTTGCCCCAGGTCTGTACCTCAGTATGGACCTTCATTTCTGGCGCTGGAGGAAGTAAGTAATGGACTAAAGCACAGTGAAATCACCATGTGTGCTCCATTGAGATCCATGTGTCCAGACTGCGAGCCGGGCCTTCTTATCCAACATCCATGCCTGACCTCACAAATGCGCTTCTGAATGAATGGTCAAACATTCCCATAGACACACTCCTAAATCTTGTGGCCTTCCCAGAAGAGTTGAAGCTGTCATAGCCGCAAAGGGGGGCCAACTCAATATTGAACCCTACAGACTAAGACAGGGATGCCATTAAAGTTTATGTGCGTGTAAAGGCAAGCATCTCAATACTTTTGGTAATATAGTGTATGTTGTTATACTGTAAATGTGCACAGATTGAACTGACTTGGTATACTTGTTACATTTTTGGAGCAACTAAAACTATACTGTATAGTAGTTGTCTTTAGCATTGACATTGGAGCCTGTATGCTAGTAGCGTACAGAGTTTGTTGCTCCATACACATCTAATGTAGCTCTGCTGGCTTGTTTTTATATGGAAGGTCTATAGCTCAGATAAGCAGGTCAGGTTCAGCAGCATTCCAACGGTCTCTACAGGTTCGATGGAAAAGGACCACCGGGATCTGCTACAGGACTTGACTCCAGAGTCTCTAAACTAACAAAGCCTATTACACCATTAAGCCATGCGATTGTACCCCAGATAATCATGCACTTTAATTCTGCTACACCCCATTTCAGGAAATGAATCCCAGAAGTCCTTCAATCAGAGACAGACAATAAATGACGCACAAAACAGGCACAGCAGGGAAGGATTAAGGGAACCGGCTAGAAGGGGATCATTATTATGCTCTGAAGTATTTCATAGAATATAATGGACAAAGTTTAAAAGGAATCAGGTGTTTGAACTGGAATGTGGCGGTGACGCAGATGGGGGCATCTCGTCAATAATGGAGTTAGATAATCTGTTGGTAATGTGACTGAACATGCAAAGCAGTCCTTCCAATTAATATTCTGTGAGGGATTCATAGTAATATCCACAATTGGACTATAATGAAGGTCAGTCATTTTTCTCTCACTGTAGATATGGGACAGTGTCGTATGTCCAATGATGAGACAATTGGGTTGGCCAATTTGAACTGTGCCAAATAAAAATGTAAAGTGTATCTAAAGCCTTTTTTTTTTTATTTTGGATGGAGTAGTTCAGTACGGAATATTACAACTCCATCTGTGGAGATTTCCCTTTACTAGATGTGCCGCAGAAACAACAGGAAATGAGAGGAAAATTCCCTCTTAGACAGTTGTCATTGGAAAAAAACAAGAACTTTAATGGCATCCAAGTCTTAGTCCGTAGGGTTCAATATTGGGTTGACCCACCCTTTGCAGCTGTAACAGCTTCAACTTATCTAGGAAGGCTGTCCACAAGGTTTAGGAGTGTGTCTATGGGAATGTTTGACCATTCTTCCAAAAGTGCATTTGTGAGGTCAGGCACTGATGTTGCACAGGAAGGCCTGGCTCACAGTCTCCGCTCTAATTGATCCCAAAGGTGTTCTGTTGGGTTGAGGTCAGGCCTCTGTGCAGGCCAGTCAAGTTCCTCCACCCCAAACTCACTCATCCATCTCTTTATGGACCTTGCTTTGTGCACTAATGAACCCTATGGACTAAGACAATATAGTGTATTTTAGATGCAACTTGAGTTGCACATGACAAGGGAAATCACTTTTTTTTTCAATGGGGCTCATTCACATCAATGGGACTCCTTGCAGTCTGACTTTGGAAAGGGTTCCTGTGCGCTAGCTGCGCACTAAAATGATCCGTTTTAGCTTGCCACCTAGTGTTCTCTGTGTGCTGGCAGGGTGGGGGGGTCGTGTGTTGAGTTTTTATAACGCAAGGCATTATTTACCCTTTTTTCCCCTTTCTTTTAAAACTTTATTGAAATGTCAAAATACCATTTCATTCTTGTTGTTCTATTGCACCAGAGCTGTGTTGTGTTCACCGGGGCTGGCGTCAGGTGCGCACGTCTACATTTTTCCATGATGGACTGAAGGCAGCATTTCAGTGTGAAAAAAAAAAATCATGTAAGCCA
The DNA here is from genome assembly GCF_042186555.1 of Aquarana catesbeiana. Taxonomy (NCBI): domain Eukaryota; kingdom Metazoa; phylum Chordata; class Amphibia; order Anura; family Ranidae; genus Aquarana; species Aquarana catesbeiana. Next base: position 63,583,112 of record NC_133330.1, read on the forward strand.
AGAGATTTAGGGGTTGTAATGCGCACCTCTCACCTATAAACAATAGGCCTGGTATAACAACTAGAGGACATGAAAATAGCAGGTGAAGCCTAAAGTGGGCATAGGCTTTACCTGCTCATTCTTTTTTGGGACCCTCAGCCATTTTTTCAACCTAAGATGACTGCCATGATTGGCGTTAATCTAGAGCGGAAAAATGCCAGTCACTGTACATAATGTAAATGGATCCTTAATCTGTTATTACTTAATCATTCATTGTTGCCTCCATGGCCAACATTAGATTTACTGAAAGCCACACCTACTTAATTCTAAGCACTATTAAAGCACTTTGGTAATTGTATAATAATAATAACTGCAACTAACAATAATTTATCCCTGAGAAGAGAGTCATTAAATGTGTTCATTTTTGAGCTTTAAATGTTGTAAGGAAGCCTTTATGACCGATGAAATAGCCTAGGTCTCATTCATTTTGGGTTCAAATTTCTGACCCAGGGCCCCAGAAAGGAATGAGCAGAAAACACCCGTTTGACATGCCCGCTACAGCCTGTGCCTAGTCTTTTCATGTCTTCTAGATTTTATACCAGGCCTATTGTTTATAGGTGACAGGTGCACTTTAAGGCGCATAAATCTCTTGGCTTACATAGCCCTTTTGATTTTTTTTTTTTCTTTTCTGGTGCCACTTTTTTTGTTCCAGTGACTTTGTGCTTGTGCCAAATAGAGGAGGAGGTCTATCCTGATCTCACCCAGCTCACCGAGTCTCCAGACTCCCATTCTGCATTCCTGTCCCCTTGTCTCAGGTTACAGTGGAACACAGATTGTCTCTTTTTTTTTCTTTCATCTGACTTTTTTCCTGTTTTCCCCATGATTACACATTGAAACAAAATAAGCATCTTTAAACTGATTTAGCAGCAAGTGATTGTTTTCTCCTGCTGTCACGCACACCCAAATGTCATCGTTTGTTTTGCCTTTTGAAGTGACGCCCCATGCATCGGGCCTTGCAGCATGCACCTGTACAGCATTGTGTAGCCGAAAAACCTCTGATAACATCTGTAGGTTGTAACAAGGATTTCCTTTGCACGCACATGGGGTGAACGCACGCGTGTTTGCTCAAACCGCTCTCTCATCCTTTGGCGGCCCTGGAATTCCTGACTCTTTCCGTGCTGGAGGGGAAATGCAAAAGGGGATGATGGATTCCAGGTAACCGGGGCCAGTCTAGACCTGAGGCAGTTAATGAATTTTTCTGTAGACGATTTCCTTATCATACAGACATCTCTTTATGCTGTGACACAAGCACTTATCTTAAGTACACAAGATCTGGAGTATTATCTTAGTGCTTTACTCTAGCACGACATGACATTCAGAGTTCTAATGAATGGCTAATGTGGCTTTTCATGGAATGTTCACCTGTAGAAGTAGGGCGTTCAGGTGGAAGTACAGATAGTTATGCCAAACTTCGTCAGCAGAAAATTATAACCACAAAGGTTGTGTGATTTGCACAAAAACCATGTGCATCCAAAATTCAGGCTGAAATCGGACCTGAAACGGTGAACCAGGACGCATCGGACCCCTGCTGTGAGCCACATGCAGCTCATATGTAAACCCAGCCTCAAAGAGTAATCCAATAAGGTATTGCAGAAGGCAACAAATGGATCAGCCCATAGAAATCAATTTAATGTAATCAGATCATGTAGGACTGTTTCTGATTGGATACTCGAGGGTTCCTAAACTTTTAAAATACTTATTGTTCTTTAGGGTGCCTCTAAGTCCTCTGCAGTGCCATTATATTCTATAGCAGGAGCCTTGAATAAAAATTTACAGAGGTCTAGTCAGCAGAGGTCCGAATCTCGTTAGCGCCATAACACATCACAGTCCCCCCCACGGACGTCATCGTCTTCAGTGTACCTTTCACAACATAGAACCCTTTACATCACAGTCCCCTCTTTAAAGTGATAGTAAAGTCTTCATAAAAAAAAAAAAGTTTCACCCCAAAATGGCAATATCATAATGTGCTAGTATGCATCGCATACTAGCACATTATGAAAGACTTACCTTAAGATGAAGCCCTCCAGCGGTGCGCTGTCAATGCTGCAGAGGCTTCCATCTTCACCTGGTCTTACTTCCAGGTTTTCGGCCTTCTGACTGGTGGAGCTGTAATGACGTCACACACGATGCATGCAGGAGTCTCGGCCGCAGCACACAGCTGTGAAGGAACGGCATATACAGAACCTTTGGCTTTTATTATAGCAAAAAGTACAAAATATTGTGTTTTTTTTCAAAATTGTCGCAATTTTTTTGTGTATAGTGCAAAAAAATAAAAACCACAGAGATGATCAAATACCCCCCAAAAGAAAGCTCTATTTGTTGGGAAAAAAGGACGTCAATTTTGTTTGGGTACAGCGTCGCATGACCGCGCAATTGTCAGTTAAAGCGACGCAGTGCTGTATCGCAAAAAGTGGCCTGGTCATTGAGCAGCCAAATCTTCTGGGGCTGAAGTGGTTAATGTATCATAAATAGAAAACTATCTTTAGGTAGATTTTTACTCCAAAAGCATTTTATTAAAATAAATTAGATAAAAATCAAAAACATCCAATTTAAATAGAAAAAAAATCTGATTTTAATTTTTTTTTTTAAATCATTGATTTATATCCACCCTGGTTTCATTATGGCCACCCCTGTAAAGGGGACATACTTGCCACCACCAATGTGTCAATGACCCCCCCACCCCCCCCCCCCCCTTCATTGAGTAATCTCACTGAAGGCCTGAAAATTATTTCAAGGCCTCCTCTGGGGTAAAAAGGCTGAGAAAGTCTGTCCTGGAGCCTTTGTAGTCATGTTACAGCTACAGAAAGGAACATTATCTCTAGGTGGATTAGTCTGTAGGTAATCTGTCAGTACAGGGATTGCCTGGCCCTTTTTCAGTGTCATTCTAGTACAGCACTTGCATTTTACTACTGAACTGTGCATTTTTATCACTAACTAAATTTTTTATAAGGTTGGTCATATACATAATAGATTGAATGCAACTGAATTTTCCGGCTGTTCATCAGTGAAAACTTTGTTGTAGCAAAAAATTTACTAATGTAGACTAAATTAGCCTATATAAAGATATAAAACCCCGCACTCCAGACTTGTAGTTGATTCCTTGAATGTTCACCTTCATGCAAACTATTACTACATAAATACTAATGACTAATGAAATAATAGTGCAAACTATACACGTAGCAGTTCCAGAAAAACATAAAACAACTTTATTGTAATGAAAGTAGGGTGGAGCAACCCCAATTAAGGGATCTTCATTTATTGTGGAGTAACGGGACAAAACAAGCCACTAACACCAAGTCACCAATGGCTGTTTCATATATTAACATCAGGTCACCAACGACCATCTCTCATATATGAACGCTTTTTCAAGGCGCCCTGCATATAGTGATTTGGTGTTACATTATGGCTTGTATTGTGTAGTGATTCTGCAATTAAAGAAAGTCCCTTAGTCAGATGTGCTGTGTGCTGTTTTCTTTCAATTATGGTTTGAAGCTACCTTCATTATTATTGAAGCTACCTGATGGTAAGCTCCTAAGATGTGCACATAGAGTACCTTACATAATTGTGTACCATCTGGAGCCACCTTTCTCAACTAGGGTTCCTCCAGAGGTTTCGATGGGTTCCTTCAGCAATGGGTTTCTTCAGCAATGATGTTCAATGTTCTCTTTTTCTATCTATAAGGGGCGATTCTTCCCACTGACCATAAATGTGGGGAGCACTCTTTCCTTTGACCACTAACATAATCAGTGAGTTGTAGACATAGTGCATATTAGCAGGGGTTCTTCGAGAACCAGAAAGAGCTCCTCTACGTTAAAACGTTTGAAAGGCCGATCTGGAGAATAAGACTGTTGTGTTGTCTCCACCTTGGCGTTGGCAAGCGTTACGACGTTGAGTGCTGCTATACTCCACAGCAGTGGTTCCCAACCTCACTCTTCCTGTACCCCCAGGATTTCCATCACCTTGCACAGGTGCTTTAAATCAATTTCTATGGCTTGATATTTATGACAGCTATTTTATCTAAGGCAGATTCCCAAAACATGGCCTGTTGGGGGTAGTTGAGGACTGTGGTTGGAAAACACTGCTCTACAGTGACTTTGGAAAAACACAAAATAGTGCTTCCATGAAGAGGAAGTACACAGCATACTCCATAGAATGTTTCTATTAGCGTAACATGGCAAATGAGTTATACAATAAAGATTGTGTGATAGAAAATCACTGAAAAATCACACATCAACAGATCGATGTTTCCAATGTTGGGTTCTAAAATACAGCATATATATCTGTAGATATTTTAGGTTTTCCAGTGTTTTTCTGGAAGGTTGGCAGGATAATAGCTGTATTTTGAATTAAAATTGGATAAAGTATATTTCCATGTAATCTTTATATTGGAGTGAATTAACTGAGTGGTTCTTATGTGGAATAGGCCTTGTAGTGGAAAGCCTGGCTCCACTTCTACTCTTGTCATCATCCACAGTGACCTGTATAAGCAAACACAACACGCTTTCTTTTCTAACATCATTTAACATACGCTTATCACCTGGACTCCGAGGGATCAACTTGCTGACCTTGTACACTTTAGTTTATATTTATCTGTGATTTTATTAAATAAAGCAACTTTGGGGCTGTTCAGGATGTTTCAGGTGACCGTATGTTTGCCTCTTTTGATCGACACCAATAAAACAGTGTCCTTTTGGATGAACATGATGTAAACCCCTAATGGAATGGCATCTAGTTTGCTAAAGTATCTCAAACAATTGCCTTTTCTTTTTTAATTTTTAATTAAAGTGGAGTTTGCACTGGTCTTGACATGTACTGGCTCCCGCTTCTGGCTCAGATCGCTGCGGCGATCTGAGCCAGAAGTTCGGCCCCCCTCCATCCCCCCGCAGTCTTCTGGGACACATCACAGATCCCAGAAAACGATGGAACCATTTACAAGGCACAGCGTGACTCGCGCATGTGCAATAAGAAATTGGCTGTGAAGCCCCAATGCTTCACTTCCCGTATCTCGTACTTGCTCTGCCAGCGCCTGCACCCGAAGCGGATTGAAGAATCGGTTCGGGTGAGGACATCGCTGGATTTATGGACAGGTAAGTGTCCTCATATTAAAAGTCAGCAGCTACAATATTTTTGTTACCGTGACCGAAAATAACTGGAAAACCTACATTTTACAGCTGTCACCAGAAGTGGAAGGAATCCAGTATGCACACCAGAAAAGTCTTTATATGTATTCTTGTTCCAGCTTAGTAACTCAAAGTATTGAAGCCACAGGATCTGATTAACAGCCAGTCAAATAGCATTTGCAGAATGAGAAGTCCGCAGTGGCATTCTCCATATTTCTATTTTAGGCAGCCCATAGATAATTATTTTTTTTGCTTTGTTCCCCCATCCACACATTTGAGGTGGATGGAGGAATCCTCCCCTTGTGTCTTTATAGTCTGGCGGTGGGGAGATTTCCCCACCTTCAGAATACACCGATAGGCATCAGCATTACCGGCTATGGCCCGCGGCGCTGATCGAGCGGACATATTCCAACAGGGAGGTTGTACAGAAGTCAATCTACTGATCAACTTATGTACAATCCCCCTGCCCATACATGGATCAAAATTCGGTCAATTCACTAGATCCATGTATGGCTGGCTTTAGGAAAAGTTTCTCACTATTAGCCCATCATTTTGGTAGTTTATGTGAGGGCTGTGCATTGTTGATATTGCTATGTAAAGGATGTCCACAGACATGTCATCCAGGTAGAGTACAATTAATATTGGCATTAATGAAGCAACAATTCTAATTCTATTGATGGTAATAAAACTGCAGGTTTAGGGGCGGTGCTGACACCAATACAGCTTAGGCAGCTGTGTTCAGATCGCCATAAACACAGGGACACTCCTAGGCTGTTGTATGCTTGTTAATTAGAGAGGAAGTTCCTGTTATTTAGTTAAACAGATGGTTCCACACTAGTTTGCCCCAGGCACCCAATCTTTTATGAGCCATCTAAATAGCAGTGAAGACCATTGTTATGTATACCCTGCAAATAATAAAAGGTTTAAGTCTTTGTGCACAGTTGCGCACTCACCTTTGCTTTCTTTCTTTCTTTTTTTTTTTTCTTTCTTAATCCTTACACATTGGACGATTGTTAGGTGACTATATAATTTGGTGCAGTTGTGAAACAGTCTTTCTAGAGTTGAGTTGGAAAGCATAAAATGATTATTTTGCTGTTGTGTAAAGGCAGGTTAAAGTGGTTGTAAACTCTCCCCGACAACTTTGTCCCATGTAATTCAGCATAAAAAAACCCTAATGAACACTGCTTGTAGAAATCTCCTTAGTTGCTTAGTATAGTTGTAATCCTTTTTGTTCTTTAGAATGACGTCACTGAGCATGCCCATATCTCCCCTGATTTACAGCACACTCTGTGTGCTTGTTTGTCTGTTATCAGGACTTCCTACGGCACAACACTGAAACCCTACGAGACTGCATAATCACCCAGAGCTTCCTACTACACCTCATGTGACATCACATGGAATATAATCCTGGGCATCTGACAGCATTACTGCAGTCTTATCAGCTGAAGCTGATAAGACTGACATAGGCAAACACTAGATGGCACAAGTAAATACTATGAAATAAAACAAGTCAGCTATGAGCAGTGAAGCAGGGTTACCATAGAAACGGATTGAGAAGGAGGCTTGGTTAACAGTACAGGAAGTGATCAATGTAAGGGCGGAAATACACTCTACTGTGGACTCAGAAAACAATACTTAAAATGGTGCTGCCTTACCCCTGGAAACAAGTTTTTTAAAGTTTCTTAAAACTGTAAGTAAAATGCGATTTGGGCTGGATTACAGTGGCTATAGTTTGATAATTACTTATTCTAATGGACTAAATAAAAAGAAGCATCAGAGTGGGAGAGTTTACGTCCTCTTTAATACCAGCCCCATGGGGAAGTGTTGAGAGTCCAAATGCGCAGACAAAGCAAATGCTCCTATTGTTTCCTTTGAAAAAAATATAAGGACAGGTTGCAATTTTATGTAGTACCTTGCGATTAGCTATTGCTATGCATAGCAACATGCTGCAGTGCATGGAGTTGATTAAAATGGCATTTTGTGACTTTTCAAGTGGCTGTAAAGGCTAAGTGCCGGTTCACACAGGGGCTACTTGTCAGGCGACTTAGCCGCCTGACAGGTCATGCTCCGTTCTGTACTATGGAATCGTTCTAATAGGAACAACTCAAGTCGCTCCAAGGTTCCTGTACTACTTTGGGGTGACTTCAGGGCAACTTGCATTGACTTCTATACAGAAGTCATTTTGCAAGCCGCCACTGAAGTTGTGTGCAGATCGCCTTGCAAAGTCGCGCTGCAAGTCGGGCTGCCCCTGTGTGAACCAACACGGTTTTGTTTACCTTAATACAGTCTCTGCATTAGGGTAAAAGACCTTCCAAGATTGGTTCCCGCCAGCACCCCTAATTACTTACCTGAGGCTGAACTCAATCCAACACTGTGCCCAAGAGCAGCATCGCTGCTCCCTCTCTCCCTTCTCTGGACACAACATTGGCTCCTGCTGCTGTCAATTTTATACAGTGGGGAGGGAACAGGGGGCAGGGCCGATCCAGGCTCTGTGTGTATCTATAGACACACAGAGCCTGGCTCTGAAACCAGCTCGCATGTCCGCCCCCAGAGAAAGTGCTTGCTATGGGGGCAGACACTGAAAAGGAGGAGCGGACCGCGCTGGTGGGGGACCCGAGAAAAAGGAGATCCAGGGCCGTTCTGTGCAATACCACTGCACAGCGCAGGTAAGTATAACATATTTGTTATTTTAATTAAAAATTAAAAAAAAAGTCTTTAGTAATGCTTTCAATAAAGTTTAAGAAAAAGTAAACTGCACTGCATTGTAACAATGCTTTGCACCTCCCCTACATAATACACACCAGCAGCTGTGCACTATATGGAGCCTGCTGGTGTGAATAGCCCCTGAGATTCAGCTTAGGCACCAAGAATCCTGACCATCGTGGTCATATGCATACTTCCAATGGGATATCTCTCTTTTAAATACAAATTTATTAGCCCTGTTCTCCTTCAAAATTATCCCTCTTTTACATTGACATAAGTACTCTGTATTGGCATGTACTCTAAAAAGCACTATATAATTACCTAAAAGAAATATACTTTACTGGAAAATTGTTTTTTCTTCTGGCCAATTTCTATGATGGAAGAAGCTCTTGAAGACCAACTCTTATCTATCTTTTTTTTTTTTTTTTAGCTTTTCATGTTGATGATAGTATAACCATGCAGGTTATTGTGAATAGGGACTAAAGCAAACAAAAAGCTCTGACTCTAGTCAATGGGTAGCACAGTAAAGCCTTCTTAAAACCGAAGGTACTCACATGTCTCTTTCTATCACAATTACCAAAAATAAGAAGATCATTCCTCTTTACATGACAATCATTCCCGTATGCACCATTGATCAGTAGGACATCCAGAACCACTGTTAAGCAGGCCATACATGGTCGAATTTCGAACGAATTTTCTTTTCAAAATCAGAAAGTTTTTTTTTTTTGGTGATCCGATGGTGCCACCATTGATTTTCGAAATTCGGCCGACCAAGCCTTCAATTTTACCTCATGTTGCTACAGAAAAGAATTTTCGTGGCCGGGAATCTTCTTTTCTCTCTGTAAATTTTCTTTTCTTTTTACATTTCTCGCACGATTCTCCCATCATTGATTATAAAATCGTTTGTTTTTCTAAAAATTTCCAACATGTCCGATTCCTCAAATTTGATTGCCGCATGAAAATCGGCCGTTGCTACGGCCCACTAATGGTGCGAAATTTGTACGAAAATTCTTAGATACGATTTTTGAAAGAAAATTCTTTCGAAATTCGAACCGTGTATGGCCGGTATTTAGTGCAAATTTAGCCTAGTACTATAGAGCCAATTATTCCAATATGCATACAGCTGTTTCAGGCTATCTGGCCATCATTCGTGCAGTGTATGGAAACCATACCATTCTTAAGTAGTGTTCGGGATCCAATGAGACTGTATTACCATGCAGGTTATGTTGTTGTTGGAATACATTGTTCATGTATTTTTGTAGAACAAATATATATATATATATATATATATATATATATATATATATATATATATAACGTTCAGCCAGTAGATGGCAGTGTTTATAAGTTTGTTATAAGTTTGTAGCTGCATCTATGGGTAAACTCTGTCTTTTCTCTGTATAAAAAAGCTTCCTGCTTCCTATCTGCAGTTAAGCAGCAAAGCCCATGTGGACTGTGCACTGCCTGTCTATTCTGTAGGGCAATATATATACAGAATTTCTAACAGTTGTGCATTCTGCTGTCATTTGTCCTCCCATAACGTATTTACACTTCTGTCACTTTTCTGACAGTACTATACCCTTCATGTAATTGATTACAAGAGAGTGTTTAAGTTTGTAATATATACTGTATAGGGATTGGTACATTTGCTGACATGATTTATTTACACACAAACTATTTTTGTTTGCATTGTGTGTCTCAGTAATGATTAGTAAAAGAAGATAATGGTGTGGCCCATACGTTATTTTATGTTCTTTTTTTTTTAGCTCCTTACCATTTTAAACGCTGCAGAAAAAGGTTGTTTTATGTAAAATGTTATAGTGAGTAATAGAGGATATAGATGAAAAGGGCTCATGTTATCAAAGGTTTCTCAGATTCGGTTAATTGGGTTGTTATAATGTCTTTAATGGGCCTAGGCACTTCTGAAGTTTGGCTGACAAATGCGGCAGATATTTATACTAATGAGGTACTAAAACATCACAGCGTGTCATTTGATTCATGGGACTCAATCAGGATGTGTAAGGCACATGGGAGGTTTGACTGGAAGATGCTGTTTAGGGTCTGATTTATTGGATTGTCATTGGAAAAAAACTTTGGGTATATAGACCTAATAGTGAGAGTGTCCTGTTGCTTCTCCCAGTGTAGAATAAGAACAAGAAAGAATCTGATTGGGTGCTATGAGCAACACTAATGCCAGCCATACATGGTTCGAATCTCGGCCGGTTCAGCTAGAACCGGCCAAGATTCAAACCGATAATGGGCAGGCTGAATGTAAGTTGTTCGATCGATAAACTTTGGTACAACCAGCCTGCCGTATTCTCTTGTGATTAACGGTAGCCACTAGCGATAATCACTGTCTTCTCCCAGCGGGAAAGGCTTCCCCTGCTCACCCGCTGGGAGAAGACAATGGCCCGGCAGGAGGGATTCCCACATCAGGACCCGTGGTTGCAGGAAAGAAATTCGCTCAGTAAATCGCTGGCCTAACTGAGACTATTCTACCCCATACCAAGTCGAAACAAGGATCTGGATTAAAATGATCAATCGATCAATCAGATAAATATTTGTTCACAAAGGGACAGCATGAACAGCCAGTGCGTGCCGTGGTTTCAAAGATCTCCCCCTTCTTCAGAGTTTAGGTATGGTGGAAAGATTTGAGGAGTCAAAGAGTAGTGGCACGGTCACCGAGGTTTAATTGTTTACTGTGCGAAAAACTGGATATGACCAGAATCAGTGGATCAATTAATCAGCCATAAATGTATACATCTAAAACAAGGCAGAAAACAGTGTGCTAACTCGGTGGAGAGAGACTAGAACACCTGTCAGGTTTTTATTGCTGTTTGTTCCCCCAGTAGGGAGATTCACCCTCTCTATTTGTCCTATTTATCATTATCACCAAAACAAATTTTGGGTTGTCACCAGAATAGGAGGGAAATCTTCCAGTGGGTTGAACTAGTTCTGATAACAACCAGGGAATTCCTTCACTTTTGGGATGATTTCCTCTTACTTCCTGTTGTGGCTATAGGACCGGAAGTGAAGGCAAATGTCCCCAATGGGACACAGATGGCAGAAAAAACAAACCTGATGGGTTATAACCATTCCGTAATCTATTTAAAATTGAAAAAAGTTTCGTCTTTGGATCAATCTCACCCTTACTTTTCTTACTCTTTATTGAATTGTGTTGTAACTGTATTGTCTTTTTTTTAAAGATCTGTTCAGACAGTTGCTGCTTTTTAAATCCTATTTAATAATAGTAATAGTAATCTTTCAGTGAAATCCTATTAATTGTCATGGAATTCAGCTATGTATCATTATTTTTTTGTTACTGTTAGTTTTTGTACATGCTGTGAGATACAAAATGGCTTTCACTAATATTCATTCATTTTTTTTTTTCTAGGGAATTCCTCTGTTAAACAAAAACAATGGACAGCCCAATATCACATTCCGATATGACAGTAAGTTTCTCTTCACTGCAAAATATTCTATGCATGAATGAGAAGTGACATGCAGGCCATCAACAATCTCTCTGGTTATGTCAAAAAGTTTTGGAATTTAACGAGTATCCTCACAGGGTGACACTGTGGATACACTAATAACAATATGCCAATGTCCCGATATTGAATGGAAAAGAATAAGGAATTGCAGAAATAGACTTTATAGGCACACACATAAGATAAAAAATATTTGACATTTTAAATGGATAAAGTTAAAATCTTGATTTACAAAAATAAAAATAAAACCCATCATAATAATGCATTATTATGACGTGTTTTCTTTATATGTTTGTAAATCACGATTTTAACTTTATCCAATTAAGATTTCAAATATTTGTTATCTTATGTGTGTGCCTATAAAGTCCATTTCTGCAATTCCTTGTTCTTTTCTAATCTCTCTGGTTAGGTCCAGTGTATATATAATCAGAGAAAAGACAAAAACAGATTTATTAACTATAAAGCATTTTCCAACAAGCTTCCCAATATCCATATTACCATAACTATATGCTTCATTGACACCTCTGTGTAATGGCAGTGTGACACATTTTACAAGACATATGTAGCAATAATAATCCAACAGGGGTCCTAACCTTTCCCTGACTTATCCACAGCTAAACAAATGTTTGGTTATACATATACTTTAATGGGTCTACTTATAATTGTTTTCACACATGATTCACTGAACCTTTACATAGGATTCATTCACACATTTTCTTTAATTGAATCCAGTTAGAAAACTGTGTGGGTGAATCATTTATAAACAGACCTGTAGGGATAGTTTCCATATTTAATAATTAATTTGTTACATTTATCTAAGAGTAAAAGAAATGTTTAAAATGATATTAGAGTCTTGTTTTTTTTTTATAACAAACATGTTATACTTACCTGCTTTGTGTAGTAGTTTTGCACAGAGCAGCCCAGCTCCTCCTCATCTGGGGTCCCTTACCTGTGCTCCTGTCTCCTCCCTCCTGCCGAGTACCACCACAGCAAGCAGCTTGCTCTGTGGGCACCCAAGCAGGCACGCTCCCTGTCCACGACTCTGTGTGTCTATTCGCATACAGAGCTATGTCTCGGACCTGCCCCCTCGGTCTTATGATTGGCTCATTGGCTATGATTGACATCATCGGGAAAAAATGGATCCCACTACTGCCAAAAGGTAATCAGGAGTGCGAGTTCCCAGAGGGGCAAGGCTCTCATGGACATCGCTAGATTGAGAGGGGGCTCAGATAAGTATGGGGGGGGGGGGGGTGCTGCACACAGAAGGTTAAGGTAAAAAACCTTGTGCCTTTACAGCCACTTTAATGTGCCATTCAAGATTTTTACCTTGGCTCTTCCATATTTCCATATTCCTTGTTCTGGTGACAGCTCTGATTTTTTAAATATAATTTTCTCTCTCGATAACAACGATCACCAAGTCAATATAGGGAGTGAATCTTCCTAGTAGGGACATAGACAGCAATAAAAAATTGACATTCTTCCTTATAATCCTTCCATCCATACCAAAATTAGAAAAAAAAAGTTTGGCTATACAAACATTTTTGTCATCTCCCCCTTTGAATACCCCCTTTAAAGTTATTTAGTTTTCCTCTGTCCCCCTTTATTCAGATTTTTAATCCACCCTTACCAGACATGTGAAATGTAGAACCAGAGAGATAGGTGGATGGATAAATATAGACAGGTGGATGGATTGGATTTTAATCATGACATAGCCTGCTGTTTGCAGTTTGCAAGATTGAGTATATATTGCAGTATATACAGGGCCTGTAGTATAGACAGCCTTTAAACCATTTTCTCTTTCTCTTTCTACAGACTGTACAGCTAATTTTGGGGGGAAGCATCTTATAGCGGAGATGCAGAATATAACCATCATCCAATATGCTTGCAACGACCAGGTGGCTGTTACTGTAATGTGGACCGCTAGTCCTACTGGTAAGTTAAAATGAATGAGGCGGACCACTTTGTTCCTTCTGCAAGTTTAGGTGAATGTAAAACGTGTTACAGTTATTTCATATTTAATTTGGTACTGATGATTTTAATTTTGGCTGGGCACCAGTGGCTTAAAGCCCAATGTCCAGCAGTTTTTTTTTGTTTTTTTTTATATGTCTCCCAGCATGGGTTTAAAAGGAAAAAACAGTACTGAATGCAATACGAATTATATCTCTGGGGCTGCTACCGGCAATATTTCAGTTCTGACACTAGGGGGGGAGATTTACCAAAAATGGAGAATGCTTTGGTGCAGCTCTGCAAAGAATCCAATCAGCTTCCAGGTTCTTAATTGAAGAAGTTGAAGTTAGAAGCTGATTGGCTGCCATGCACAGCTGCACCAAATTCTTACTGCTCCAGTTTTAGTAAATCTCCTTCTAGGTGTCCTTAGTCCACTGGGTTGAAAGTTGCCCAATGTCATTCAACCTGGAAGACTGGGGACATAGTGTGAGTGCAGTGTAATGACACAGGGAGTGGTGCTAATGGGTTATGAGAGGATGTCCCTCGCTGGGAGAACAACTGAAGGAGAAGTGCACCTAACACCTAAAAGTGTTGCCTAACTGGCCTGAAGACATCTGGAAAAGGTAAAACAAAAAAAAAAAGATGGTGGGCATCCTGAGGGGGGTGCACTGGATGAGGAGGGGGTGCATGGGGGGAAGACTGCGCTTGGAATTAATTTAAACACTTAGTTGACTCACTGATTTGTCAGGAGTGGTTTCTACTGGTTAAATAGCACGATGGCAGAATGTACAGTAATCCATAGCATGGAACCACAAAATTTTTTTTTTTAATTAGTGCACATTTAGTTGGTTCCAGCCTAGATTGGTTGCTCGCTGTTATTTCATACAGTTGCTCTTTACACTTTACACCCCAAACTTGCTCATCCATGTCTTTATGGACCTTGTTTGTGCACCGGTGCGCAGTCATTTTGGAACAGGAAGGGGTCATCCCCAAACTGTTCCCACAAAGTTGGGAACATGAAATTGTCCAAAATGTCTTGTTATGCTGACACCTTAAGAGTTCCCTTCACTTGAACTAAGGGGCCAAGCCCAACCCCTGAAAAATATCCCCACACCATAATCCCCCCTCCACCAAATGATTTGGACGAGTAAACAAAGCAAGGTTCATAAAGACATGGATGAACGAGTTTGGGGTTGAGGAACTTGACTGGCCTACACAGAGTCCTGACCTCAACCCGATAGAACACCTTTGATGAATTAGAGCGGAGACTGCGAGCCAGGCCTTCTTGTCCAACATCAGTGCCTGACCTCACAAATGCGCTTCTGGAAGAATGGTCAAACATTCCCATAGACACACTCCTAAACCTTGTGGACAGCCTTCCCAGAAGAGTTGAAGCTGTTATAGCTGCAAAGGGTGGGCCAACTCAATATTGAACCCTACAGACTAAGACTGGGATGCCAATAAAGTTTATGTGCGTGTAAAGGCAGGCGTCCCAATACTTTTGGCAATATAGTGCATATTTATAAAATGCTATACTATCATAAATAATAAAGTTATTGCCAAATAAAAAGGCCCTGGCACTTAACTGATCAATATATTAATTATCAAATAATTTGATGGATTTTTCAGGACCGTTAGTATAATTAGCTGTAATATTCTGCTTACCCACGGCCAAAGTTTAGGAGTGAGCCCCCTGTGAGCAGAGCATACTCAGCATTGCACAGTGTTGTCAATCTAACATAAGGTATTTAAAGCAGGAAGGCAGAGAAAAGACCTCGCCTGTTTTTTGTTTTTTTTATTTTTTTTGTACAGTGGGCCGGGTGAGTGTGGGGAGGTGACACGGTAAATGGTAAATATTTTTTTCAGAAGTACAGTATGTGTGAATTTTAACTGTGCACTTAGCTGTTTGAGCGGAGGTCCTCTTTAAGAACAGGAAGAGGATGAGCTTCTCCCATGGTGCAGTTCCTTTCTCTATTCACAGATCAGAGTCACAAACACATTTTTGTTATTATGTATTTGGAACTACCATAATACAAAAAACTTAGCAAGCTTCCTAGTTTTATTATCTTTTTCCTGGCCGCTGAAGTGTGTTTTCTGCAGCGCCGTTTTAAAACAGTACTTCGGAAGTACACGTCCACCTCCCCATTTTTTATTTTTTTTTTGCAATATGGCAGTACGGAGATGGTTAAATTAAATTCATTTTGGGCCACAGTCACCAGATTTACATTGTATTCCAATTGTAACCAAGTATGAGACCCTTTATATGCACTCAGTGACACAAATAACAGACATTGGTAATATATGCCTTTTATTAAAACATACTATTTTTTTTTTTAACATTATTGTTTTAAATTTCCACCTCATCCAGTGGGGACATCATGTTACACACATAAAACATATGTCTCATAACACGAACTACATGTAGTTTATTGTTTGAAATGATAAGCTCTGGTGGCCACTAACAGGCTCTGTAAAATATTTATGAAATATCGAGGTTTGGGAAGAAAAAGCCATTTCATTTTTTTTTTTTTTTTGTTTCATTGGGTTGTGAATTTCAGAACGTGAAGTGCGGTTTCTGCCTTAAATGAATTATTAACTACGGTCATTTTTGAAGTGTGTTTTATGCACGCATAACATAGGCCGCCATCTTGCTGGTTAAACCAACATTCATAAGAATGGAGCTTTTCAGGTCATTAAAGTAAATGTAAACCAATCAATAAAATCACATATAATTTCAAAAGTTATTGTCAATTTTTTATGGTTCTTACACACGGCCGGACATTACAGCATATGATTGTACATTTGGCTGTTGTTGTGGCACCCGGGAACCACAGCTGCAATGTAATTTAGCCAACTGACATATATTGCAAAATATGCTGTGTGCGGCTATACACACGCAACCATGGGCACTAATGCCGCGTACACACGATCGGACTTTCCGCCAACCAAACCATGGATTTTTGTTCGAAGGATGTTGGCTCAAACTTGTCTTGCATACACACGGTCACAAAAATGTTGGCCAACAGTTACGAATGTGAGAACGTGGTGTCGTAAAAGCCGTACGACGAGCCGAGAAAAAGGAAGTTCAGTAGCCAGTGTGGCTCCTTCTTCTTGATTCCGAGCATGCATGAACTTTTGTGCAACGGACTTGTGTACACACGATCGGACTTTCAAACAACAAAGTTTTGTTGGCGGAAAATTTGAAAACCTGCTCTCAAACATTTGTTGGCGGAAAGTCTGACAGCAAATGTTCGATGGAGCGTACACGCGGTCGGACTTTCCGATAACAAACTCACATCCAACATTTGCCGTCAGAAAGTCCGACCGTGTGTACGCGTCATTACAGTTTGGCACGTACGCATTTGAGCATATTTTTCAAAAAATATTCTACATTACATGAGCTAAATTGCTCCCGGATGCCACAGCAACAGGCAGATTTTCCTCTGTTCAGCCTTGCACCCTAATGTGCAACTGTGTACAAGAGTCCTTAATCTGCTTTTTTTATTATATTATACCTAGTAACCTTGCCTTGTAGATACAGTACTTATTTAGACACTTCTTGTTAGAGGATGACAACGCTCTGTCCTTGTCTCTAAAATGTATCATGCATTGTCACTAGTGCATTGAAATTAAAGGTCTGTGCTGAAACCAAAAATTCAGGATGCACTTGACCGAAAACCGAAACCTAAATGGACAGTTAAAAAAAAAACATTTATATATAATTGTATTATATTACATTTTTTTAATCAATATCATGAATTTAAAGAAATATTAATTTATTTTCGGCCATTATAAGCTTTCACACTGTGCAGTTTTTGAAGCACTTTTGGATTAAAAAAGTGCAAGAAAAGCTCAAGAATAATGCATCCCTTTAAATTCTTTGTACAGTGCGGACGGAAAGTATTCAGACCCCCTTAAATTTTTCACTCTTTGTTATATTGCAGCCATTTGCTAAAATCATTTACGTTCATTTTTTTTCCCTCATTAATGTACACACAGCACCCCATATTGACAGAAAAACACAGAATTGTTGACATTTTTGCAGATTTATTAAAAAAGAAAAACTGAAATATCACATGGTCCTAAGTATTCAGACCCTTTGCTCAGTATTTAGTAGAAGCACCCTTTTGATCTAATACAGCCATGAGTCTTTTTGGGAAAGATGCAACAAGTTTTTCACACCTGGATTTGGGGATCCTCTGCCATTCCTCCTTGTAGATCCTCTCCAGTTCTGTCAGGTTGGATGGTAAACGTTGGTGGACAGCCATTTTTAGGTCTCTCCAGAGATGCTCATTTGGGTTTAAGTCAGGGCTCTGGCTGGGCCATTCAAGAACAGTCACAGAGTTGTGTCTGTCCTGTCCCTGCAGCTGAAAAACACCCCCACAGCATGATGCTGCCACCACCATGCTTCACTGTTGGGACTGTATTGGACAGGTGATGAGCAGTGCCTGGTTTTCTCCACACATACCGCTTAGAATCAAGGCCAAAGAGTTCTATCTTGGTCTCATCAGACCAGAGAATCTTATTTCTCACCATCTTGGAGTCCTTCAGGTGTTTTTTTTAGCAAACTCCATGCGGGCTTTCATGTGTCTTGCACTGAGGAGAGGCTTCCGTCGGGCCACTCTGCCATAAAGCCCCGACTGGTGGAGGGCTGCAGTGATGGTTGACTTTCTACAACTTTCTCCCATCTCCCGACTGCATCTCTGGAGCTCAGCCACAGTGATCTTTGGGTTCTTCTTTACCTCTCTCACCAAGGCTCTTCTCCCCCGATAGCTCAGTTTGGCTGGACGGCCAGCTCTAGGAAGGGTTCTGGTCGTCCCAAACATCTTCCATTTAAGGATTATGGAGGCCACTGTGCTCTTAGGAACCTTAAGTGCAGCAGAAATTTTTTTGTAACCTTGGCCAGATCTGTGCCTTGCCACAATTCTGTCTCTGAGCTCTTCAGGCAGTTCCTTTGATACTCATTTGCTCTGACATGCACTGTGAGCTGTAAGGTCTTATATAGACAGGTGTGTGGCTTTCCTAATCAAGTCCAATCAGTATAATCAAACACAGCTGGACTCAAATGAAGGTGTAGAACCATCTCAAGGATGATCAGAAGAAATGGACAGCACCTGAGTTAAATATATGAGGGTCACAGCAAAGGGTCTGAATACTTAGGACCATGTGATATTTCAGTTTTTCTTTTTTAATAAATCTGCAAAATCGTCAACAATTCTGTGTTTTTCTGTCAATATGGGGTGCTGTGTTTACATTATTGAGGAAAAAAAATGAACTTAAATGATTTTAGCAAATGGCTGCAATATAACAAAGAGTGAAAAATGTAAGGGGGTCTGAATACTTTCCGTCCCCACTGTATGACTTTACACTGGTCCTATGCATTAAGGTGAAAAACCTGCTGTGCTGCAGCTCCCCCTCCAGCCCCCCCCCCCCCCCCCATTTTCCTTACTTGAGCCCAATCCAGCGATGTGCACAACAGCAGTGGCTCTTGCTGCTGTCTCCCTCCTCATTGGGCAGCATGATAGCTGTCAATCAAATGCTGTGACACGGGAACGGGGGCCGATGGATGCAGCAGCGGGACAGATGTCCATTGGGGCACCAGAAGAAGAGGATCAGGACTGGTCTGTGCAAAAGCACAGAGCAGATAAGTATAGTCATGTTTGTCATATTAACCCCTTCCCGACCGGCGGCGATGTACGTCAGCAGAATGGCACGGCTGGGCAAATGGACTTACAGGTACGTCCATTTGAATTTCCCGCCGTGCCATTGCGTGCACGCCGCTGGCGGCACGCGCCGGACGGGAGCTCCGTGAGTCGGGTCGCGGGTCCCGCGGACTCGATCGCCGCGGGGATACCCGCGATCGCCTCACATCAGCATCTCCCCGTTCTGCCTAGTGACAAGTGTCACTGATCTCTGCTCCCTGTCATTGGGAGCAGTGATCAGTGTAGTGACACTGCTAACCCATCCCCCCTACAGTTAGTAATCACTCCCTAGTACTGACTTAACCCCTTCCCGCCCCCTAGTGGTTGACCCCTTCACTGCCAGTGTCATTTACACGGGATCAGTGCATTTTTATAGCACTGATTGCTGTATAAATGACAATGGTCCCAAATATGTGTCAAAAATGTCCGACATGTCCGCCATAATGTCCCAGTCACAATAAAAATTGCTGATCGCCGCCATTACTAGTAAAAAAAAATGATTAATAAAAATGCCATAAAACTATCCCCTATTTTGTAAACGCTATAACTTTTGCGCAAACCAATCAATAAACGCTTATTGCGAATTTTTTTTACCAAAAATATGTAGAAGAATACGATCGGCCTAAACTGAGGGAAAAAAAAAATATTTATATATTTTTGGGGGATATTTATTATAGCAAAATGTAAAAAATAATGCTTTTTTTCAAAATTGTCGCTCCTATTTTGTTTATAGCACAAAAAATAAAAATCGCAGAGGCGATCAAATACCACCAAAAGAAAGCTCTATTTATGGGGAAAAAAGGACGTCAATTTTGTTTGGGAGACACGTCGCACGATCGCGCAATTGTCAGTTAAAGCGACGCAGTGCTGAATCGCAAAAAACGCTCTGGTCAGGAAGGGGGTAAAACTTCCGGGGCTGAAGAGGTTAATAACAAAGAAAAAAAAACAACACGAAAAAAACAAAAAACAAAGGTTTAGAACCACTTTAAAGGCATGCCATGAATTTGAATGATTTCAGTGCTTCTGCTGTGAACTGAGAATAAATTGCTCCACAATGCCTGCAGCTACAAAGGTAAATGAGGACTTATTTTAAAGCTCACTTGCTGCTTATTAAAGGTCCATTGGCTTGCCATGTGTTGACCTTTAGCTATTTGTTTATTTATTGATAACTGGAGCAATAAAACAAAATTAACAGTTGGATAGATGGAAGTAAAAAAACATAATTTTTAATAGGAGGATTAGGAGATTCGGTGGCTTTTGTCCTGTTGCAGAACTACACGTCCCAGCCTGCCCTGGCTGCCAGAAACTTACATAATCTGGAAGGAGATTGGATCCTGGCTTTCAAGGTCTGCCTAGTAAAACAAACAGACCTTTTCTTCTGTCGGCAGTGAAGAGCCAAACTCAAATTGTTGACTCTTCTCCAAAACACACAGCACAATCTTTACCTTGGGAACACAATTCTGTGTATTACTGAGACCTGCCTATAGCAATGTATGTCTCTGTGTCATTGTTCATTGTGCAAGGAGGGGGGTACATTACCGTAATGCAACCTACAAGACAAAATGTATGAATGCCAAGATCACAGATTGTCTTCATTTAGCCCAAGGACACTAAACAGTGATGGGGCTGGCAAGCCTCTGTGTTTTTTGGTTTTCGATAGTGGCCGCATCCCTAACAACTGTATAACATGTCTTTAAAAAGTGAGAGAAGGTGTTAGCTGTTTTTTTTTTTTTTTTCTTGAATGTGTGTGTTGTATTTTCCAGGCATCGAGTATCTGAAAGGTTTTCGCATTATTCTGGAAGAACTGAAATCCGAGGGGCGGATGTGTCAGCAGATGGTGCTTAAGGACCCCAGGCAGCTAAATTCCAGCTTTAAAAAAGCTGTACGTGCTGTAAAACCAGTTTATGCTATTTGATGTTTTCAATTGTCTCATTATAGCGTATTTTTGTCAAGAGTACCCCAAAAAAAACATACATTATTTTGTATCACATAATTTAACACAAGGACATCAGCAAGTCTCTCTATTATGCCCAGTGAAAGTCTCACTTTTTATACTTTTTATACTTTTACTCAGGTAAAAGTAAAGAATATGGCTCTTTGCATGTGTTTGTGATTGAAACTGTAAGCAGCTGCCCTGTGCCAGCACACTGTAGAGCCAGTCCACTGCTCTTACTGGGTGCAGTTTGGATCTCCAGTGACCCGACAGAACCCCTCCACAGTACTCCAGTTAACAAAGCTCATGTTCCCTGAGCAGCGTTGATGATTGGAGCACTGAGCAGGGTGTGTGTGTGATGAAATGCGGAGTCCCGCGATTAGGCTCTAGTGTGCTGCCAGCCCCGGGTTTTACCTTTTTTTCATGAACACTTAATAAAAGTTTATAAAATGCCATAAACTGAGCTTTAAGGGATAACTGATTTTTGCTATAGTTACCGTATTTATCGGCGTATAACACGCACCCTAATTTTAAGAGGGAAGTTTGAGGAAAAAAAACATATTTTTTAAATAAACAACTTTGAATCAAATTAAGGATCAGTGCCCATCAATGTTCATCTGCAGCCTGATTAATGCCCATCTGCAGCCTGATTAATACCCATCTGAAGCCTGATTAATGTCCTCAGTGCAGCCTGATTAATGTCCTCAAGCCTGATCAATGTCCATCTGCAGCCCATCAATGCAGCTTGATTAATGCCATTTTTTATACTAATTTGCAGCCTCACCATCTCTCATAAATGCAGCCTGAACATCAGGAAATCACCGAGCTGTCATCTCCTCTCCACTCGGCTCTCACTCCACTCTCACGTCACACACACACAATCCTGCCTCCGCCATCGGCATTGGACCAGCTCCTGTGATAGGCAGAACACTGGTCCAATGCCGGTGGCGGAGGCGGGACTGTGTGTGTGTGACGTGAGAACCGAGTGAAGAGGAGATGGTGGCTTGGTGAATTCCGGCGGCACTCGTCCCCCTGTGTAGAAGAAGGAAGAAGATCCTGGATTGCCGCGCTCCATAGGAAAGGCATCTTTATCCAAAAAAATCCAAAATACAATCACATCAAAAAGTGGATGAAACAGGGATCAAGAGCTATTGATCCCTGTTTCATCGACTTTTTGATGTGACTGTATTTTGGATTTTTATTTATTTTTGCAAATAAAGATGCCTTTTCTATGGAGTGCGGCAGTCCAGGATCTTCTTCCTTCTTCCACACATTTGTGCAGAGCCAGCACCTGAGAGTTTGCAGTAGGGCGGGAGCATCTGTTCAGGTGTGGAGGTTTTGGGAGCGGCATTCCCTCTTCATCAGCACTCGTCCCCCTCCAAGGTACGCTGTCGGCGTATAACACACACCCCTGATTTGCCCCCTATTTTCAGGGGCAAAAAGTGGGTGTTATACGTCGATAAATACGGTATTCTTTGAATGGCTCCAGCAACTTTCCAAGCCTTAAGCCTAGTACACACGATCAGAATATCCTACAAAAAATATCATGTTTGAAGTGATCGTACGCTAATCTAATTTTCCGAAGAGACAAACGTGAAAATTTTAGTTTAATCGGTAGAGTTTTCGGACGAAAATACATTAAAATACATTACATTGCTTCTGAATTTTTAATCTTTCGAACGAGAATATTTGTACTTTAGTAACCTATTTGTTTATGATATAAAGACTAGCATGCAAACCCCCCCCCCCCCCCCCCCAAAAAAAAACAGACGATCATTCGTCCGATAATCTCATCATGTGTACTACGCTTTATACAGTACTCAAATGTCTCTAGGTCATGTGACAGCCGTATATTGATTAGGAAAAAGGTACTTAGATGGGTTTTTTTGTTTATTAAAATAAAGTGCCATCATACACATACAAAAATAGAAGAGACAATGTAAAATAAACAGTCTTTCTTTACTATCACTTTAAAATCCTTGTGTGAACTAATGGGGAGATCCACTGTCTCTCTTTGTTCTGGTGACCATTATCACCAAAACACAAAGTAAGGGGAAATTCAAAATGTTACGGTTGTCACTGGAGCAGTAGGTGATCTTTCAATGGGGACACCTATACTTGTGACAACTGTCTTCAAAGAGAATTTGCCCTTTCTTGGATGTCCACCCACTTCCTATAGTGGCTATGGGAAAGTGTGTGGAAACCCAATGTGACAAGACAGCAAAAATAAAAACTTGATTAGATTTTACCCATTCTCCACATTTTCCAAAATTAAGCAAAACAAAAGAAGAAAATTGGCTATAGATGCACTTAAAAACCAACACATGATTCAATATTGCTCCCTTTCTCTGTTCTCATTTTACCATCCTACTGTTTTCAGGTTATGGAGACCCAGCCGTTTATGAACCTGAAGTTTGAGACTGATTACTTTGTGAAAATTGTCCCGTTTCCTTCAATAAAAAACGAAAGCAACTATCACCCATTTTTCTTCAGGACCCGCCGTAAGTTCTGACCTTAATATTGTTCTACCCATACAGTTCCACTGATGTTATATATGTGGTTCAGGTTTTTTTCTGGGTGTTGTATATTAAATAATGAAAGGAGCACTTCGGGCAATGTACTTTGGAGTTCCATTTTTGTGATAATAGAAAATGTCCTTCCATTTTACGCCAACTCAGAATGCCTTTTAAAGACTGGTGTAGAAAGTCTAATGAGAGCACCAGGCCACAGATCTAGGAGGCCACAATCTTTAATTATTATTATTAGTGTCCACTCATAGCAAGGTAACTTAGAACAGCCAACATGTTTTGGGAGCACCAACACACCCCTATTCATCAGGGCTTAAGATTTGGTGAACTTGAAGTAAAAGGACTCAGTTTGGGTAAGTAATGGAAGAGGTAATGAAGATGACAATTGGAAAAGGTGGTTTAGTGGCTGATTCAAGCAGCACTCCTTGGTGTGTTTGATTGGATAGAAGCTGGTACGATTAGAACAAGGGAGCAAGCAATTTACGTTTATTTTCTGATCAGGACTAAAAAAGAGTGGTAAAGATCTAAAATTCCTGTTTATTTCTGTCTGTGACTAGATTGGGGAGATTTGATCTTACTTCCTGTCCATGTGACACCCTATAAGAAAGGGATGGATGTGGTTGTCAAAGGGGCAAGAAGGCACAGACAGCAGTAAAAATAATGCTAGACGTTTTAACCTTTTCTCACTCTACTTAGGGACTTAGGGCAGTAAATGCCTGACAGAGTTCTTAACCCTTTCCCACTCGATCCAGAATTAAATATTTTTTCAGCAATGTTTTTACTGAAATTGGGTTTCATTGCTCCCTCACCCATGTTGAAAAAAAAAAAAAAAGCCTGTCGGTTTATCTAAAGAAATATAATATTACCTAAACCCAAGAAAAAATATGTAATATGTTGCAGCTTACTGGCCCTTAGATGTGGTGGCTGCATTAGTTTCTCAATCTAAAAATATTTTCAGAAAGTACAGAAATTCCTGTTGGTCTTGCAGTGTGCTCGTCACATCCTGTGAGCTGAACTGGCAGCAAAAAAACAATGTTGTCATGTGTAAACCACTTATCCCATCACTTCACGCATAATGGGGATGAACAGCAGACACGTTTGAGGTTCAGGCTGGGTGACTACCATGGTTCCCTCCGTTTTTAGGGTGGAAGATTGAGCGTTGTCACCCAGGCACAGGAGGTGTGTTTTTTACACTGCAAGGTATAAATACAGATTAAAAAAAAAGCTCAGAAAGAAGAAAACTAGTGCATCTGCAGCTTCTAAGGACTGGTGAGATGCTATGTGTTACATTTATGTTTTGTGGTTTTGCTAAGCTTAAATTAAAGGAGAAGTATAGCCAAAGCTATTTTGGCTGTACTTCTCCTGGGGATCAGAGGAGTGCAGTTCGTTCTGCACTTCTGTGGGCCATTTGCCTTGCCCATTTGACCCATGAGCCCGCAGTTGGCCGACGTCACAGAGCTAGTCCAGGCTCTGAAAAGATCCCGACCATATGGTTGGAATCCACCCAGAACCTTGGACCGGCACCTGGCTCAGCCTCTCAGTGATCTGTTAAGAGCCTGAGCCAGTCCCCCCCATCTCCTCCACAACCCAACGTTCCAGTGGGCCCTGAAGGGAAGAGCAGAGAGCCGCTGACTGACAGTCAGCGATTCTCTGCTCAGAGCAGAGGGGAGAACTGAGTGATCAGCGGTGTTTGATAGTTCAGTTCTAACTGTGGAGCTGGAGGGGGACAGATGCAGCATTGGATTGATGTTGCATCCTCCTAGGTTAGTATAAAGTTTGCTTTTTTTTAAAAAAGCCATACTTCTTTTTTGAGGTCAGTGCAACTAATTCCATTTCAGACAGCTCAGTCTCATGTTACATTGAGAGACAGCTGGGTCTGAATGGAACAACTTTGGCTGTGATTTCTCAGCTAACCTGCAGTGCTCTGGCAATCCTTTGTCAAGTGCAAAATATGTATCTATAAAACAAAGATTGTGCACTGCTGTGATGGGTAGGGTGTGTGAATCACAAGACTGGCTGAACAGAATTATAATCTATCTGGTAAAACAGTTCCTATTTATCCTGTTTAGCTGTAAATTTAGTTATTTGTGTGGCGATTCACATTCAGCTGATCTCCATTGCTTATCTAGTCACTTGTCAGTTACTTGGGTGAGACATGTTCCAGTGTAAACACCCCCGGAACAGCATGAGGGGCGCATATTACATTTATCTGCTGTAAACTCCGCTCCCATGTTTGGCTGTTGCATGATACCTCATTGTAAACAGCTGTAAATTGAATCACATGTATTTATGTTAGATGGATCTGTTGATGGAATTCTGGAAACAAGTCAGGGAAAGGATTGCTGGGAGGCTGAATACAGTAGTCCAAAAGCCGCACTCTTATTGCCTCCTCCCCACACTTGTGTCAACCCACAACAAATATGACAGGACCAACTGAGTATGTCCCAGAAAGCCCAAAGCATCAGCCTGCTCAGAGTTCTTCATCCTGGCTGCATTCCAGTCCGATAGCTCATGTTTTCCACAAGTAGACAGAAGAGGTTGCCAGTTTCCTATGCTCTGATCTTCTCTTCCTAAGAGCTTATTGTTTCAAGATTTCACAACCCACTTCACCACAATTCAATAGGTATTGTATTGATGTTCACCTAAACATATGTAGCATTCAGTACACAGTGTCATTCATTGTCATTAATGTTTCCATTTTAGGGCAAGGACATCCTTATCTGCCTGGGGTGAACACACATGGGGAAATGCCTGGGTGCATAAAATTCGTGTAAAGCTGAATCTCCAGTCAGACAAATAAATACATTGGGGGAGATTTACTAAAACTGGAGCACTCAGAATGTGGTGCAGCTGTGCATAGTAACAGTATCAGCTTCTAACTCCGGCTTGTTCAATTGAGCTTTGACAATAAAACCCGGAAGCTGATTGGTTACTATGCACGACTGCGCCAGATTCTGTGTGCACCAGTTTTAGTAACTCCTCCTCTGTTTAAATACATACACTAATCAGCCATATCATTAATTTTGAGTAGGTCTCAGTTTACAATACAGTTCAATACAGAAGGAATTAGAGGGCCCTGCTCATTAGAGCTTACCACCAAAACAGCCCTGACCCATCGAGGCAGGGCTCCACTAGACCTCTGAAGGTATGCTGTGGTATCTGGCACTAAGCCATCAGTAGCAGATCCTTTAGGTACTGTAAGTTGCGAGGAGGGGCCTCCATGGATCAGACTTCCTATAGTGTATCCTGGTGCCATCTCTTCCCCAAGTAAGCAACGCACACTCACCCAGTCATCTACATGTTGTAAAAGAAAAAACATGATTTGTCAGACCAGGCCACCTTCTTCCATTGCTTGGTGGTCCAGTTCTGATGCTCATGTGACCACTGTGGACACTTTTAGCAGCATGGGCACTAGGGTTGCCACCTCATCCCTTTAAACCCGAACACATATTAATTACACAGGTTCTGTGGCTGATTAAGGTGGTAATTAAACTCACTTGGTGCCTTATCTGCATTTAATTAGCCTCAGAACCTGTGTAATTCAAAGGTGTTCGGTTTTAAAGGGATGAGGTGGCAACCCTAATGGGCACCTTGACCGGTCTGGAGCTACACAGCCCCATACACTACTAAATGTGATGCACTGTGTGTTCTGACACCTTTCTAGCAGAAACCAATGTTAACTTTTTTAACAGTTTGAGATGCAGTAGCTCTTCTACTGGATCAGACTACAAGATCCAGCCTTCGCTCTCCACCTGCATCAGTGAGCCTTCGCTGCCAATGACCTTGTCACCGGTTCGTCGGTTTTCCTTCCTTGGACCACTTTTTGTTGGTCCTGACCACTGCAGACCGATGACATCCTACAAGAGCTGCAGTTTTAAAGTTGCTCTGACCCAATCATCTAGCTATAAAAATGTGGCCCTTGTCAAAGTTGCTCAAATTCTTACACCTATTTTTTTCTGCTTTCAACATATCAACATTAGGGACAACATGTTCACTTGCTGCCTAATATATCTCATCCACTTTCACACACCGAAGATGCACCGAAATTTTGTCCGCCTAAACATTTTGTCCGAAAATGGTGTTATTGGCAGAATGCCGATAAGAGAAAAGGTGCTGATGATGGCACCGAAAACACACCACGATTTTGCCACAATTTCCTGCAAATTCGCAGCGATTTTGCCGTGATTTTGGGCTGATTTTACCATGATTACTGTGCTTATGGTGTGTGTTTCATAGGTCATGTGACTCAAAATCCACATCAAAAACATAACATGGGTGCGTTAATAATGCGTTCTTGCTACGTTTTCAATGCATTTGAACTGGGAGGCGTGATTTTTGTGAATTTTTAACTGACCAAAAATGCACCAAGCTGGATTTTTAACACCACAATGGAAGTGCAACGAACCAGTGTAAAGACGTATATAGAATTTAAAGGGATACATTTTTCTTGAGCTTTTCTTGCGCTAAAGGTGCCAGTAATGGCCGACAATAAATTCATATTCATTTAAATTGATGATATTAATTAAAAAGTTAAATATAATACAATTATATATAAAAATATAAATATTTTTTAAAAACTGTCATTTTCGGTTTTGGTTTTTGGCCAAGTGCATCCAGCATTTTCGATTTTGGCACCAAAATTTCCATTCAGTGCACCGCTACTTTCAGGTGCCATTTTAACAAGATAATGAATGTTATTCACTTTACCTGTCAGTGGTCATAATGTTATGGCTGATCGATGTATATGGGATCAATTTTACCTGCCAAAGGGGTTGTATATCTCTTTAAAGCGGGGGTCCACCTATCTATCCTTTTTTTTTTTTTTTGAGTTCATTCACAAACTTTTCTTCTCAGCATTACATACTCACATATTGTGTGTAATATGTCCGCCTGTGTCAGATTTCGTCGGAAAGAATAACTTATATTATTCACTGCAGGCGGTTTCCATCTTCATTGTGGGCATTTGAAGCCCACAAGCATTTATTTCCTGGATGTGGTGAATGCTGTGCTCCCAGCATTCACTGCTCGTTCCCGCACATGCTCAGTGGCATCCTGGGAAGCCTGAGACTAGCTCCCAGGAGTCTGGGAGAGGCTAGAAACACGCCTACTCCCACGGGAGGAGAACCAGGAAGTGCAAAGAAGAATAGAAAAATAAAAGGTAATTACGGCAATTTAAATTTTTTTAAACGGCATGTCAGCATCTAGGCAAGGAAGAGAATACATACAGATATTGTTCAAAATTTGGGTGGAACCCCGCTTTAATTTGTCCTGAGCGTTATGGTGGCCATACATTATTATTTATTTATTACAGGTACTTAGATAGCGCTATCACTTTATATATTATACTTTGCACATTCACATCAGTCCCTGCCCTCAAGGAGCTTACCATCTGAGGGTCCCTAAGTCACATTAATACATACAGTTCCCATTAACCTACCAGCATATCTTTGGAGCGTGGGAGGAATCTGGAGTGCCCAGAGGAAACCCATGCAGGCACAGAAAGATTGGGATTCGAACCATTGACCCCAGTGCTGCTAGGTGGAAGTGCTAACCACTTGAGCTGCCCACGTGGTGCGATATAACACAGTGATCAATGTCAGATTGGAAGAATCCTGGAGAATAAGAAAAAAAATAGAAGACTTGCGAACTGAAGAAGTATGTGAACATTTCCCTTCAATTCCTGTTATAACACAGTGCCAGGAAGTGTAGGGAATTTTTATATGGAGAGTCAAATGGCAATAAAAAAAAATGAGTTGTCCTCCCACACTACAAATAAAAGTTTTTTTTATTTTAATGGTGTCTCTGTTACAGATATTTCTCCTCACTTCCTGTCCTGGTAACCAGAACAGGAAGCAAAAATATCCAAAACAAAGCCTGTAAAAACATTAGTGTATAAACCAAATGACAACAGTGAAAGCTTCTTTAGCTTTGCCATGTAAACAAAACAATGTGAAAACCCTCCAAAATCACTTTATTCCCTCTACTTTGCTGCAGTCATATGATCTCTGTAGCCCAGGGATGTGCAATTAGCGGACCTCCAGCTGATGCAAAACTACAAGTATTATCATGCCTCTGCCTCTGGGTGTCATGCTTGTGGCTGTCAGTCTTGCTATGCCTCATGGGACTTGTAGTTCTGCAACAGCTGGAGGTCCGCTAATTGCATATCCCTGCTCTTCAACCACCAGCGATCTGAGAATAGGGGGACACAAGAAGATCAGCTGCTGTCAATAATCAGGCTGGGTAGGGGTGTGTTAGCGTGCGATGATACAAGCTGATTATAGGAACATGGTGCATCAGCCCAGCGTTCTTCTATAGGTCCCATTAGAGGAAGCAGGGACGCAGACACACCATGTTATCGCACATTGGTTTCTTTGCATAGCATGGTCAGGAAGTATGGCATACTAATAGGGACTGGCAGGATCACCAGTAAGGATGAGCTCCGGCGTGTTCGCACACTTCACGTGCCGAGCCCGCCAGGAAGTCGGCACGGCGCTGCGCTAATCACAGGCAGTGAGACATTGTCCTGATGTGCGGCTGCAGAGATTGGGAAATGTCTCACTGCCTGTGATTAGCGCAGCGCCGTGCCGACTTCCTGGCGGGCTCTGCACGTGGAGTGTGCGAACACGCCGGAGCTCATCCTTAATCACCAGGTATTTAATGGTTATATACCTTCCTACATTAATAGAAGTGGCCAGTATACGGACTGGCAGGGATAGTACAGCGTCGTCCCACATTTTTAAAATGAAGTTTACAAAAAAAAAAACTGATAGTGTTCCAACCATTTCCTTCTCTTTTCGAAACTTTAAAAACAAATTAAACTAAAATATAAGTTGAGACTTCTGGCTGGTTTCATACTTAGCTAGAGAAATGTATGGCTTCATTTTGTATAAGGTGTAGTGTATGGACCGGCTCCACAGAAAACAGCATAGCCTCGATTTGCCAACTGCCGCAGCCAATACAGCAAATCCTATTCTTGAGTTACTGTATGTAGGAGTTTGTTAAGCATAAAACGTTTAATTGCCAAATATTCATCATGCATTTATACTGACTTTTTTTTTTTCCTAGCATGCGAGACATTACTGCAGCCAGACAACTTAACCTGCAGGCCATGTAAGTGATCTCTGTCCCCGAATACTGGACATTGACCTATTCATTTTACATCTGATTGTGTTATTGATTGGAGGGCAGAAATCATTATTTAAGACATCACTAATCCAGTTGTTTTTAGTGACAAGGGACGATAAGAAGAGAGCTGTCCTGTGTAAAACGGTCGTTTTTGTACTTAAGGCCCGTACACACAATCCAAAAATCGGACGAAAAATACCGCTTTTGACGCGATCATACGAAAATCAGATCGTTAGTATAGAGCTTTTGAGAGACGATCACGACAGTTCATCCGATATTATTCGATCAGACAAGCACGAAAATTTTCCTCGTACAATACCAGATCGTACGATTTTCGTTTAGTCAGTGCAGTTGTCGTCCAAAAATACAATACAAATACACTACAACACATGACATCACTTCCGATTTTTTTTTTTTTCTGTCGTACAAGAATTTTCGGGACTTTAGTAACCTATTCAATTTCTACTTGCAACTAGTAAGCGAAAAAATTTGGACGATCTGTCATCCGATTTTCGAATTGTGTATACTGGGCATTAAAGTCTTAACAAAAAAAAAATAATTAAAATCAACAGCTGACTTTTAAAAATAGGACATTCACCTGTCCAAGGATCCAGCGCCATCCTCACCTGGGCCACTCTGACATGTTTGCTTAGGGGAGCCGACTGTGACTCCTTACAGCTTCAGAGCCGGCTTTCCCCTGTGTATGCGTGAGTCGCATTGCTTTGTGAATGGACCCGCAACCTTCTGGGACCTGTGATGTATTCCAGTAGGTTGCGGGCAGAGAGAAGAGAGAGGAGAATTTCCACTCCAATCATCTACGCCAGGGGTCTTCAAACTTTCTAAATAAAGGGCCAGTTTACTATCCTTCAGACTATAGGGGGGCTGGACTGTGGCCAGTGGGAGTGAAAAATGCCCCAGGCTTGGTGGCCACTGGGGGTAGTATAATGACATATTGCTTGTGATCTGTAGGAGGAGGAATAGTGACCCATCATTGGTAATAGTTGGAGGAATAGTACCTCATCGTTGGTGTCAGTGGCAGGAATAGTGTCCCATTATTGATGTCAGTGAGAGGAATAGTGCCCCATCATCGGTGTCAGTGGGTGGAATAGTGCCCCATCATTGGTGTCAGTGGGTGGAATAGTGCCCCATCATTGGTGTCAGTGGGTGGAATAGTGCCCCATCATTGGTGTCAGTGGCAGAAATAGTATCCCATCATTGGTGTCAGTGAGAGGAATAGTATCCCATTTTTGGTATCAGTGGAAGGAATAGTGCCCCGCCATTGGTGTCACTGGGAGGAATAGTGCCCCATCATTGGTGTCAGTGGGAGGCATAGTGCCCCATCATTGGTCTTAGTGGAAAGAATAGTGCTCCTTAATTGGTTTCAGTGGGAGGAATAGTGCCCCGTCATTGATGTCAGTGGGAGGAATAGTGCCCCATTATTGGTCTTAGTCGGAGGAATAGTGCCCCATCATTGGTCTTAGTGGGAGGAATAGTGCCCCTTAATTGGTGTCAGTGGGTGGAATAGTGCCCCATCATTGGTGTCAGAAATAGTATCCCATCATTGGTGTCAGTGGGAGGAATAGTGCCCCATCATTGGTGTCAGTGGGAGAAATAGTGCCCCATACAGCACAATACAATCACTTCCAGCGCTAAGAGGTCCTCTGCAGTTGGATAGGACAGGGACAAATCCAAATGCTTGGCGGATGCAGCCCTCCTACGATAGGGGAATCCAAAATGGGACTACAAATGCAACAAACAAGATGCCATACTGTACAGGATATGTGTACTCCAATTACATCCCCCTTCAGTGCCAAGTTGATGTGTTTCGGGGGCGCACCCCCCTCCTCAGAGCTGGACAAGCTGAAATAATGCCTCATATCAGTAGGAGAGAAAATTCCCCAAGGTGCGGAAAAAGACAAGCAAAGGGCCGAATCTGGCCCACGTCCACAGTTTGGAGGCCACTGGTCCAGACAGTCAGAGTGGTAGTGGGAGCAGGTATCTGCTAAAACTAGGTACTCCATTTTGCTCACAGAATGTTTGACCTATGTTTGTTTTTTTTTTACTCCTGTGCAGATTGGAAACCAAAGAATGTGAATGTCACACAGCAAGGTGTCAATATGCAGGTGTCGTTTGACCACGCCCCTTATAACTTTGGCTTTAATGCCTACTATGTCAACTATAGAATGAAGCACGATGCCTCCTATAAACAGAAGATCTGCAGACAGGTATGGCTAATAATTGTACAATCTTTTTAGCAGATATGTATGTGTGTGTTGTGTCTTCTTCAGATTGTAAATGTGCCATGGAACATTAAAGTGTGTTACAATATACAGCAACATAGTTTTTATAAGAAAAACCTGTGTCATTAAAAAGCAGTCCCCGAGCTCCATTGCAGTGACACTGCCTAGGCTGAGATGATGTCATCAGTATGCCACAGGCAGGAGAAAACATTTATTCGATGTATTCGCCCCCTGTGATTAGACTGTACATTGTAATGCTGTTCCAAGTCACAAGGCGAGAGGCTGAATCAGGGGCTGGTTTGTGTCAGATATTTTCGAATACAACCAACAACTGCACAGGCACCAGCATTTACACCATTGTATAATTTCTGAGCCAGCATCTCAGTCTGGGACAGGAGTCTCCAAACTTTCAAAACAAAGGGCCAATTTGCTGTCCTTCAAATATTAGGGGGGCCGGACTGTGACCAGTGGGAGTAAAAAATGCCCTGACATGGGTGGGAGCAAACAAGGCCATAGGCTTGGTGGTCAGTGGGAGTAAAAAAAAATACACCATTGGTGTCAGTGGGAGGAATAGTGCCCCATCATTGGTGTCAATGGGAGGAATAGTGCCCCATCATTGGTGTCAGTGGGAAGAATAGTGCCCCATCATTGGTGTCAGTGGGAGGAATAGTGCCCAGTCTTTGGTGTCATTTGGGGGAATAGTATCCCATTATTGGTGTCAGTGGGAGGAATAGTGCCCCATCATTGGTATCAGTGGGAGGAATAGTGCCCCATCACTGGTACCAGTGGAAGGAATACCGCTTCATTGGTGTCAGTGGGGAGAATAGTACCCCGTCATTGAGGAATAGTAACCCGTCTTTAGTGTCAGTGGGAGGAATAGTGCCCCATCATTGCTATTAGTGGGTTGAATAGTGCCCCGTCTTTAGTGTCAGTGGGAGGAATAGTGCCCCATCATTGATATTAGTGGGTTGAATAGTGCCCCATCTTTAGTGTCAGTGGGAGGAATAGTGCCCCATCATTGATATCAGTGGGAGGAATCGTGCCCCATCATTGATATTAGTGGGTTGAATAGTGCCCCGTCTTTAGTGTCAGTGGGAGGAATAGTGCCCCATCATTGATATTAGTGGGAGGAATAGTGCCCCATCATTGACATTAGTGGGAGGAATAGTGCCCCATCATTGGCATCAGTGGAAGGAATAGTACCCCATTATTGGCATTAGTGGGAGGAATAGTGCCCCATCATTGATATTAGTGGGAGGAATGGTGCCCCATCATTGGTTTTAGCGGGATAAATAGTGCCCTGTCTTTGGTGTTAGTGGGAGGAATAGTGCCCCATCATTGGTGTCAGTGGCAGTGCCCTGTCTTTGGTGTTAGTGGAAGGAAGATGCCTCGTATAAAGGGAAGGA
Source organism: Aquarana catesbeiana (assembly GCF_042186555.1). Taxonomy (NCBI): domain Eukaryota; kingdom Metazoa; phylum Chordata; class Amphibia; order Anura; family Ranidae; genus Aquarana; species Aquarana catesbeiana. Next base: position 63,617,343 of record NC_133330.1, read on the forward strand.
ATAGTGCCTAAGGGCCGGATAAAGGCAAGCAAAGGGCCAGATCCGGCCCCCGGGCCGGAGTTTGGAGACCCCTGGTCTAGGGTGTAGACACTGGCTATATGAAAACCAGAACTAAGGTGAAGGAGTTGCCAGTACTGCGATGTCTGTGAGAGGGAATACATACCTGTGAGTGTTATACTTACACATCATTTAGTTTGTTGCAAATGAAATAAACAACATATCTGTGCCACACCACTCTCTCCGACTTCTTGGACCCCTCTTCATCTCTTTCTCTTCCTTCTTTCTGACCTTTAAAACCCAATTCTAAGGTCCTTCTATGGGATACACGAGGCCCTTTGGAAAAGGTTACCATCTTAGAACTTGTAAAAGTTGTTTTGCTTTTGCTGATTGTCCCCGATGACTTCCCCTGAAGACATCATGCACACCGGCGTTTGAGGCCATCTAATGTAAATTGCAGGCATATTTCTGGCCCAGGGAGTCACAGCTGCTCATAGTAAGGAATGACTGTATGCGGGTATACGCCATGCTCACACACAAGCGGCATTCATGGATTTACCCCTGGCACCTGCATACAGCCATTCATTACTACGGGTGGCTGCGCTCTGCAGCTGTGTCTTCTGGACATGGAAGATCGCCCGCAATTTATGTTGTATGTCTTCATTCACCCATGTGTACAAGGCCTGGCTCTACAAGATATATGTGTATTGTACATGTTGTAAGCAGATCTTTTTTAACCTGTGTCTGACAAAACCAATAACATTCTTTAAAAAAGGGAAAATATATCTAATGCTGATTCAATTTTAACAACAGCTATGATTTTAGAAGCAAAATCCTGTTCGATCTTTATGGTGTATTGATATTTGCTTACAGAATACGGCCAAATCAATATTGTCCATGCTGTAAATTAGCCAGGAAACTTCTAGTAAAATGAAAAAAGTGATAGTTAAAGGGTAACTCCACTTTGTGTGAAAAAATATCACAAATTAAAAAAAAAATATAGCATATACAATGGTGACACAAGCCATATTGTAATCTGCAGTGCTGTAATTGTCTGTAAAATGCAATGCAATATGGCAACCTGGAGGCATTCTGTACACAGATGGTCTACAGAACGCCCCCCCAGAAATATCATTTCCTGCTTGTGTGATTGGCTCACTGATTATACCCAGAAGTCTGTACCAAGAAATGAATTTAGGTTTTGGGCATCCCCTGCAACAAACATTTCAGTTTTGATGTGACACTCCCAAAGGGTTAAACATGTCTAAAGGGATTCCCACAAGTGGAGCAGCTGATCACTAATTAAAAAGTCACCCCCATTCACATTCACTTTGCACATGAACACAGACAAACAAGCAAAAGGTACAAATCTGGAATCTGTTAAAATCCCTGCAATGTACATTGATCACCCAGAGGGGGATGTTTTTTTCTCAGCAAAATTTAAGTTACTCTTTAAAGTGGTTCTAAAGGCAGAATGTTTTTTTTTTTAATCTTAATGTATGCTATGAATTAAGTGATTGTAAAGGCTCTTTTTTTTTTTTCTTTAAAAATAACAAACGTGTTATATTTACCTCCTTTGTGTAGTTGGTTTTGCACAGAGCAGCCCCAATCCTCCTCTTCTGGGGTCCCTGTTTGCTCCTCCTTCTATTGAGTGACCCTCAGCCAGCAGCCTGCTACAGGGGACACCCGAGCCGAGTCAGAGCTCTGTGAATCCATTCAGACACAGAGCCCCGACCTGGCCCCATCCCCTCTCTCCCCTGATTGGCTGACTGATTTTAATCAACAGCCGCAGGAGCCAATGGCACCCCTGCTGTGTCTCAGCCAATCAGGAGGAGTCAGCTAAAACACTTGTGGACATCACTGGAGAGAGATGGGGCTCAGGTAAGTAATTAGGGGGTGCTGGGGAGGCTGCTACACACAGAAGGTTTTTTATCTTAATGCATAGAATGCATTAGGATAAAAAACCTTCCGCCTTTACAACTCCTTTAAGATAAAAAAACCTTCTCTGTGCATCAGTCCCCCTAATACTTACCTGAGTCCCATGTTGATCCAGCGATGTTGCACGAGAGACTTGGGTTTCCAGGACTCTCCCTCCTGATTGGCTGAGACACACAGTGGGCACCATTGGCTCCTGCTGCTGTCAATCAAAGTCAGTGAGCCATTGAGGAGAGAGAGGGGGCAGGGCCGAAGTGTGGCTCCATGTCTGAATGGACACACTAAGCAGCGGCTTGGCTCGGATGCCCCCATAGTAAGCTGCTTGCTGTCGGAGCACTCGGCAGGAGGGAGAGGTCAGGAGAGCCGGCAAGGGACCCGAGAAGAGGAGGATCTGGGCTGCTCTGTGCACAACCACTGCATAGAGCAGGTAAGTATAACGTGTTTGTGTTTTAAAAAAAACAAGACTTTAGTATCACTTTAAGAAAAGCAAATATTAAGTGTGTAAGGCCTCTGTCACATGGGTGGCTGGGGGTGGAAAAAACAGGAGGCTGAGCTGCAGTTTCAATGCCCCAGGCTGCCCACCTATAAGCTACACAACAGCTGGAAGCACCTGTTTATATGTAAAGACTGCCGGCCCCACCTGTCAAACTCGGCCATTAAAGCCAATAGAGCTGCACCACAACTGGGAGCCAAACGCGGAATGCTGTTGTAGTGCGTTAGCCCAATTATAAACTGCCGTTTGGCAACAAAGAAAAAAAACAGGCATTCAGAAAGCAGCAAGATCACCTCCTGAACACCTGACAGCGATTGCTTAGCCGCACTCTGAAAAGCGATCCACCATGGCTTGCTGTTCGGAGCTTTGGCTAGTGTGAACCTAGCCCTTTTACTTTTGTAAATGAACACTAACACAACAAAGGTCGTATTTCTTCTACTTCTAGCCTAGCTCTGAGACAGTTAAATGGACAGAGAGGAAGTGGGTTGGAGTGAAGCGAAGTTCTGGGCTTGGAGCCGAGATTCTTCCTGCCAGAGTTATCATCACCGTCTTGTGTGTGTTGGATCCTGACGCTATTTGCACAGTGAAATGCTCTAAGGCATTGCTAGGACAATTTCCAATCTGCGTCAGCAGTGTAGGAAGCTCACATGCCCAATTTTAGGCGCTGGGGAAGGCAGTATTGAAGAGGTAGGAATTCTTGGCTGGACTGGTCCATAGTCTTCTGTCCTCCAAAGTTAAAGGCGGCGTGCACAGCGTGTGAATACGTTTATTGCCTGCCTCTCTAGTAATAAAACTCCAGTGTTCCTCCCTTCCTCTGTCTCCCCGAGGATTCTGCTGCTGGTCCAAAAAAATCAGAACAAAGCATGGGATATGGCCAGAGCTGACACATTTAGTGGGAGGAGTTTATCTTAAATTATGGATTTTTCCACCAACCACCATCAAGGTGTTCCTGTCCTTGTATTGTCCTTGTATTGCTTTGATTGTTTGCTTTTTTTTTGACCGATTGGAAATGTAGAAATTGAGCAAATAACAGCGATTGATGAATGTGTTTGCTGATGTTTCAGGTTCAGAACTCCGATTATACAAACTGTCTGCTACAGAACGTCTCTCCTGGGGATTATGTCATTGAGGTGAGTTGTTTTATTTATTTCTGTATCATCACCTTGGGGTTTCTATGTGATGGTCTGCAGTATTCAGTAATTAGCACAGTAATAATGAATGCCAAAGACGGATATTGCAATAGAAATGATATAACTGCATGCCGTGGAAATTGGGAATGTAGTGGAAACCTTGTGTTAGGCCTGGTTCACACATGTGCGGTGTGAATTGAAGCTCCGGCAGTTTCCCTGCGAAGAGAAAAATCAGTTATTCAGCGTTTTACGTCAGTTTTTTTTATCAAAATCAGGTCAGGATTGCATCAGTATTAGGTCAGGTTTACATCAGGATTTTATCCTGTTCACAAGGGAATGCATCTGTGAATCAGATGCGTTCCCATAGAAGATAATGTGCTTGCAATTCGTACCGCAATGCCCAGAAAACGCCCACATTTTTTGAACAATGCGGAGTGCAAATGCAACACACATATGTGAACCAGCCTCATTCAAATGAACAGATTTTAAAATGTCATGCGAATTGGATGCTGTGTAAGCCGCATCCAATTCCCATAGGTGTGAACCGGGCCTTAAGTTACCTATGCATTTGTAGTGCTATAAAATACTTGTGCTTTTCAGGACGAGACAGTGATTTGCTCCTGTATTTGGTACAGCAAATAGACTAGAAAGACCTCAATTTGTACAATAGTTAAAGCTGAACAGGGACAGTAAGATTGGGGAGAAAATGGCTTAGATGATGCTGGATGTCATCTATCCACAAAATGAAGCAGGCTCTATCTAACTTGGTGCAGCTTTTAATGCACACTGTAAGAAGCTCACAGTGTTCAGTAGAATAAGTAAGCAATTTCAGTTTGACCACCATTTGACAGGTGGTAAAGGGGTGATATGTCACCTCCTCACACCTGTTTTAACCCTCAAAATGCCACACCACTGTTTTGCAATCGCATGCATTGCACATGGTTGCAGGGCAGTTGCAGTGTGGCCCAATTCACCCATATTGCTCGCTTTCGGTGGCTGTACTCCTGGCCTAAAGCTACATGCCATTCAATCTTGGCAGAGAAGCAAGATATCCCAGCTGCAGTAAGTGTACAGTCCTGAGCGTCTACATGCCCTTGTTTAGGCGGGGAGTTTGGGGGAAAGTGGGCATTAAAATCATGACTGATCTTGCTTAGGTCCTCTCCTGTAGTTTTTATGCTTGCAGCCTATAGTGGGTGAGTCTGTTGCCCACCCCCCGCCCGGGGCGTCAACGGGTAGCCCCGCCCCATAGTTATTTAAGAGCTGTCAGATGGTGGAAGCGGGAGCCTTCGTCGGAACTGGAGGTTTTTCTTTTTTTTGGGTTGACGGTGGTGCGGTGGTGGGGGGTGTCGTGATTGATGATGCAGGGGACATTTTTTTTTTTTTTTAAATAAAGGACTTGTCAAAAACTTGTGTTTTTATTTACTTTTTACATTTTTTTGGTGAATGAGTAGGCCACACTTATTCCCAGCTCTACTCAGGCTGTGTGCAAAACAGTGGTTAGGTCCCTGGTAGTTTTACAAAGTACTATATTTATCAGAGTTTAACACGCACCTTAATTTTAAGAGGGAAATTTCAGGAAAAAAAACTTAAATTTTATATAAAGAACTTTTAAGCAAAATAAGAGTCGGTGCCCATCAATGCAGCCTGATCAGTGCCCATCTGCAGCCTCCCCAGTGCCCATCAATACAGCCTCACCGTTGCCCATCAATACAGCCTGATCAGTGACGATCAATGCAGCCTGATCAGTGCCCATCTGCAGCCTCCCCAGTGCCCATCAATACAGCCTCACCGTTGCCCATCAATACAGCCTGATCAGTGACGATCAATGCAGCCTGATCAGTGCCCATCTGCAGCCTCACCATTTCCCACTAATGCAGCCTGATTAGTGCCCAGCTGCAGCCTCACCATTGCCCATCATTGCAGCCTGATCAGTGCCCATCTGCAGCCTTACCATTGCCCATCATTGCAGCCTGATCAATGCCCATCTGCAGCCTCGCCATCGCCCATCATTGCAGCTTGATCAGTGCCCATCTGCAGCCTCGCCTTTGCCCATCAATGCAGCCTCACCAGTGCCGGATTACACCAAGCCGTGATCTCCTGTGTACTCGGCGCTCGCAGTCACACACAGTCCCGCCTCCTGGCCTGACTCCCATCATAGACAGAACACCGGCCCAATGCTGGGCCAGGAGGCGGGACTGTGTGTGACTGCGAGCGCCGAGTACACAGGAGATCACGGCTCTGTGTAATCCGGCGGTGCTTGCCCCCTCCTTCTGCTCCGAGGCAGCCAGGTATCGGCGTATAACACGCACACATGATTTGCCCCCTATTTTCAGGGGGAAAAGTGCGTGTTATACACAGATAAATACGGTATTATCTGAAATTGCAAAGGCATTTGGTGCACACCATGTGGATTTATATTGTTTGTGTTTATGGAGGCGTATATATATATATATATATATATATATATATATATATATATATAAAAAGGGTATTTCTTTGTATTAAGTCATGGTGGAAAGATAAAACTGTTAGTGGCAAGGCTACTAACATGGGATCTCCCAGACTATTCATAAGCTTAATTTAAATGCTGTGCTCTGGAATATTATAATACCAAAAACATAGAAATATAATTTATACAATGCAGGTCTCCTTGTGTTACACATTTTCCTGTCTCTGTTACCATCCAAGTAATGTTTCATCTATGTACTTATCTCTACAGCTTCTTGATGACACTAACACTACCAGACGCTCCATGCATTACTCACTTAAACCAGGCAAGTACTTGATAGTTGTGGCAACTAATAAGGAACTTTCTATAATAGCCAATAGGATCTGTTTCTGTTTGCATTTATTTTATTAGAACACCAGTAAACAAAAAAATGTTCTCCCTTTTAGTGCATTCTCCTTGGGCTGGTCCCATTCGTGCCATTGCCATTACCGTGCCTTTGGTCATCATTTCAGCCTTTGCAACACTTTTTACTGTTATGTGTCGGAAAAAGCAGCAAGGTAAGTCCTTTAAAATTGAATAAGAATGTTTTTTTTGGAGAAAAATTAAGTTAACCAGAGTTTGATCAGAATAACTAAGCCTTGCATACTATGCATCTTATGCTTTAAGGTGAAAAACACCTGGCAGTCACCGACCCCCCAGCCCCCCGTTTTACTTACCTGAGCCCTGGAATTTCACCTGGTGGAGACTCGCTCTTCCTTTGCCCGGGGTTCTCAGCTCTTGATTGGATAGATTGATAGCAGCGCAGCCATTGGCTCCTCCCACTGCTGTGAATTAAATCCAATGACGCAAATGCTGGACTTGGGAGCGCGCCCGCAGGGTAACCCCTTGGGAGAGCGCTTCTCCTAGAGGGTTATCTGATAAGAGGAGAGCCACCGAGGGACCCCAGAAGTCGGTGTTCGGGGCCCACTGTGTGCAAAACGAACTGCACAGTGGAGGTAAGTATGACATGTTTGTTATTTAAAAAAAAGTGAACCTTTACAATCACTTTAATATGCTTTTCTTATCAAAATGTTCAATTCACTTCCAAATATCACATAGATGTGAACCATATTGTTATAATATAATACCTTTTATCAGCATTCAGTTAAAGCTGAACTCCAACCAGATGTAAAAGACACACATTATTGCAGCTCTAACATCATTATTATATCCTTAACCACTTCAAAACCAGACTAATTCTGATATTTCTCTTACAAGTGTAAAAAATTAGCATTTTTTTGCTAGAAAATCACTTAGAACAACCCCCCCAACTTTATATAACTTTTTTAAGTAGGGGCCCTGGAGAATAAAATAGTGGGTGTTGCAATTATGTATGTCACACGATATTTACGCAGCGGTTTATCACACTGAAATTTTCATGAAATACATTTCAATGAGTCTTAGTAAACACAATATAATACCCATCTTTTTTTTGTAAATTATAATAAATTATGTTGTGCTGAGTAAATATATACCAAACATGTCACTCTTTAAAATTGAGCATGCCTGTGGAATGGCAACAAACTACGACACAATATATTATCCATTGGCAATGCTTTAAAAGCCTTTACAGGTTACTAGTTTAAAGTTACACTGGAGGTCTGATGCTAGAATTATTGCTCTCACACTGATGTTTGCATCAATACCCCACGTGTGGTGTGGTGCGATCGCTGTTTACATATGTGAACGGGGGCGCTTTAAAACATTTTTTTAATATATTTTATTATTTAAATGTATTTTTTGCGCTGTACCTGTACATTTTTTTAAATTATCAATTTTATTGCTTTTACCAGGGATGAACAACATCCCTTGTGAGATCTGGTCTATTAGACCCCAAATTTCTCCTCTGTCCTCTAAAACAGACGATCAAACAAACTGAAACCGGAAGTGACAAAATCCTCATTGCTTTCAGTTTCTGATGTCACAGAAAAAGGGAAGGAACTTTCCTATTGGCTCTCAGTGCTGTCAATCAAAGCCAGTGACGAGGGAGCAGGGGACGGGGCCGAGTCAATAGATGCAGCAGCGGGGCTCGGGTGCAAGCATGCACAAGTGCCCCCATGGGATGGGCTGCGGCTTCCCATTGGAGGGACTGGACAGAGGGGAGAGGCCAGGAGCACCAGTGGAGGACCCAAAAAGAGGAGGTTCGTAGCTGCTCTGTGCAATTTCCTTGCACAGAGCAGGTAAGTATAGACATGCTTGTTATTTAAAAAAGAAAAAAAAATACCTTTAAATCACTTTAAGTACTACTGCAAGATAAAATATTGTTTGTTGTATATAGGATGGTAATACTTTGCTGTAATCTTCTCCTGTAGAAAACATCTATTCCCACCTTGATGAGGAGAGTTCCGAGTCCTCTACATATGCCGGAAGCCTACATGTCGAAAAACCGCGTCCACGCCCAAAAGTGTTTATTTGCTATTCCAACAAAGACTGCCAGAAACATATCAATGTGATCCAGTGTTTTGCCCATTTCCTGCAGGATTTCTGTGGTTGTGAAGTGAGTAGCTGTTTTGAGTTTTATCATTTAGCAATGAATGTATCTTACCGGTTTAAGATGCTTAAAGTGATACTAAAGTCATGTTTTTATTTAGTTAAAAATAACAAAAGTGTTATACTTACCTCCTCTGTGAAGTTGGTTTTGCACAGAGCAGCCCCGATCCTCTCCTTCTTAGGTCCCTTTTCGCTGCTCCTGGCCCCTCCCTCCTGCCGAGTGCCTCCACAGCAAGCAACTTGCTATGGGGGCACCCTTGCCGAGCCACAGTTCCCTGTGTCCTTTCAGACATGGAGCCGCTGCCTGGCCCCATCCCCTTTCTCTCCTCATTGGCTGACTGGCTTTGACAGCAGTGCGAGCCAATGGCGCCACGCTGCTGTCTCAGCCCATGAGGAGGGGAGTCCTGGGCAGCCGAGACACTTCTGCAACATCGCTGGATCTAGATGGGGCTCAGGTCAGTATTAGGGGGGCTGCTGCACACAGAAGGCTTTTTATCCTAATGCATAGAATGCATTAAGATAAAAAACCTTCTACCTTTACAACCATTTTAAGGCCAGGGACGCTAATGACCTCTGACCTGTCCATTTAAGACAACAAAAAGTCAATGCTAATGAAGGCATTGCCACATCTCTCTGTGGGATCTGAGTAGCCAGAGACAATCATATAAGAAAAAAAAGGATTAGAACCTGTTAGGCTGGGTTCACACATATTGCATCCACACTCCGCATTGCACAAAAATTGTGTGCATTTTCTAGGCAGTGCGGTGCGACTTGCAGGCTCATAATTTTCTATAGGAACGCATCTGATTCGCAGATGTGTTCCCTTCTGAACAGGAATTCTCTCCCCCTCCTCCTACACCTCCAGCTACAACAGAGAGGAACCAATGAATGAATCAATTTTCTCTTCGCAAAGGAAACAGAGCTGCAATTCGCACTGGACTACTGTGAACCCAGCCTTAAGCTTTTATTTGTGTCTGTGCCCCCTACACAGGGGAGATTCACCCCTCTATTTGTTCGGGTGACAACTGCCATCAAAAATGAAAGTGAGGGTTAATCAAAAAATGTGAGCGTTGTCCCCAGAACAAGAGGTAAGGGGAAATCACTTTAGGAGATTTCCTATAGCGTCCTGTTGTGTCTCTTGGACAGGAAGTGAAGGGAAATATCCCCAATGGTAGATAGCAAAAAATAACCTGGCTGGTGTTTTAACCCTTCCATACATTATAAAAAAACTGAAAAAAGGGCTTGGCTAAAGATACACTTTTTTAAAGAGACATGGTCTCCTTGCCAATTCAGGATAAAGGTGTCTTTGTAGAGGGCCCTCCTCAAAACCCTGATATTCACCTTGTCAATGCTTCTCCATGGCTTTTGCCTCCGTTGCAGCCAGCAGAAAAAAAACCCTATTGTCAGCTAGTGCTGTTGTATTAAAAGAGAAGTATGGGTCCGATGCTGCATCTGTCCCCCGCCAGCTTTAAGACCAACACCGCCAATCACTCAGTTCTCAGTGCTCACTGACTCTCTGCTCCCCTCCCCGCTTTTACTGGAGCTCTGGGCTGTGGAGGGGGCCGGTGCGGCCGGCTCAGGCTCCCAGCGGCTTACTGAGCCAGGTACCGGTCTAGACATGTGGGCGGATCCAGGCCATATGGTCGCAATCTTTCCTGAGCCTGGACCAGCTCTGTGACGTCAGCTGGCAGCGGGCTTCAGCCTGGTGTCTGGTGAAAATGGGTCACAGGACTGCAGAATGATCTGCACTACTGTGATCCACAGGAGAAGTACAGCCAAACGAGTTTTGGCTGTACTTCTCCTTTTTATTATTCTCCTGATTATATGATTGGCTGCTAAACCCAGGCTTTGTGACATGGGAGAAGGCAAATGCTCCCCCATACCCAGAAGTAGCAGTTATTGTCATTAGCTGCATCTAGGGAAGGAATGATGGCCTGAGAGTACTAGCAGGTTTAGTATCAAGGATACATGGGGTATCCTTTCCCTGAATGGGCAAAATTACAAGTTATTTTTTTTAAGACCCCCCCCCACATCCATATACTTACTTGAGCTTGGTCTCGATCCAGCGATGTGCACCAGAGCAGAGGCTGTGTCTACTCTCTCCCTCCTCATTAGCTCAGAGACAGCAATGGGAGCCATTGGCTCCTGCTGCTGTCAATCACTGTTATTGATAAGGGAGTGGGGGCAGGGTCAAGTCCTGCTCTCTGTGTAAATAGATACAGACGGCGAGGTTTGGGAGCAAGCCCACACGAGTGCCCTCATAGCAAGCAGCCAGGAGCGCTGGTGGGGGAAACGAGAAGGAGGATCGAGACTGCTCTGTGCAAAACTATTGCACAAAGCAGGCAAACATGTTTGTTATAAAGAAAAAGAATTACGTTTAGAATCACTTGAAGCTATGCAGGAGATAATTCATGACTAGAGCCCCCTCTGCTGAATCTGCTTGGCCGCCAGCTGCTGCAAGCCAGAAATTATTCACTAATTATTTGCAGATTTAGTCTTTAAAATTTGTTTTTCCATTTTAATTATGTTTAGAGTTTCAGGGCAGAACAAAAGCTTATTTCCATGAATCATTTTCATTTGCAGTGTCTGTTTTTAACTACAAATAGACCTTTTATTTTTGCCCTTTGCAGGTTTCTCTGGACTTGTGGGAAAACCTAAAAATTTGCAAAGAAGGTCAGAAGGAGTGGCTGAAACACAAGATGAAAGACTCTCATTACATCATCATTGTGTGTTCCAAGGGTTTGAAGTATTTTGTAGAGAAGAAGAAGAGGAAGAGCAAGGCCACCATCCTTGAGTCTGGGAAAGGGGAGATCTTTGTGAGCGCCTTGTCCATGATCACTGAAAAGCTGGCCAAGGCCCAGGGCAGCTCCGATAGTTCAGATGACCTAAGCAAATTCATCACTGTTTACTTTGATTACTCAAGTGAGAACGATATTCCTGGGGCTCTTGATGGAACCAAGAAATACAAACTCATGGATCACCTTCCCCAACTCTACTACCACCTGTATTCCAAGGAGCTAAGCTTGCAGGACCACGATCAGTACCCGACTAACATCAGCAAGCGCAACTATTTCCGCAGCAAAGCTGGGCGCTCCTTGTATGTCGCCATATGTACCATGCACCAGTACATTGAACAGGAACCAGATTGGTTTGAGAAGCAGCATGCTCCATCTCACGCTTCTGCTGTGCATTGCCAGGAGCCGGTGATGGAGAAATTTGACTCGGGTTTAGTCCTAAATGATGTTACCGTGAAACAGGTGACAGAGCACGATGTTCCTGTGCGAGCAGAAGTGCTGACATCAGCAGACTGTCATTCACAAGTGCAGAACAATGATGCCGGCGATGAGCTGGAAGTACCGCCTACTAATGTTGAGTGTTGTGTTCTGCAGCCAGTACTTCATTCTGTCAAGGTGGTCAACCAGACGGACATGCCTCGGGACTCTGGGATATATGATTCTTCTGTTCCTTCTTCTGAGCTTTCATTGCCATTAATGGACGGACTACTGCCTGACCAGATAGAAACCTCATCTATTGCAGAGAGTATTTCATCATCTTCAGGACTAGGTATGTCACAATTTCTATGATCAGTCATCATTCTAATTGGAAGGTTTATATATTGTTTATGACTTTTTCTTTAAAGGCATAAAGTCTACCTTTTGGACTATGTTTCAACCTACACCCATATTTGGGGATTAATCTGAAACATGGTTGCGTACACTAACCCCAAAACCCTCATGGCACTCTTCCTCTTAACCAGGACGCTGCTAGTGTGCAGCATTCTGTTTACTTTGAATTTAGAGGTGTGGTGCGGTGTTCCACTCACAGAGCAGCATCATCCAGGACAGGGAGTATGTACCAACGTTGACTACAAATCCCATCTGCCACTGCAGGACTTCTTTTTAAACTTACAACACATGCTGCACTGAAATCCTAAGTAATGTTGTCATCCCTGCCCAAGTTCAACCCTGCTGGACTACAGACCACCTTCCTCTCACATACAGGGGAAGTGTTCAATAGTCCAGAAGAAGAATTTGGCAATATCTTTCCATGCCTCTTTCATATCCCTTGTCCATCCAGTTAAAATATGAGGTTGATTTACTAAAACTGGAGAGTGCAAAATCTGGTGCAGCTCTGTATAGATACCAATCAGCTTCTACACAAGGGCGGACTTTTCGACTGAACTCGTCCTCCGGAACGAATCCGTCGGACAAACCGACCGTGTGTGGGCTTCATCGGACTTCCGACAGACCTTTTCGGTCGAAAATCAGACGGACTTTAGATATGAAACATTTTTCAAATCTTTACGACGGAGTCCGGTCGAAAAATCCGTTCGTCTGTATGCTAGTCCGACGGACGAAAACCGACGCTAGGGCAGCTATTGGCTACTGGCTAACAACTTCCTTATTTTAGTCCGGTCGTATGTCATCACGTACGAATCCGTTGGACTTTGGTGTGATCGTGTGTAGGCAAGTCTGTTCGTTCGAAAGTCCGTCGGAAAGACCGTCGGAGCTTTGATGCCGAAAAGTCCGCCCGTGTGTACACGGCATAACTTCATCTTGTTCAGTTAAGCTTTGAAAAAAAAACTAGAAGTTGATTGGCTACCATGCAGATCTGCATCAGATTTTGCACTCTCAAGTTTTAGTAAACCAACCCCATGGTGTCTAGAGTTAATAGGCCTGACAGACATGTATCTAGGCTGCCAGGTTATGCCTACACATCTGCCCTCTCATGTCTGCGGTCACCGTAAGGCCCCTTTCACACGGATGCCTCCGCTAAACGGAATCTGCTTGCTCAGTGGGGGATCTCTCCACTGAGTAGGCGGATGACAGGTCCATGTCCGCTCTGCTATTCAGAGCTCTGCTTTATGGGGCAATGTCCGTTTCCATCCGATCCAATCCGCTAGACGGATGGAAAATACGGCCACCATTCGTCTGTTTTTTGGCAAACAGGATCGGATGGCGGCGGGTGTCAGCGAACATGTGTCTGCTGACATCCGCCGCGCCATAGAGGACAATGCCGGGTCCAATCAGGTCCGCCTGAAAAACAGACGGACCTGATCAGACAGCCCGTGTGAAAGGGGCCTAAGACTGAAGAGGGAAGTAAATGAAGCTGCAAAGGGTCGAATGCCGTACTATATTCAGTCTGCTTAGTCCAGGTCAAGTACATAAATGAGGCTACAAAGGGTCGAATGCCGTACTATACTCAGTCTGCTTAGTCCAGCAGAGTAATCTAATCTGTTGATACAGCATGCCAGTCTGACCGCCAGCATTTGGAGGTGGGATGTTGTTTTCAGGTTTGCATGTCTGTCTTTTAAGGGCTTTATTTTATATGTTTGTTTCTACTTCCCTGCAGGAGAGGAAGAGCCAACAATCCCGAAATCAGTCGTGTACAGCGTGTGCAAAGCAGATCTCCACTGCCACATTCACCCGGATGAGCTCCAAGCCGTCGCACCTTTGTAGCTGATTGGTTAAGCTATTCTTTTCCAAAGGACTGGCTAGCCCCAATGGCAGTGAAGGAGTTAATATGCATTGCCACTTTAGAAAAGGTTCTGTGAACGGTCACCACGCCACTGCGGACCCTGAACCTACTTGAATATATGAGAGACAGAAAAGGCACCCCTGTCAGCTTTTGTATCACTAGCTTGGGAACTTTGGCATGTGAACAAGACAGAAGTTGGGGGCTGAGATGATAACCTATCATGCAGGATGTTTGAAATTTGTCCTGCATGAATCTGTTGGTGACTGATCAGGTCCCACAATGGGGCATAGATGACATTGTATTGCAATTTTTTTTTTTAATATGGTACATTTGGGACAACAAATATTCTTTTCCTTCAGTGGAAAATAAATGGCAGTGTTTTCTTTAAATGTGTCCCCATCACCAGATCTTCTTCTTGATTTGTTAAAAGGGAATAAAACGCATCTTTTGGTACAGCCAGAAAAATAACTTTATTTACAATGATCTCTATGAACCATAGATCTCAGTCAAGTGTACTATGTATAAGGTGTACAGTGTAAAACCCCTATGTGCCATTTCATATCTATGTTTACACCAGTCACTACTGGGGGGGCGCTGTTCAATTACTATGGTACTAAATCTCGGAGACTGGAGAGACTCCGGCTATTGAACATCCGTAGACGGCGCATATACCTCATTACATTGTGTTGCTTCCAACCAAGGGATGTCCTACCAGCATCAACAAAATTCACTATAAGAACAAAATACCCCACTTTTAAGTACACAATGGGGTTTATTTACTAAAGCTAGAAAGTGCAAAATCAGGCTCACTTCTGCATAGAAACCAATGAGCTTCCAGGTTTTATTACCAAAGCTTAATTGAACAAGCTGGGGTTAGAAGCTCATTGGTTTCTATGCAGAAGTGAGCCTGATTTTGCACTTTCCAGCTTTAGTAAATAAACCCCCATTGTGTACTTAAAAGCGTGGTATGCCTGTATGGTACTCTAGTGCAGTAATATATGTCTATCTAGTCACAAGTTTGCTTTCCTTTTGTAAAAAGTTCTAGAATCATAAGAGGCAGGATTTGATTGGCTGCTATTGATTGCAGTCCCTTTGTGCACACTAAACTGGGCACAGATGGCTCAAGTTTTGACCATTCAGTCCCCAAGAGACTGAGAGAAAGTCCCTTGAATTCCCCATCCATGCTAATAGTATGGATGGAGGAATCTGCATTCTATTCAGGCAACTACAGCACTCATGGCTGGCTGAATACATTTGTGCTGCCGAATGGTGACTGCATCTGATAGGATGGATGCCGTCACTGTGCAACAGAGAGTTTTCCAGTCAGGTCTGTTTATTTTGCAGGCCCACCCACGGCTCAAGTTTTGGCCAATTTAGCAATAATAAAATCTAAGCCATCTATGCCCAGCTTTACTTTGTTTGCCATGCATTGTGTCTGAACAAACACAGGGTGCTTACAGACTGCTGCAGAGCTGAGATTACCATGCTGTCTCTGTAGAGGTCACTTCTCAATCTGATGTTCGCTCAAATCACTAAAATAAAAGTTCAGGATTTTAAAAAATAAACATTTATATTCACCTAGGTAGATGCAGCATCAATCCAAAGCTGCATCTGCCCCCCGCCCAGCTCTGCAGTGAGAACTGAGCGATTGAACACCGCTGATCACCCAGTTCTCCCCCTCCACTCTGAGCACAGTCCTGACTGTCAGCGGCTCCCTGTTCTGCCCCTCCAGCGCTCACTGGATCGGCTGAGTGACGTCAGCCAACAGCAGGCCTTAGCCCGGGTCACAGGGGTGCAGAACAAACTGCACTCTTGTGATCCATAAAAAAAATACAGCCAAAAAAGCTTTGGCCATACTTCTTCATTAATTCATATCCCTCCTAAACTTTATTTCAGCCAAGGTGCTATTCCCTTTAGAATTTGGATTTCCATTGAATGCTCTGGCAAAGAAAAGATCACGTTGGGTAGAACCAACTAGATCAAGGCTGCCGATTGCAATAGCTAAATAAATGTTGATATCTAATTTATGCAATATCTCATTATAGCTCCATTCCATTAATAACATGTATTGCAGGGCTCACCAGTGGCCGATTAGTAATGCACACTGCGAGTGTGAAGGGTCCTCATTAGTTTCTCAATTCTGTATTTAGTTGTTCACCTCTTCTGTAGGGAACTGTATCTCTAGCACCAGTCTGTAAGCACTTTCAAAATCCTTAAAAAAAGGAATTAAGAGGCATTACATTTGCAAGTCAGATAAATTGTAAGATATGTTACCTGTCTTGTATGGTACATAACAAGACCAGCATTAATAGTGGTATCACAGTATTTTTTTTTTAATTATTTAAGCTTGCTGGTGAGCTCACAGGATGGCAGCATACAGAGACAGAATTGTGTACAACCTTTGATTCTCTGGTTAACTGGTACGGAATGCTGAGCCTTGTAGTTCCACAGTATGGTGAGAAATCAGATAAATGTGATGGTTTTCATTATTAAGGATCAAGAGCTACATTGATCATGTGGTGCAGCGCTAGAGAGCCAGTCCGAACTGTGCTTGTGTAAGAATTGAAATATTCAGTATAACTGATTAGAGCTGAGCAGGCTTATTAGAGTATGCCTGCACAATTCTAATACTTAAAGCTGAGGTCTAGGTATGGCAATGTTTACAGTATGACCAGCTTGGACCAATATAAGTATGTATGTTCCATACCTATGATATCCCAGTGGAAGCTAGAAATCACTGTAGTAGTCACTGCTACTTCAGTGATTGCCGCTAACTTCCAGGACCCATATCGAGTGCCTGCAGTTCTGCTTACTGAACACAGGAGGTCGCTCACTTGGCACGGACACCTTTCTTTGAACACTTTTAATTTTCCTAATGCATGCAAAGTGTTCTCTGAACAAGGTGGAGATGAAGACGTTACTGCTCTGCCTCTCCACCTTGTCCATTCAGAGAACAGTTTGTATTCATTAAGAAAATGAAAAGTGTCCTCTTATGGGGCGTACACACGGTCGGACTTTTCGGCTACAAAAGTCCGACGGACCTAATCTGATCGTGTGTGGGCTTCCCTGGACTTTCAGCGGACTTTTCCAGTCGCAAATCTGACGGACTTTAGATTTGGAACATGCTTCAAATCTTTATGACGTAACTCCGCCGGACCCAGAAATCCGCTCGTCTGTATGCTACTCCGACGGACAAAAACCGACGCTAGGGCAGCTATTGGCTAATGGCTATCAACTTCCTTATTTTAGTCCG
The DNA here is from genome assembly GCF_042186555.1 of Aquarana catesbeiana. NCBI lineage: Eukaryota > Metazoa > Chordata > Amphibia > Anura > Ranidae > Aquarana > Aquarana catesbeiana. The sequence goes on from NC_133330.1 coordinate 63,634,607, forward strand.
GTGTACGTCATCACGTACAAATCCGTCTGACTTTTGTGTGATCGTATGTAGGCAAGTCCGTTCGATAGAAAGTCCGTCGAAAGTTTGTCGGACTTTTGTAGCCGAAAAGTCCGACCGTGTGTACGCCCCATTAGGCTGAGTTCACACTATTTGCGGCGCGGGGCACAGCAGAGGGTCCGGTGCGTTCACCATTTCAGGTCTGAATTACGTCCGAATTTTTTGCCTGAATTTGGACCCGAAACTGAGCCAAAGACACACAAGACTCTCCTGCTGTGCGATCTGCGGTCACCACGAAGATGTGTGAATCGGCTCTATTGAAAGCTGGTCACACTCTCCTTTCATGCGAATTGGATGTGGGGAAACCTACACCCAATTCACATAAGTGTAAACCCAGCCTGAAAGGACCCAGAAGCTAATAGAGATCACTGAAGTAGCAGTGCCTGCAATAATGATTTTCAGTCTCCACAGGGATCCCACAGGTATGGTATATACATACATGTAAAAATCGCCATTACGGAATTCATCTTTAAGACTGTAAATTCAGAACTTTAAAGGCCGAGTTCACCTTTAGAACATGTTACATGTTACACCCATATTTAGGGTGGAACATGTAGCACGTTACAGCTCCTGCATCCATTCTTCTCCCCACACCCGCTGCCAAAAGATGTACATTTATTTCTTTATAAAAGGTGAACTTATCCTTTAAAAAAAAAAAAACATTTTCAGTTGGGCTAAAACACATTGGTGTGGATTTACTAAAGGCAAATAGAGGGTGCACTTTGCAAGTGCAGTTGCTCCAGAGCTTAGTAAATGAGGGGAAGCTTCACTTTGCAAAGAACACCCAATCACATGCAAGGGGAAAAAAAGGCATTTTTGTTTTGCACATGATTGGATGATGGAAATCAGCAGAGCTTCCCCTCATCTACTAAGCTCTGGAGCAACTGCACTTGCAGAATACAACTGCACTTGCAAAATGCACATTCTATTTGCCTTTAGTAAATCAACCTATTACAGTGGAACCTTGGATTATGAGCATAATCCGTTCCAGGAGAATGCTTGTAATCCAAAGCACTTGCATATCAAAGTGAGTTTCCCCATCAAAGTCAATGGAAAGTAAGATGATTCATTCTGCATTGACCTCTATTGCATGCAGTACCGCATGTGGCCAGAGGTGGGGGAGCCGGAGAGCCTCGGAAATAATTGGGGACAGCTCGGCTGAACTCGGAAACCATTCGGGAATGGAGTATTTCCGAGTGATTCTGAGTATTTCCGAACGACTCCGAATCGTTCCGAGTGTCACCAGCGCCCCCGCACCTCTGGTCAAATGCGGTACTGCACAACCCATTAGCTTGAATTCTGCTCGTTTTGCGAGACAACACTCACAACCCGAGTCAGGATTTTTTTTAAAAAGTTGCTCATCTTTCAAAATGCTCGTTAACAGCGTTACTCGTTAACAAAGGTTCCACTTGTATATGAATAATTGCAGTGTGTTCACAATCACCATCAGTATAAACAGTCGAAATGTAGGTTTTTAAGGTAAATTGTGTAATAATTGTAAATATAATTTATAAAAGTTTTGGTTCACAGCAGAATAAACCTTATCAACTTAGCAGCTACCCTTGCTGTTCAGACACTAAATCTAAATTTAGCTTAGAAAAGACAATAGTCAAGAACACCCAAATGCACACACTCTGTGGCTTTCTATGTTAATTATTTTATTTTATTTTTTATTTGTCATAATGATGGCAATTATTTTTAATGCTAAAATACTTTAACTATATTGCATCCATTTAACTTCCTGACACTTAGTGACATCGGTGTTAGTGATGGAATTCTGAGCAGATGGATATACATTTAATAAAGTGTGCCCAGATATCACTGCGGTGGATTTACTAAAACTGGAGAGTGCAAAATCCGGTGCAGCTGTGCATGGCAGCCAATCAGCTTCTAACTTCAGCTTGTTCAATTAAGCTTTGATAAAAAGAAAAACTAGAAGCTGATTGGTTTCTATGTAGAGTTGCTCCAGATTGTGCACTCTCCAGTTTTAGTAAATCAACCCCAATGTTTCAGGCTTTAGTTAAGGGTCCTTCACACGGCACGTTTGTATTTTCTGCATGAACACAGATCCTTACTGGCAGAAAATCCTGCAGAAAATATACATCTAAAATACTCACATTTAGATGTGTACAGTCCAGTGGCGGCTGGTGCTGAAAATTTTTTGGGGGGTGAAAACAAACTGAAAAATTCTAAAAAAAAAACATCAAATGCAGCCACTGTGCCCATTATATGCAGCCACTGTGCCCATCATATGCAGCCACTGTGCCCATCATATGCAGCCACTGTGCCCATCATATGCAGCCACTGTGCCCATCATATGCAGTCACTGTGCCGATCATATGCAGCCACTGTGCCCATCATATGCAGCCACTGTGCCCATCATATGCAGCCACTGTGCCCATCATATGCAGCCACTGTGCCCATCATATGCAGCCACTGTACTGATCATATGCAGCCACTGTGCCCGTCATATGCAGCCACTGTGCCCGTCATATGCAGCCACTGTGCCCGTCAAATGCAGCCACTGTGCCCGTCAAATGCAGCCCCTTTGCCAATCATATGCAGCCTCTGTGCCCATACTTAGCGGCGGGTCAGGCAGCGGGTGATGGCAGCGAGCTGTGGGACAGGCAGTGGGTCAGACGATGGCTCCTGTGTCCTCCATACTTCCCATGCGTCTCTTCTTCCCTTCTGATAGGCGTCCAATAGGATCTCCTGTGCCTTCAGCCAATCAGGTGACGGTCATTAGACCCGGGCTTCCTGATTGGCAGAGAGGCAGTTCAGAAAAGCAAAAATACATTTGTTTTTCAAACACACCTGGGTGGGCTCCGAGGGCAATGCTCTGCGCTCCGAATCCACTTAGAGCCTATTGCTCTAATCAGATGCTTCAAACCCCCCCCCCCCCCCCCGTAATTCAGGCGCCCGGAGTCCGAAAAAGGGGCCGGACGCCTGAACAGGGGGTGGCCACGGCGGCCATGCTATGCATCAATCTATCCATTCTACATATAGGGGGGGTGGCGCTCATGCGCCCTTAATGGACGAGCCGCCCCTGGTACAGTTCTTCTTTCATTCAAATGAAAGGCTACATATTTGCACATTTAGACGCATTCATGCATGTGAACTCCGCAGATCTGTGCAGCCCTGAATGCAGAAGTGTCCCACTTTTTTCTGTGCAGCTAAATGCAGATGGGCACAGCTGTGGGCCTGGGCTCATTGATTACTATAATGCTGTATTTAGATGCGCACAAAACTATGCACAGTATGCATCTACACACAGTGGGGTTTTTTTGCCTGTGTGAAGGAGCCCTAAGGAGTTCTGACTATTCAATAGGAAGTGTATAAAAGTCCTGCCAAAAATAGAAAAGTATTTTTGCATTTTTTCTGCACATTTACTCCATTTTGCTAAAGCGTATTGAAGGAGAATAGCTCAGAATGAACAGGGTGTATTCAGTCTAATCATAGATCACCCTGCATCTGCCCTTTTAGGTGATTCACTTCTCTAGGTAGGTTTCAGTGTCTTTTTGCAGATTCCTCCCCTTATTATTGTTCTATTGTATCATTGCCACCTGCAAGCTTAGTGGAATGTGAGGTCAGTGACTGAGGGATGTGGAGTGCTGCGTAACAATGTAAAATTTAGTGATAGTCTGTGTTTTATTTGGGGTAAAACAATCTGTCAAGGTTTGATATTAAGGATAACTTAAAAAGATACTTCACTCTATATAGCATAGTCAGTGTAAGTAACACTGCTGCCCTCTAGTGTTCATAAGCAGTACTGCACACTGAAATTGCATAAAGAGGTTTTCCTTAAAATTTCTCAGATACATCATTTTTTCTACATTCTTTCAAATATATGCTTGTAAGTTTATGCTGTCTGTAGAAAACCATCTATTTTCTAAATTGTACAGTTCTGATTGGTTTGATCATCTCTGTTCAAAGAACATTATTGTGTGCCCCTATTAACACTCTTTGAGTCCTGCTAAATCAAAGCAAGAAAAGTTTGCTCTTCTATTGAACATTATGACATACGCAGTATGCTATTTCACAGTAGGAAAGTTAGCCAGGAAGGCAAAGGTTCAGAATTTTGTGATTTTAAAGGGAACCTAAGATCACTGAATTACACGTTTCTCAAAAAAAAAACGCAAGCATGGCTTATAATAAAAAACAACCTTATTGAACTCCTATAGAGATTTCTAAGAGCTTTTTTTTCCTTAAAGGCTGTAAAGTGTCATTTATTGATTGCAGTTTGATAACATTTTGAAAAACGTACAGCTTAGCAAATCATCAGCACATTGCACACAGCAATATACATTTATCCACACTGCCCTCTAGTGGTCATATCATATAATTCACCCTGAGCTTGACTGGTGGTCATAAGTGGCCACTAAAGCTTTATAATGATAATTTATAGAGCAAAATCATTTTCCCTCCTTTTGTTTGTAATTCATTGAGTAATATACCAATTCACAACTGTTGTGCTAATTACAGTGTCATTCATTGTGAATGCACAATGTGTGGCCACCATAGTGGTGCATTGCTTGGTGTTGGGGAAAAAAGGGGTGTGTGTACATTATTTTTCTATTGACGTGTGTTGGCAGTCCGTTTATAATAAACGTGCTGCTTTAATGCAATGCAATGAGCGGTAGAAGTGTAAATGGGCCCTTAAAGTGAACCTATGTCCAAACTATGCATACTAAAGTATTTACATATACTGAGCAAACAGTTTTATTGTGGATTTCTCCCAGTTTAGCAGATCATAGATGTATTGCTTTTACACACTGGCACCTGTGAGAAGCCTGAATGTCTGAAGTTATTGTGGTACTACAAGTCTCAGCATACACTGCTAACACCTGGAGCCTATAGGAGTGTATATGATTTGGCCCATTAAGCAAAGTTTACCCATTTTTGAAAGCTTTTTTTTATCTTCTCTTTTTTTTTTTTTTTTAACTTTTTTTTACTGGTTGAGTTTTTGTAAATATTGTAGCTGTAACAGGCTGTAGCAAGTTCTAAAATGTACATTTATTTTATAAATTAGATCAGATATGTTAATATTGAAGTAATGTAATATGTCACAATGTCTTCATACCTGTACAATAAAAGAAGGTTTTTCTTACTTTTGTTGAGCAATTCTTTCTGGCAAATATTTTGTTAAACATGCAGTCCATAAAGACATGGATGAGCGAGTTTGGAGTGGAGGAACTTGACTGGCCTGCACAGAGTCCTGACCTCAACCCGACAGAACACCTTTGGGATGAATTAGAGCGGAGAGTGTGAGCCAGGCCTTCTCGTCCACATCGGTGCCTGACCTCACAAATGCGCTTCTGGAAGAATGGTCAAACATTCCCATAGGGATGTATAGTTATTCCTGCACTACCATGAAAGGAGGGGGGAACTCAAGGTAGAACTACTGCAGACACTGAATATGGGTCAAGCCAAACCCATAGGGCAATGAAATAACAGTGGGGATTGGTGCTGCACTATTCCGAGTAAAGTACAGAAAATATATTGCTAAAGGTAGCAGTACACATAAGTAGTGTCCACATACACAAAACCAACCAATACTACAAAGATATATAAAAAACTTTCTGTAAAACAATACGTGCAATGTGACACAATACTGATGACAAAGTGCAACGTGCAAAGGTAAGTTGATAGTGCCACTAAATTAAATGTGGTAAATATCCGACCGCGGATAGGTGTAATATATATATACATACACAGCAAAAATTAAAATTAGATAGACTGTGCAAATAGGCTAAACAGTATATATATAAAAAATAAATTAAATATACATATATAGAAGATTCTCAATAAAAAATATATCTGGTGCAATGTGCAAAGGGTCTGTGCAAAATGCAAAACAGTGTGCGAAACACGCATACAGCAAAATGGTGTATCAACTGCAAAGATTATAAAGGTCTAAATAAATCAAAGATGTGCAAAATAGTTCCAAAGTGCGCAAAATAGCTGAGAATATAGTCCAATGGGATTATATCTTCTTTCCATGAAAGACCATTCAAATGTGCAACATAGTGCAATAAAGTGCTAAAAACGTGGAAATCTGCTCTTCGTGCACACACATTGGTGGGAAGTGGCCTCTTACCTTGCGGTAAAAGGTAACCGAATAGAGTCACTGGTAATGGCAGCTTCTCCCTTATGCTCCTGGATCAGATGGAGTTCTCAAAGTGTCTTTGTCTCTCAGTGGAAGCAGGGGGGGGGGGGGTGTAGAAAAAAAGAGGGGACCGGATAGTGTAGTATTTTCAATTCATATAGATTTTTATTATTTAATTGATATGGATACTCACATAACTTACATAGTAAATAAAACAGTACACTTATCTCCTACGAGCGGCGAGCTCGTCTGCCTATGTCAGTCTCTGAGTGCCTGTCCCGTCCCTACGTGTAATGTCACGGTCACGTGACTTCTTTAGGGGATGAAGTAGTCAAAACATAGCCAAAGTTCAGTAACTGGAACGGATAGTCAGTCAAGCTAGAAGTCAGGGATCAATGTAGTGGAACAGCAAGCAGGATCTGGAGCCAGAAGAGATGTCAGCAAAGCAAGTCTTTAAACAGGAATGCAGGAGAATGTCTCTGTGATGTTGACCAAGGCGAAGGTAGAGATCCTCTGAACTGGACGGCTTAAGTAGGCAGGACTGACGAGCGGGAAATCATCAACAGCTGAGTAACTGTGGAGAGATAGCAGTTGGCAATTAGCTGACAGCGGAGCGGCCAGCTCAGAGAAGGAAGGGCTGAGCCCAGCTCTGACAGTCTTGAGATGAGCAGTGCCAGCCTACTAGAGAATATCCTGCCCTTAGCCCAAGAACAACTGAATAGACATGAACAGTATACTAGTTTCTGAGAAGTGTTAAACATAAGATGGCCCTTAAAAGATACATGTAGTCAACTTACTAAAGGATATTGCATGCAATTTCTTTTTTTGTTCTTTATTTTTTGGGGGAGGGGGGGGGGGGGGATATTGCTTGATACCAGGCTTGAGGGGAAAACGTCTATGGAAATCACGGAGGAGGACAGGGGCATGTACGTCCGAGGATGAGACCCAAGAGTGTTCCTCAGAACCGTACCCTTTCCAATGCACCAGGTACTGTAAGCGCCCACGGAACCTACAGGAGTCAACAATGGACTGTACTCAGTGGCAGTGCGTCCATAAGGGCGCATGGGTGCCACCCCCTCTTTCCTGCCACCCCCCTAGCACCAATAGATAGAGTTATGCATTGCTGGGCGCTCGCAGGTCACTCAGCTGTGTTAGAAAAGAGAATGAATATTTGCTTTCCTAATACTAAACCGCCTCTCCGCCAATCAGGTGATCGTATCTGTTACCCGTCACCTGATTGGCTGAAACGACAGGCGCTGAGATTGGACACCAGGCGTCCAATCATAGCAGAGGATAGGAAGAGAGGAAAGGAGAAGACATTCAGGAGCTGTCCCACAGAGACAAGGTAAGTGCAGAAGGCGGGCGGGGGGCACACTGGCAGCATTTGATATGGCACAGTGGCTGCATTTGATGGGGCACAGTGGGAGCAATTGATGGGCACAGTGGCGGAAATTGATGGGCACAGTGGCGGCAATTGATGGGCACAAGTGGCTGCATATGATGTGCACAAGTGGCTGTATTTTTTTTTTTTAAGTTTTATTTATCACTTTTTAACATAACAAGACCCAATGGGCCACACACGAAAATAAACTATTTACATTTCTTCAGCATTGACTCTCTCCTCCTTCCATACCTTCACTCGGTGGAAAAATCAAAATAATAATAAAAAGGCCACCTTTTCTCAATAACAGCCAATGGTACATTTGGATATGTCAAATAGTTACATACATGTTAAAACCCACTGCAGGTGCATTCTATTAGGTGCTACTCAGTCCGCCACCGTAGTTTCACTATTCATCCAACTGCCCCACACTTTATTAAATTATTGTGGTATGCCCCTGCTAATGTATGTAGCCTTGTATAAAGGTGCAGCCCCATTAACCACACCCTTCACACGTGGCTGCATTTGATTGGCACAAGTGGCTGCTTATGATGGGCACAGTGGCTGCATATGATGGGCACACATGGCTGCATATGATGGGCACAATAGCTACATATGATGGGCACAAGTGGCTGCATATGATGGGCACAGTGGCTGCATTTGAAGGGCAAAAGAGGCTGCATTTGACGGGCACAAGTGGCTGCATTTATTGGGCACAGTGGCTGCATATGATGGGCACAGTGGCTGCATATGATGGGCACAGTGGCTGCATATGATGGGCACAATGGCTGCATTTGATGGGCACAGTGAGGCTGCAGTTGATGGGTACAGTGAGGCTGCAATTGATGGGGGGGTTTACTATTTTTCAGTTTGTTTGCACCCCCCAAAAATTTTGAGCACCAGCCGCCATTGACTGTACTTCATACTCCTCATGGTTCTCAACCTGTACAGGGTGAGGACGTGATACCGAGGTGGTAAAGCGGTTGCAGACCAAAGGTTTTAATAAGGAGACATAAAATACATTCGAAATATGCATATTAGAAGGAAGGTCTAATGCGTAAGCCACTGGGTTAATCCTGCGAAGAATACGGAAAGGCCCAATAAACCGAGGTGCAAACTTCAGTGAGGGAACACGAAGTTGGAGGTTGCGAGATGACAGCCAGACCCTATACCCAACCTGGTAGGAAGGCTCAGGCAGGCATCTGCAGTTAGCATGGAGTCTGTACCTATCATTAGCATGTCGCAAAGCCTCCTGGATTTGTGCCCAAGTGGAACGAAGACCACTGCTCCTCTAACGCAGGAATATGCTACGGAACAAATAAGTCAGGCACCATGGTAGGTTGGAAAGCATAGTTTGCCATAAACGGGGACAATCAGGAAGCAGAATTCAAGGCACTATTGTGAGCAAACTCTGCCCACGGTAATAGGTTTGACCAGTTGTTATGATGGTCAGAAATATAGCAATGTAGGAATTGCTCCAAGGACTGATTGGCTTGTTCTGCGGCCCCATTAGACTGCGGGTGATACGCAGAGGAAAAGGCAAGCTGAATTCCCAACTGTGCACAAAAGGCTTACCAGAACCGGGGCACAAACTGACTACCCCCTGTCCGAGACAATAACCTTGGGTAGCCCATGTAAGCGAAAGATCTCCTGAGCATAAATGGAAGCCAGTTCCTTAGAAGTGGGCAACTTCTTAAGTGGAATACAATGAGACATTTTTGAGAACCGGTCAACCACCATAAGGATAACTGTGTTGCCCTGGAAGTCGGGTAACTCCACAATGAAATCCATAGACAGGTGGGTCCAGGTCCTCTCTCCATTGGGTATGGGTTGTAGGAGGCCCACTGGAAGATGTTGTGGAGTCACAAGGTTTTTCAGGAGGAGCATGGACCTGACCAGCAAGAATTTTGTCACCCATAGGAGAAGTGAGACTGGTGTGAACCCTAGCCAGAATATGATTAGGAGGAATCACAGGAACCGGAACCGACTCCATCTTGGAAGTGGAGGAAAATTGTTGTGACAAAGCGTCAGCCCTTACATTCTTAGTACCGGGTAAGAATGAGACAATGTAATTGAAACTTGACAAGAATAGAGCCCATCGCGCCCTTCTGGGAGAGAGGCGTTTAGCCTCAGACAAGATTGTGACATTCTTATAGTCAGTAAGAATGAGAACTGGCACAGTGGTACCTTCGAGGAGATGTCTCCATTCTTTCAGGGCTAAAATGATTGTCAACAGCTCTCTGTGACCAATCTCGTAATTGCACTTGCAGGTGACAATTTCTTAGAAAAGTAGCCACAGGGATGCATACGCTCTCAGAGGTAGGACGTTGAGACAGAAGGGCGCCAACACCAGTCTCAGAAGCATCAACTTCAAGGATAAAAGGTAAGGTAGGATCAGGATGTGCCAACACAGGAGCAGAAACAAAGGCAGCCTTGAGATTCTCAAAGGCCTTAATGGACTCCGGAGACCAACTCTGTGGGTTACCGTCCTTTCTGGTCATATCAGTCAGGGGCTTGACGAGAGACGAGAAGTTACAAATAAACTTCCGATAATAGTTGGCAAAGCCCAGGAAACGCTGCAGAGGACATAAACCCACGTGTCGGGGCCACTGTAGGACTGCTGAAAGACAAGGATTTGCGGATGAAACCTTGAGAAAGTGCGTCTGCAACATACTCCTCCATGGCCTTATCCTCCAAGACCGACAAAGGGTTAAACCGGCCATGAGGGGGTGTGGCACCAGGTTGAAGGTCAATTGTGCAATCATACAGCTGGTGTGGAGGCAAACTACCGGCTTAACCTTTGTCAAAGACATTGCTAAAATCACGATACTCCTCCGGCAGGGAGGAGAGTAAAGAGGTGCACAGGACCTTGGCTACCTTCTGGAAGCATGTCTCACTGCATTGTGGTGACCAGGAGAGTCAATCAAAAGAGGGGTTGTGCCTCTGTAACCAAGGATAACCAATAACCAGCAGAAACTTAGGTGAGGAATTAACTTGCAATTGGATTATCTGATGGTGAAGAGCCCCTACGGCCATGGACAACGGAACCGTCTCATGAATCACATGGGCAGGCTGTAGAGGTCTCCCATCAAGAGCCTCAATGGAAAGTGGAGTTTCACGCAGGTGCACTGGAATCGAGTGCTTCAATACAAAGGCAGCATCAATGAACAGGCCTGAAGCCCCAGAGTTGATTAGAGCTTGTATCTCGAAGGACGATTCAGCCCAAGAAAGGGTAACCGAAACCAGGGGTTTATCCTTCTGGATAACTGGGGATGAAACAACGCCACCTAAGGTCTGTCCATGACAGGACCTCAAGGTTCCGTTCCCTGGACGGGTAGGACAAGACTTCAAAAAGTGACCCGCCTGGCCACAATAAAGGCACAATCTCTCCCCCTCCTAAAGGTTCTCTCATCTGCAGAGAGACGCGTGAAACCCAAGTGCATGGGTTCACCTTCACTGACCGACTTGGTACCAGAAGGCATGGGAGGTGGGGGAGGCACGGGTGGGACTGCAAAGCTCGGAGACAAACGTACAGGAGGCTTCCGCAAGCGGTCCTTAAAAGAGAGTCTTTCTCTGAGTCTGGAGTCAGTGAGGATGGCAAACGTGATCAACTTCTCCAGCTCAGTGGGTATATCTTGGGCTGCTATCTCATCCTTGATGGTATCCGAGAGACCATGAGAAAAAGCAGCCACGAGGGCCTCATTGTTCCACGCAACCTTTGCTGCCAGAGTACGGAATTCAATAGTGTAGTCGGCAACAGTTCTCGTACTCTGTTCGATGGACATGAGGCACTTGGCAGCAGAATTGGAGCGTGCAGGAATGTCAAATACCCTTTTAAACAAAGCCACAAACTCAGGGTAGCTCAAGACAACAGGTTTTTGCATCTCTCATAGAGGGTTTGCTCAGGCCAAGGCTCTCTCAGAAAGCAAAGATATCACAAAACCTACCTTGCTTTTGTGCGTGGGAAACGCCTGGGGCAGCATCTCAAAGTATATCTCAGCCTGGTTGAGAAACCCTCTGCATTGGACTGGATCTCCTTCAAATTGCTGGGGAAGCGGAGCAGAACCAGACATACCTTTTATAGAGGTAATACTCAAGGCGGGTGCCTGCACAGAGACTGGAGCAGCAGCAGGGTCAGCCTGCAACATAGGTTGTACCGGGGAGGCCACAGTGGGGGAATCCAGGTGAGCTGTGAGACTCAGGAGCGTTTGTAAAGCCATGGCAAACTGATCCATGCGGTGATCCAGTTCATCCAATCTGGAAAAAATATTACCAACAAGTGGATTGACTCCATCTTCTGAATTCATGGCCTTCGCCTACTGTCAGGAACCATGAAATCAGACCGAGACAGAAGTACAGTTAAATCACACTTGTTTAATAATAAAAGTAAAAAGACCAAACGTAGTCAAAACATACCCAAAGTTCAGTAACCAGAACAGATAGTCAGCCAAACCAGAAGTCAGGGATCAATGTAGTGGAACAGCAAACAGGATCTGGAGCCAGAAGGGATGTCAGCAATGCAAGTATTTAAACAGAAATGCAGGAGAATGTCTCTGTGATGTTGACCGAGGCGAAGGCAGAGATCTTCTGGACTGGACGGCTTAAGTAGACAGGACTGACGAGCAGGAAATCATCAACAGCTGAGTAACTGTGGAGAGATAGGAGCTGGCAATTAGCCGACAGCTGAGCGGCCAGCTCTGAGAAGGAAGGGCTGAGCCCAGCCCTGACAGTCCTGAGATGAGCAGTGCCAGCCTACTAGAGAATATCCTGCCCTTAGCCCAAGAACAACTGAATAGACATGAACAGTATACTAGTTTCTGAGAAGTGTTAAATATAAGGTGGCTCTTAAAAGATACATGTAGTCAACTTACTAAAGGATATTGCATGCAATTTCTTTTTTTGTTCTTTATTTTTTTTGGATGGGGGGGGGGGGGGGGGATATTGCTTGAGATAATAAAAGAGTAAATTCATTAAAATAAAATATCAAATGCGAGGTAAATACAGCACAAAAATTAATTAATTAATTAATTAATTAATTAATAAAAAAGAATTATATAAATCATTAAAGTCAATTTTTGAAAAAATAAACATTTGCTCTTTATCTCATTTTACAGGCTGGTGATATTTTAGTATTTTAGTAATGTACAAAATAACAATGAGGCGACCTCTGCACTAGTAAGGTAAAAGTATAAAATGTATCGGTGTGGAAATGTTCTGCTCTGAGTTCAGGAATGGAAATAAATTGTAACATTTCACCAGCAGAAGATCGTTCTGTGAACGAAAGCAGTATTAAAAAAGAAGTATGGGTTTCCTTTTTTTGCTTACATCTATTCTATGTGAGCTGCTGATATCTATAAATCCTTCCAGCCCTCTCAAAAGTACCCCCATTCTGTTAAAATTGAGCTAAACACATGTGGGAGGGTCTACAGACTTTCATACAGTGTAATACCGACAATGGTCTGGCTCTGGAGTCTGGATCCACCCACTTTCCTGTCATTTTGCTTGATTGATGTCAGCCCTCGCTCCCGAGACTTCACAGAGTGTAGCTGCTCCCCCCCCTCCCTTCTCTCTCCTCTCTCCTCCCTCTTTCCTCCTCTCTCCTCTCTCCTCCCTCCTCTCTCCTCCCTCCTCCTCTGCAGCCTGTTCTGATCATCAAACAAATCCAGCAGAGATAAGAGCACTTCAGTCATTGACTAAGGTAGGAGAAGGCACTGATAGTAATATGTAGAGGAGATTTACATACATAGAACCATCTACCAGAGTGAAAACAATATATCTGTAAAGCAGAGTATGGATGTGACAGCACACAGGCATTCCGTGCATTACTGGTATAGTAAGATTAAATAAAATCAGAGTTAATATTGTGAATGAATCATTTTATTGACTATGTGGATTTTTATATGAGACAATAAAACCTTCCATTCACATCTACTTGTATTTTCATACTGAAGCACAGAGCTCCTCAGACATGGACAGAGCTTTGCTCCCACATAATTGGTTTATTACCTAGTACCCCTATAGCAGTAATGTTCCCTTCATTGTAAGTAGAGTATTACAGGATCACATGCCATACAGTGCCATCACATGCCGTACAGTGTCTTCACATTTTGTACAGTGTCATCACATGCCATACAGTGCCATCACATGCCGTACAGTGCCATCACATGTTGTACAGTGCCATCACATGTTGTACAGTGCCATCACATGCCATACAGTGCCATCACATGCCGTACAGTGTCATCACATGTTAAACAGTGTCATCACATGTTGTACAGTGCCATCACATGCCGTACAGTGTCATCATATGTTGTACAGTGCCATCACATACCGTACAGTGTCATCGCATGTTGTACAGTGCCATCGCATGCCGTACAGTGTCATCACATGTTGTACAATGTCATCACATGCATCTTCTGCTGGTGGAATGTTACAATCTATTTCCATTCCTGAGCTCAGAGCAGAACATTTCCACACCGATACATTGTATACTTTTACCTTACCAGTGCAGAGGTCTCCTCATTGTTATTTTGTACATTACTAAAATACTAAAATATCATCAGCCCGTACCATGAGATAAAGAGCAAATATTTGTGTGTGTTTATTTTTTTTAAGAATTGACTTTAATGATTTATATAATTCTTTTATTTATTTATTTATTTGCTGTATTTACCTCGCATTTGATATTTTATTTAAATGAATTGACTCTTTTATTATCTCAAGCAATACCCCCACCCAAAAAAAAAAAAAAAATTGCATGCAATATCCATTAGTAAATTGACTACATGTATCTTTTAAGAGCCATCTTATGTTTAAAGTGGAGTTCCACCCACGTTTACAACTCTTCAGCATCCCTCACTAAACTGTGAACTATAAACAAATTGGAGATTTTTAAATTTTTTTCTCAGCACTTACTGTATATCTGCTGTATTCATTTTTTACTTCCTCCTCCCTGCCGTGGCCCATCGCATAATTTCCTGTTTGCAATGCCTTCTGGGAAGGGGCGGCAACTTCGCTGACACTGCCGTTGCTATGGAAACCTGACCTGAAACCTATTACACTGCTTGTGCTGCTCTGAGCATGTGCAAAATCTGCAAGGATGAGATCCAGGAAGAAATTCAGTCTGGCTTCAGATGCCCAGACTTAAGATGGCCACGGCCTGCTGTAAGTTTATAAAATAACAAACTACTGCTATAAACTAACAAAACAGACCTTAGTTTACAGACTAACTTTACTAGAATACATTAAGCTTGTGTATTATAGGGGTATTTTTATTTAAAAAGTATAATTTCGTCCGGAACACCACTTTAATGCTTCTCAGAAACTAGTACACTGTTCATGTCTGCATGATGGCCATACGGTGTGACATAAAGTATTGCAATGACCGCCATTTTATTCTCTAGGGTGTCTGAAAAATTATATATAATAGTTGGGGATTCTAAGTAATTTTCTAGTAAAAAAACCCCCTGATTTTAACTTGTAAACAACAAGTCTCAAAAAGAGGCGCGGGGCTGAAGTGGTTAAAGAAAAGAATACAATCCCTACAGTCAAACTTGGTGGAAGTTTACTGATGTTTTGGGGTTGCTTTGCGGCTTCAGGCATTGGATGTCTTCACTGTGTGCAGGGCATTATGAAATCTGAAGAGTACCAAGGAATTCTAGGGTGCAATATAGGGCCCAGTGTCAGCAAGTTGGGTCTCCATCAGAGGTCATGGGTCTTACAGCAGGATAATGACCCAAAGCACACGTCAAAAAGCATCCAGAAATAGTTTAAGACAAAGCCCTGGAGAGTACTGAACTGGCCAGCAATGAGTCCAGATCTAAATCCCATAGAGCAGCTGTGGAGAGATCTCAAAAAGCAGTTGGGAAAAGGAACCTTCCAGTCTGAGAGACCTGGAGCAGTTGGCGAAAGAAGGGAGGTGTAAAGCCTCGTATACACGATCAGATTTTTGGATGACCGTTCGTCCGGTTTTTGTAGCATGTTAGTCTCATGTCGAAAGTGAAGAGGTTACTCGCCATATGAAAATCCTCGTACAACAGAATACAACTTCAGAAGTGAGATAATGTGTTGAATTGTTTTGTATGTATTCTTTCGTTTCTGAGTATGCGTAGTCTTGCTCTTACGTTTTTATAGTACGAAAACCATACTAATGAAGCGAAAATCGGACGTTGAGTTCACATCCGACAAAAATTTTATAGGCTACACATCCAGCTTTTGTCAGACGAAAAACCAGAATCAGCTGCCGAAAGCACCGTACCAACCATCTGAAAATCGGCAGATCATTCGTCGGACGCAATTTTACTTGCAATGTTCGTATCGTGTGTATGGGCCTTACAAAACTCATTGATGTTTATAGGAAGCGATTGATTCCAGTTATTTTTTCCAAGGGGTGTGCTACCAAATATTAAATTGAAGGTGCCATTCATTTTTGCCCAGTCCATCTTTGGAGTTTTGCGTGGAATGTGTCAGATTTGGCTTTTTGTTTCTCCACTTTTTGTGTCATACCAATACAAACAAAAGAAACATGAGAATGCCTAAACATTTGTAATTGCAACAATTTTCTGGGCATAGTGGTGCATTATCTGACAGAGATGTAGGGGTGCCAATATTATTAGCCATGACTGTACCCATTCCTGGCCAATGCCCCTGGAGGCTGGAAATCACTGACATGGACGTCTCTACTCCAGTGGGTTTCACTTGATTTTGGGTTCTGCATTGTGAACAATGAATGCAAAGCTTTCTCTGATTTGATGAGATGGAGATCATGCTGTTCCTACATTTTTTTTTGTCACAGGGACAGGAAGTGAGTTCAAATCCTCCCAATGGTGTCACAGGAATTGGAGATTTAAAAACCTGGCACACACTTCAGCCAAACCTTGTTTTTTCAGTAAAGTTGGTAAAAATAGAAGGGCTTCTGTCAGGTTTTCATTGCTCTCTGGGACATCATTTGGGAGATTTTCCCTATCTTTCTATCCCTTTGACACCCATACTAGAAAGTGCAGAACAGAAGGGTCAACACAGCAATCAAAACATCATCAGAAGTTTGAACCTTTCACAAATTTACCTTGAGTTTTGCACAGTTGCACAGGTTACTCTACTGTACAGAAATTGCTTGCTTTGATTTTTCTACACACTGTAAGCTACTCACAGTGTGCATTAGAAGCTGCAGCAAATCAGATTGAGCCCGTCTCATTTCCTGGCTAGAGGATATCCAGCTTCATCTATCTCGTTCCTTCTCAGTCTTACTGTCCCTGGCCCATCCCTTTTTCATTCAATAGACCATAGAGGATCATGGTTAAAGTGGTTCTAAAGGCTCAAGGATTTTTACCTTCATGCGTTCCATGCAAAAAACCTTCTCTGTGCAGCGAATTCCAATCCCCCAAATACTCACCTGAGCCGCCATTTCCATCCAGAGATGTTTCACGAGAGCCTTGGCTCTCCAAGGACTCTTTCTCCTCATTGGCTGAGACAGCAGCGGGAGCTATTGTCTCCCACTGCTGTCAATTACAGCCAGTGAGCCAATGAGGAGAGAGAGGGGGTGGGGCCAAGTCACGTCTCCATGTGTGAATGAACACTCAGAGCCGTGGCTCAGGAAAGAGCCTGCTTGGGTGCCCCCATTGCAAGCTGCTTGCTCTGGAGGCACTCTGCAGGAGTGAGGAGCCAAGAGCGCCAGCGAGGGATCCAAGAAGAGGAGAATCGGGGCCGCTCTGTGCAAAACCACTACATAGAGCAGGTGAGTATGACATGTTTGTTATGGGGAAAAAAAAAAACAAAACTTTAATATCACTTTAACGCTGTCTGCATGCAAATACAACTTGCCTAGGAAGAGTCATTCCTGCAGACCGAAATCCACCCATCAAAGCATTTCGGTATTTGCATAACCCTTTCAAGAGCCTTCCCACTGCTTGCATCAGGACTGGGGGCGTTGGAGGGAAGTACTGGGGCCGGGTGCTGGGATGTTTTCAGGAAGCAATTTATAGCACACTAGCTGCCAACCACTCCGACCAGCCATGATTTGCTTGCATTGCATAGAGTAGCTCAGAGAACCAGCTATGATGTAACTAAAGTAGGGCATGTAATAGAAATGGAAAGGTTTCATTTACAATGTCATTAGCATGTTTGCGAAGAGGGAGGAGAAATCAGGGAAGGCAAAATATTAACAGATTGAACTTCAGCTTTAATTAATGTTCTAATTATATTGTCAGGTATCTGCAAAGCCACTAATGTCCCGTAGCTCTGTCCCAATTACTTGTGATGTTTGTACATGTTTGGGGAAAACCCCTGCTGGGATAGAGCTCTTTAACTTGTATTTAGGAAATAGCTTGAGGACAAGGAGGCACCAATTAAAAAATGGCATTACTCAGCAATTAATTAAATGTCAGAGCTTAGCATGTATTAACAGAACACACTTCACCTTCAGAAATTCCCGGTTCTGTGATATTGGATGGCTGTTCCTGCTACAGTTCACAAAATCCCTGATTCTGCTCTAATAAAACTTTCTGGAATGATATCTTGGCTGGCATTGCTGTACCAAAGAAATTCCCTGATTACTGAGAAATCCCTCAGAGGACCTCCTGTCTCCTAGAAATGCCCACCTCACTACTTCATCCTGATTTTGAAATACTTCCTAGTAAACTGCTAGGTGTCCTAGTTCTTGAAGACCAAGCTGAGACCAAAGTCAGGAGCAGAGTTTATAGTACTGTATTTGGGTAGGTGGCTGTGCTAGGGTTGCCACCTTTTCTTCAAGCCAAAACTGAACACTTTAGCCGCCCAAGGCTATTTTTTTTTTTTTTTACCTAGGGTTGCCACCTGTCCAGAATTCACCCGGACAGTCCAGATTTTGAATTGCGTTGGGGTTTCACTGGCAGAAAAACTTTTTACTATCCAAAGTTAAAACAACAAGGGCAGAGGATTTAATAGATGGTAAGATGAAAAAATGACTGAAGTTACGTTTTAAATAGTAACTGCACTTTTTCTAAGGTCCCTTTCAGACGTGCGGATCCGTATCCAGCCATCCGCTTGCTCAGCAGGGATCGCTCCGTTGATCCCCGCTAAGCCGGCGGATGACAAGTCCGTCTCTGTACACTGTGCAGGGACAGACCTGTCAGATCTCCGCTCTCCTCTATGGGGGGAGAGGATAATTACGGACCGCCTGTCCGATCCAATCCGCCAGACGGATGGAAAATAGGACATCCATCCCTCTGGATTTTGCAGAGCGGATCGGATGTCAGCGGACATGTCACTGCTAACATCTGTCGCTCCATAGAGATGTATGGAGCGACTGTTGAGATGCGCTGAAAAAAAACTGACAGGCGGATCTGAACGGTCTGCACCTCTGAAAGGGCCCTAAGAGAAAAACCATTCCCTCTGGGCGATCAATTGGAGTTTAACAAACTTTGTTGCAGATTCCTACCTTTTGTTATTCTGAAGATATAGCTGTTTGTGTGTGCCCATGTGGAAAATGAATCTGTATGGGAGTGGTTTTATAATTATCAGTCAGCTGTTGCACCTGCAGGGCTCTAATGAGGAAATTGGCAAGATCTGCATCCCTTTAGATGTGATTTCCTTTGGGAGTATCTCACCAAAAATGACATATTTGTTGCAGGGGATGCTCAAAATCTGACTTGTATCTTAGTGCAGACTTCTGGAAAAATCAGTAAGCCAATCACAGAAGCAGGAAATGACACAGCTGGCGGGGGGCGTTCGGTACACCATTTTTGTACAGAAAGCCTCCAGGTAGCCATATTGCATTTTACAGAACATTAAAGAGCTGCAGATTGAAAAGAAAATGTCATTTTTAATAACATTCAATTACAATATGACTTGAGTCGCAATTGTATAGGCTATATTATTTTTTTATTTGCTAATTTTCTTGCCCACGAAAGTGGAGTTACGCTTTAAGGCCTCTTTCACATGGTGGCAGTAAAAACAGTCGGTTTTACTTTTCTCCTCCTAACGCCTGACAGCAGATGCTTAGCTACACTCTGAAAAGGCATCTAGTGTAGATCACTTGTGGGAAGGTGCAGTGTGGTGCTGCGGCAGTAAACACTCGGAGATCAGATGCAATAACAGAACTGTTTTGTAGTTAAAGTCCAAACAAACACAACTACTCAGCGGGATGATAGCCTGACTGGGCGTACTCACAGGATGTTGCAGAAAACACATAGTTGCCAACATTGTAAAAAAATTTATAGGGACAGTTTTTGCCTGTAGGCGGAGTCTTATTTTAATTAGGGGTGGGGCATTCATTTATAGGTGTGGCATATCCGGAGAAGAAAAATGTGGCGCGCAAAGTGCGCAGCCGCAAAAAATGGTCGTGGTTTAGGTTATTTTTGTTGGGCGTGGCTTAAAGGTGCATGGCTCAAATGGGGTGTGGTTAGAGTCTGAGATGAATGAGGGATGGAGGGAGAAAGAAAGGGATAAAGAGGGAGGAAGAGAGGGAGAGAGTAAGAAAGAAATAGGGAGGGAAGGAGAGAGAAGGAAGGAAAGAAAGAGGGATGGAGGGACAGCAGGCCCAGATCCTACACCACAATAGAAGTATGTGTATTCCAGAAAGTTTAACACTCAGCAGATAAAGATACTCCAAACACCTGGTGTTAGTGCTTCAATCATCCTGGCACCATGGTTGTTATGGTGTCAGGTTGATTGAAGCGCATTTTTTCTATTATTACATTATAATATAAAATGAAATCATTCAAATCACCATAATGCAGAATCGGTGGGAGCCCTGAGTGTGTCACCTGCCACGTCGCCTGCCACCAGATGCCATCAGGTGTCCCCAGCAGAGTCCCTCCTTACATCAGACATTCTCAGCAGAGTCCGTCCTTACATCAGGTGCCCCAGCAGAGTCTCTCCTTACATCAGGTGTCCCCCTGTGGTGTCCCCTCCTTACATCAGGTATCCCCCTGCGTTGTCCCCTCCTTACATCAGGTGTCCCCCAGCGGTGTCCCATCCTTACATCACGTGTCCCCCAGCGGTGTCCCCCTCACATCAGGGGTCCCCCAGCGGTGTCCCCCTTACATCAGGTGTCCCCCAGCGGTGTCCCCCTTACATCAGGTGTCCCCCTTACATCAGGTGTCCCCAAAAAGCCCCTCTTTACATCAGGTGTCCCAAGTGGAGCCCCTCCTTACATCAGGTGTCCCCAGTACAGTGCCTTCTTAAATCAGGTGTCCCCAGTGGAGTGCCTACTTAGATCAGGTGTCCCCAGTGGAGTGCCTCCTTAGATCAGATGTCCCCATTGGAGTGCCCCCTTAGATCAGGTGTCCCCAGTGCAGTGCCTCCTTACATCAGGTGTCCCCAGTGCAGTGCCTCCTTACATCAGGTGTCCCCAGTGCAGTGCCTCCTTACATCAGGTGTCCCCAGTGGAGTGCCTCCTTAGATGAAATGTCCCCAGTGCAGTGCCTCCTTATATCAGGTGTCCCCAGTGAAGTGTCCCCTTAGATCAGGTGTCCCCAGTGGAGTGCCTCCTTAGATCAGGTGTCCCCAGTGGAGTGCCCCCTTAGATCAGGTGTCCCCAGTGCAGTGCCTCCTTACATCAGGTGTCCCCAGTGGAGTGCCCCCTTAGATCAGGTGTCCCCAGTGGAGTGCCTCCTTACATCAGGTGTCCCCAGTGGAGTGCCTCCTTAGATCAGGTGTCCCCAGTGGAGTGCCCCCTTAGATGAGGTGTCCCCAGTGCAGTGCCTCCTTACATCAGGTGTCCCCAGTGGAGTGCCTCCTTAGATCAGGTGTCCCCAGTGGAGTACCTCCTTAGATCAGGTGTCCCCAGTGGAGTACCTCCTTAGATCAGGAGTCTCCAGTGCAGTAGAGACCATTGGCTCTGCCTCTCAATGACAGGCAGCAGGCCACGGGGTGGAGGATTGGCGGCAGCTGATCTCCATGCGGCTAGCAGGTCTTGTTTCCCTGTGTTCAGTGGAGAGGAGAGGGGCTTCTGATCCATGCAGCTGACCCCGGCTTCAGTGTACAAAAGAATTGTCTACTTGTACACTGAAGAGAGAACCCAATTGGCTGCAACGATTGGAGGCCCCTCCCCTCTCCACTGAACCAAGGGGAAAGAACCTGCTAGCCCAGAAGGAGATCTCGCGACGGCGGACATTTTTTTGTAGTCAGAAGCAGATGCGGTGCCAGAAACAGTAATGATTTCACAGAACAGCGTCCAATCGGGACGAGGCTCCAAAATTGGGATTGTTGACAAGTATGAAAACAGTGTTACAGCAGTTCTCTGATGCTCTGACAGTGTCTGTCTCTAGGGATAAAATGCAGCCTGAACGGTCTGTTCCTAAACAGGAAGGCTTCCGGGAAGGGTAGCGTATCCTGCTCTTTCCCTACTCATCTGGAACCTCCCCCTACCACTATTACTGTGCCTGTCAGATGGGTGATCTGTCCCTACATTTCCAAACGCGAAACTGTGCACCAAGCCTGGTAGCCAGGGCCTTAAATAGGCTCTGCCTTACCCAAGATGGCCACCAGAGTCACATGGGGAGGCAGCATCCAATCAGATTGCTCCCCCCAGTGCCCCAAGAAAGCATAGAGGAATCATGTTCCTCTTGACTTTCCCTCCTACTGCAATGCCGCTGCAGTCAAGCGCTACCTGCAGTGGAGAAAATAGACTGCACCCGACTACATACTTTTCACAGATTGGGCTAGTGTGAAATTAAGGACAGCTTGTGTTGCCCATAGACCCTTCCTCTCTGCGTATAAGCATGTCAGACTTCTGCAGAGGGAACACTGCTTCCGCACAGGGAACATGGGGCCTTCTCTGCAGCATTCTAAAAGGGGACAGGCTTTTCTACTCAGGCTGTAGCTACTTTCTAAAGAAACAGACTGTAATAGTACATGCTTAAGAGAAGAGAGAAGGAATCCCTGGTGCCGCACATCCATGCAAGTAGTATTAAGTTGAAAGGGACAACCTCAGCCCGGGCTCCCGCCAGGCCACGCCCCCAACGTGTTTCGCTTAGTCATGGGGATGTAATATTACATGCAAATGGTGGTAATGAAACATAGGATCTTTCTGACAAGTAATGGCCCATAAAGGGCTTTGTGTTAGATACGTAAACTCCTACTTCCATTTCATTGTATTAAAATTCCCTGCATTTACATGTAGAAAAAGGAAGGTCTGGTGTCCCCAGTGACACACCTCCATCCCTGTAATATATAGTAAAACAAAGAATTCGCCCTGGGACTTTAAATGTAGTAGGTACAGTTTCCGCCAGTAAACATGATAGTAGTAGATTCAGTATAAAAAGTATTCAAGTAGAAATGTTTACATGCATAGATATCACCAACAATTGCCAATTTTTTAGAAAAGATAGTCATAGTACACGGGCATCTTGGTACCCATTGAGTTTCGCGACCCAACTTGCTCTTCAGGGGTGGATGCGTGTAAAAATGTACCTAGAATGAAAAAGTATAAATTTGACGATATTTATTATACCGCAGTATTGTTATATACCGTGGCTCCTTGTTGTGTGGCTCTTTGTTTGGCGTTGGCATTCTCTGTCTCGCGTTGGGAGCTGCGATGTGTATAAAGGGAGGCTTTTCTTTTGTTTCCTGCTGTCCCCATCTACTTTTGGGCGGATGGGGGCACCTACACATCGGCGCCATGTTCAGGCGCCAGCTGCGTGGCGTCCGCGATCTTGCGGACGTCGACGCGGCTGGACATACTATACCACCTGATGGTTTGGGGGAGTGTTCGCGGCCGCGTGCCTCCCGATCACGGTGGGCGCCTCCTGAACCATCAATATATGACGTTGGGGGCAGAGCCTCCTGGGCTCTTCCAGGGTTATATAGGAGGTCAGGCATGGCGTGGATTTCATTTTAACTCGTCACTGAGGACACGCACAACTATGGAGGTCGCTTGTTGTGACCTATACTCAAGATATTCACCAAACTCAGGTACTTACTGTTTTCATCTTCTGACATTCCAGCCACACTCATGTGTTTTTTCACACAGTTTATTTTTGAGGATTTAATTTTATTATTATTTTTACTTTGTTTTTTGACATCAGAGATCTTATCATACAACCACTGTCTATTCCTCTCTCCTTTCCTTTCTCTCTCATCTTATCATCTGCTGGTATCCCCCTGCTTTTCTATGCTCCCATAGTCTCCATATCCTTACCATCTTTGGCCCAGGCCCCTTACTTACGCATAGACATTTTTATGCCAATACCCATTGATTTTACTCTGTTACTTTAGACGCCTGATAAACATACTTATATTTACAGCCTATACCATTTATGGACTAGCGAGGCTCCTGGGGACATATCACAACACCCATGCTGTGCCTGCTCTCCGTTTGGCTCCTCGCGGGGTCCTGCTTGACTCCGCCCCCTCAGCTCCCTGGAGAGGCACCTGCTGCCGCCTTCTGAGAGCCATACACCTGCAGCCCTGGTCAAGTTCAGTGGTGAGTATGGGGACCCAAGACCCCTCTTACCCTGTGCCCTTATAATCAATACTATGCTATATCGCCAAATTTATACTTTTTCATCCTATGGACATTTTTACATGCATCCACCCCTGAAGAGCGAGCTGGGTCTCGCTAAACGCGTCGGGTACCAAGATGCCCGTGTACTATGACTGTTATTACATTTATGTACCAATACTTTTTGTTTATGTATCTTTTTTTTTTTGGCAATTGCTGGTGATATCTATGCATGTAAACATTTCTACTTGAATACATTTTATACTGAATCTACTACTATTATGTTTGCTGGCGGAAACGGTACCCACTTCATTTAAAGTCCCAGGGCAAATTCTTTGTTTTTCTATGCATTTACATGTACGCACGTTCTGTCTATTTTGGTTTTACAGATCTGAATACAACACAAGCCTGCATATACAGAATCCTGATACCCACAGTTGATCCATGAGGAAGTCAGAAGACCCTTATAAGGCAAGGGCCAATTAGCTCTAACAGGGCCGGATTACGCAGTTTAGAACCGAAGGAAACTATTTGGGTAGGCTGCTGCCAATTGTGGGGGGTGGGGGTGGGGGGAGGGGGTGGAATTTAAAAGATAGTTTGAGTTGCTTCTGCTGTCCTAAATCTTGTACCAATTTTTCTACACTCATGGTTAAATCTAGCAGTTAAACTGAAGCAGCAAGGAGTAAGAGGAGTCACAAGGGCTCTCTGCCTCTCAGCAAGCAGGTACCCATTTCATTACTTTCACAGTAGACATTTAAAGGGGTTGTAAACCTCAGGCATAGACCAAAGCATATCCCTCTATAGTGTTTACTTTCAATTAAGAGTACCAAGTGTCATTTCTGTCTGCTGCTTCGTTCCTCTGCTATCAGCATGACAACTTTTCCTGACGCCAACAGAAAAATAGTGACAGGAAAGATATCTCAAGCTAATTGTCACCCTTAGCCATGTTCCTGTGTGCTGTGTGAAGGGTGTGTGTCCCTTCCCTCCAATCAGCTGTCAGAACTCACTGAGCTCTGCAGAGTGTAATTTCAGCTTTCCGCCCCCTTTTTTCTAATAGCTCAGACAAGCTTTATAAATTCAGCATTTTGAATAGATATAGAGAAGAGAGGACTGCAGATAAACAGGTACAGCTTATGCAGGAGGATTTGTTTCATCTCTGTGTGTTTCCTGAGGCCAGTCGCTTCCCTGGGTATATGTAAGGGTTTATGGTTTATATGATCAAATAAGCGCTGCACATTTCACCCAATTTGTCATTTTTGCAACTGTATCCACTGCTGTGCTGCCTGTTTTAGTTTTTTCAATTTTTGTTTGATTTCTTTTATAGACAGAGCGGTATATATGTGTTTATAATTTACAGTATATGTAAGGGTTTACAACCACTTTAATTAGTGAAAGCTCAGACATCCTCTGTTAAAGGATTTTGATTGTTGGATAATAAAGCAACATCGGAAGCCCCCTGTAATAAATTATTATCATTATTCACATGAGGCCCAGGCCATGCCCTGGATATAAATATATATCACTGTGGGCTCCATTCCCTGAACTTCTTGAATCCTCTCAACTCTACGAATGCTGTGGTATTACATCTATGGTTCATCTATGGTGATTATATAAATAGTATTACACTGTAGGCACTGGTCTTGCAGAATCTGAAATTGCATGCAGCTGCTAGCAGGACATTCATGAGAAATAATCCAGATACTTGTATGCATTACACATGTCTTGGAATATCTCTCAGCCGCTTTTTATTATACTGAATCCCATATCATCTAGTCACTGGCAAAACTAGGCGTTTTAGAAAATGTAATAAATATGAATAGAGCAGGTCCAACAAGCATACAAATCCCTTTTACAATCAGACACAAATATTCTTCTCTTAAGCCTTGTACACACAATCGGATTTTCGGACGGGAAATGTGTGATGACAGGCTGTTGGCGGAAAAACCGACCATTTGTACGCTTCATTGGACAATTGTTGTTGGATTTTCCACGGATAAATGTTGGCTAGCAGGTTTTAAATTTTTTCGCGGACAAATGTGTGTTGTCGGATTTTCCGAGCGTGTGTACACAAGTCCTAGGATCTAGGTATCCCAGGTCCTATGGAAGAATTCTTCACTCAGAGTAGGCCAAATCCAGTCATTACTCTTTGTTCAAATGAGGGATACACATCACACTAAACCCTTCATTTAACGAATGTTATAGCAAATGTCTTTTTAGTTTTTACATTGTAATGTTAAAGTGGTTCTAAAAGCAGAAGTTTTTTTTTTTAACCTTAATGCATATGCATTAAGATAAAAAAAACCTTCTGAATGCAGCTTCACCCCCAGACCACCCCTTATACTTACCCGAGCCCGATGTTGATCCAGTGATGTGCAGAAGAGCAGTAGCTCTCTCTGCTCTCTCCCTCCTTATTGGCTCAGAAACTGTATTGGCTCCTACTGCTGTCAATCACAGCCAGTGAGAAGGGAGCGGGGGATGGGGCTGAGCTGCACACTTTGTGTCAATGGACACACAGAGCCAGCTCGGGAGGGAGTACGCACACGTGCCCCCATAGCAAGTGGCTTGCTATGGGGGCACTCAGCAGAGAGGAAGGAGCCAGGAGCGCCAGCAGGGGACCTGAGAAGAGGAGGATCAGGGCTGCTCTGTGCAAAACCACTACACAGAGCAGGTAAATATGACATGTTTGTTATTATAAAAAAAAAATTGACTTTAGAATTACTTTAAAGCGGAGTTCCACCCATTTAAAAATCAGCAGCTACAAAAAGTGTAGCTGCTGACTTTTAATGAACAGACACTCGCCTGTCCCACGGTCCAGCGATACAGCCTCCCGAAGCCTCGCTCTTCTCCCCCTCCTCCCTGCGGTGCCGGCTTTGCAAGTGCGGGCGTCCGGCTGTGCGTTGTAAATGGCCAGGCAATCTTCTGGGACCTGTGATGTGTCCCAGAAGATTGCAGGGAGGGAGGGAGGATAGGTGAACTTCCGCTCTGCACTGCGGCGCCAGGAAAGGAAGCGGGAGCTGGGTTCCCTTTTTAAAAAGTACAAAATACAAAAACATACTTGGGGGGGACACCCTTTACATTCAAGATAGTGCTGCTATAAGACCAAAAACAGTATAAAACAGATTACAGCAGGGTTCTACCCTAGTAATACCACTAATTCGAGGTACTTTGTCACAGTAAGTGGGCATAGCACTATATGACCATATAGTGTGACCAAACCCCCGTACTTTTAAATATGTTCAGGTGTTTTTAACTAGCCGTGCAGGATAAATGTCATTTTTTTATGTGTGCGCTGTAATCTGTTTTGTACTTTTTAAAAATTAGGTACCCGCTCCCCGTCTCCCCCAAAAAAATGACATGTACTTAAAGCGTACGTTCTATTTTTGGATGGAACTTCACTTTAAGATCATTTTTTTTGCTGTCTGTGTCCCACTGGGAAGATGTTCCTTCACTTCCTGTCCCAGAGACACAACAGGAAGTGAGAGCAAATCTCTCCAAAGTAAGAAGAAATCCCCTCTTTTTGCCACGTACACACAATTGGACTTTCCGCCAACAAAACCGTGGATTTTTGTTCGAAGGATGTTGGCTCCAACTTGTCTTGCATACAGACGGTCACACAAATGTTGGCCAAGAATTACAAATGTGGGAACGTGGTGACGTACAAGACGTACGACGAGCTGAGAAAAGGGAAGTTCAATAGCCAGTGCGGCTCGTTCTGCTTGATTAAGAGCATGCGTGAACTTTTGTGTGACGGACTTGTGTACACAGGATCGGAAATTTCGACAACAACGTTTTGTTGGCGGAAAATTTGAGAACCTGCTATCAAACATTTGTTGGCGGAAAGTCCGACAGCAAATGTTCGATGGAGCATACACACAGTAGAACTTTCCGACAACAAGCTCACATTAAAAATTTCCCGTTGGAAAATCCGACTGTGTGTACGCGGCATTATGCCTCGTACACACGATTGGATTGTTGGCCAAAAAAAACGTGAAATTTTGTCTGCAGGGCATTGTCTCAAACTTGTCTTGCATACACGTGGTCACACAAATGTTGGCCAACAATTACGAATGTAGTGACGTACTAGACGTACTACGTGGTTTTTCAGCTCTTTAGCGCCACCCTTTGGGCTCCTTCTGCTGATTTCGTGTTAGTAGAAGTTTGGTAATTGTTTATTCACGCTTTTCTTTTCGTGTTTTTCATTTATCGCTCTTCAGTTCGTTTCTGAACGGCCGTTCGTCAACCAGACATGTTCCGGAATCGGAGGAGATAACGTGTTATTTATTATTGACCTCTGAGTTTTTGCTTTGACATAATTTTTTTAAACAAAGATATAGAAAATGCACAGTCTTCAACAAGGGCATGTCCTCGTTTAAGACTGTGTAGTCGAAACGCGTAGGCTTCTCCAGCTTCCCACATTGCCATTTTTAATATCTGTCTGTGATCACTTTTAGCATGTTTGGATTTTATCCAATAAAACCCCATTTTTGACCTGCACCATGTGGAGTGCCTCTTTTTCTTCCTCCATGGCTCTACTCCGAATTGTTTCCTTCTGACCATCCCGCTCCAAAGCCGAAGGGTGTGTGTGACAGTGGTATAGCTCCTGTTTATGACGGCTACTCTTCACTGGTGACCGGGACTCACAGGACATCATTTGTTTGGACATCTCGGGAGACCATCCCCTATGCTCTATCGACGTACTGCTATACGGCATGTGCGTCCTATGGATTTGGTAAGGGTACCCAACTTTTTCCATTTGAAGATTTATGTGCCTTGTCATCTGTGGTCGCCTTTCTATTTGAGTGTCTACCCACCTCCCAGGGTTTATGGTACCCCACTCTTGGAGAAGACTTCTACTCACCTCATATATCATGGACTTTGGTCCCTTGTTGTCCCATATTTCACCAAAGATAATTTAAATTTATTTAGCAGACCATATTGCTTGTTTTATATTTTGGTTTGCTATTACATTTCACTTATTCACAAGTGTATTTACACTAATATTCACTTATGTTTATGTATTAGCGCTGCACTTAATTATTTATATACATTATTTTTTTGGCTGAATAATGATTTGATTTGGTATATTTTCTATATTTTTGGATGCATAGAATGCACCTTTTGGTTAAGTTCTATTGGCAGATAGCATGTCTAATTTAATTTGTTATCTTTTTTTAATGCACAATAAAAAAATTGTGGAGAATAATACTTGGCTATGTGCTTTACTTCAAATGACAGTTTGGGAGTAGGCAGTTACATTTAAAAAAATACAATGTAAAATTGACAAGGGACACCAACATAGTTGTATCTTTGAACTTAAAAACTACGGGATAATGGTGTTGTGGTAACTCCCCCCCCCCCCCCAAAAAAAACATAATAATATTATTCTTGATATCACTAGAAAAAAAATCCTTTGAAAATTTGTTTGCAATAACTCCATCAGTATCACCAGCAAAGCAGCTTCATTATTATCCCATTAAAGAAGAGAATTTTGCGCTGCATTTGAAAATTTGAAAACATGCTAGCCAACATTTGTTGGCAGAAAGTCCGACAACAATTGTCCGATGTAGCATAGACACGGTCGGATTTTCCGCCAACAGCCTGTCATCAAACATTTCCCTTTGAAAAGTCCGATCGTATGTACGGGGCTTTAGGCTTCATGCACACAAGATGTTTTAAACACAGCTTTTAGAGGTGTTTTGCATTTACTGCCTATAAACATCCCTCAATATTAGCCTATGTGTCCATGCACACATAGGCATTTACAAGCGCTTAGAGGCAGAAAAAAAACCCCACTGCCAGCGCGTTCCGGAGAGGAGCGTTTTACCACTAAAAATGCTTGACGAGCCTAAACACGTCTAAACGTACTTTAACACTAGATGTGGCAAGCACTTGAGCATTCACTCATTTCAATGGTCGGAATAATTTAATATTCTAGCCAATGAAATGAGTAAATACCCAAGCGCTTGATGCGGCTTTAGGCATGTTTCTGATGCTGTTCCTCCCCTGGTGTTTAGAAGAGCTGGGAAAATGCCCAGTGTATGCCCAGTATGGGGCCTTAGGTCTTATGTACACTGGGCTTTGAGCCCCTGTTCTTCCAATCCCTGCGTTTTCATGTGCCTGGGAAGTAAAGGTGTGGTGTCCATCCCCCCTGCCTGCAATCTTTCGAAGTCTATGGCTGAAATACCCTGTGGATGGACACTGTACTAAGTGATACTTGTGTTTAGTTCCTTGAGGGAAGGAAATTTGCACACAGGGGCTAAATGCCCAGTGCATACGAGGCCTTAATTGTATCCAAAGCAGGTGTCTCCATTGAAAGATGTCCCAGCACTTTTAAGGGGATTATGGATTAATTATCATTTTTTGTCCCAATGAAAACAGCCACTTGGCTAGATACACAGCAGGGACATAGACAGTAATAATAACCTGCCAGAGGTTGTAACCTTTCCCTCTCTATCCAAAACTAGAAATGTGGGCTTACTCTTTAAAGTAGAACTATAGGCAAAACTTTTTTTTTAAATTAGAGAGAGTAATGCCGTGTACACATGGGCGGACTTTTCGGCATCAAAGGTCTGGCACTCTTTCCGACAGACTTTTGACGGACTTCTGACGGACTTTCGAACGATCGGACTTGCCTACACACGATCACACCAAAGTCTGATTGATTCGTACGTGATGACGGACGACCGGACTAAAATAAGGAAGTTCATAGCCAGTAGCCAATAGCTGCCCTAGCGTCGGTTTTCGTCCGTCGGACTAGCATACAGACGAGCGGATTTTTCTCGATAGGAACTGGGTCCGGCGGAGTTCTGGCGGAAAGATTTGAAATGTGTTCCAAATCTAAAGTCCGTCTGATTTTCGACCGAAAAAGTCCGCTGCAGGTCCGATGAAGCCCACACACGGTCGGATTGTCCGACGGATTCATTCCGTTGGACCAGTCTGGCCAAAAAGTCCGCCCGTGTGTACATGGCATAAGGGAGGGTTATAACCTCTTTCAGTTTATTTTTTGCCATCTGTGACCCATTGGGGAGATTTCCCTTCACTTCCTGTCTCACAGTCAAACAGAAAGTGAGAGGAAATCCCTTAAAATTAAGAGAATTCCTTTGGGCCCCCCGGGTCACCAGAACTAGAGTCCCCATTCTGAGATTTCCCCTCTATTACTTTTCTGGGGACAACCCAAAATTCAAGATTTTCTTTTACTTTCATTTTCAATGATAATGGTAAACAGGACAGATAGAGAGGGTGAATCTCCATAATGGGGATATAGACAGCAATAAAAATTGACAGCGGTTCTAATACCTATCTCCACTCTATCCAAAACAAAAAAAAACAGAAAATTGTATCATACTTACCGTAATTTTCTTTTCCTGGTGCCTATCAATGGCAGCATACGTATGATACTAGCCCCGCCTACTTCCGCCCACAGAACCAGTTCATAGCTATAAAAAGGTAAAACCCACACAACGACCCATTCCCTGTACATTGCTAGGAACGAACTGGGTGGGTTTGGTATGCTGCCATGGATAGGCACCAGGAAAAGAAAAGTACTATAAGTATGATACAATTTTCTGTTTTCCTGGTGCCTCCATGGCAGCATACGTGTGATAGATCAATAACTAGCTATCAGGGTGGAAAGCTTTAGCAAATTCTATTATAAGATAATGAGTAATCTACTGGCTTCCTGACAAAGACAGGTGTAGTGAGGACTACTAAGCCTATCAGTATTGTTGAAAGAATGTGCCATATTAGAACTAGCTTGGCTCCCCTGCCTGTCATGTTGGCTGACATCTCTGCATAAGGTGCCCATTATGTTCAGATGCTGCTGGAGGAATGTACAGCAATTACTTTCAATGGTTGCAGTGGGGGTGCACGGGCGCCACCTCCCCTATTCACCACTGCCGCCCTCCCTATCCATGCGCCTGGCCCCTTTCAGGAAGCCGGGTGAATGAATTCCTATGGCGGGGGTAAGCGGGGGTATGTTTTTTGAAGCACCTGATTAGAGCCAGAAGCTCTAATATGCTTCAAAATAGGGTGGGCTCGGGGGGCGCAAAGCATTGCATCTGGAGCCCATCCAGTCATGTTGCAACAGCGAATGAATATTCGCTGTTGCAACACTGATCCTCCTCCTGGCCAATCGGGAAGCGGGTTTGATACCCATCACCTGATTGGCTGAAAGGACAATTGGACGCCTAGGAGGAGGGGAGGAGACGCACGGCGGAAGCGAGGAGGAGAAGACACAGGAGCCGATGCCCACAGCAGCCTGATGTCCGCCAATGCCTTGATCCCCACCGCTGTCCGATGTGCCCGCCGCTGCCTGATTTATGCCACTGCCCACTGATGCCCGATCCCCGCTACTGCCTGATGTGCTCGCTATTGCCGATCCCCGCCGCTGGCCGATGTGCCTGCTGCCTAGATGGAGTAAGTGCCGGTGGACCGGCAAACAGCGAGGGGTGGGGTTTGAGGTACCGCGGGGGGGGGGGGGGGATGTGGGGTTGTTTGCCGCCCCCCCAGAAAAACCAAATAAAAAAACACCAGCCGCCACTGGGTTACAGCCCAGCCATTTGGCGGGACCTTAGAATTAACTTTAGGAACCGCTAGGTGATTGACATTAAAATCCCCATGACGGGCCCCCCTCAAACCCCTCAAGGGGACACACCCCCAAAGCCTGCTCCAAAAACTACAGTGCAGATGGAAAAAGGACAGCGGACAAAAAAGGGAATGGGCTGTTGTGTGGGTGTTAACTTTTTATAGCTATGCACTGGTCCTGTGGGCGGAAGTAGGCAAGGCTACTATCATACGTATGCTGCCATAGAGGCACCTTTAGCTGTACTTTAAAGTATATGTCAACCTTAAAATCAATCACCGCCAACTTTTTTTTTTCTTTGTCCCTCAAAAATAGACCCAGTATTACCTTTCTTGTACATAAATGTAGTAAAGCACAAAAAATAACTGGTGATCCTGCCAGTCCCCTTCATGAAGACCCTGCCCACTTCTGACCACGCAAATAATGGAAGCAGATCCATCCTAGCGTGGTCAGCGTGCATCCTGGATTCCTAGCTACCTAGGAGCTACAGGATGTGGTGCCTACACATGATCCTTCACAGCTTGAGTGACAGCAGTTCTGGGGCATGTGATATTCTTTTCAGTCTCTACCTCCAGCCCTCATTGCTATGGGGGGAAGATGGAACCTAGCGATCACTTTACCAATACCGTTTAAAAGAAATCAGGTATTTACATTGTTTTATTTGTTTTAAATAGAAACTATGTCATAAGAAGGTCTACAGTTTGCATTGGTGGATTTAATATATTTTACCAACATTATAATTTTGCTATAATATATCAGTATTACAGTGCAGCATGTTTTAGTTTAATGAAAGTTGAAACACTTGTTTCTTGTATTTGGGTACTCAAGAACTGAAGAATTTTAGGTGTGACAGTCTGTTTAGGTGTGAAGAAAACCTGTCCATGTGATGTAATGGACTATCTGGAATTAGCAGTCCTCCGTCCTCTGGACTGTATGCTCCATACATCTCTATTGTTTCTTTGCTTTTTTCATGCTATTTTGTAGTAAACCTGTCATTGGAGAAATACAGACTGGTGATCAGTTTTGCTCTGCAGGTTCCAGCTGTCTCAGGAGAATACAAGCAGGCTCCAGCAGAAGGTATTAGTCGAAGCTTACAGGTATATAAACCACTCCGAATCTGGCTGTAAATAGTTGGGGTGAAACCATGTGTAGTGCTGCATTCACAATCATGCAGAAATGCGTCAAACATGCATAAAGAACAGAAGTTGTGCTTGCTGTGCCATTATTTCTGCACCCCAAATGTTGCCAGCAGATGTGCATTGCTACCCTATGTGTGTACAAAAAATACACAAAAACTCATGTTATGGGGATGCTCAGGGAATGCAACATGTGGATGGGGCCTAAGGCATGCTTCCTGCTTCCTTATAATAGTCAGCAGTGGCAGCTGGTGCTTTTGGGGGGGCGCAAACAAACTGAAAAATTCTGAAAAATACTTTAAAAAAACCATCAATTGCAGCCTCACTGTGCCTATCAAGCTCAGCCACTTTGCCCGTCAAATTCAGCCACTGTGCCATCAAATTCAGCCACTGTGCCCATCATATGCAGCCACTGTGCCCATCAAATACAGCCACTGTGCCATCAAATGCAGCCACTGTGCCACCAAATGCAGCCACTGTGCCATCAAATGCAGGCAATGTGCCCATCAAATGCAGCCACTGTGCCATCAAATGCAGCCACTGTGCCCATCAAATGCAGCCACTATGCCTAGCAAATACAGCCACTGTGCCCACCAAATACAATCACTGTGCCCATCATGTGCAGCCCCTGTGCCCACCAAATACAGCCACTGTGCCCATCATATGCAGCCACTATGCCCAGCAAATACAGCCACTGTGCCCACCAAATACAGTCACTGTGCCCATCATGTGCAGCCCCTGTGCCCACCAAATACAGCCACTGTGCCCATCATATGCAGCCACTATGCCCAGCATCTGCAGCCACTGTGCCCATCATGTGCAGCCACTGTGCCCACATTTTGAGGGGACAGCAAATTTACACTGTTATACAAGCTGTAGGATCACTGTCGGATCACTACTTTACATTGTAGCAAAGTGTAATTTCTTCAGTGTTGTCAGATAAAAGGATATAATAAAATATTTTCAAAAATGTGAGATATACAGTATCTCACTTTTGTGAGATACTGTATATCTGTATGCGCACCTTATCAGTATAGAATCTGAAGTGCATGCATCAGCTATAGCTAACATAAAAAATTATTAATATTGATCACTACGTGATGTATCAGCTTAAAAATAATAATATAATGCTGTGCTAAATAATATGTAATACACACCCAATCAATCTGGATACCGAAATACATACATAAATACTATATTGCATAGATGCATATAAAAATGGTGATCAATAGTGATGTGACAGTTTAAATAAACAAAGGAGTGTAAAACTCAAATGCACAACTAAATACAAAGTGCTCATGTGCATAACTGTGAAAAATTCATAAAAAAACATAAAGCTTCATAAAATTCATAAAAACTCCATATATCATATAATGTGAATATATCAAAGAACAAAGTGCTCAAGTGCAAAGTGTCTTGCTGTGTCACTAATGATTGCGCTGAATAGTCCATACAATTCAAACAGCTTGGTAGGTGATCAAACGTGCCAAGGTGTCCTCCCTTCTGTGCTCCCCTAGGTAATAAACGCTCACCTTGGAGCATGTGACTTTGCAATTAAGCTCAGTCCAAACACGCATGTGAACCTCATCTGGGTTCAGTTAGGATACTGGAATCCTGGACTTCTCGGTTTATACCTCCGTATTATGCAAAAATAAAAGTGCTTGATAGTGTAATAGAGCTTAAAACATTTTATTTAAACAAAGCAAAAAAACCCTTTCCAAGGGTACTCACATTTAACAGGTGTGCCCAGTGCACCACTCTATAGCAAGCGATAAACGAGTATATGTATACCGAACAGGTATTGGGGTGATATGAGCCTCCTCCTAAGCAGATGAACTGCCTATCATGCCGTCCTGTCCCCTCCCCAACGCGTGTCGATACCAGGATGACATATCTTCTTCAGGAGGAAATTTTATTGGGTGGTAGATCTATCAATCATATATATAGCGCCGGCCGCCATTTTGGTGTAGACCGTGGACACTCTAGTGATTGCTAATAAATTTGAATGCGTGTATTCAATGGGAAACTACTGCTCGGATACCATTACAGGGGGTCCCCTACTTACAAACATCCGACTTACAAATGACTCCTACTTACAAACGGAAGGAGACAACAGGAAGTGTAAGGAAATCTACCCCTAGGAAGGGAAATTCTCTCCTATAAGAGTTAACATGGGAAAAAGGTGTCTCCACTGATGCTTTATCACCAATCCTCATTTCCCTAATAATCCCAAATTTTCAAAATCCAATTGTCATTGGGACAGAAAGTGAGGTGAAATCTTCTGAACAGGGGCACAGACAGCAAAACAAATTTTACAGGGGTGATAACCCTTCCCTATCTAAAAAACTTAAAAATAGATTTTTTGGCTGGAGCTACGCTTAAAAAATGTACCTGTTCCGACTTACAAATAGATTCAACTTAAGAACAAACCTACAGTCCCTAACTTGTTTGTAACCTGGGGACCCCCTGTACTGGCAATTGTCAGCCCTTAATTCCAATCTACTCCATTATGCCTAAGTCCTACGGTGACCAGATGGGTCCATAAAGCCTGCCGCAAACTTGGTAGTATTACTAATAGTCAGGACGGCATTAGAGAATTAACATATCATCCCTAATATATTACAAACCAAAACTAAAACACATCATATGAGCGATGCATATTAAAATTAAATAAATGAGCAACAGATATGCAGAAAAAATAATAAAAATAGAAATAATAAAATGATCGCTGTCCTGCCATTCTGACATAGTGACGGAACATCACAAAATCCGGATTTGCTTACTACTACCACCTTCTGATTAGCTCCTTCATACTAGCTCCTTCTTACTAGTGTCTTCCTACTAGCTCCTTCATACTAACTCCTTCCAAGTAGCACCTAACTATTGCCACCTTCTGAGTAGCTCCTTCATACTAGCTCTTTCCTACTAGCTCCTTCCTACTAACTAATTTTCACTAGCTCTATCCTAATAGCCCCTACCTACTAGCTCTTCCATACTAATTAATTTCTACTACCACCGTTTGTCAAGCTTCTTCATACTATTTCTTCCAATGAAGGAGCTATTCAGAAGGTGCTACTAGGAAGGAGTTAGTATGAAGAAGCTAGTAGGAAGACACTAGTAGGAAGGTGCTAGTAGGAAGGAGATAGTAGGATGGAACTTGTAGAAAGTAGTTAGTATGAAGAAGCTAATAAAAAGGGGCTAGTAAAATGTAATATGAAGAAAATAGTAGGAAGGCACTAGTAAGAAGGAGTTAGTATGAAGGAGCTAGTCGGAAGGTGGTAGTAGAAAAGCACTAATAGCAAGAAGTTAGTAGGAAGGAGCTAGTAGGAAGAAGTTAGTAAAAAGGAGCTAGTCAGAAGGTGATAGTAGGAAGGAGCTTTTTGGATGGAGCTAGTAGTAAGGTGCTAGTAGAAATTATTTAGTAGGAAGGCACTAGTAGGATGGAGCTAGTAGAAAGTAGTTAGTATGAAGGGACTAGTAGAAAGGAGTTAGTATGAAGGTAATAGTAGGAAGGAGTTAATTTGAAGGAGCTAGTCAAAAGGTGGTATTAGGAAGGGGCTAGTAGAAAGTAGTTAGTATGAAGTAGCTAAAAGGAAGACGCTAGCAGAAATTTATATGAAGGAACTAGTAGAAATTAATTGGTATGAAGGAGCTAGTCAGAAGACAGTAGTGGGATGGAGCTAGTTGAAAGTAGCTAGTATGAAGATGCTAGCAATATTGAATATGAAGTAACTAGTAGTAGACCCCCAATCCATGTACCCGGCCCCTAATCTACATGCAGGGCGCCGGACGCATGGATTTCAGTGTTTTTTTGTTTGTTTTAGAAGCACATGATTAGAGCCCGAGGCTCAAATTGGCTTCAAAAAGGGTGGGCTTGGGGCACTGCGCCCAGAGCCCACCCAGTTGTGTGACATTAGCGAGTTAATATTTGCTAATGTCTTCCTGCTTCTCTTGGCCAACCAGGAAGCGTGTCCTGAGACCTGATTGGCCTGGAGTCCTAAGTCCTACTGCCGGGACTCGAAAGAAGACGCAGGGGGAAACCCACCTAAGCTGTGACCTGGATGGGGTAAGTGGCGGGGAGCCTGGTGGGCGATCAAATGAGGGGGGGTGATTTGGCTGGCTGGGGGGAGGGGCAGTGGGCCACCCCCTCAAGAAAATTGACCACTAGCTGCCACTGTTAGTAGGAATGAGATAGTATGAAGGATCTAGTAGGAAGCAGGTAGTAGGTGGGCAGAAGTAGGAAGGAGGTAGTAGGAGGGCAGTAGTGGGAAGTAGGTAGTAGGAAGGCAGTAGCAGGAAGGAGGTAGTAGGAGGCCAGTAGTAGTGGGGCAGTAGTAGGAAAAGGTAGTAGGAGGGCATTAGTAGGAAGGATGCAGTAGGGGACAGTAGTAGGAGGGTTGTAGTAGGAAGAAGGTAGTAGGAGGGCAGTAGTAGGAAGGATGTAGTAGGAGGGCAGTAGTAGGAAGGAGATAGTAGGAAGGCAGTAGTAGGAAGGAGGTAGTAGGAGGGCAGTAGTAGGAAGGAGGTAGTAGGAGGGAGGTAGTACTAGTAGGAGGGCAGTAGTAAGAAGGAAGTAGGAGGGAGGTAGTACTAGTAGGAGGGCAGTAGTAGGAAGGAGGTAGGAGGAGGGAAGTAGTACTAGTAGGAGGGCTGTAATAGTGGGGCAGTAGTAGGTAGAAGGTGGTAGGTGGGCAGTAGTAGGAAGGAGGTAGTAGGAAGGCAGTAGTGGGGCAGTAGTAGGAAGGCGGTTGTAGGAAGGCAGTAGTGGGGCAGTAGTAGGAAGGCGGTTGTAGGAGGGCAGTAGTGGGGCAGTAGTAGGAAGGCGGTCATAGGAGGGCAGTAGTGGGGCAGTAGTAGGAAGGCGGTAGTAGGAGGGCAGTAGTGGGGCAGTAGTAGGAAGGCGGTCGTAGGAGGGCTGTAGTGGGGCAGTAGTACGAAGGCGGTCGTAGGAGGGCAGTAGTGGGGCAGTAGTAGGAATGCGGTCGTAGGAGGGCAGTAGTGGGGCAGTAGTAGGAAGGCGGTTGTAGGAGGGCAGTAGTAGGAAGGCGGTTGTAGGAGGGCAGTAGTGAAGTAGTAGTAGGAAGGCGGTTGTAGGAGGGCAGTAGTGGGGCAGTAGTAGGAAGGCGGTCGTAGGAGGGCAGTAGTGGGACAGTAGTAGGAAGGCGGTTGTAGGAGGGCAGTAGTAGGAAGGCGGTTGTAGGAGGGCAGTAGTAGGAAGGCGGTTGTAGGAGGGCAGTAGTGAAGTAGTAGTAGGAAGGCGGTTGTAGGAGGGCAGTAGTGGGGCAGTAGTAGGAAGGCGGTCGTAGGAGGGCAGTAGTGGGGCAGTAGTAGGAAGGTGGTTGTAGGAGGGCAGTAGTGGGGCAGTAGTAGGAAGGCGGTTGTAGGAAGGCAGTAGTGGGGCAGTAGTAGGAAGGCGGTTGTAGGAGGGCAGTAGTGGGGCAGTAGTAGGAAGGCGGTCATAGGAGGGCAGTAGTGGGGCAGTAGTAGGAAGGCGGTAGTAGGAGGGCAGTAGTGGGGCAGTAGTAGGAAGGCGGTCGTAGGAGGGCTGTAGTGGGGCAGTAGTACGAAGGCGGTTGT
Source organism: Aquarana catesbeiana (assembly GCF_042186555.1). Lineage (NCBI taxonomy): Eukaryota > Metazoa > Chordata > Amphibia > Anura > Ranidae > Aquarana > Aquarana catesbeiana. The sequence continues at coordinate 63,673,862 of NC_133330.1, forward strand.
AGGAGGGCAGTAGTGAAGTAGTAGTAGGAAGGCGGTTGTAGGAGGGCAGTAGTGGGGCAGTAGTAGGAAGGCGGTTGTAGGAGGGCAGTAGTGAAGTAGTAGTAGGAAGGCGGTTGTAGGAGGGCAGTAGTGGGGCAGTAGTAGGAAGGCGGTCGTAGGAGGGCAGTAGTGGGGCAGTAGTAGGAAGGCGGTTGTAGGAGGGCAGTAGTGGGGCAGTAGTAGGAAGGCGGTTGTAGGAGGGCAGTAGTGGGGCAGTAGTAGGAAGGCGGTTGTAGGAGGGCAGTAGTGGGGCAGTAGTAGGAAGGCGGTTGTAGGAGGTAGTAGTAAATAGCTGCTAGTAGGAAAAAAAAGGAACAGGCAGAATCTGGAGCAGGTCTTTTTCCTAAAATAAAAACCTTATTTTTAGAACTGATTTATTTCTAAAGTTCCACTTGATGTACACCAGGCTGTCTTCCCCATGGTGAGCGGAGTACACGCTGAGTTGTGGCTCTGATCGCCCTGGATGTTGGATATATACGGAGATCAGAGCACAGCTCATCCCGGGAAATGCGATGCGGAGTATTATTAGGCGGAGGTAGTGGGCGGGGTCAGCTGTCAGAGGAGGGGGTGGGCGGTGCCAGCCGTTCAAACTGTGGGCAGAGTTACAGGCAGACTCCGAACGTTACAGCGAGCCGTCCACTGCCGGGACCGGGGGAGCGGAGAGTATTGGAGGTTGGGGGAGACCGAGAGCCGGTGCGGAGCAGCCAGGGACCCCAGGAGCCCCGCGGAGCTGATCGGCACTTCTCATGCATCCAGGAGAGAACCTGAAGAGTCCAGCTGAAAGGTGGGAGGAGCCACAGTGTCTGTGCAACAAAGCGTATACCTTCACCTGTACTCATCCCTTCACCCGTACTACTCATTCCTTCACCTGTACTACTCCTCTCTTCACCTGTACTACTCATCCTTTCACCTGCACTACTCCTCTCTTCTCCTGCACTACTCCTCTCTTCTCCTGCACTACTCCTCTCTTCTCCTGCACTACTCCTCTCTTCTCCTGCACTACTCCTCTCTTCTCCTGCACTACTCACCCCTTCACCTGCACTACCCATACCTTGACCTGTACCGCACCCATATCATCACCTGAATTACACATTCCATCACCATCACCTGTTCCGCACACATCCCTTCACCTGCAGTGCAGTACACATACCAATGGTGTGTGTAGTGCAGGTGAAGGAATGTGTGCGGTACAGCTGATGGATGGTATGATACTATCACCTGTACCGCACACATACCTGAACTATGCATCCCTTCATTTGTACTACATATAAGAACTGCACAGCATATACTGCAGTTTTACCAACACAGCAGATACCTTTACCACACATCTTCACCTTTACCTGCACCGCACATATTTTCATCTGCACTACACATACATTCACCTGCACTGCATATACCTTTACTAATGCAGCAGATACTTTCACTGCACATGTCTTCACCTGTACCCTGTACCCTGTTACCTGATGCCTTTATCTGCTCTGTGCATACATTCACCAGCACAGATTACCTTCAGCTGGCAGAAAAAGTGGTTTTGTATTGCTTATAGCAACCATCCAGATTTATATGATTTTGGAAATCTGGTCATATCCAGAGTTATTGTGACATTTCCGAATGAATGAAGTGGATCTCCTTGTATGTCTCTGCCCTGTTTAGTAAATTATGGACTTTTCCTGATTCCTCCGGTGAGGTGGTATTACAGAGCGCACACACCACGATTCATATCAGATCCATCATAGAATGACTGCTGATTTATATCATTACTTCAGTCTTCTATACGATAGCATCCTATAGACATTTTCTATACGATAGCATCCTATAGACGTCTTCTATACGATAGCATCCTATAGACGTCTTCTATACGATAGCATCCTATAGACGTCTTCTATACGATAGCATCCTATAGACGTCTTCTATACGATAGCATCCTATAGACGTCTTCTATACGATAGCACCCTATAGACGTCTTCTAGACGATAGCATCCTATAGACGTCTTCTATACGATATCATCCTATAGACGTCTTCTATGCGATAGCATCCTATAGACGTCTTCTATACGATAGCATCCTATAGACGTCTTCTATACGATAGCATCCTATAGACATTTTCTATACGATAGCATCCTATAGACGTCTTCTATACTATACCACCCTATAGACATCTTTTATACAAAAGCATTCTATAGGCATCTTCTATACTATAAAATCCTAAAGACCTCTTCTATACAGTAACACTCTATAGGCATCTTCTATTCAGTAATATACTATAGACATCTTCTACACAATAATATCTTATAGACAACTTGAAGGATCTCAGAAGTGTTCAGGTGCAGTTCAAAATTAGTTTCCTTATTAATCAGCAGATGAAGCCAGGCCATTTCCTTATTTATCATTGGAAGTGGGGAGAATATTGGAGAAAAGGTCTCAAAATGTCTTCAGATAGAGCATACTCCACGGACCGCAGATCATTTCACCACTGCCTGGACCCTGGTATTCTCGTTGCATCTATGGCAGGCTGATGGGAATAAAGAGGAACACTCATACTGGTTGCTCTGGCCCACAGTGTGAAGTGTCTAGGGTTGTGATAGGTTGACATGTCCTCGTAAACACTGAATTCAGTATTGCAGACTTGTTGCTATAGATAATAACTTCTTTCTTCAGGAGAGATGAGCTTTAAAGCTGAACTCCGGGAAACCTGAGCGTTCTCCTATACAGTAAAAATACGCCCGCACTGAAAGTGTTACCTGTTCATTTAGACCTAGGGAATGAACCGAGTCCTCCCCCATGGTCCGACGGTGGACTGTTCTAGGAATCCTCATGTCCAATTCAGGACTATGGTCCCTTGAGGGGTCTTGATGATGTCAGGACCTTAGATCACCAGAGCATGGGGGGGAAATAGGCCGGGGGGGAAATAGGCTGCAGGGACTGGTCCAGCAGCATGGAGGATCGGGTTAGGCCCGGTTCACATCTAGTGATGCGGGAGCGTCATATTTTTCATGTGGTTTTTTTTTTTTTTTGTTTCTTTTTACTGCATTTTTGGAGTCACATTATTCACTTGAATGGATTGCCCTCTGCTCCAAATCTTTACCAAAGTAGTTCCTGGAGCCAACTTTGGTGTGTTCCTTACGCAAAAAACACCTTTTTTTTTTTGTGTTTAGGGTGTCATTGAGAAAAATAATGGCACCCAAACACATGTTGCACATTTTTTTCACGTTCTGGGATTCTGCTACACCAAGATGTGAATAAGGACTTAGTAAATCCCCAGTCAATCCTCGCTGTGTGGGCGCAGCCTCACTGTAAGGGAGAATTTTCAAGTTTCATGGGGTTCAGCTTCAAATTCATCAGTGCCCATAAGGGAAATTTATAAATCATTAATAGTTTTAAATAAGAGAATGCATTCTTCATTAAAAACAATATAAAACAATTAAAGCAATGTTAAACCCAAAAGCAAAAATGTATTATGCCAAAAGGAAAAAAAAAAAAAAAGCTGGGAAAAACGACTTAAAGCAGAACCAAACCTATCCTTTATTGCCAAGGAAGCTGCCATCTTGACCTTTGTTTGATATGCATTTGCCATAGTGCAGCACATGGGATCAGTTATGACACCAGTCATTTGATGGCTTAACAGCTCAGTTGAGAACACAAGCAACTGTGACAGTTATTATAAATGGCATGACTTGAATGTTACAATTTTGGGAAACAGTTAAAACGATGAGGTTAAAGTGGTTGTAAACCCTGTTACTCCACTTGTACCTACAGGTAAGCCTATAATAAAGCTTACCTGTAAGTACTGCAAATATTTCATAAACCTGGATGGTTTAGGAGATATTTACCATATACGCATGCGCTGACGTCATCGGCGCATGTGCACTGAAGAAACAGCCTGCTTAAGCCGTTTCTTCAAGGCCGGTGCTGTGACCGGCGGGTCCCGCGTGCATGCGCAGGAGTGACGTCATCACAGCTCCAGCCAATCACAGCGCTGGAGCCCGCAAACCTGGAAATAACTCCGGGAGACATGTCGCCGGTCACAGCAGTGTGTGGGGACTGCTGCAACAGCTTTGCTCTAAGGTAAGTATTTCATAATGAGCTAGTATGCAATGCATACTAGCTCATTATGCCTTTGTCTTACAGGGTTTTTTTTTTGCTTTTTTTTTTTTGTTTTTGTTTTACAACCACTTTAATTTCGCTTTTAAAAAGTGTTAGCTGGAGTTTGGCTTAAATTTATTTGTCAAGTCCATATAAATCTGCTACTACATCTAACACTACTTTCCCACCTGACTAACAATGCTTCTGTCCAGGAGTGGCTCCATTGGTCCTCCATCCAGAGTAGAGACACCCTAAGCCAGTCATAGATGGTTCAAATCATGTGTGGGCAGGCTAAATGTACCAAAGTTGATCGATTGATCAACTTAGATACAACCAGCCTGCCAGATTTTACATGCAATTATTGCTGTGTTCTAGTGGCAGGGACGGCTTCCCCTACCCCTAATCCCCCCCACACCCCCCACACTCCCATCGGGAGAACACAATGGCTCCACGGTAGGGATTCCCCCATCAACACAATGGCTCCGTCTATGGCTGGTTTAAAGAGGAAGTAAACCCTCTGGGAAAAAAAAAAATAAATATACACCCTGCAAGACAAAGGCATAATGAGCTAGTATGCATAGCATACTAGCTTATTATAAATTACTTACCTGAGATCGAAACCCCCGAAGCGGTCCTCGTTCCCCTCCTCCGCTGCCATATCTCCCGGAGTGACTTCCGGGTATCGCGGCTCCGACGCTGTGACTGGCCGGAGCTGCGGTGACATCACTCCCGCGCATGCGCCGTAGACACTGGTGCCTGTCTTTTGCAAATATCTCCTAAACCGTGTAGGTTTAGGAGATATTTCTTGCACCTACAGGTAAGCCTTAGGCCCCTTTCACACTGGGGCGGTTTGCAGGCGTTATTGCGCTAAAAATACCGCCTGCAAACTGCCCCTAAACAGCCTCCGCTGTTTGTTCAGTGTGAAAGCCCGAGGGCTTTCACACTGAAGCGGTGCGCTGGCAGGACGGTAAAAAAAGTCCTGCGAGCCGCAACTTTGGAGTGGTGAAGGAGCGGTGTGTTCACCGCTCCTAAACCGCTCCTGCCCATTGAAATCAGTGGGACAGCGCGGCTATACCGCGGCAATACCGCGGCTACAGCCGCGCTGTACAAGCGGTTTTAACCTGTTTTCTGGCCGCCAGCGGGGGTTAAAACCGCACCGCTAGCGGCCGAATACAGCCGCAAAAACGACGGTAAAACAGCGCTAAAAATAGCGCTGTTTTACCGCCGACGCCCCCACCGCCCCAGTGTGAAAGGGGCCTTAATCTAGGCATACCTGTAGGTAAAAGTGGTCTGTAAGGGTTTACAACCACTTTAAGACAGTGTGTTAGTGGCCAGATCACCAGGTGAAAATAAAATAAAAAAACAAATGCAGCCACCACATTTAGGAATTTGTATGCTGCAATATGTTGCATAACATTTTAGTCTTTGCGTTAAATACCGCTTTAAAAAAAGCTAGATTTGATTCAAACAAGTCAATCATTGTCATATGATTGTATACAATATATCCATTTAGAATCCATACGGTCTGTCCTTGGATCTGCTGATTATACAGTGTGATTGTGTTGGTCAGGGGTTTGAAGTTAAGTGGAGAGACAACTGGTGTCAGGCAGAGAGGGGGGGGATGTGTTGTGTTAGACACAGATGAATTGTGTGCTAGGTACGGAATCCCCCCAGGGTATAACTGCTGTATTTCATAGTAATCATAGTAATTACATTATAATAAGAAGGAGATCCCTCAGCTTCACAAATCTAGTCCTACCAATAAATTAACCTCTTCAGTTCCAGCCTGTAATACTCCTGCATTTTCAGGTCATTTTGCAGTTTTAAATTCTGTGATACTTTGACTGATAATTACTCTATTGTGCAACACTTTCATACTTTTATGAGACAGACAGAGCTTTCTTTTTGTGGTATCTTAAAACCCATGGGATTTCAAACCAAAATTGCTTAAACACATTTCTTTCGTCCTGTTAAATTAAAAAAGGGCAGAAAAGTATGTACCCCCCCCCCAATAACCCCTTTTTGGAAAGTAGAAATCCCAAAGCGGGGTCTCATTTTACCACACATTTTAACATGGTAATATGTTAAATGTACAGGTCAAACACAGGAGGAGATGAAGGGGTTAATGTAGAGGTCACATATAGTGGGTGGACGCAAATGAGGGGTTTAATGTGCAGGATAAGGGAGGTGAGGAGTTTAATGTACACGTCATATAATGAGAGAGGCTGGGGATTGAAGGGGTTAAAAAAAAAAAAAAAAGACTGAAAATGTTGAAAAAAATAATTTTTTCTTAGTTTCTGTCAGTAAATTTTGTAAATAAGTAATTTTTCTCCTTCACTGATGAGCGCTGATGAGGCGGCACTGATGAGGTGGCACTTATGGGCCCTGATTAGGTGGCACTAATATGCCGCACTTATGGGCACTGATAGGTGGCACTGATAGGCAGCACTGATGGGCGGCACTGGTGGGCACAGATAGGTGGCACTGGTGGGCACTGATGAGCAGTACTGATGGGTAGCAGTGATGGGCATTGATGGGCAGCAGTGATGGGCATTGATGGGCAGCAGTGATAGCCAGCTGGCATCACTGATTTCTGGCACTTGTGGGCAAAGGTGGGCACTGATTGCTGGCAGTGGTGGGCACACATTGCTGGCACTGGTGGGCACTTAATTGTAATCAGGGCACTGATGATCAGTGCCCTGATTACATCCCAAGATGTTCTCTGTGAGGAGATGCCGCTGATCGGCTCTCCTCTCCTCTCACTGTCAGTGTGAGGTGAGGATTTGCCGATTACCGGCATCTCCGTGTTTACATGTGACCGGCTGTGATTGGACACATCTGATCACATGGAGATCAGGGACGTCCACCCAGAACGAGAGCCGCAAGCGTTTCTTATAACTTCTGTGTGTATGTGTGCGTGTTTTTAATGTCCTCTGTGTCCCATTGAGCAGATTTCCCTTCACTTCCTGCCCCATAGCCAAAACAGGAAGGAAGAAGAAAACCCTCCAATGTGAGGGAATCCCCTGTTTTCACCAGAACTAATGTCCCTGTTGGAAGATTTCACCTCTATTCCTGTTTGGGGGGACAAGCCAAAATTCTATACTTTCTTTCACTTTCACTCTTGGTGATAACGGTAGGCAGGACAAATAGGGGGTTGTTTATTAAAAACTGCATAAAATCTGGTGCAGCTCTGCATAGAAACCAATCAGCTTCCAGGTTTTTTTGTCAAAGCTTAATTGAACAAGCTGAAGTTAGAAGCTGATTGGCTACCATGCAGAGCTGCAGCAGATTCTTATTGCTGCAGTTTTAGTAAATCTCCCCCATAGAGAGGGTGAATCTCCCTGCCGGGGACACAGACAGCAATAAAAACCTGATGTGTTCTAATCCCTATCCACTCTGTCCAAAACTAAAAATATAGTTTTGCCTTTAGGTATACTTGATAAATGAAATATGAAAGCTGATTGGTTAATTTTGACAAGCAGGCCATTTATGTGCTCTTTACCCCCCAAAAAAACTCACCCCCTAAATGGTCATTCAGTATAATAGGGGGGATACTGAGAGCACAGCACTGCTCTACACCATGTATTCTTGGAAAGGCAATGGAGCAATAACGGTCTGTCAGTGTGAATGTTCTGACTTGCACTCGCACTTCGCTGATCCTGGTGGGGTCAAATTGCTTTATAAATGGAGCAGAGTTTGGAGATTAACTATAAGAAAAATAAACATGTTACTTTCCTAGTTATCCAGCAGCAGTGAGAATTGCGGCCTTGTCAAAGTGATGATACATGTTAACCGTTTGGAGTATTTGCATGACTGGGCACGAGTCCTGCTTCAATAATAACCGGGATTGTGAGCAAATGTCTGGCGATGGTGCCACAATACTTCAATACATTCTTTCCTCCTGGAAAACAGAAATACTTCTTCTTTCTTGAAATCTGGAGGCTTTTTTTGGACCTTCCTTATGTGTGAGAAGTAAGGAGCTTGTTTTGAAATGTGTTCTTGGTTAGGACAGAACAGATTCTTGTTTGAATTTAAGGCAACACACACATGGGCACTTGTGTTTCTGCTAGGTTTCCTCTGTTGCTTTTTCTTTGGTGGGAACAGAGCTTAGCAGTCACGGTTCAAAGGAGATCTACATTTTGGGTAAAGCTCAACTTTGGAAACTGTAAAAGCATACTTGCCAACATCTTGAACCCAGTCCCCAGGACACTGTCATCCCTGCCCAGGGCCTACACATATTATGCTCTTCTTCCAGGGGGCCTCATCCTGATTGCACCTTCTTTCTGGGTGGTCTAGCCGATATCATGCCCATTTCTTGGGCAGTCTCACCCTAATTATGCTGGAGCTGCCCATTTACGGCCGCAATTCCCTCAGTAATACCCCTATGTGAGTCACTGTCACTCTCTTGTGTCTCCAAAGCAATTTTTTGATAAAAGCACCCCAGTGATTCTTAGCACTTGTACTATATTATTTAGATATTGGCTTAACTGTCCTCATACTTATTACTTGTAAATCTGTAATCTCTTACTTCATCTCGGAAGCAGGCAGGAGCCATTGAGGATGTGGACATCTGAAGCTCGCTCCTGTGTATTTCCAGGATTTGGTGCAGCTGTCTACCCAACATGTTTCTCCTGATGTCGCGACTGCGCAGTAATGACACTATGCGGCACACTTTGTTGATTACAGGTTGCCATAGCAATGGCGGCCTCAGCAGAAGTTCCCACTCAGGTTTTTTGGCAACCTGTCAATCAACAGTGAACCCAGAATCTTGCAACCATACCTGCATTAGATGCCCGAAGACTCCTCGGATTGATGACGTAGTTGCATATATATGGTGGTACCAGGAAGTTGATGGCGGAGGTGGGCAACCATACCTCCTGAGCAAGTCCCGTCCAGGGATGTAATGCATTAGGTCTGGTTCTGCCCCCTGTGTGACGTTGTCACATACAGATCGGCGATACCTGCTGAAGTAATTTCTACAGCAGTACTCTTGTATTCTGATCTAGGCGCTACTTCACGCTGTTTTCTTTGTGAGTATGTTCTCTAGTAATTTTTCTCAATAAAGTCCCATGGAGAGCATTTGATTTTGTTTGTTTTTTTGGTCTTTACTAAGGGAAAGGTGTTCCTTCTGGGGAAATCCAGGGACTTGGAATAATACGGTGGAATTATCTAGGATCAATGGGGTAATAGAAGATCTAAATTGGCCAGGGTATGGTTTGCTGTTCTATGAGAAGCTATTTGGAGTTGGGCCTGTATGACCTCCTATAGTTTAGAGGTCTTGAGCTGGGTCGGCATAATAAGGGAGCACAGTGTGGAGATGAAGGAGTGGGATTTCAAGCATTATTTCATACCGTTTAGGCACTGGAAAGGGTGATTTTTTTTTTCTGTTACTGATTGTTTCACATGTTGGAGTTTGTGATGGACATTATTATGGATTTTTATGTGTGTATGGACACTTTCGGGGAGACTGGAGCACACAGAATCTAGTGCAGGTGTTTATGGTAACCAATCAGCTTCTAATTTCAGCTTGTTCAATCAGGGCCCTTTTGCACGGGCTTTCCGATCAGGTCCACCTGTCAGTTTTTCAGGTGCACCTGATCGGACGCTCCATTCACCTCTAAGGAACGGCAGATGTCAGAGGTGACATGTCTGCTGACATTCGATCCGATCCGATCCTGTCCGTGAAATCCAGATTGGTGGAGACCCTATTTTCCATCCGTCTGGTGGATCGAATGAAAATGGACAGGTGGTCCATTTTCATTCGATCTCCCCATAGAGGAGAGCGGGACTCTGACAGGTCTGTCTCTGCACAGTAAGCGGAGATGGACCTGTCATCCGCCTGCAAAGCGGGGATCAGCGGATCGATCCCCCACTGAGCAAAGCAGAGTCTGTTGGGTGGATCTCTGTGTGAAAGAGCTTCTATTTGCATAAAACCATGAGGAGCACTACATGTACAAGCAAGGGAGGAACAGCTTACATGTATGTTTTGCACACAAATTATGCTTAATCAAAGCCCATTTGTTTCATCTATGGACTGGTAATTTATACCAAGCCAAACCCTCCTCCGTGGGGGTGTCAGCAGGTTAATTAACCAATTCAATACCATATTCTTATAATTGCTTAACAATCAAAAACTTATGTTTCAAAAAACAAAAAATGAAGTGTAAAGGTAATAATACACAATATAAATATATATTATATATATATTATACATATATATACAAAATCAACAGCAAAAAATGCTCTGCATGCTAGACTAAAAATGCTCTGCAAGCTGAACAGAAATAGGTGGGGAAAAAAACAAAAAAAACCCTAGAAGCTGATTGATTACTGTGCACAGCTTCACCAGACTATATGTGCACCAGTTTTAGTAAATCCCCCCTTGTGTGTGTGTGTGTGTGTGTGTGTGTGTGTGTGTGTGTGTGTGTGTATATATATATATATATATATATATATATATATATATATATATATATATTAGACTGTGCAGGGCTCCAAAAGAAACCAAAATAGTACAGTGTCTACCACAAAATAAATACAAAATCATACTTGGGGACAGTATGATATGATCACTTAGAAAAAAGTATTTATGTTTTTTTATATCTATACAGAAATATTTTGCATTTTATTTCTATTTTGACCACTTCCAGCCCAAGGACATCATATGACGTCTTTGACTTTCAGTGGGGATATCTGAATGAGCAGCTTCAGGCATCATTCAGATATCATCTTTTACAGCCGGTGATTCTGTGCACTGTAAGAACAATCATAATGGCAGTTGATCATTCTTATAGGTGGCGGGAAGGGACAACCCCCCCCACACCGCCCTTCAGTGCTTCTGCTGGCTCGCCCGTGCCATCAGCGAGCCGGAGAAGGAATCCGAAGCCACCAGACATTGATCGTCTCTCTATGACCTTCGGAGGCCTGGGCGAGACATTATGACATCACGCCCGGCCGGTGAAAGTAAACAATGCAGAGGACTTGGCTGGAAAGAAAGAGATCGTTAATTTTTTAAATTTTTTTTTTTTATCTCGGTCTTTCCAGCCTGGAGGAGAGATCTGGGGTCTTATAGACCCTACATTTCTTCATAAAGAGGACCTGTAAAATAAGTAAGTAAGTAAAATAAACAATACAAAAATTTAAAGCGCCTCGTCCTCGTATGCTCGCACATAGAAGCAAACGTATCCGTAAGTCGCGCCCACATATGTAAACGGCATTCAAATCACGCATGTGAGGTATCACTGCGTGCATTAGAGCGAGAACAACAATTCTAGACCTCCTCTGTAACTCTAAACTGGTAACCTGTAAAAAATTTTAAAGCATCACCTATGGAGATTTTTAAGTACCAAAGTTTGGTGACATTCCACAAGTGTGTGCAATTTTAAAGCATGACAGGTTGGGTATCTATTTACTTGGCGTAACATCATCTTTCACACTATACAAAAAAATTGGGCTAACTTTACTGGTTTGATGTTTTTTTAATTTATGAATTTTTTCTTTTTCCAAAAAAACAAATGCGTTTGAAAAATTGTTGCCCAAATACCGTGTGACATAAAAAGTTATAATGTTTGGGGGATCTGAGTATTTTTCTAGCAAAAAATACAAATTTAAACTTGTAAACAAAAAGTTCCAGAAAAGGCCCAGTATGGAAGTGGTTAAACTAAATGGGTTGTTTTACAAGGTGATCGTTTACAATCACTTTAAGATAAACATTTAGTTGCTTTTGAATGCAGGCAGTGTAACTTGGGAAACAATTGATTCCCGTCACCTATTCTAAACGGAACTGTTTCGGAAGCAGTCAGAATGTTCCAGGGCTTTGCAACAATATAGCTTTTCCATTGCTCTGTAAAAGTGATAACACATTTATAACAGTGTTTCCTCCTTTGCTGGGGCGTTAAATTAAATCGCTTTCCCCCTTTTATTTAAGAGATGCTTACTCATGTTAATGTGTAACGTACAGTATTCCAGACAGGTAGACGAATGGCAAACTCTGGTGTCAAGTGGCACATTCAAGAAAAAGTACAACACCTCTTCATGTGGTTTCAGTGGTGGGCAGTGAATTTGGCACAGTTTCTGCAGCTGGCTCATGGTAGGTGTTGGCATTCATAAAAGCAGACTGTACTTGTGATCTGAACTCAGATTGGAGGGACAATAGTCATATTATATCCAAGAACTAGAATGATTAAGGACTAGTGTTTAAAAATAGAAGGCAAGGCGTTAATTATCCTATAGTAAACATCCTCTAGAAAACAATCAGAGCATTTGAATTGATAAGAATTGTTTTTAAGAAAAATGGTGCTTGATACCTTGTAGTCTATTAAGAAGTTAGTTCTTTGGTGGCGTTCTCACTATCTGTTAGGCATGGCTAACAAAATAGGACATACTGAAATTTTGAATTTGTGTTCTAAAAAACAAAAAGTGAGATAAAATGACATTAGCTGTTGTCAGCCAGAAATATACGTGACAATTTAATTCCCAAAATGAACTGTAAAAAAAAAAAGTTTGCTTACCTATACACTAACGGCTGTTGCCACCACCAGTAGTCCCCTTGTGAAGCCACGCACTATTCAAGCTCAGTGTTTCTCAACTCCAGTCCTCCAGGCGCCCCAACAGGTCATGTTTTCAGGCTTTCCATTATTTTGCACAGGTGATTTGATCAGTTTCACTGCCTTAGTAATTACCACAGCTGGGGGAAATCCTGAAAACATGACCTGTTGGGGCGCCTTGAGGAGGTAATATTTCTCAAATTCGTTTTCCGGAATGCCACGCAGTATCATTGTCATGGCACACTGGATGTCCCAAATATAATCAAATCTGTGTCCTTTTTAAGGTCGTTTCTTTTTATTTGGAAACAGCCAAAAGTCGCAGGGTTCTAAATCAGGGGAACAAGGGGAACTTAACGCATCTAGTGCAGGAGCATTGTGGTGGTGGAGAATCCACTTGTCAAGCCAGAGTTCTGGTCTTTTCCTCTGAACAGATTCCCGTAACTTTTTCAGAATTTCCCAGTAACAATGTTGGTTGACCCTTGTATCATGTTCTATGGCCTCATAGTGAACCCTGTCCACATTTGCATCCATTCTTTGCTTTTTAGTTGCTAACTCCTTGCGTCATTGTGGACATTTTCCCACCCCTCCTTAAAATGTCAATGTTATTTAGGCTGGGTTCACATTATTCCAGACATTGCATGTAATTCGCACCGCATTGCTGTGCAGATCACATGCGATGTCTGCGTGAATTCAGTCGTACAGATTGTATGGCTGAATTTGCATCGCGTTCAGACCTTAATACATCCTATGCATTAAGGTGAAAAAACTTCTGCCAGTGACCGGCCCTCCAGCCCCCCCATTTTACTTACCTGAGCCCCTTCATTCACTCGGTGGAGACGCGCTGTCCCTCTCTGCACGGGGTCATAGTTCTTGATTGGATATATTGATGGTAGCGCAGCCATTGGCTCCCGCTGCTGTCAATCAAATCTAATGACCAGGGGGCGAGCCAAGTCCGATAATCGTGTCTATGGACGCAAATGCTGGATTTGAAAAAACGCCCGCAAGGTAACCCCGGGAGAGCGCTTCTCCTAGGGGGTTATCTGATAAGAGGAGGAGCCACGAGAGCCACCGAGGGACCACAGAAGTCGATGATCAGGGCCACTCTGTGCAAAACGAGCTGCACAGTGGAGGTAAGTATGATACGTTTGTTATTAAAAAAAATAAAAAAAATGAAAGCCTTACAATCACTTTTAAGGTAAAAAAAAACCCTACTACTTCTTCCTCCCCCTCCCATCCCTAAACGCTTACCTGCCTCCTCCCATGTTCCAGCGCTGTCCCGGTTGCAACCTCACTTTTTCCTATTCCTGGTCTCACAGGAGACACAGGAAGCAGTGGGAGCTGTAGGTTCCTGCTTTTGTCAGTCAAATCCTGTGAGGAGGGAGGGCAGGGGACTCCAGAAGAGGAAGTAAGGGACCACTCTGTGCAATATTATTGCACAGAGAAGGAGAGAGCAGGTAAGTATAACATCTTTTTTTTATTTAAATTTTTTAAAAAAATTGTCTTTAACAATAAATAAATAAATTGTCTTTTATTACTTTAACCCTTGCAATGCAGGGGAAGGAGGCAGTGCTTTGTAAAGTTTTAATAACTGGAATTCAGCTTTAACTCAGGGCCAGATTTACTATTAGGTACAATAGGCCTGTGCTTATAGGTGGCAGATATAAAGAGGTGGCTTTGCTCTGTATAGAACACAGCCACGTTTTTTGTTTTATTTATTATTTTTTATTTTAATTTATTTCAGGTACTTTATATAGCGCCGTCAATTTACGCAGCACTTTACATATACATTGTACATTCACATCAGTCCCTACACCCTCAAGGAGCTTACAATCTAAGGTCCCTAAACTCACATTCATACATACTAGGGACAATTTAAACAGGATCCAATTAACCTACCAGCATGTCTTTAGAAATACAGTCATCTTATGAAAACGTTTTTGCACACTGGCACAAAATTTAAAGTTAGGTTAGTTCTGTATAAAATGGTGATCCTAACAAGTGGTACTGCTTTGGTCAGCAATGGTTGTGTGCCTATAGGCTTCAGTAATGAAATTCCCCCCCCTCCGCATTAGTCTGCGTATTGGTGAACACTCTATTTATCACACACTGAAGATTTCCTAAAGTATGTCTTGTAAAATACCATGCCTAAAAAATCTTCAAAACTGTTGATTTCCCTTCTTTGAAAGTGGAAGCTTGACTTCGGTCTGTAGCGGAATGCAGTTTAAACTCTCTGACTGTAATATGAATTACAAGTTTCACATTTCTGTTGGAATAAACGACCCAAAATTAAGCTTCTCTGTCATCATTCTACAGTCTTCTATTGAATCCACATTTTTGCTGATGCACTTTATATTAATAGGTACTTTTTAGTATCTGCTTAGATGGGCACTAGATAATAGTTGCCCATACCTGCCAATTTAGGCACATTGCAATCTCAACTAACCCCCACATTGAACAACAATTTTTAAGAGAAAAAGTCTTTATGTTCTGTAGTATTTATCAACATTAGACAATGAATGCCTTATGTGACTATTGCTCGTTGTGACTTTTACAATCAACCAGTGACTGACCAATCTTGGGGGAACAAATCAAAGTTCATGGGAGGAGCAAATCGTTCAGGGTTCAAGAGAAACAAGGTTCAAGACAGAATAATTCAAGAAATTGCCCAGGGAACTGTCCAGCATTTCAGGTAGCTCAACAAGAAGAGGTATTGCCTGACACAGCAGAGGTTGCAGGTTTAAATCCAGGCCCTGACAATGCCCCAGGGGAACCTTTTAAAAAAATTTTCAGGTCTCAGGAAATATCTGCTGAGTTTATCAGGGGTCATTGGCCAAAGACCCCTTACATTGGTGGTGGTCAGTAGGAAGAATTCCCCCTTATAGTGACAAGTGGTGTTGGACCAGGAACTATGCAAGCATTAGATGGGAGGTCTGTTTCCCATACCTGAAAGAACCCCTAGCTACCTCTGGAGGAACCCTAGGGTTCCACAAAACCCTGGTTGAGATTGGCTGTGTTAGAGCCTCCAGCAGGGAAAACAGTGAGCAGCACAGTAATAAACTCACCTAAAAGTCTCTTCTAGATATTCCCTATAAAATAGCTGATCTTCAGTATTTGGGTTTTAGTCTACTTTAACCACTTAAGGACCATCCGCCACAGTTGTACTACAGCAGATTGGCTCTCCTGGACAGATCGACGTCACTGGACGTCGGCCCCTTTAACAGCTCTAGTAGGGTGTGCGTGCGCGACGACAGAGCCGATGCGTGGTCCCAGAGGCCACGATGTCCGCTGGGCACCCGCGATCGCTCCTGAGAGAGACAGAATGGAGGTCTGTCAATGTAAACAGACAGATATCCATTCTGTCAGGAGAGAGGATACTGATCTATGAACAGCGATTGGTACCCTCCTTCAGGCAGTCCCATCCCCCCACATTTAAAAACACTCCCTAGGACACACATTTAAACCCTTGATTGCCCCCTATTGTGAACCCCTTCCTTGCCTGTGACATTTATACAGTAATCAGTGGCTATTTTTAGCTCTGTCAATGGTCCCAAAAAAGTGTCAAAAGTGTCCGATCCGTCCGCCGCAATATCGCAGTCCCACTAAAAAGCGCTAATCAATGCTATTAGTAGTAAAAAATAAATAAATAGATAATAAAAATGCCATAAATCTATCCCCTATTTTGTAGACGCTATAACTTTTGCGCAACCCCATAAATATACGCTTATTGTGATTTATTTATTTATTTTTACCAAAAATATGTAGAAGAATACATATCAGCCTAAACTGATTAAGTATTTTTTTTTTTGGGGGGGGGAGGGGGGATATTTATTATAGTAAAAAATATTGTTTTTTTTTCAAAATTGTCGGCCTTTTTTTGTTTATAGCGCAAAAAATAAAAACCACAGAAGTGATCAAATGTCACCAAAAAAAAGCTCTATTTGTGGGAAAAAAAGGACATACATTTTGGTTACATACATGTTTGGGTACAACATCGTACGACCGCGCAATTGTCAGTCAAAGCGACGCTGTGTTGTATCACAAAAAATGGCCTGGTCATTAAGGGGGCAAATCCTTCCGGTCCTTAAGTGTTTAAAGGCTTCAAATTTTTGAAGCACATAACTATACTCCTCATATATTAACAAAAGTAAGAGTGGAGCTGTGTAGCAGTAGTGATCATGTCTGTATGCTATAATAGGTCATTTGTCAGTAAGACTGTGCTTGTACCTTAGTCATCATAACCGTGTAATGTACACGCTCTTTTTTCCTAATGATAGAGTATATGGTTGAGAGATAATCCAGATAATCAAATCCATATATTGAGGACTTTTCTGCTTTAAAATCTAATCTATTCATGCAGAAATACCCACAGGTTCCTACTCATTGTGGTTGATATGACATGCCAGGAGGTTTCTATGTAGGTAATAGATACTTCCTCACTTAGCCTGTGGCTTAGTCCATGACCATGAAGGCTTAACAAGAAAACATTTTTTTATAGATCCTAAAACAACAAGGGGTTCATCTTCCAAACACTATTTATTACTTTAAGATGTACCACTAAATGACTATAATCAAAGTTTTCCTTTGAAAAAAACAAAACACATCGGTCAGTAAAGAACCAAGGAATTCCTGTGTTCTTTCCATGTAAAATAAGGACAGAGATGTTTGTGGCTACTGAGTTTTGCTGAATGTCCTTTCAAAATCATTTTATGCAAAGTATTAGTTGTTAAGTTGGAGAGACCCATCTATGAAAATTGAAGATGACCATAGAACATCCCATTCCTGCCCATCAGTTGATGGTCCAGGGCAGCCTTTTTCAGGCTTATGACCATGGAGGAACCCTTTGAAAAAGTTTTCAGGTCTTAGGGAACCCCCACTAAAATGTATATCTACGTACAACTCATGCTGAATTTGCATGATCAGCAGGTTGTAGATAGTTTTAGCTGATATAATGGAGAATGGGATGTACCTAACTTCTCCTACTCTTTGGTGGTCAGTGTAGGCAAGAGATTCATCTGCCACTGGTCTCTCCTCAGGAAACCCAGAGTGACCTATGGAGGAACCCCCTGGGTTTAATGGAACACTGGTTAAGAAAGACTGATCCAGGGCAACACTCGGGATCAGGTTACCTCTAGGGGCAGTAAAAATGATACCCTACATTCAGACTTATTGGTACACAAAGATTATTGAAAACCTGTGTAACAGAGCCTGTCCTTTGCTTTTGAACCACCAGACCAGATCTTAATTACTGGTGACAGCAATGTCAACCACAGTAAAGTTGCTCCAGAATATAAATGAATCTTGGGATAAGAGGATGACCATTTCTTTTGGATGCTTCATAGCCAGCTAAATATAGAGATTACAGATTTCTATTAGGATTTGTACATTTGTCACATTTTGAACACATTAATTTATGTACTGCATGATTTATTTAAAATAGCTTAAAGGAGAACTCCATTAAAGCAATCAGGGATAGAATATCTGTCTGGTCCTTATTGCTGTCATATCTCTTTATTCCCATTGAGCAGACTTCCTGTCCTGTGTCACCGACCGAGAAGTAAAAAGCTTCCTAAAAAAATCAAGCTTACTTAGATCGAGTACTCCCTAAAACGCCTGAATTCATCCTCTTGCATCATAATTCAATCCCGACATTGGCCTACAAAAAGTCAGGATTTCGCCACCTGGTGATCACGGCTAGATCCTGCATACCCACAATCTGGAAATCCCCTAACTCACCAACGGTCCAACAATGGCTTAGAAGGGTGGAGGATATCAGGACGATGGGAAACCTCACAAGTTCTCTCTAAATACACTCAAGGAGACTGACTACATTTGAATTATTATGCTGGGCATCGTCAGCGTGGGCTCATGCTGACTGCATGCCTTCTTCCGTTGTCCCCACCCCTCCCCCCTTTTTTTTTCTGCCTCTAGTAATTTCCTCCATGTACAATACATGGGTACGTTGGGATACCTCCTATGACCATATCGTGGGATATCTGAGATAAAGAATTCTACCTGTCCTAGTAGTGGGACCATGGATCCCTTTTGCCCATACCACTCCTCTCATGTCATATTTTGGAAACTGTAGTCTGATCTACCTCTTGCCTTATTTCCAACTTTACTAGGGTTTCCCAATCTCTTTCATTATATGTGGCCCTTCAGATTTGAAAGCTTGTATTTTCACAGACAATACTTGTTACTTTTTGGATTGGTTCATTTGTCTAACCTTTCGTTTCTGTCTTTTTACTGTGTGTATTATTTTCTTTTTTGTTGTTTGTTTATGTACTGAATAATTGTATAAATAAAGAATGCAAAAATAAAACCAAGCTTACAAATTAAGGCATAAAAAACAAGGATTTCCAGCTTTCCTCTGACATACTTTTGCAGTTGCCATTTCCCGGTCTGTGACTTGGCAATATTGGGTACATCCAGATTTGGTGCTTGTAAACCTGGTATGCTGAAAGATCCAAAAAATACAGAAATAAAGTATAAGAAGTAAGAACAGCCCTTGTTATCCATGACAAGCAATGCGCTTCTCACTTCAGGTTCCTACTTGATTATGAGCAAGTGAACTACCGAAGCTGATTGGTTATTATGGGCAACATTGTCAGCATTTTTCTTTCAAATTCAGTCATTTCACATTCAGGTCCATTGCGTCACACAATCACTGTGCCTAGTCCTTTTATAATGCTTTTTTTTAAAAACAGAATGTTTCTTTATTGAAAAGCTTGGTCATGGTACATGTATAAGAAAGAAAGAAAAAAAAAAAAGAAAAAACCACATGTAAAATAACAAAGTCACTTGATATACAGATATATGAAGAAAGGAGCGTAGATCACATATCTAGCCTTATAGATCAATAGTAGTGAATAGTGAGTGCAAATATCCCACCAGCAACACCCATTTACAATATCCAATATGGAGCTTATCAAAAGAGGGGCTCACCGTACACCACCCATAGGGGGGAACCAAAGGCTGTCCCTCCCAGGGCAGCCACACCGCATCAAATTTTTTAGGGCAGTTCCTACTGATGTATGTAATTTTATACATAAGAAGGGACGCATTTTATAGCCTTTTCCCACGAGACTGGGGGGGGGGGGATGGGAATTCCACTTAAGGACAATCTCTCTCTTAGCGTAGTACAATAAAAAAAGAGTTTGGTACATCTAGGCCTCTGATCATCATCGTTCACCCCTAGTAGCAGCAGCTCCGGGTTGACCAGAAGGTTCAGTTGGAGACGGGAGTTTATAGTATCAATCACCTCGCCCCAGAAGCTGGCCACTCTCGGGCAGGTCCAATACATATGCATATAAGTGCCAACATCCCCCCACAGTGAGTACAGTCCTGGGGGCCTGGCTCCCCCCCAAATGAAATCTCTGATACAGCGCTCCGCAGTTTTGAAAAAAGAGTTGGGCATCCATGTTGGGCAATTCCGAAAAACATAAAGAAACTTGGGGAGGAAAATCATCTTAAGGAGACTAATCCACCCAAGGATATTCAATGGCAGAGATCCCCACCCCGCATATTTATCCCGAAGTTGAAACAGTAGCGGGAGTACATTAAGATCTGAGAATTTGGCCGGGTCTCTCCCGACCTGGATGCCCAAGTATCGAAACTGCTCAACCCATGTCAACTGGGTAGGTGGGTTGTCCATTCCACCCTGAGGATCAAGAGGGAACAGCGTGGATTTGTCCCAGTTAATACATATCCCAGAAAATTTCCCAAATTTATTAAACAAGGTCAGAGTTGCGTTGAGAGAGGGGCCTGCATCTTGTAAATAGAGGAGGGTGTCGTCTGCGTATAAAGATATCTTCTCCTCCAACGGTCCCACCCGCAAACCCTTAACCGATACAGAATCCCGAATAAGAATTGCCAAGGGTTCCAGTGCCAAGGCAAGCAGGGAAGGGGACAAGGGGCATCTCTGCCGGGTACCCCACTGCAAATGGAAGGATTCAGATATTCAACTATTGGTGCGTATGCAAATATTAGGGGAACTATACAACTTCTGTATCCGATGGAAGAATTTAGGTCTGAACCCAAATCTGCCCAGCACCTCCCAGATAAAGCCCCACTCTACCGAGTCGAACGCCTTGTCGTCTCAAGATGCTATAACCCGTTGCCCACTGTTGTCATGGGGAATGGAACGGTTCAGAAAGAGGCGGCGAAGGTTGATGTTGGTGCCCTTCCCAGGCATGAACCGGTTTGGTCAACGTGGATGACCTGCTCCAACAATAGCTAGTATCTTGGCCAAAATGTTTGCATCCACATTGAGGAGGGAGATTTGGTGGTACGATGAGCATTCCTCCGGGTTCTTTCCTGGCTTGAGCACCAAAACCATCACCGCCTCTAACATAGAATCCGGCAATTTCCCCTTTGAGAAAAACTGGTGAAATAGGGAGGTAGGTCTTAGGGCAAGCAGTTCCAGATGTTGTGTATAGAACTCAGTAGGAAGTCTGTCAGTTCCCAGAGTCTTCCCTGGTTTAAGTTGGGTCATGGCTAGCTGAACCTCCTCCAGAGAAATATCCTGATCAAGATTATCCCTGTCAGTCAAGTCCAGTCTAGAAAAGGCAATCCCGTCTGGGTAAGCATATAGGTCATTTGTAGTATAAGCCACCCGGGAGGAATACAACTGTCTGTAATACCTAAGAAACCTGTGATTGATGTCAGAAGGAGACCTAAGCAATTCCTCTGTAACCCCACTAATGTGCGTCATGGCAAATTGGCCTTTGGCAAGCCACGCCAGCATCCTACCATTTTTATTGCCATGTTCAAATATTCTCTGAGCAGTATCTAGCATAGATTTGTGGGTCATATCTACTCGGTGCAGGGATAGTTTCTGCATAGCGAACTGCCAGTCCCCATAGGCAGTGGGAATAGGGTTAGCGACATAGGATGCCTCCTTTTCACCCACCTCCCCGTTCTAGCTCATCTAGTGTCTGAGTAGAGGTCCTACGGGCTACTGCAATGCTGGATATATGGGCACCATGTGACCAGGCCTTAAACGCATCCCAGGTAATAGCCGGGTTAATAGAGTTAGCATTATCAATCTAGTACTGACACAACCCCTCTTGAATATTCTCTTGGACTGCAGGATCCTCTATCCAGTATCTGGACAGCTTCCACAATCGCTCCCCCCTCCCCTATTTTCAGTACCACTCTCATTTGGATTATGTTCCGAGATCCCCCAGGAAAGGATGGAGACCTCTGAAACTCTGTTGAGCAAGTTACGAGTAGCAAGGATTAGATCAATGCGTGAGAACGTCTGGCAGGATGCCGAATGACACGTAAACTCCCGCATGGTGGGGTGAAAGTGTCTCTGGACACTTAGAGTGAACGAACCCATCCACTGAGCCAGGTCGGGGGTCCAACGGGAGGTATAAGAGAGTCTGTCCAGATCTGAAGCAGGGGTCATGTTGAAATCTCCCAGGAACAGTACATCTCCCGCCTCATAGGTCAGCACAAGACTTATAATATCCCTAAGTAAGGAGGCATCAGCCGGAGGCGGTAGCTATAAGCCCACTAACACCAGGGGTACACTCTCTATCACAGCCATGCAACACTATATACCGCCCCTCTGAATCTGTTTGAATGTCCAAGAGCTGAAAGGGAAGAGATCCAACCCATGCCCGCTTGAGACCCAGGATACGAGATCCCACTAAGTGTGTCTCTTGTAGAATAACAATCTGGGGGTTGTGTTTTTGGAGGAATTTGAACACCAGGGACCTCTTAACAGCAGAATAAGGAAGCCCCCGGAAGTTCCAGGAGATTACAGATACAGGTGCCATCATTTGAAGACCACAGAAATGAACCTGAGCCATTTCAAGCCAGACCACACTCCAACCTCCCAAGGGGTCCCAGCTAGAGGAACCCTCCCGAGCAGGGCCAGTCCATTCCCCACTGTACCCCACATCAGTAACATAATGTCAGTTAGTATATCAAGGAACACCAAACCATGCCATAAATAAAGGAACAATAAAAACAATAAAACAATTGTACATGTTAAACTCACATAAGAGGAAATAACACCATTGGTCTGCAACTGCCGGCCTTCCCTTCCCCCTCCCCGCAGATCCCACATAACGTGAGACCGCATGGATCCCCAGCAACTGGCCTGAAGGCATTTTGAACATGGGAAACTAGAGTGAAAAGCAATCCATATCTGTAGTCAGTCCTGACGGACTTCTGGAAATGGTAGTAGCAATATAAACATAAAGTTTCCATCAGGAGGTGCTGGTAAGATAAAAAAGTTACCTGAGTCATATCAATCACCTCGACTGAGCCAGGGGCACAAATCTTGAGGGGGCCCGTGTGGCCGCAGCTCCCCAGAAGAAACTGTAGTTCATGAGGGAAGAGACAACCAACAACCCCCAAGACAAAAACAAAGGAGGTAAACAGGGTAAGTAAAGGGGGCCTCCTTCCAACCAAAAGAACCAAAGGATCTCAGGGTTCACGGCTCAGACAAGTAGTAACCATGTTGCAGCGATGTCCAGGATCCTCAACTCCGCGGGGGTAGGGACTCTAGACAGTTAAGGAGCCGGATTATGAAGGTGCATGGAGGGGCCCCTTCTGGCCCTAGCTGTGGTGGCATACGATGAGCCCCCTCCACCGTGAAGTAGGATGATAGCTTAGCCGCTGGTAAAAGGGAGCGCAGGAGTTCCTCCACAAAGACTGTAGGGCTTTTTCCCTCTGCCCCTCCAGTCAGACCGATGATGCGGATGTTGTTTCTCCTGCAGCGATTTTCCACGTCCTCAGCTCTGTACCACAGGATTTTCATTCTAGACTGTAGCAAGCATATAGTCCCATCATGCGCTGTCACGGTATCTTCCACATGGCCTATCCGCCCCTTTGCAATAGTGAGGCAAGAGCGGACCTTGTCCATATCCTGCCGGATCCGGCCCACATCTAGCTGCACCGGCTTGTTCTTACTAGTGAGGGTCGTCTGGCACAGGGCAGTTTCTGAATGACACAAGGCAATCGTTGCCATCACTTCCGGAATCCCCGTTGGGGGGGTGGCGGGTTCCTCTGAGGAATCCGTCTGGGACACCGTATTGGAACGCTGCTGCCGCTCGGGCCTAGGCCAGAGTTCGGGGCTGTCCACAAAGGTTATATCCAGGGGGAAACGGATCCTTCTGGTAGCTTTCCCACGACCGGGGGATTTAGAAGGCATCTGCTGTCCACCCAGCAGCACAGGACAACACCAGACTCAGGTACGGATAATTTTAGGTGAACACTCCAGCAGAGCTCCGGTAAAGATGCCGGGTCACTCCGCCATCTTGGACACCCCCCCCCTTATAATATTTGCAGGGGTGTACTGAATACTCCGCTTACGCTTGAATGGCCCGGACATTTGAAATATTCATTTATAACAGGTATTAATAAAGCAACAGTTTCCAAAGTGCTTTACATACTTTACATTCACATCAGCCCCTGACTTCAAAGAGCTTACAATCTAATGTCCCTATTTTTGCATACAGACACAGAAACATATACTTGAGCCAATTAACCTACCAGTATGTCTTTGGAGTGTAGGAGGAAACCCACACAAGCACAGGGAGAACATGCAAACTTCATGCAGAATGTGTCCTAGCCAAGATTTGAACTGATGACCCCAATGCTGTAACCATTAATCTACTGTACTGAGTAATATTTATTTTTTATTTTTTTTATACTACAATACCCAGATCGTAAACTTTCTGGAAAGTAGACCCACCAAACAAAGACTTGGTATACAAGTGTAGTGCATTGAATGATGTGCTGTTGCCTTTGAAGTGGAGATTTGGCTTTTATTTTATCATTTTCCCAGGACATGATTGAAATTCAGTACTGTCGGAGATGTGCTGGATGAAGACACGGCTGTGTTTTACAAAAGGGTTCAGATAACATTGACAAACTTTGGCAGCTTTCACGTGCTGCAGTGTCTCGTATGAATTAGCAGTGTGGAGTAATTAGGCCGTATGAGCAATGACATCTGCTAGCTGGGCCAGAATTGGGAGCCTTGCCAACAGGAGTGGCGCTTCTAAAAGAGACACAAATAGCTGCATGGACATTGTGCATGCAGAATAGAACCTGGAAATATAGGAATTAAAATGCCACAGTCTGGTTCAACCAGATAAGTGAGTTTCGGGTATTAGGGAATGTTACAGATTGTAAAGCAGCAATGACTCTTTTCTGATATTAACCTGTTCATTACTGATGCCTCCTACTTTTTAAAAATATTCCTTATGTAAACAAAAGTTATCATACACATGGAGTGCATTTGTATTGAGGTAGGATACCTAAATAGCACATTGGCCATTTGGTTCAGGACAGTAATGTTGTCAGATATTTGACATTGAAACATCCCAATAAGTAACCAGGTACCACATATCCAATACTGCTTTGAAATCTTTGTAAAGACAAAATGATCTGGATGAGAAAACTGATGGTTGAAGGAACAATCATCCCAGTGAATGGGTGACCATCAGAGACCGGAGATGACAGGGTAAAATAAATAGAGATGTGGGGAAGTCAGGTTGGGGGGCAATGAGAGGGGGTGGTGTGATTAGAGAGAGTTTGGGAAGAGTGGAATGGAAAACATGGAGGATGAAAACAAGATGGTGGTAGAAATAGAGATGGGTAGGATACTAGGAATCTCTCTTGCCCACTCCCTAATGACCACTCACACACAGCATCTGAAAAGGTCATGAAGCTTCACTGGGAATTGAGGAGTTATTGAACAAGACGGCTGCATTCTCAGAAGTGGATGAAAATTTAATTTCAGGAGAACCACTTTCTCCAGAATTTGTTTTGTGTTCCCGTATGAGAAGATACAAGATCTCCCATTCAATGAATTTCATTAATTTTAGCCATCTGATGCCTCCTTCTTATACTGCCAGCACAAGTGCGTACAGCTTCTAGTTGGGTTCAAAATGTCATAATTTCTTCCTCTGCAACTTATTAAAAACTAGAAGCAGAATGCCAAGAAGAATGCTTTGAACTTCCCTTGCAAGAGAATTTATATTTTTGTAAAATTAAAGAAGAAACACGCGATTTGGAAGGGGTTGTTGATTTCCTCCACTTTACATTCAGCTGCTGTATAGCCACAGGACGGTCAGCCGGTTGCTGCCTCTTGTTTTTTTAGGAGAGGAAACAGCTAGTCTCTCATTTTTCATGGGGTTGTAATTTGTGTGAAATACCATCCAAAAATTAACCGTGATAGATGGGTCTGTCTGTCTTGGGTGAGGAAGAGGGTTCACTTTTGAAATGCTTCAGCTAGGACGCGTGCTTCAGGCTAGGAGCTGTTTAGTGAATCAACAGTTAGTATCCAGTTAGTATCCTGTATCCAGTTGGTGGAGCAGGCTCACCTTGGATGGATTTTATGTGACATGCTGATTTGTGATGTACCTTTTGTGGGTATAAGATAATATTACACAATAACATTTTAGAGAAGGTTTCACACAAGGCCTGTGTACTTTCTATCTTTTTCTGTAGTGTTGTTAATTTTGTGATATAATTAATTTGCTTTCAAATTAAGCATAGAGGAAAAAAAAGGATCAGGTTAAAGTATATTGGAAAATAATTGTTATTTGCATTGGATTTTGAGAATACTTCCAAACTGAATACATCTAATAAATATGTGTGCAAAACCATCAGAATCCATATAACACTCTAGGGGATCTATTTATACAGTGTGTAAAATAATTATTTGATCCCCTGCATGTTTTGTTAGTTTGGCCACCGGTGCTTCCATAAGGGTACACAGACACTGCCCCCTCTCTCCAGCCATTCCTTTATGCCCAATGGATAGATTCATGCATTGCATAAATCTATCCATGGCCACCGCTGCCATCCCCTTTTCGGGACCTGAATTTCAGTGGCGGGGTATTTTTTTTTTAAAGCACCTGATTAGAGCCATAGGCTCTAATAGGCGTCAAAAAAAGGTAAACAGAACCGCCTCTCCACCAATCAGGTGCTTGGGTCTGTTACCTGTCACCTGATTGGCTTAAACAACAGGCGCTGCTATTGGACGCCTATCAGAAGGAAGGGACGGGAGATGAAGACGGCAGGAGACGCATGAAGGACCCCGCACGTCGCCGTCACCCGCTGCCCCACCAAGACAGGGTAAGTGCCGGGCAGATGGAGAGCGGGCGGGGATCACACTGGCGGCATTTGATGTGCACAGTGGCAGCGTTTGATGGGCACAGTGGCAGCGTTTGATGGGCACAGTGGCAGCGTTTGATGGGCACAGTGGCTGCAATTGATGGCACAGTGGCTGCAATTGATGGCACAGTGGCTGCAATTGATGGGCACAGTGGCAGCAATTGATGGGCACAGTGGCTGCAATTGATGGGCACAGTGGCTGCAATTGATGGGCACAGTGGCAGCAATTGATGGGCACAGTGGCAGCGTTTGATGGGCACAGTGGCTGCAATTGATGGCACAGTGGCTGCAATTGATGGGCACAGTGGCAGCAATTGATGGGCACAGTGGCAGTGTTTGATGGGCACAGTGGCTGCAATTGATGGCACAGTGGCTGCAATTGATGGCACAGTGGCTGCAATTGATGGGCACAGTGGCAGCAATTGATGGGCACAGTGGCTGCAATTGATGGGCACAGTGGCTGCAATTGATGGGCACAGTGGCAGCAATTGATGGGCACAGTGGCAGCGTTTGATGGGCACAGTGGCTGCAATTGATGGCACAGTGGCTGCAATTGATGGGCACAGTGGCAGCAATTGATGGGCACAGTGGCAGCAATTGATGGGCACAGTGGCAGCAATTGATGGGCACAGTGGCAGCAATTGATGGGCACAGTGGCAGCAATTGATGGGCACAGTGGCTGCAATTGATGGGCACAGTGGCTGCGTTTGGTGGCACAGTGGCTGCAATTGATGTTTTTTTTGTTCAAAAAATTTTTGCGCCCCCCCAAAAAAATTTTGAGCACCAGCCACCACTGTTGGCCACTTACAAAGAAATGAAGGGTCTATAATTTTTATCATAGGTGTATTTTAAATGATAGAGACAGAATATCAACACAAAAATAGAAAAAAAATACACATACAAATGCTATAAATTGAGTTACAGTTCAGTGAGTGAAAAAAGTATTTGATCCACAAGCAAAACATGGCTTACTACTTGGTGGAGAAATACTTGGTGACAAGCACAGAGGTAAGACGTTTCTTGTAGTTGCTTACCAGGTTTGCACACATCTCAGGAGGGATTTTGGTCCACTCTTTACAGATCTTCTCTAAATCCGTAAGTCTCTTGGCGACTCAAAATTTCAGCTCCCCCATAAATTTTCTATAGGATTAAGTTCTGGAGACTAGCTAGGTCATGCCATGACCTTAATGTGCTTCTTCTTGAGCCACTCTTTGGTTGCCTATGCAGTATGTTTTGGGGCATTATCATGCTGGAAGACCCATCCACGACCCATCTTAAATGCTGGCTGAGGGAAGAAGGTTCTCATCCAAGATTTTACAATACATGGCCCCGTTCCTTGGCCCCTCAATGCGGCAAAGTCGGCCTGTACCTTTTAAGAGAGAAATAGCCTCAAAGCCTCATGTTTCCACCTCCGTGCTTGACTGTAGGGATGGTGTTCTTAGTGTCATAGTCAGCATTTTTCTTCCTCCAAACACGGCGAGTCGCATTAATGCCAAAGAGCTCCATTTTGGTCTCATCTGACAGCACTTTCTCCCAATCCTTCTCTGAATCATTTAAATGTTCATTGGCATGACTGTACATGTGCCTTCTTGAGGAGGGGGACTCGCCGTGTTTGGAGGAAGAAAAATGCTGACTATAACCCTAAGAACGCCATCCCTACAGTCAAGCGTGGAGGTGGAACCATGATGCTTTGGGCCTGTTTCTCTGCTAAAGGGACAGACGACTTTGTCGCATTGAAGGGCCAATGGATGGGGCCATGTATTGTAAAATCTTCTATGAGAACCTTCTTCCCTCAGCCAGAACATTGAAGATGGGTCATGGATGGGTCTTTCAACATGACAATGACCCAAAACATACCGCCAAGGCAACAAGGGAGTTGCTCAAGAAGAAGCACATTAAGATCATGGAGTGGCCTAGTCAGTCTCCAGACCTTAATCCTATAGAGAATTTATGGAGGGAACTGAAACTTCAAGTTGCCAAGTGACAGGCAAGAAACTTTAGGGATTTAGATAAGATCTGTAAAAAAAGAGTGGGACAAAATACCTCCTGAGATGTGTGCAAACCTGCTAACCAACTACAAGAAACGTCTTAACTCCTTGCTTGGAAACAAGGATTTCTCCACCAAGTACTAAGTCATGTTTTGCTTTGGGATCAAATACTTATTTTACTCATACTTTACTTGTATCACTAGTTTTTTTTTATTGATTTCTTGGTTGATAAGCTGTCTCTATCATTTAAAATACACCTATGATAAAAATTCTAGCGCCTTCATTTCTTTGTAAGTGGGGAAAACTTTCAAAATCTGCAGGGGGATCAAATAATTATTTTTCCCACTGTAGGTGCTCGTTTATACCATTGTTACCCTGTTTTCCCAAAAATAAGACCTAGCGTGATTGTCAGTGATGGCTGCAATATAAGCCCTACCCCCCAAATAAGCCCTACCTTGTTTCCCCGAAAATAAGCCCTAAATTGAAAATAAGACCTACAAGGACTTTAACTAGGGCTTATTTGGGGGGGGGGGGGGGGTAGGGCTTATATTGCAGCCATCATTGACAATTACGCTAGGTCTTATTTTCGGGGAAACAGGGTATAAGTTAGCATGCATGAAATAATTTGAATTCTGTTTTAAATCAGATCATTCATTTAAATGGACTGCCTGACGCACCAAAATGCACTAAAAAAGGTGCAACTACCATTACTGGCACTCTAACGCACCTTGGTGTGCTGCTGCAGGTTGTGTTGCAGTACAATGTATGTCCATTGGCAAGGTAGGTTGGGGTGCCATTCAGAATTGCACAAATGCGTGAAGCATGTGTTGTGGTAACCCAAATGGTAGTGCAACACAATATTGTAAATGAGCCCACTCAACTTTCATCCAAGATTCATACATTTTCTAATTGTTTTAAATTGGTAGATGTGTGAATTCTAGATGAAAGTTGTGTGAAAAACATATATAATAAACCCTCAAGTTTACTCATTATCACATGAATAAATAACAAGGGGTGTCGATGAGCTCCAAACGTTTCCTAGTTATATATATATATAGTTTTAAAATAGGAAATGTAAATCTAAGCCTTTATGAGGGACTAAAATTTAGTATAATTTATTAATCTAACAGTACCTTTTGTATGCTTCTCTCTTTCTTCCTTTTTTTTTTCACTTTCTTCCTTGCCTGACAGTACACGGTGGCAGCTCATAAATCCAGTAGACAGTCTGTGTGGCTTCTATCCTTATATAGCAAGTGTTATGCTTACCTTGCCATGCTGTTATCTCATCTATCAGATATGTATAGTATAAGTCTCACTTTTATTAAATCAGTTCACTTAACAAGCATAATTTCTAAACAATCTTATAACGTTTGTTAGTAATTTATACAAACCTGTACCATCATTTTCATTTGACAGAAAACACTATAACCCTGTAATTTAAAGTAGATATAAATCCTAGCTGAGAAAACGTGTAGTTTGCTAAGGCACTGGATATCGTAAACAGTTGCATTTTTTTCTCAAATACGTTTTTTTTTTTTTAACTTTTATCTATCCATTCTTACGTCTCAGTACTGCTGAACCCCTATGACCACCTTGCAGCCACTTCGTTCTACATGCTTACACTCCAGCAGTGGCTAAATGGCATTTCTCAGGGTAGGTTTCTTGACAGTAACGACAGCGGATATGTAATCTGTGTTGAAACAACCACTTGTAGTCTACATCAGAAGTCCATGTGACAGGAGGACAACGAAGGCGCACATTTGGGAGACAGGGACAAAATGTTGTCACCGTATAACAGGAAGTGTCTGTGGAAAGACCGTTATTGCAGATTCACCAGGTATTATTTTTAGGAAAGCTGCTGTTTTAAAATGATTAAAGCGGAGTTCCACACAAAAGTTGAACTTCCGCTCATTTGTCTCTTCCCCCCCTCCGGTGCCACAATTGGCACCTTTCAAGGGAGACGGGGGACAGGTTACCTGTCTTTGACAGGTATCCTGTTCCCACTTCCAGGAGTCCGGGCCGCGGCCCATGACATCACCGCGGGGCTCCCTCCTCCTCTCCCTGTCGCCAGGCCAGTAGGAGAGAGGAGCGGGACCTCGCGCATGCGCAGTAGGGTTCCCGGCGTGAAGCCGTAAGGCTACACTGCTGGGTACCCTTACCCGCAATGTTGGCGGCAGAACCCGACAGCTGATGGAAACATCAGCTGCAGTGCCGACATTGCTGGATTCCAGGACAGGTAAGTGTTCTATTGTTAGAAGCCAGCAGCTGCAGTATGTGTAGATTCTGGCTTTTATTTTTTTTTTGGGGCGGAACACCACTTTAAAAACTACTTTTGAAATTACATTAACATGTTAAGACTTATATGAGAATTTAGTGATTGGGTTTACATATAATTTAAAGCGGACCCCTGCTTCTTGAAAGTTTTAATAGACCCTTAAAATAAACTCTGTCCAAACTTTTAACTTACTTTTGCCTGTTCGCTCAAATTCTTTATTTATAAAGCAAAGGTATCCAACAAAGCACCTCAATACTGTAACAGCAGTGATGTCACATACAGGGCCGTCTTTAACGCAGGGCAAAAGGGGCAGCTGCCCCAGGCCCAGCCATTGTTGTGGGGCCCAAAGCAGCTGCCCCTTGAGCCCGCTCTGCCTGCAAATAGTTGATAAGTGGATTTGGGAGGGCCCAAGAAAATATTTGCCCAGGGTCCAATCAATATTAAAGACGGCCCTGGTCACATAAAGAGAATGTCATAAATGGAAAGGTCATAAAAGACATGTGTAAATATAGCAATATTCACAAAGTCCATACATTGCTAAAAAAAAAAAAAAAAAAAATAATGAAAATGAAAAGAGAAAGCTGGGGGAGATACAGAGGAAGTAAGAAAGGAGAATAAAAAAAGAGGGGGGGGGGGGGTGCGGGGAAAGCTGCGTAGTAATGGTGCTGGCCACTGTGGGACCGCTAAAGCGGGGAGAGGTTAATCCACAGGACAGATATCCAGCAGGGTGCCTGTTCACTTTTTAAACATGCTGTGCCTTATGCCTTATTTCCCCCATTGCCTCATCCTCCTGCTCCTCATTCCCACACCACTATTTAACAAAATTAAATTTGTGTAGGCAGACACCTCCTCTTCCAGGTTTCCTTTGCTACCCCACCAATGACTTTTATGCAAACTTACACACGTGTGCGGTAATCTCCCACTGATGACGTAGTATGGAACACGAGTAAAAGGCATATACAGTACATAGCAATGAATGAATTAGAGAAATCTTGCGGTATTTTGTTATCCCATTCATTCATCACCGTGAAATGGTCTCCTTCCTCAGGTGACTCATCTTCTTCAATGAAAGCAAAGTCTAACTGCAAGATCTTAAAGTTTTAGTGCAATCTCAATACATCTCACAGCTTTGCAATGAAATTTCCCAGGAAGGCAATGCCTAGAAGAAACCGAAAGTCTTTAAAAAAGAATAGTTAGAAAAACAACCTTATTATTTCCTTCCTGATGGGCATACGCATATTTGTGGCCTCGCGAATATGGGTCTTTATCTGTGGGGCTGCATATACTGTATGTGCCGCTGTGTTTGTGCTGAGAACACGCTGCACAGACCAAGCTGTCCATGACAACTCCGGGTCCTGTACTATGGATCAGGAACCAGAAGGCCTGGTTCCTGATCACCTGAGTGCTGTGATAGCCTCTAATTGGCTGCCACCGTACAGTCCACCCTGTGCTGTTTTCTCCTCTTGACTGAACAAGATGCATTGTGTCGTATTCTTCTTGTTAAAGGAGAAAAATGTAAATAAAAAAAGTGTGTGTTAAAATAGCTAGATCAGGGTTTGAGCTAAGACCCCTTTCACACTATGGTGCTTTTCAAGCACTTTTGCGCTAAAATAAGCACCTGAAAAGCTCATGAATCCTATTTCCATTAAAATCAATTAATGCGTTCACACTGAGGTGACCTGCTGGTGGGGCAGTGAAAAAAACTCCCGCAAGCCGCATCTTTGGAGCATGTTTGGGGCGCTGAAAAAAGCACCTCAAAAATGCCCCTCTCCATTGAAACAAATGGGAAGCGCCTCAAAAGCACCTGAAAAGCACATGAATAGTGCCTCAAAATGATTCTTTTGAGTCATGTGACTTTCAAAAAAGCACACCGCTAACTCCTCAAAAGTGCTTGATAAGCACCTCAAAAGCGCCCAGCGTTTTATGGGCAGTTTGTTAAGCGCCTCAGTGTGAAAGGGGTCTTAGTCAGTGTCAGGGTTAGAGTAATGCCCCGTACACACGATCAGACTCTCCGATGGGAAATGTTGGATGTGAGCTTGTTGGCAGAAAGTCTGACCGTGTATGCTCCATTGGACAATTGTTGTCGGACTTTCCGCCAACAAATGTTGGCTAGCATGTTCTCAGATTTTCCACCAACAAATGTTTGTTGTCGGATTGTCTGATCGTGTGTACACAAGTCCATCGGACAAAAGTCCACGCACGCTCAGAAGCAGAAGCGGTCGGTCTTGTAAACTAGCGTTTGTAATGGAGAATTAACATTCGTGACGTGGCAAATTATGAAATCTCCAAATGCAGCGCACAATTCTCTTCTTCTTTAATGGGATAATAATGAAGCTGCTTTGCTGGTGATACTGATGCAGTTTTTGCAAACTAAGTTTCAAAGGCTTTTTTTTTCTAGTGATATCAAGAATCATATTATTATGCTTTATTTTATTTTGTTTAGTTTTTAAGATCAAAGATACAATTTTGTTGGTGTCCCTTGTTAATTTTACATTGTATTTTATAAAATTTAACTGCCTACTCCAAAACTGTCATTTGAAGTAAAACACATAGCCAAGTATTATTCTCCACAATTTTTATTTTGTGCATCAAAAAAAAAAATTAGACATGCTATCTGCCAATAGAACTGGAGCATTGGGGTCAAAGGTCATGGTTACTGTATTTTAGGAAGACTTTTTTTATTTTACTTAGACCCCTTTCACACTGAGGCGTTTTTCAGGCGTTTTAGCGCTAGAAATAGCCCCTAAATAGTGCCTGAAAGCCGCCTCCCATTCATTTCAGTGTGTCTTTACACACTGGGGCAGTGCGTTTGGGGGACGTTAGGAAAAGTCCTGCAAGCAGCATCTGTGGGGAGGTTTGGGAGCGGTGTATACAGCGATCCCAAAACGCCCTGCCCATTGAAATGAGAGGGCAGCGCTTCCAAAGCGCCTGAAAAGCGCCACAACACGGGCGCTTTTAACCCCTTCTTTGGGGTTAAAAGCGCCCCGCTAGCATTTGAAAAGCGCCACTTAAACAGGGCTAAAGCGCTGCTAAAACAAGTGGCACTTTAGCGCTAACGTGACCGTGGCCCCAGTGTGAAAAGGGTCTTAATATCAGTGTCAGTGGCAGTGTGTTTTAGATGAGATAAAAAAGCAAAATGTCAACTATTGTTTCTAGCCATACTATGGATACAAACATCAAACAACATACACATATGTGGTATCACTGTGATCATCAGGGGAAGGAGAAATTAGGATATTCTTTGGTGGAAGGTTATGATAATAGCAGAAAATATACAGTTACATTTTAAAAAATAATATTTTTTTACTATTTTGTACCAGTTTTCCTATGATAATAATATTAAAAATACAAAAAAACAAGTGATATCAAGTACTATTTACTACCAAATGAAGGACCAATTTGTCCTGAAAAAAACAAGGTATGATCCACCTGGATACACTAAGTATGTGCAATACAATATTGTACATATTACAATATGAATACTAAGATACACCAAGTACGTACAATATTGCAATCAGGGCTGGCGCTACCACTAGGCGAACAAGGCAGCCGCCTAGAGCGCAGCCATGGCCGCTGGTATACTGATCACATTTATTATTTGTATGCCCCTGCTAAGGTAGAAAAAAGTGTCTATTAAATAATAATAATAATAAATGTTACAAACTAGTGCATGGGCTGCTGCTGGAATTTTATGAACTAATAATTTTTTATGGTGTATATGTATAAATTGTATAATTTAAGGGGACAGCACTGGGGATCTGCATATATACTAATCACATTATATAGGATCTCTCACCATTACTGTCCTGAGTCTTCCCTCCAGAGGAAGCGGGCCTTGTCCGGTCCTGGTGGTTCTCCTCCAGAGAGACCCTGAAGCCTGGCTCTGCACACCAGCACTGGAGCAGAGGATCCGACTCCATCTCAGCACAGAGAAACCGACTTCTCTCCCAGCCAATCCCTGCTTAATGCAGAATAAGGGAGATGTAGTTCTCAATGGACTGCATCCTCCTCTGTACAGCTCTGAACTACATTTCCCAGAATGCAAGGGTTTGTATGGGGAAAACTTTATTTAAAAAGCAGAAAACTTTCCAAAAGTTTGTGAGTTGCTCAGCAGAAAGGGGGAGTATGGCAGGTGGGTCACATGTCAGGGTGAAACTACTTCATCCCAGATATCATAGAGGATGAGATACAGAATGGTGTATGTGGGCGGGGCATGGAGAGACCCTGGGAAAAAAGGTTAACAGAGGACTGCTGAATGCATGGAGTATAGGGGGTTTATGGGGAATGTATAGAGTGTGCTGCGAGTATAGGGGGTATATGGGGAATGGATTGAGTGTGCTGCAAGTATAGGGGGGAGTATGGGGAATGCATGGAGTGTGCTGCGAGTATAGGGGAGAGTATGGGGAATGTATGGAGTGTGCTGCGAGTATATGGGGGAGCATGGGGAATGTATGGAGTGTGCTGCGAGTATAGGGGGGAGCATGGGGAATGTATGGAGTGTGCTGCGAGTATAGGGGGGAGCATGGGGAATGTATGGAGTGTGCTGCGAGTATAGGGGGGAGCATGGGGAATGTATGGAGTGTGCTGCGAGTATAGGGGGGGGAGCATTGGGAATGTATGGAATGTGCTGCGAGTATAGGGGGGAACATGGGGCATGCATGGAGTGTGCTGCGAGTACAGGGGGTGTATGGGGAATGCTTATATTAGATAATTTTGTACTGTTTTTTTTTAATTAAATTACGTTTTATTTATTTTTGGGGTGGTGCAAGTAGCTGGTCTTGCCTAGGGCGCAGAATAGTCTAGCACTGCCCTGACTGCAATAAAAAGCACAGTTTTATTAAAAAGTGTCAAAGTTGCGAAACTGTGTTCATTCGTTAAGATTTGTTTTACCCTTTATCATAAAAGGGTTAAAAAAGTAGATCTTTGTGGAACAGCATGCTTAGAAGCATGCAACAGCGGATTAGGTATTTTGGGGGGAAAGGTCTGCTTTAAAGTGTTTAATTCTGAGCATTTTTCTAATCACTTTGTAGCATTCATTACATTTAATTTGCTAATTTGGGAGAGATGTAATGAATACATTCCCAGTAGAAATAGGGAATGGTAGATTTAAAAATGGTCAAAATATAATTACCCTGAAAGATTGTTGTGTACATTTCAGCAGTTGATTACTGTGAATAGGAGATTACATGTTTTACCGATTTCAGGGAAAAAGTTCCAGAGTTAGAGGATTGAGAAGTAACTACTCCAGACATACTTGGTTTATGCAAGTTGGAATAGCTAAAGATTTAATTTCCTTTTCTTGCTGCAGTATTCACTTTTGCATCTGGCAGAATATCAACCTTAGTTAAAAGTGTGAGAAATACTTTTTTTTCTTGATGTCAGACTATTTGGTTAGGTGCTGTTCTATAGTGGGGTGGTGGTGGGGGGGGGGGATCACAGACAGGTCTGACTAACAATACTGATTTGTAATGCTAGCTTTGAAACCAAAAGAAACTTGTACTGGGGGGAAATAGGTAAGCCGGCCTTTGCTAAATCGTGCCTGGATATCATTTGGCAGCAGTGGTGTTAGTCCATGACCTGGAACAAGAATGCAGATTTGATTTTGCTTTGACTGCGTTTTCTTAGTGCTTGTTCAAAGACAGCCAGGGAACTAGCATTTTCAGAATGAAGTCAGCAACAACAGCCTATTTATTTCCCATGCAAATATTTCTATTATAGTAATACTGTCAGAGAATAGTGGGGTCGACATCACTGACCTGAAAACATTGGTTGTTTTATGATAATCTGACCCACAGGGCTTTGATCATTTTTGAGTTGCTGGCCTGGAATAACTGTGAAAATCAAAGAACTCATTAGACCTTAAAGAGGAACTGCAGTCTGCTCACATAATTTGTAATAAAAACATCTTTGCCATTCTGAAGTTTCCCTCCAACCACTTTGCATATTATTTTATATATACTGTGATTCTGTACTTGCCAAATATGCTGCAGAAATCTCCATCCACTGAGTGTGGCTGCAACCATTTTAACTCTGGGCAGCTGAAGCTGCTGCCTGTTCACTTCCTGGATTTACACAGACACACAAGGGCACACCTCCAGCTCTGCAGCTCTTAATGGCCCTCTTATGACTCATCCCCCTCCCTTTCTGGCAAACTCCCACAAGAGTGAGAGAGAGAGCTGTGGACAATATCATAAGCCTAGGCTTTTTACCAGGCAAGAAACAGGAAGTGGGCTGTATAAGGGATTTACTGGCAGAAAAAAAATCTTTTACTATCCAAAGTGAAAACAACAAGGGCAGAAGA
Source organism: Aquarana catesbeiana (assembly GCF_042186555.1). Lineage (NCBI taxonomy): Eukaryota > Metazoa > Chordata > Amphibia > Anura > Ranidae > Aquarana > Aquarana catesbeiana. Next base: position 63,711,230 of record NC_133330.1, read on the forward strand.
TTTAATTAATGGAAAGATGAAAAAAATGACTGAAGTTCCGCTCTAAAGCTGAAGTGTGGTCAAGGAAGCCCCCCGTAAGAAATAGCTCCCATGTTCACTTTACTTAACTGCTCCAATAATTAAAAAAAAACAAAAAAAACTAATTGCCCCATTGTTTTATGATTCGCCAATCTAATGTCTCCTTGCTTCTTGGCTGTGGGGAGGATCCACTTTTGGATGAACACATAACTGCTGAATATTTCCTGTTGGGTTCATCAGCAGGGTCCTCACAGGCTCCCAAGAACTCCAGCATTGGCATAGTGACCTTATGACAATGGACAAAATGTTGCCACATTTGAGTATGCGATAACATATTGCACAACATTAAAAAAAACTGGTGCAATTCACGAAGAAGCTCCCGTTATAGACTCGCATGCTTTATCTATTCGAAAATACTGCATGACAAT